>NC_134313.1:45187569-45859620 GCF_964195595.1 Calonectris borealis
GGATGGGCTTGTAATTGTATCACACCTTTGATGAAATAAATCTAAGACAGTTGATCTGTGGAAAACAGAATGTCATTTTGTCAAGTTGCATTCTTATCTGATTGTTAAATTTGCTAGTTGATGTACTGACTTTTTAAAATTACTTAGCAAAAAAATGTGCCTCCTTCTTCAAGAACAATATTACCATAGTTGAGTACTGCCCAGTGTCAAATATGTAAATAACATAGATCTGTAGAACAGGTTTAAAGCAAAAAAAATCATGATGCAATATTTTTTTTTATCACTGAATTTTTGGCCGTCAATTAAATGGGAATTCACTGCTGTCTGCAATTTGGATGCAGTCTTGTTCCTGTAGTCAGCTGTGTCACAAGTGCTTTGAGAAGGTGCACGCGTAGCACAATTCATTCCTTCTAATACGCCGAGTGTTTAGAAGCCTCGGTATCTTTTACCCCACTGACAAAATTTTCCCAGCCTCAGATAATCTCCCTACTGCTTTGAATATTATTTGTCCTTCAGGGACTAATTATCTCCCAAAAGCCACCAGACCTAGCTGAGAGGCACAGAGTCCTTCCATTTTTGGGAGGACGGTTACTCCTTGAGTAGCAGCAATGGATCTGCATAGCGATGTGCAATCCAGCACTACAACGTAAGACCCCACTCTTTTGTTATTGAATAGTTTACTTCAAAGATAAGTAAAAGATTGCCGAGAATTTTCTCCATGGAGGAAAGGATGTGTTTGTCAAGTTCTTCCAAGTGGGATAAAACTGCAGATTTGATGATGGCCCTATAGGACTGTGCACCTACAAGTAGCATTCCTTTTGGGCATACAAATATTAAAGTGTTTTTCTGATACTCTAATCTCATTAACACTAAGGCTTGTGTGTCTTGCTATTCTGTGTGGATGACATACCATGAAGTCCGTTGCAGGCTCTGGGATGGTGTCCTGAGCGCAGAAGTGAGGTGAGCACAGAACTCCGTGCTGAGGATTAAAAAAAAAAAAGTCAGAAATTCTGTCATCTTTGTCTGTAAAAAGTCTGAGTTTCTAGTCTCAGTTTATTGTTGCCCAGATTAAAAAATATAGATATTTAAGTTTATATGTGGACAGTAGCAGGGATAATTTATGATGCTATGAAAGTTGGCTTGATTTCTAGCTAAGATAGACAAAGGTATGACTGACGTTTATATAACTCAGAAACACATGAGCAATATATGAAAGTGAACTTGTGAAGCACCTAAATAAATTGATTAAAATAAAGTACTGTAATGCAAACTATGAGGAAAGAAAAAGTCCTTCCCTGCTGATATCTGCCACTTAAAAGAATACCAGGATGTATGTGTTATTGTTACATGACAACGTATTTTTAAAATATAAATAACCAGCAATGGCTTTGATTTTTAGGAATATTTGTCATGTGTTTCATTTTATAATCTTCATGTATATTCAAAATGGAAATTCTGTCAAACAAACTCCTAACATATTCAGTAATGATTCTGAACAGTCATTGAAAAAAATGTAGTTTACATATTTTTTTATGTCACAGCCTTATTAGTTCTTGAAACTATGCTTGTTATGCACCACTTATGTGTTTCATCTTGCTCCATAATAAAACTTTGTATATAGCTATATAATTTGGACGAGGAGCATATTCAGAGGGGATGGGGGGGAAGTTGGAGGATAAATTAGATGATCTGAGATTTCTCTTAATTCTTTCCAACATGCAACTGCATGTTGGAAACTTGCTGATTACTAAAAAAGCCTCTTGTGTTACTGCTAATATATATTTATTCCATAAGTCTGGCTTTAGACAAAGGCAACTATATTTTTCAAGTGTAAGAAGGAACATGAATGGTAGAGGAAGCTGATTGAAAGCAAATGTTATCCAGCAGACAACACAAAAAGGATGCGATAATTTAAAAGGGATTTTTTTTTCATTGTTCTTGGAAGGCTATATTCATTTGAATACTCTGGGAAGCACATGGCTTTTTGCACGGCTCGGCAGTAGCTTGTGCAAGTCAGGAGCTTGTGCTGTTTAGAATTCAGCTGTGGTTCATTTGAATCTTAAGATGGTCTATGAGTAGGACCAGTTTACACTTAAGTATACACTTTTGCCTAAATATAGTTGTCATTACATAGGTTGCATAGCAAGACTGGAAAGTCTATCCTCTGCTCTGCAAAATTATTCTGTGCCTTTTTGCAGCGCAAGTTTTCTCAGTGACCTAATACTGCATCCTTTCGTGTTTTGTGGAGTTTTAGCTAGAAGCCAGATTGGCTGTAAACAGTTACAGCAAAAATTGAGTAGTACTACTTAGTGCTTATTCATTCCTATAATTTTTTTGTTAATAAATCATAATGCAGGGAATTATTTCTTAGTGCCAAATTGATAATTCTAAAAATGGAGCATTCACCATACAAGAACTCTGTTGCCTTTTCAAGCTACATTTGCCTATTAAGCTTCAGTGAGCTATCTCGGTGCTGCATTTTAAGGTCACCAGTGTCTTTAGATCACTTTACAAGCCTTTCTGCAGTCCTAAAGCAGTGATGATAAATGATAAACAGTTACTTCCTTTAGCACTCACTGTATTAACACTCACTCGTATTAACAACATCCACGTATAATACTGAGGAGCATGGGAAAATCTAGTCCCCAGATTCCAAATACTGGCTAAGAATTGAGTTGCATGTTGACACACTCAAGTAGTGTCAGACTTGCAGAATGGCTTGAGGTTGGAAGTGACCTCCCAAGGTCATCTCGTCCAACCCCCTGCTCAGGCTGAATTGCTGTGACTTTTCACTAAAGGTCTTGAGTTTACAACTAATTTGGCAAACGTTCAGTTTAGTCCTTTGTTTTGAAGCCTGGGTTGAAACTGATAGTATAATTTGAGTAATTTTAAAATTTTCCCCTCAAAAAATTATCTCAGGTAAATGCTAGCTTTTAACATGCTTTCACTATAAAATGTTATCTAACTTTAAATACAAGAAATGTGACAGCTGCCAAATTATTATTTTTGTGGCTACTCCCAGCAAACGCACCTAACTTTTGTTCTGTATGTTAATTCCATTTCATACTTTTAATAGAATGTTTCAGGCCATGAATTTATGGTATATCACTGCATTGCTGAATAGTTGTTCCATGCTTTTATCTCAATTCTATGACACTGATTATGGGTGGCAGCCTTGCTTTTCTTCCCCTAACTTTTGCTTGTTGGACTTAAATTTGCCTTTTACTGATTTGTCTTGGGACTTTCTTAACAGGTGGTTTTCACTGTGTATTTTACTTTTTAGGCAAAATTAGTGAGTAAGGAACAGATTTTTCTGCGGTGGGAGGAGCGTTGCTAGTATCTTATCTCCTAATTAAGAATTTGTACAGTTTGCCAAAGGGTGTTAATGGAGAACCTTTTATCATCACACTCGTGTGGATTAATAAATCCTGTTTCTGCCCCAGATCTCTACATGAGATCTACCTATTCTAAACACGTAGATGCATGCTTGTGTACACACCTTTAACAAATGCTGATACTTGAAGCCAAAGCTGCTATGTTTTGGTCTCTATGTTTAACTGTGCTGGGAGTATTATAGGTCCAGAAAAATTCAGAAAGTAAGTAATGCCTCAATTTTTTTTTTTTCTGTGAAGATTAGCTACAGGACTAGGACCTGTGTGTTTGTATAACCAAAGCGTTTCTGTTTTGTTAGAGTTTAACATTTACAAGCTTACCCATTCTATAGTCATTGTAGGAAAAATATCAAGAAAGAACAAATAAAATAGCCTAAAGATCCTAGATACTTAAGGAGAAGCAATCAGTTTTAAGTACCTTTGCATCTCTGAGCCTGTATTAATTTAAGCAATTGGAATGTTAGCACTTAATGTCTAATGTAATTGCAGTGGTAATTGGGAGGCTGCTGAGCTATGCCTCTCACAGGGTGCTGGTCAGCATTAATTGACTACCATGTCTCTTGTGAATGGTGGGGTGTATTTTTAGCACAATGGTTGAAATAGTAGAAAAACCTTATGATAAATAAGCTTTTGCTGAACTTAGCAAAGAAATTCCTGATAATGTTGTAGAAAACTGATCATTTTTTAAACTTCAGAAGAGAGCTTTATTTTGTGTAACTACTCTATACACAGAAAAAAAGTATTTAGTTTCAATTGAAACCAACTGCCTAAAATCAACTGTCTGCTTTTAAAAAGGCTGTAAGCTGGAAATAACCTTTCTTGATATATACTAAGCTTTCTTGAATTGGACTGAAATAATTTTTCAGAGATTGTACCTTTAAAAGTATTTGAGCAACAAAACAGCTAAGCAGTAAAATTCCCTCTTTTAATTTTAGACCTTGTAATACTCATCATATTTATAATCCTTACGTTTGTAGCTCTTACATATAAGTGAACTTTTGTAAGCACAAAAAATTTGCCAGAGATTGATGCATGCAGTTAAATATGCTTCTGTTGACCTTCCAACAATACGCTGTAGAGTTTTGGCTGGGATAGAGTTAATTTTTTTCATAGTAGCCAGTATGGGGCTATGTTTTGGATTTGTGCTGAAAACACAGGGATGTTTTCGTTACTGCTGAGCAGTGCTGCCACAGAGCCAAGGCCTTTTCTGCCTCTCACCCCACCCCATCAGCGAGGAGGCTGGGGGTGCACAAGAAGCTGGGAGGGGACACAGCCGGGACAGCTGACCCCAACTGACCAAAGGGATATTCCATACCATATGACGTCATGCTCAGCACATAAAGCTGGGGGAAGAAGAAGGAAGGGGGGGACATTCAGAGTAATGGTCTTTTGTCTTCCCAAGTAACAGTTAAACGTGATGGAGCCCTGTTTTCCTGGAGATGGCTGAACACCTGCCTGCCGATGGGAATCAGTGAATGAATTCCTTGTTCTGCTTTGCTGGCGTGCGTGGCTTTTGCTTGACCTATTAAACTGTCTTTATCTCAAGTTTTCTCACTCTTACTCTTCTGACCCCAACCCACGGAGGGGGAGTGAGTGAGCGGCTGTGTGGGTGTGTGGTGCTTAGTTGCCGGCTGGGGTTAAACCACGACAGTCCCAACTTCTTGTGCACCCCCAGCCTCCTTGCTGGTGGGGTGGGGTGAGAGGCAGAAAAGGCCTTGACACTGTGTAAGGACTGCTCAGCAGTAATGAAAACATCAACATCAACACTTTTCAGCACAAATCCAAAACATAGCCCCATACTAGCTACTATGAAAAAAATTAACTCTATCCCAGCCAAAACCAGCACAAGTTTGCAGAAAGTTTCCAAATTAACAGTAAAGTACCTATACAGTGTTGTGCCTTATTTGTGGCTAGTCCAGAATACCAGATCTTTTGAACCTATGTATGATTGCATTGTGTGTATATACTGTGATGGTATACGCTTCAATTTTTGCAATAAAGTTTTTAAGCACTGAAAAATTAGGAAATGTCAGCTTATGACTGCCTGTTGAACTTTGCTTTCATATGCATGAGGATTCACTTTTCATTTCGCTGATTGGGTGCTCTCTTCCTGCTCTCCTTGTCTCTTCCACATCTGTTCACGCAGATCTACGTTACAGGTGTGCCTTGAACATGTGATTGCAATCTTGTCCTTTTTATGATGACAGTTTCCGAGCAGAATGCTTGCTGTGTGCCTCTTGGGTAAGACATGAGGGTCTCCAGATTATCCACTGATTTTTGGTACCTGAAAACTGAGGTGACCAATCTGAGATACTTGGACTGCAGTTTCAGAGGATATAAGTTTGTAGCTTCAAATACTGTGCTCTCACAATTTGTCCTCTCTCCATTACGTAAATGAGAAACTGCTATTACAAAGTAAAACTGTGTGTGCAAAGGCACATAGCACAAGAACTAAAAATTACAGCCTTGCATGTATGCCGTGTTTGACACTTCGGATTCTCCTCTTAGGTTCCTCTGGAAACTGTTGGTAGTCTGCGTGGGTCAGTTCTTACTCTGTAAGCCAGTTTCCTCTATACTACAAGGCATGCAGTTGTGCGGTGGTGTGTATCAAATCACATACCCCTTTTAGAATATATCTTTAAGGGAGACCTAATACACCCAGCAGAAAATTCATTTTTACAATGGTTGATTAAAGAGCTGTGATTTATTTTCAGCTGGTTTTGTAGGTTTCGATTTGTATCTACTGGGATCTTGTGCATTTTTCTGCTTTATATTAGAATTTGGAAAAAAAGGAAGGAAAAATCATTCCCAGTCCTTCTCCATCTGCCAGATTACTACTTTCTTTCCTAATCTACAAGTGTCATCTTGAACTTTCAGTCTTTCTGTGGATATAGTTCCTCAGCAATCATCTTGAGAAATTTTGTTAAACCTATGACCCAATACTGCATAGGAAACTTAGGATGAGCCATGATTTTTGTATGGTGCCTTTTGACTGCCTGTGATAATCTTTCTTTTTCTGTCTTTTTAGTCTCACTTTATTCTTTCCAGCTCTTCAGTGAGTTTGGAAAGAGGAACTTACTGTTGACAGCTCAAGTCCATTCTCTATATCCCTGTATGGTTGAATGAAGCAAATGCATTTGTCTCATTGCGTAGATGAATCATATTTTCCATTGCACGTACATAGTTTAACCTATCCACTGGGAACAAAGAATAATGCATGAGCCCTGGTGCTGGAGCTCGTTGGTGGGTTTTTAGTAGAAAGCTCTTTTTTGGAAAATCCCAACTCTTATGAACTTGAAGTGTCCCATAGAAGTACATCTAACATGTAGGAAACTTCTCATGAGTAGACGTGCCACCATGTAATCTGGCACGAAGGGAGCCATCTACTGCTAAGGGAAGACACCTTGCTGACTGACTTCTAGGCCATTGATTAAATAGCTTTCTCCAAGGGGTCCCACAGTTCATTTTTTCTGTAATTACAAGAATTAAGCATCAAAACTGCAACACTTTCTATGCAATGGAACAGCTGTTTAGTAGCCATCAGTGGCGCCAATCTCTCTCCTACCTACAAAGCATTCCTATAACCATTTTAATAGATAAATTAAGAAATTATGAGAAGGAAAAGAGGTTAAAATGACTTTATTTTCTGTATCCGTTAAACAAAGTGTCCACATTTCAAACTTTTCTGTCAACTTATTTTTGTAATATTGTGCTCCTTTGCCTGTCAGACAATGACTTATTTATTGGTTTTGTGTTTCTCAGACAACTGAAATCAATACATGTGTCTTGCATCTTTTGTTTTAAACAATGGGCTACATAGCAGTTTATTCTGCAGAAACATCTTGGGGTGTCACTGAATCTCAGACCAGCTTAGGTAATTCTGCTGTAATTTCACAATCAAATTTGCAATCAAATTTTGAGGCAAAAATCAACATTTTAAATATGGTATTGTCTATATGGTAATTATTCAAATGAATGCATCTCTCCTTGCTTCCTATGACAGATATAGAAGCTGAAATTGTAAACCTATTCAGGAGTTCAATGCATAATTTGTTTTTTTTTTTCAACTTTACAGAAATTTTTGTTCAAGCATCCTCAATATGGATAAAGAGAACCAAAATTATGCTAATAGGTGTTTTTATTGTAAGGAAAAGAAATCTGTAAAGTATGTCTTGTACTTTTAAGCATAAAGTAATCTAAATATGAAGGAATTCACCTTCACCTTCACTGGTGAAGGGCCTGGAGCACAAGTCTTATGAGGAGCGGCTGAGGGAACTGGGGTTGTTTAGCCTGGAGAAGAGGAGGCTGAGGGGAGACCTCATCGCGCTCTACAACTACCTGAAAGGAGGTTGTAGCGAGGTGGGTGTTGGTCTCTTCTCCCAAGTAACTAGCGATAGGACCAGAGGAAATGGCCTCAAGTTGCATCAAGGGAGGTTTAGATTGAACATTAGGAAAAATTTCTTTACTGAAAGAGTGGTCAGGCCTTGGAACAGGCTGCCCAGGGAAGTGGTGGAGTCACCATCCCTGGAGGTATTTAAAAGACGTGTAGATGAGGCCCTTAGGGACATGGTGTAGTGGGCATGGTGGTGTTGGGTTGACGGTTGGACACGATGATCTTAGAGGTCTTTTCCAACCTGTATGATTCTATGATTCTATGAAGTCTCAGATGAGGTTATTCAATCATTGCCCAGTAGATGTTCTTGGAAACCAGTTTTAAAAGATGAGATGAGAAAAATGACAAATCTGCTATGTTGTGCCAATGGCTACATTTCTCTTTTGCTGAACATGTTGACCAGTGGGAGAAGAGTATTCTTAAGAGTTTATGAAGTTTATCTTCACCGGTACTGAGAAATGAATTGGAAACCTTTAAAACTAAAATGAATTTTTACAGCCTAAAGAACAGAGAGCCTTGACTGAGAGCTCATAGCCACGTGTACTGAGTACAGCAACGTTGCTTAATGACCAGTGGGGAGAAACTTATGCCAGTACAAAAAAGGAAAAGTGGTGAAGAAATGGCGATCCTTTTGCTTTCTACTTGTCACAGAATTTACACCATCTTCCATAAACACTCTTCACCTGCTCTGCACGTTTTCAGTTGCTCCATATTTGTTATATTTAACTTAATTATTCCCCTGGGTTGGTGGGATTTTTATTTTTTCCATGGGGGATTTCTGCAGAAGCTGAATCACTTCGCTACAGGCTGGATGCTATTTTCCTTCATGCCTGTATCTTCTTGTCTTCAGTAAATATGGTATCAGCCTCCCTGCGTGCACTGTTTATACTTGTGATCCTCTTGCTGAATTTACAGGTGGAAAATTAATGGCAGCACTGCTTTGCTCTAGACCAAGCAGGTTGGCTTCGGGCTGGGTTGTAACGGTTGTAGTGGAAAGCCCCAGCACAATGGTCTCAGCTCTCCTGCTGCTCTGCACTGGTTTTATAGTGTTTTAACTGTCTTCGTCAATGGCACCTCGTGCACATTCCAGGGGAGTGATGCACCTGCTGTTTATGGCCAGTTCTGCCCGGCTGACTTGTTTGATGTGTTTTCACAGCAGGTTATTAGTCGGATGTTGAGGTTACCTGCTTCATATTGTAATTATTATCCCATCACTTGCGTTAGTGTTGTGGTGAATTAAATATTTGTTTTTAACAAAATGCTCTTTCCCATATGATGCTTTAACACGCTGACCTCCTTGTGAAATCCTGCTTCGTGGGTTCAGGAGTTCAGTTTGTTTCTGTATTACGAGCCCTTCGCTCTCTCAGTGAAGGCAAGGGAGCCAGTTTAAAGGAGCAAA
This sequence comes from Calonectris borealis, assembly GCF_964195595.1. Classification (NCBI taxonomy): domain Eukaryota; kingdom Metazoa; phylum Chordata; class Aves; order Procellariiformes; family Procellariidae; genus Calonectris; species Calonectris borealis. Next base: position 45,196,754 of record NC_134313.1, read on the forward strand.
GGAGGGAGTGGATGTTTGAATATGTGCTGTGGAGCAGTATACCATGCTGAGACCAGAGGTCTGACTGTCGTTGGCCTGTAACCATGCTCATGACACAGGGTCTTTAGGATGTTGGTTTGCCTTGTGCCTTTCCTTGCGTGGAAAAGCTGCTGTGGCTGCATTGACCCCTGGATGTAGGTGTGAGGAAGAGGAGGACAGTGGGGGGGTTGAAGAAGCCCTGCCAGAAGCTTCCTGTCATTCGTCTTGAAATAAATCCTGGGAATCGGTACCCAGATGGTCCAGACCATTTTAGCACAGGTTTTAGCTCCTTGGCCAGCAGAACAAAAAGTGATTTCTGAAACTGTTCTTCAAGCTTAACACTTCAGCTGAGTGCTAAGAGCACTCTGCAGGATCAGTGGTGAAGCAGTTCTGCACGTGTCATTCTCAAAGAAACTAAACCCAGGACGCTGTTTGAAGCTTACCCCCTGTGCTACGAAGTGGGATGCTGCAAGAGGTAGTCATTTGCAACCCGCCCCAAAAATTCAGTCTATTACCCTGCCAGCTCCAACTCTTCCCAATCACAAATATTCAGAGTTTGAACCACTTGTAGTTGTGGCATTTATGTATATTTCATACACCTCCAGAAAGTACAATCTCCACATTTTAGCTTCTTGCAATAGAATAATAGTTTCTACAGGACGATGTCTGTCACTGTTGCGTAGCCTTCTTTGGGTTCTTTCCGAGGAAATATTTTTGTTGAGTCTATGAACACAGTTATTAGATAAATGACAGAGCAATAGTAGCACTTCCATTTCTGCATGCTTATATTCCTTTTTAAACAAGCATATGATTATAATGTGGAAGTTGAAGTAGTTGATTTAGTAGTTATTTTCATTTTAAACCCATTCTAGATGTGAAAAAAATACATGATGAAATTCCAATGCAGGGGAGGACTATTATTAAATTTTTGAAGGCATAAAATGGATCTTGATAAGTTACTATTTCAAGTGTGTCCCAGGAATCCAGGAGTCTTTTTATAACACAAAATCTGTGGGTTACTTCAATGAAAAGGAAAAAAGCAAACTATTATTCTCATACAATTTTTTGACATAAGTAATGTTTAAATCTATTTTTAAAGATACGGAATTAGATGCTTTCTTATTTTAAAACCAGAGTTAAAAAATGAAGGTTCTCTTTTATTAAACTGTATCTAATTATGTATGCAGAGTAGTTAAACACTTATTTAGTGGTTTTAAGACACTTTTCTTGTGTGTTTATTTGATTGTCTACATTAAAAGTAGACAATAAATATGGTAACAGCTACAATGGAATTACTGCTTGCTTCCTTCTGTGTTTCACCCTTTAGAAAAGGATTGTGACTAAGGCAGTATGCCTGAGCTGTTAGTGCCCTGCTTCTAACACATGTTTCTATATAGGTTATGTAGCATGAAAACAGCAATACAGTGTTGCTGCATTGATAGCTATATGACTGTGTGATGTTTTGAATGTGCTTAATGTAAAGCTGATAATTCCTGTCTCCTGTTTCTGTCTGATTTGAGATTAGTCTTTCAATTAGACCAACTTCCTCTAGGCCTGCTTTTAAAAGTTATATCTCTTGTTTTAAAAAAAAAAAATATATAAGGGAAGCATGGAACTGACCATACAGACTACATTTATGCTTTGGAAGAAGCAAAACCCCCCAAATTTTAGAGAAATAATGGAGTTTTAAAACAAATCATGAAGGAAGAACTACAGCTAACAGATAAAGTAACTCGCTGGCTATTGGACTAGAGGATACTTTCTTAAGGATAAGTAACAATATTTTACTATACTGTAGTTCCACTTATTCTTAGTAATAGTGGCTACTCGTAATTCCACTCATTTCTTTGTATAATGTTTTGGTAGATGGAAATAAGGATCTTCGTTGAGTTGCTTCTCCAGGTCCGTGTTTCACATAGACTAAGCCTTACAACCTGCAGCTGCTCTGCATCTTATTCCTTTTCTCCTGTTTGTGATATTTTCCACTTTCTACGTGGTACGTTTAGCCCTTGTTCTTTTCCTTGTCTCCTGATTTCTCTTCTCCATTATTCGATATTGTAGGAGAATATTATGGATTTTTTCCCTTGAGGAGATTGAATCATTTGCTACCTGAAAGTCCTGAACTGTGAAAGAACAGAAGGAGCAGTGCTGGGCCAGGCAGCTAAAGCTCATCTGCTGGTAGTTTGTTTCTGACCTGAAGACTTCACACTTTGAGTGCCTCTTTGATGGCAATTTTAAGGAGGAAATGGCTGCTTCCATTTCAGGAAGATATTAAAACTATGAAGAAGCAAGAAAAATTTTGTTGTCTTCAGGGTAGAAGTGACAATTGATTATTCATGGTATTAGCTGCTTGAAAAAGCTTCAGTACTTGTAAGAAAAATCAGAGTGGAAATGACGTTATTCAGGTTTGAGGTGGAAATCAGCAATGTGATGCAGATTCTAGAATAATCCTTAAAGTTCATAGATTAGATATTCTCCTAACAAAAATAGCTATCTACTTTGAAGGGGGAAGGAAATTTTGATTTATTTTGCCACAGCCAAAAGGACAATGGGGGGAAGATCGCTGGGGGCAGACTGCTGGGAAGAGCGAGCCCAGCAGTGGCTGCGACACCAAGGAAAGCCAGCGGGGCTCTGGGGACCCAGTGGCATCTGCAGAGCGGTGCCTGCTGATGTGCATTTCCACACCGGCGAAAGGGTTACGTGCCGGTAATGTCAGCCACGTACACAGCCGTAGCATGGCTCAGTGCGAGCCGTGCTTTTGGTTTGTGCTGAAGATTATGGATGTTTTCTGAAGGTTCCCGTGTGCTTCGACAAAAACTCTGATGGATCCTGGGTTTCCCAGTATTGCTGGGAAATCCTCACTCTTCATAAGATGCAAATATATGAAGTACTTAATGAAAGACATCTGATCCTGCATAGGGCTATATTTCCAGAGCAGAATGATGATCCCTCATGTGGTACATAAAGATACTGTCGTGGTTTAACCTGGCAGCAGCCAAATACCACGCAGCCGCTCACTCACTCCCCCCACCCCCAGCGCGACGGGGAGAGAATCGGAAGGGTAAAAGTGAGAAAGACTCATGGGTTAAGATAAAGACAGTTTAATAGGGAAAGCAAAAGCCGCGCACGCAAGCAAAGCAAAACAAGGAATTCATTCACCACTTCCCATCGGCAGGCAGGTGCTCAGCCATCGCCAGGAAAGCAGGGCTCCATCACGCGTAACGGTTACTTGGGAAGACAAACGCCATCACTCCGAACGCCCCCCTCCTTCTTCTTCACCCAGCCTTATATGCTGAGCATGACGTCATATCGTATGGAATAGCCCATTGGCCAGCTGGGCCAGCTGCCCTGGCCACACTCCCTCCCAGCCCCCTGCACATCTGGCAGGGCATGGGAAGATGAAAAGTCCTTGACTAGCGTAAACATTACCTAGCAACAACCAAAACATCAGTGTGTCATCAACATTATTCTCACACTACATCCAAAACACAGCACTATACCAGTTAATAGGAAGAAAATCAACTCCATCCCAGCCAAAACCAGGACAGTATCCACTCCTTACTCCATACCATTTACATCATGCTCAGGTCCCACACTATCCAATACATTCTCATTACCCACCATCCCCCTTCCCATCTTTTGATATAATACACAGATATCATTCCCTTAGTCTATGGACCACCCCTGTAAAATGTCCATAAAATATCCATAAATGTACACAAAATGTCCACTGCGTTCATTTAGTCCATGACTTTGGGCTCCATCTGTTATGGTGGTCACTCAGGACAGCAGAGGTGGTGTGTTACGTGGAGTTACTGGGCACCAAAGCTGGCTCAGTTCGGGTCAGTGCTGCACTTGCGCTGCTTCTTGTAAAGTTTGTCCTCCGTTGGTTCAGGTGGTTCCTGTTATAGTAATTCCTATAACATGCAACTAAGATCATGGGTTACAACAATTTAAAGGTATTTCCATTACAATCTCCACCCCTGGTCCCTTTGGGCCAGACCACAGGTTTAACATTGCAATGAACTCCTCCCCTTGCCCCTGCTCCGGCTTGGATTTATCCACAGACTGCAGTCCCTTAGGGTGTACCTGCTCCAAGTGGAGCCTTACCTATGAGCCACAGTCTCTCCAGGGGTATACCTGCTGCGGCACAGACTTGTCCACAGCCACAGTCGCTTCGAGGTGCACCAGTTCCAGTGTGGCCTTCTCCATGGGCCACAGTCCCTTCAGAAGTAAACCTGCTCCAACGCGGCCTTACCCATGGCTGCAGTCTCTCCAGGGGTGTACCTCCCCTGTCATGCACTTATCCACGGCCACATGCTTTGAGGTGCTCCAACATGGGCTCATGCACAGCCACTGACACTTCAAGGTGTACCTGCTGCAGCATGGACTTATCCACAGCCACAGATGCTTCGAGGTGTACCTTCTCCAGCGTGGACTTATCCTTAGGCCACAATCCCTTCAGAGGTATACCTGCTGCGGCACGGACATAATCACAGCCACAGACGCTTCAAGATGTACCTGCTTGGGCATGGGCTTATCCACAGTCACAGACGCCTTGGGGTGTCCTGTCCCGCATGGACTCAGCCACAGGTCGCAGTCCCTTCAATCCGAGTTCACGCTGCAGTTCCAGCCTGTCCAGCACAGCAGCACAGAAGCAGCAGCGATGCCCTGGCCATCTGCCAGCCCAGGCGCATCCCCATTGCTGTTATCAGAATGTTCCCAGGCACAGCGCAGTAAGACGATCAGCAGTGCAGCAGTACAGCAAGCAGCGAGAGCAAAAAAGCAGCCACTAACGAGCACAAGACTCTAATACACATTAAGGCAAGCAAGCCCCATGGCAAGCACAAGAGCCTGCGAATTAATAGCTAAACAGCAGTAACAGCTATAAATTCGATCTAGCACATTCCAATCAAACCTGTCGTTATCTCGAACCCTTCGAGCCCCACGTTGGGCGCCAAAAAGGACTGTCGTGGTTTAACCTGGCAGCCGCCAAATACCACGCAGCCGCTCACTCACTCCCCCCACCCCCAGCGGGACGGGGAGAGAATCGGAAGGGTAAGAGTGAGAAAAACTCGTGGGTTGAGATAAAGACAGTTTAATAGGGAAAGCAAAAGCCGCGCACGCAAGCAAAGCAAAATAAGGAATTCATTCACCACTTCCCATCGGCAGGCAGGTGCTCAGCCATCGCCAGGAAAGCAGGGCTCCATCACACGTAACGGTTACTTGGGAAGACAAACGCCATCACTCCGAACGCCCCCCTCCTTCTTCTTCACCCAGCCTTATATGCTGAGCATGACGTCATATGGTATGGAATAGCCCGTTGGCCAGCTGGGCCAGCCGCCCTGGCCACACTCCCTCCCAGCCCCCTGCACATCTGGCAGGGCATGGGAAGATGAAAAGTCCTTGACTAGCGTAAACAATACCTAGCAACAACCAAAACATCAGTGTGTCATCAACATTATTCTCACACTACATCCAAAACACAGCACTATACCAGTTAATGGGAAGAAAATCAACTCCATCCCAGCCAAAACCAGGACAATACATTAAAAGAATACATGAAAGTCTCTGACCAGCTCAGAGATTTGAGAAGGCCTTTTCGTACTGCTTTGACTGGAGGTATTGAAGAAACGCTCAAGGCTCTGCTGTGTATGCTAAAAATAAAGGCCAAGACAAGCAAGAGAGCCCAAGCTGGTGGCTTAGGGAAGATCAAAGTTATTCTGACTGGTTTGTGTTACATGGAGGGAAAAAATAGGTACTTGCCTCACTGACACTTTTACCCTTAATTTCTTGTACCATTATCTTTGTTTAGGCTTCGCTGTGATGTTACATAGTGCAGACACCTACTACAGAGAAACATCTCAGTGGCTTCAGATGAAGGATATTTGATAGTCTAATGTTTGTAATGAGCCACAGTTTCAGCATGAAATGCAGGGCTTTGCAGAGAAGTTCAGGCTTAGAAACGTGATTCCAGGTGCTCGCGTTCTTCATCCTAAAGCACTGGGTGGGTTGGGAAGATGATATCCAAAGCCATCAAAGATCTAGGATCTATACTTTCAAGTTATTTTGTCATTTTCTGATTTGTTTAATAGAAAACCCAGAATGACCATGTTAGAAACCTACCTATCTACACTTTTAACATTGAAGTGTCAAAACAGACAATGGTTAAAAATAAAATAAAATAAAATCTGTGGTTATTTAGGATGCCAGCAGCTGACACTGCAGCAGTAGCATGATGTGTGCAGGGAGAAAGGTGGAGCTTTCTGATAACAGTGTTTATGAATAAGATAATCTCATAAGAAAATGAAGATACCTTCACAGACAGGCAATAGGGGATTAATTGACTTCAAGGCACACGAGAAAGCGAATTAAAAATGCCAGATCTTCCATTCTGCTGGAGGAAAGCATCTCTCTTGCTTTGAGACCTAGTGATGCCAAATGAGATGAATGTAATGCCTCCTGATTGCAGAGCAGCGCTATGTAAAGGAAGACCTGCAAGTCCAGGCAACAGCAAAACATCATCTATAAACTGAATTTAGTGGACCAGTCCTAACCATTCAGAGTTTGGAATGGTTTTTGCCAATTTTTAGGAGGCATAGTTTTTGGGTTTTTTTTTTTTCTTTTTGCCTGTGGTAGGAATTTGTAACTTTACACAACTGAGTTTCTTGACTGGCAGGAGAAACGGGCAGAGATTTTTCCGCTAGAGAAAGCGGTGGCAACTAAATGGGTATCTGTGAGGAAAGCAGGTATTTTTTTGGTACTTTGAATTCCTGAATGTCACAGCTGGGAAATGCCCATGTAGTTATGAAACTACCAAAAAACCTGCCGTTGCTTTGAAATATTATTTTTTTCCAAATTAGGAAAAAGTCATCTGTGACAGGAAATATGAGCCGAAAGACAACTAATAAAATTGCCTTTGATTTTTTTCATTATTCATGAGAAGCCTTATCTTTAGTAAGTATGGTTTCTATTAGTGTCTTGCTGAGATGAACCTTTGACTCCTCTAACATCTGTAATGCCATGGGCAAGGTAGTCTATTAACTGGTATGGAGTGTTCTGCAAGAATTCAAGCAGTCATAGATATTAAACATGCCATGGGAGATGTTGCAGGATCATGCAGTGGCCAGCTTGGTCAGAAAAATGTTGTTGAAACCTTTCTCCAACATCTTTAAAATAATAAAAGGAACCAACAACCATCAACAAAGAAATACATGTGCCCAAATAAAAATACACTTCATGAGAAAGGCTGCCTTCTGGGATTTTATTAAAGGTATATCAATTTAAAGGTATTTTTTAAATCACATATAAGCTAAAGCTCTCAATATCTGTTCTATCTAATTTAATGTTTGGTTTTTGAATAATTAAAAAAAAAAATCTAATCTCACTTAAAATACTTTTTCACAGATTTATGCCAAACGTGCCCTTAAAAATCATTCTGCACCTCTGATACTTGAGGGAAGTATAGGTATTGAAAAGAGAGAAAAAAAAGGGGGGGGGGGGAAGAATAAAAAATCTGATGCTAATTTATCTTGGGAAAACTAAAATAGTAATGTTAAAAATCTTTTGCCATTGTGCTGTGAGACTAAGCAAATGTACCTTCATTATAATGAGCTTAAACATCTAGGTAACTATTTTGGGACTTGGCCCTTTAAAGTGGTCTTCCACTACAAGCTAATTAGATGAAGTGCCTTAAAAAACAAAAACATCCATTGAGCTGTGCACTTTAGCTAGCAAGTATGTTCTTAGAGAAATTTTCATGGTGAGAAAGTGTCTCAATTATGGATAAATATGTATTTCTTTTAAAAAATTCAATAGAGGTCTCTATATTAAAAAGTAAATTATTAGTTTTTGTTTAGACTGATCTATTTCTACAGTGCTGAAGAAAGGCTTTAGAATTACTGCATATTCAGCTAGCATGAGCAATTCTTCCATCGGCCAGAAAAAGCTAGGGATGACTTCTCTTGCTGCTGTTCTACTGAGTGTTTTCATATGTTGGGTGTTTTTTTGTAATTTTATAATATTTAAGTCAGAAGCTGATTAGATCACTTAATTTGACCTTAGTTTGGCACACTATAGGCCATTATATTTTTCTCCATTAGGACTGAATTGAACGCAACCCTGCCTAAATAAAAATAACTTAACACAAGCCTGTCTTCCACAAGGACAAGTGTCAAGACTCCCACTAATTCCTGGCTATTTGTTACAGTGATTAATCTTACTTTCTAAAAATAAGAACAAAAAAAATGGGCCTGACGTCTAAATCTAAATGCTTCGTTTCCAGCCCGTGTTCTTCTTTTGCTGGTCTCTGGCCCAGGGCACGTTAGACAGGGCCCGGGGGGTATGTTGCATGCAAAAATGCTTGAGGGACCCTGTGTCTGCTGGGCTATAGGAAGCAGGAAAGCATCTTCCCCTCCTGAAGATACTGTGTCTTATTGTTCTTTTTGACTGACTTGCACAGACTGATCTCTAGAAGTCTTTAAAAGTTTTTTTGGTTTGGTTTTGGTGGTTGTTTTTTTGTTTGTTTGTTTTTTGGGGTTTGTTTTTTTTCCCCCCCTGCCTGTGGCTGGGGGCGTCTAAGGTACCTTCACAAAAATCTACCAACCAGACTGACCGCTCTAACCAGTTACACCTCCAAGGGAAGAGACTCCACATCTCTCAGGAAGGAGCGTGTGATCCAGTTTCTGTGTCCATTGTGTGTATCTGTGCACATGTTACTTGGTGTTTGTCCAGTCTTCAGCTCTGTGACTAGAAATCCCAAAGCAGACCATCCTCCTGAGCGTGGATATCAAATTATCTCTAGGGCAGGTTTGCATTGACTGAGTGCTCTGTTGCCAGGGGAGAAAATGGTTGAAGGTGCTTTCATTGTGTTGGATGTGTAGACATCATACTGAAGTATTTATTTGAAATATTACAAATGTTTTTAAAATTAGTCTCTATTACATTTAAAAGTAGTAACCAAAACCAGCGTGTTGAGCAAGTTAAATACGCATAAAAAGTGACTACGGGTGTCAGTGCACAGAGAGACACAAAGGTGATTGACAAACCTCCCAAGAGACGATTCCCTCCAAGTCCTGTTATATCTGATGGCAAAATGGTTAGATGGTGGAAGAGGTAGAGTCAGATCTCCTCAAGCAGGGGCAGGAATTTTGCTTTTCCCCTTTGTTTTGGAGTTTAATAGCTTAACTGTTATAAACAGGACTTTGGGGCTGCATTTTTATATTAAGCTGTGGGATTTTTGTGTGCCCCTTCTTCTCCCCCCAGCCAAAATTCATCAACCGTTTGATTTATCTCCCGGCTTGTTCATGGCCAAGATCTCATTGAGGTACTTGATGTGCTGTTAGTTGCTGGTCTGTGATGGCCTTTCTTCTCAAAGGAATGCTAGCTTATTTTCAGTAAATAAGTAGTTTATAAAAAATATTGTTCAGGTCTCCTCAGGCACCAGGAAGAGCCAACTTCAGGTCTCCTGTTTCCAAGGCCTGTGATTTAAATCAGTAGGAGGGTAGCACTTTCACAGTGGTTTTGTGACCAGTTGTTTGTTTTAGCTATCCTAACTCCCAGAGAAATGGGAATAGCTGGTTGATGCAAGTCCTTGGGAGAGGTCCCAGGTTTGTCTAGCAGGGTGGCTGGGGTGTTTCCTGAAGAAAACCCAATTCTCTGAGACTCCTCATGCTTTTCCTCTGCTTTTCCTTCTGAATGCGTGTGGACCTCCACTACATGAGTTGGCTTCTGTGAATTTATTTTCTCCTATACCTATGTTGCTGGCTGTCCTTAGCGTTATTTAGGTTGTCAAGGGCAACCAGAGAACCTAGATCCTGCTGACAAATCTTGCTTCCATGTCCCATGCTGACATCTCAATTGCATTGAAGCGCTGTAATGAGCATGTCCCCACCAACCGGGTGGCCTGGCTGAAAGCTGCAGAAGTCAGGCTGGTTTGGGAGAATGAGGTTCTGAGTTGCTCAGAAGACGGAACAATATAATGTTTTAAACCAAATAAAAAGCAGTTCATGCAGCCTCTCAAGGCCTTGGGGAGAAACACAAGAGGGATCAAAGCAATCAAGACAGTAACAGTTAATGATAAGTAGCACTTCTTATCTTACACTTTTAGCATTCATGTAGACATAATGGTTTTAATATATCTTCAAAGGCATTTGTTGCTGTTGGCTCAGTAAACCAAAAACTGATTTGACTTCCTCTTTCCAGACTCCTTCAAAACAGTATTTAACAGTCTCTTCAGGTTGGCCTTCCTGAAATGTGATGGGCATGATACGTTGGATTTGTTGTTTTTTTTTTTTCCCCCAACTTGGTTTGAAGCCACTTTTAGCCTTTTGATCTTTCTCTGATCTGGATTTGTTAAATCAAATTGTTACCTAAGCATTTTGATGGTATGGTAATATCAAGGTTCATTCGAACACAAATGATGTCTCTCTGACAGCTGCTTCTGGAGGCAGAGACCCCTTGATAGCCGATGAACGGCAAGACTTCCCGCACCTTAGGAGCTGTGCCTAAGCAGGACAGATGCCAATGCTGGGAACGAGCAGTTAAGTGGGAGGTACTGTACTCTTTCTCTGTGAGCATCTCTTCAGCTGCTGTAGCTGCCAGATGTGGAGAGATCTGCAAGCAGGTTACATCTCCTGGGACACTCATGCTGTGGGAGGTGGAAAACATCCAGCACAGTCTGAAGGGTTCCTAGGAGTCATGAAAGATAATAAACATGCTTTTTTAAAAAAAAAAAAGTCCTCTCAGATATATCAATCCAGCCAGAGAATTTGTCACCAGGGTAGCAACAGCCCTATTTAGCAAGGTATAAACTTCCCTTTTTCCTAAACATCCCAGGCTTTATGGAATTTGCAGCTTAAACAGCTGAGAGGAGAGGAGCACAGCTGAAGTATTTGAGGAACTGCATTACATAGACAAGTAGGGTCATAACTTATTAAAACATTTGCCAAACACATTCCAGTGAGACGAAGTTAAATAGCTAGAGCATCTTCCCACGTAAGAAAGGCATCGGGGAGCAGAATGGGTAATCATGGAAATCGGCTGCCCAGGCGCATTCCTGGGATGGCTGAACTCACTTTTGATAACTCTGAACTCCTTATCATTGGCTTGTAGGGCAGATTCAATTGGTATTACAGTGAAAGTGATGCTGGAGCTTACATAAGAATTTTTTCCTTCCTACGTCGCACTGTATTTCTAAGCTGTACGTGATCGTAGGCTGCCTTGCAAGCATATGTTTGGGTCAGAAATAGAGTAGTGTGCAACATACTTTTCCCTGAAAATCTTGTATATAAATAGTACAGGTGGGAAAGATGAACTCAGTTGTCTTCCAGTCCAATGGCAGTTTGAAAACTGGTCTGGCTATCCTAGTGGAATGATGTAATATTGGCAATGGTAAGCAGGAGTAGAGCCAGAGATTTCAAGTTCATGCACAGAGCTCCTAGGCTGCTTCTCTATGCCTCATCCAACATGCAATTAGTGCAGCTGCACGGTCATGACTCTTTCCCCTCTCATCGCTGTTAGCTATTGCATTTTGAGGGGCCAGAGCAGGGGATGGCATATCCTCTAAAGAAGAGGCAGACTAGGTGGGAAGCTTTCCCCTCATCATTTTCTAGGAAAACTGTGCAGCGACATGCAGTGAAGGTGCTTGCCCTGCACCTTTATCGGCAAATGCAACGTCAATAGTGATGCACAAATGTGTCCTGTTGATGAAGATGAAAATGAGAAGTTCTCTCTGCAATGTATAAAAGGCAAAACAGATAGGAAAGTTTCTCAGAGGTCTTTGGCGAGCTGGAACCACAAATCCCTTCAGAAAGCTGCAGGCACTGTTCTAAGGGCAATAAGCATGTTAGAGAGGTTTTGTTTTATTTGTCTTGTGTCACAAAGTTGTTCTGAATATTAAATAATAATCGTCATAATACACAGGATATATCCATACTCTACACTCTCCACTATCAACCATTTAACAATATAGGGAAAACCACCTGCCGTGCTAGCTGGAGAATTAAATGTATTTGCGTATCATCGCTTGAAAACTTCTTTGAATAATGCTTGCACACAATAATGAGTAAAATCTGCAGGTAAATTGATGAATACTGTAACTGAAAGTGAACAATAAAGTGGTGATCCTAGTTATCATTGGCCAGTTTCTTAATAAGACATGCAGGTTTAGGATTAGTTATTCTCAAATCAGCATCCACTTCTGCAAGGCTGAGTGCTAATAAACGTCATATGCGGTTGTATTAAATTGTAAAAAATCTATTGTTTTTCTGGCTCAAAGGCTAAATGCTATTAGCCCAAATGAGCTATCAAGGTGATATGATAAAGGCCCTGTTGAATATTTATACAGAATTAAATTAAATACGCATGTGCCACTTGGTCTACAAAGAACATAAGGGAAAATATGACTAATACATAAGAGCAAAGATTAGTTTACTTGTCAGTTCATGATCATGATATAGATGGAATTTCCTTCCATAAAAACAGCATGACAAAGAGTTCATGAATATTTTCATCAGTAGCTAATGTTTCCATTCCCGGAGGAGAGCTCTAAGCCCACAAACAAGAAAGGCTGCTACATTTAAGATTCAGGGGAATGTCATCACAAAATGTAAACTGTCTGCAAGAAAATTTCAGCTTTGATAGTTTTATCGCATTAGAGACAAGTGCATCACAGCTACGAAGCGCATCATAGCACAGTCATGGCCCATATTTATAAAAAGATCTTTGACTAATATAGCACTTTGTTATATTAGAAATTTGTGTTGTAACAGTGCAGGGCTGGGCTCCGCTGAGAGCAATGAGAGCTTGTAGGTGGAGGGCAGTATTGTGTTTCCATTTTGTTATCATTTTCAGGTGAAAGGTGCAGCTTTTCCACTGCTACAGGTGTGAGGACATATTTTCAGAGGATGGCACAATGAATTTATGTGCATTCACGGTCTGACATTTAGGATTGTTCATAAATATAATATATTAAATTACAGATTAGTAAGTAACACGTAGGTGCAGCATATATACATTTTAAATATGGCTATGTCATAGGAATTATTGGCCTTTTTAAACAGCTTAAAAACAATTTTCTCCTAGAATAACGACAGTCCTTATAAGTGAATATGAATTAGTTAAATACAATCTGACTTGGAGGCTTGTGTAAACATTTTATGCATTGAGCTGATTTGAAATAGTAGTATCAAGTATTTGGAGCTACGTCACCTTCTGCCAAAATGAGATCTGTGCATCATTTTAGTCATTCTTGTTTACCTTTCTCAGCATTTTTATCCCTTCTTCTTGAAAATGGGAGGGATAGGCAAACAAAATCGGAAGGAATATTACCCAAATATGGGTAATAAAAAAGCAGTGCTGCAGCACATCTACAGAAGCTACACATAGGAGAAAGTAGCCCTAATATTTTATGAAAGAGAACGGTGAAGCTAAAGTTGGAATAATATTCTTAAAAGTGAATACTTAGCAGAATGAGTTAGAGACATCATAGGTGGGGGAAATATTTTCCAAAATGTATTATGGGAAAAGGCTTGCAGCCTTCAAAATGTGATAATTAGAAAATCAGCAAGTTTCTATAAAGGGAAAAAATCCACAACCATCTAGAAATATTTTTATTTTCAGTTGAGTGCTGTGACACCTTTTCCACAGAAGGAGTACAGAAATTCAGGAAGTTCTTATTATAGCTGTTGAACAAAGCCAAATAGGCAAAGACTTAGTTTTTTCCAAGTGAATGGAAAGGCAAGTTGTAGTGGCAAACAGCAAAGTTCTAAGAAAATGAGATAATTAAGTTATGGGATTACAGACATTTACTTCTAAGGAAGTCTTAAAAAGCATTTTACTACCTTTCTATTGTTTATACTATTTTAACATCTCTACTTAAGAGACAGCTGGCCTATGTCTGTAACCATGCAATAAAATCTTCTCTTTAATGTGCAGTGTGGTCCAAGAAGCAACCAGGACATATCTGGAGTGGGATAGTGAGCGATGTCTTTCAATGCCTGAGAGCACACTGGGGAAAGCAAGGAGTCTCTGGGCTCCATGCCTTCCTGATGCTCTGGGCTTAGGGTACATGTCGGGGCCGACCTTGCGCTGCATTACAGAGTGAATCCGTGGTACCAGGTACGTACGCACTGTGCAGTGCGTTGTTGCATGGGCAGTCGTGCCCCTGATGCCCACTGACGTTGTGCCTATTTGTCCAGGATTCCCAGACATCCAGCGTCCTACGCTTCTGCATATCAGGAAACGGCTAGCTGGTGGTCACTACAAGAAATACTGCATCTCTCCAAGTAATAAATTTCTCAGTATTTTGCCCTCGATAACTGTTATATAAAGTACCAGTGAGGGAATATTCACATTAAGAATATTTTTCTACATTTTTCTGTAGAACCTGAGGGCAGTTCCACATAATATTGTGTGAATAGTCAAGGCTACAGGAAGAAAAAAAGCCTCCAGTTTTTTGGGGGGAAATAAGGAGGAAGTGGGAAATAGTAATGGGATGTTTGTTGTAGAAGGAAGATATGTAAAGGGGAAGATAAACACACCAATCAGCAAATGGAGGGGAGTGGTATTCTAGGAACTTCTCTGTCAGCACAGAACTCAGGAAATTTGATGTTAAGTAAAGACATCACAAAGGCAGGGGCAATCTGTCTGTCCTTCCAATACCCCTTATAAGAGAGCAAACTTTGGCTTGTTTAAGGGATGGCCAGGCAAAAATCTACTGAGAAGCTGCCACAGTGCTTCTCTGTGGCAGGAAAGCTGTTGATTTTCAAAGAAAACGACCTGAAAGCTCAGGAGTAAATAATCTCATTTTACAGGAAGACAGATAATTCTGGCAAAAGGCCTACTTGGCCAAGCAAGGAGCTTTTTGATGAACTAAAATGCAAAATGGGAGCATGTAAAAAAGGGGAAACGATGACAGGCTGCAGAGATGTAGTATAAAAGCATTGCTTGGACATGTAGATATGAAATTGGGAAGGTCAAAGCCTAGCTGGACCTAAGAATAGTAAGGAGCATAAAGGAAGCATTTTACAAGTTTGCTGAGAGAAAAGCTCAGAGAAAATGTGGGCTTTGGGTAAATGGTGGGAGACAGCTGAGGGAGGGATGATACAGAGAAGGCTGAAGTACTCAACACTTACACACATACATCACCCCTTAGTCTTCACAGGAAAATCAACCCCATCATGGTTTGTGAAGAAGAGGGAGAGCTACCACTGAGAGAAACAGGTGGCAGACTATGGAAGGTGGATGGAGAAAGTAAATGGAGGATCAGGGAAGCTTTAGGCTGTCTTGTCCCCGTTCTTGGAAAGATCGTGAACTGCCTCACATGATGAGGCAGAACATCCCCTCAGGAAATTTGTGGATGACACCGAATTAGGACGGACCTTGAGAAAACTGAAATTCAGATTAAAAAATACCCTCATAAGTTTCAGCAGGGAGATGTGCAAAGCAAGGAATCTCTGGCCTCCGTGCCTTCCTGATGCTCTGAGGTACAACTCCATGTATCAGCACAGTCTGTGGCACGACCAGCTGAATAGCTCTGATATTGATAAAAAAGGACCAGGTGTTACAGCAGAAACCAGGCTAATATGAGTCAACAGTGGTCTCTCATCGTTAGTAAGGCAAAACACATGCTGGGCTACCTTGGGAGAAGCATGGCCAGCAGGAAGATTTTATTCTGTCTGTTGGCACTACTCAGGCTGCTGTAGTGTGTCCTCTTCTGGGTCCCCTCGTTTGAGAAGGATGTTGGACTGAAAGAAGGTCTATCAGAGAGCTACGAAGATAGTCAGAGGTACCTGACTTGTGGGGACGGGCTAAGGGTGCTAAGGGACTACAGTGGGGAGGGGTTGTTAATGGCAGCATACAACTACTGGAGAGCAGGCTAAGGGGGGACTTGAAGGGGAGTTATTAGTGCAGTAAAGTCAGGCTTTCTTGGATAGTGAAAGATGGTAAAGCAAGGAACAAATCACAACTTGGGAAGTTCAGAGCGTCCTTTCTTGGCTAGGACAGTGATGCAGCACTGGATTAGGTTGCCCAGAGGAGCTGGGATTGGCACTCTTGGAGGCTTTCAGGACTCTGCTGGACAAAGCCATGGCTGACCTGCTCTAGTGCTGGAGATGGCCCTTTTACTCAAGCAGGGGGCTGAACTGGATGGCCTTCCAGTGGTTTCCAATCAGCAGTTCTGTGATCCTGTGAATTCAATGAGCATTTATACTCAACTATACTTAACTATGGTTATATAGTAGCTATAGTTTTCACAGCTTAAAGGAAAAAAAAAACAACAACCCAAAAGAGAAGACTATAATTGTCATGACTCAGCTAACAGAGAACTTGGTGGATTCTCACAAGATTAGAGATGCATTTGCTTCCTCAGACTTGTTATGTATCAGATGCACTTTTTTAAATGTGGGAGGGAAGCTGCTGGCCCTCACAGACCTCTGGCTTACTGACTGAGTAGCAATGCCTATGTCAACTTCTAGCATGGTCATGTCACTTTAGTAGAACTTACGAACTCATCTATGGAGGCATATAACTTTCAACCTATACTGCAAGCATATAGGACAAACCTGTGGTTTCATTAAAGAAAAAGACGGATTAAGTTACAACGGTATTAAAATCTCAGGAAAGGAAACACTCATTTAACACAGGAAAATAACTTAACAGTCATGGTAGGAAACAACAATCACAAGCAGAATGGTAATCTCTGAGTACTTCTGGCCAGGTTGCTAGATGTCAGTTGAAATCTATTTTCTCTGTCTCAGTTCTGAGATATTTTGTTGCTAAATGGTGCAGTATGCTAGTGACCAACAAGGCCCAAAACCAGAACACAAAAGAATACAGCAGAATTGTATTAATGCAATTAGTATGCATTAATACATCATATATTAATATCTTGTTCAAAATCAAACAATTGTAGTGGATTTAATTACATACAGTAAATGACTGCTTGAGGACTAAAGCCTTTTGCCCTCTTGAGCAGCAAGAATGATCTAAGTCCATTGCACTTTGGTCTGCTTTGTAAACCCTGGGCACATGCACTGGAAATACACTTTATTTACAGAATCTGTATTGTTGAAGCATCTACTGAGACAAAGCAGAAACTAGCTCTAAATGCTTTTTCTGCACTTCCTAGCCTAAACATACAGGCTGTTGTCTTCATTGAGCAACAACATCTGTTACTCTGGGAAAACAGATGTGTGAAGGGTACTAGCAGTCGGGAAATATCAAAAAGGTGAAGACGAGTCTTCAGCAGCTCCAGAGGCAGCCAGGAAATTGGAAGAGAAGACATATGCAATATGTGCTTGCAAACAGGATGTGCAAAAGAGGTGAAAAGATGTCATGTGAATTGTTTAATTTGGAACGATAAAGAAAAGCTCCAGGAAGAAAAGTACAATACTGTGAGGGCCTGCTTATGCTTTTGTTTTCTTTAATCACATTCCTTATTTATGACAGAGTTGATGACTTAGGGGTTTCCCAGGAATCCTTTCATAGTTCTGGATGCTGATTTATACTGAATCTCATGGTTTTCCTATCTAGGGGATGTTGGATTAGTTGGACAATAGCTGAGTATAATTCTTGGCCATGTTATAACAATTTATGAGATGAAAGTCTGGCTCCAGGAGATCAAATAGGAGTTTTTCATTTGATATCAGGACTTTGCCCTGTTTTTTCATTTTTTTCACAGCTTGATCAGAGCAGAGGAAAAAAGAAAAAAAGTGCTGGTATGCTGGCTGTTTTGTAGTGGCATTAGAACTAAGAACTCCCAGCCCTTGTAGTTTTGTAATTATTTTTTTTAAAGCCTTGAACCATGGAATTTAATGCTTTATGTGTATGTGTAAACTTGGAAAAATAGCTTGACTAAATGTTCTAAATCCAGAAGACAAATAGTTTGAAAGTTAATTATTTTTTAAAAATTCTTGTGTTTTTAAGTGATGCTTTGGGATCTGACCTGTAGTACCGGAATGCTTGGAATAGTCAGTCCTGGACCTCCCCAGGTTTCTCAAATCCTGATGCATTTCAAACCAACCTTCTTGACTCTGCAAAAGTTGGCTAGAGGTCTTTGTCCTTTCCATCCAAGCCCAGCATGAAAAAAGCAGAGTTGAGAAACAACTATTAAATAGAAAAGTATAGTTCTGTGTTTTCCCTGAATGTTTGCCTCTCCCTTTGCCGTGTTCAAAATTAAGGAAATTGGGAGATATTTTGATAGTGTTTCTTCCTTGGGGAAAAGGATTCATTTCCTGACCCTTATATGATGCACTGTGTCTTTGAGTGTCTTTGAGAGCATTTTAGTCTCCATGTTGCAAGCTAACACAAACGCAGGCAAGAGTTGTTTTGTTTCTGGACACCTTGAAGGGGGTTAGCAGAAAAGCTAAAAGTAGAACTGAGCAGGCATATGGGAAATACCATCCTGGATTAGGTCCAAAACCCACCTAATCCCATACCATGTCTCCAGCAATGATTAGTGTCATATACTTCAGACGAAAATGGGATTATGTGGCCTTTGTTCCTCCACAGACATTCGAAGGCTTATTCTGACTTGTAATCATTTGAAATTGGCTTAAATCCTGAAGGCTGTGGTTTAACGTGTCTTGCACTGAATCAGTTGTAATGAATTATGACACTGTGGGTGTTCCTGTCATCCACAGAAATGACCACTCTCTCCTCAAACTTTGTAGATTTCTTGACCTTCACAGCTTTTCATGGCCGTATGTTATCCACACTTTAATTGCACTTGGGGTGAAAACAGTTTTGGAAGTCTACTTTGTTCCTGTGTTAACAGGGAAGGAGCACAGAAATTTCTTGTCTACATTCTTTGGAGCACTGGTTATTTCTATGATAGTTACTTTGTATGCTGTTATCACAGCACCAAGTTTTCATCTCCTTTTCAGGTTACTTTTTGCAATCTCATTTCATATGATCGAGGGTTTTTTTTCATATGTGATCATTCTCAGGGCATCTCTTAGACTTCCTATGTTTGGCCATGTCTCTGATGCTGATGTTCAGGACTGTTTATGGCAGGAGGAATGTGTTAAGCGAGAAACGGTGCAGATGATAGCAAATTCGGAGAAACTTCCAAGGCAGAGTAAGGGTTTTTTCACTAATTGGGGTTAAGAGCAGCAAAGAAAGTCTCGAAGAGAGAGAGATGGGAGAGTGTGAGGCAATTTTATCATTAATAAAAGCAGTGAGAAGAGCTCAGAGAAAGGATGTCTCAGGTGCTGGGAGCGACAGAGCAAGCAGGAAAGTTTGCAGCCCTCTCCCTATCTGGGATGAAATACTGAAATGCAAAAAGTGTGATACTGAAATAAATTTTCATATACCTTATTCTCCTCCTTCTATAACTGTTTCCAATTTTGTAATGAAAAATTTCGCCCCTAGTTTTCCAAGAGCCAATAAACACTTTCAATAGTGTAATATTTTACACTGCCAACATAGTATTAGATGACTGCAGATCATCAGTTACGGAAAAGCCTATTATAGAACTACGGCATGAACTTTACTGCCGTAATTTTTAAGTATGGTATTGACAGGATGCAATCACCTTCCGTTGATTTGGAGGCATCCAATTTAGGAAACGGTAAACAGCATCTCTGTTACGAAGAACAGTGGTGTTTGGGGAGCATTTGCATATTGTTCTGTGTCAGAGTTTATCTATGTTGACTAAGTTGTATAAAAGAGCTTTCACTATCTGTTTTAAAACACAAACTGCAATTAAGTAAAACCATGAAGGGATCATGGCTGCCTGGGAGACTAAATGGACCAATTTGGTCTTACGGGGCTTTGTAAGCTGGAAAGGTCTTGGACTGCTGCAGCTGTTGTGGGATTATGAATTGCTGGCTTGAGATACAGGCCTTTTAAGTACAGGGTAATATCCCTGGTTCTGGATATCCTACAGTGTTTCTGCACTGTCAGTTTGGCAATGCTTTTACTGTTGTTTCAGCTGCTGCTGTAGGCATACCAAGACTTTTTTGCTTTGAAACCCTGAATGAAAGTCTGAATGTCCGTGCAAGACAAAGGCATAAGTTGGCAGGTGTCCATCTTAGTTGTGTCTAGTCTGACTACTTTTATGTGAGGACAGAATTTAGTGTATCGTGGAGTTTGGGATTAGAGAGGCCTCTCTCCCTCTCTCCTGCCCTCCTTCCTCAATTCCCACTGGTCATCGATGAACCACAAGCTACCAGGTGGCTGTTAAGTTACTGGTCAGTGCTTAAACCTTCAGTCCCATGTAGCCAGCTCCATTTGTGTGTCACTGCACAGCCACAGGCTTGCCATGCTGCTTCTTGGTTAAGAGATTAATTTTTCATTTGAGTCTATCAAAACCTGTATTTTTCAGAACATTGTTAAAATCAACAGTGATTACAGATTCGTGGTCCAACCCGCAGCCCTACTGCAACAGCATATTAATTCATGATTTTGCTATCATTTTGCCCCAGGACTGAAATTTTTTACTGATGTTTAGACACTCACCATAGTGGCCAGGTCTGAGGGAGGTCCTGGGGCCAAGGGAGAGAAGTTCAGGGGCAAAAGTAATGATACCAAGCATACCTTTGGATTACAGAAGATGAAAGCAGCCCTGGGAAACGGAGGACTGATAAAATTCAAGAGGTGGATGATTCTGCATTTCCTCACGAGAGGCTCTAGAGTGAGAGACAAGGGTCAGGTGCAGCAGCAGCAAGATCCACCTGAAGCCGGCATGACACGCGGCAAGCTGTGCCACCCGTGGTGCTCCCCGTGATGATGCAGAGGTTGGGTGAGGTACCAGCTGGGATGGGCAGAGCATCCTGTCACTCTGCCGCAGCACAAGCACACGTGCTCCTGTACCACCCAGGGCTCTGATATCCATTTCCAACTACAGTTAAGCCTGTATTGCTTATTTTTGTATAATAGTTGCAGCTAAGGGGCCAGGTATATGCCTGGTAGTGTTTCTGCCTCTTTGAAAAGATCACACATGGGTACCGGGGATATCTGAAATTGGTTTTTAGAACATGTCAATTTGTTTTGAATCATTTCTTTACTCTTTCACAGTAGGAGAAAGCTATTCTAAGCAATCCATTTGCTGTGTCTGAAACACTAGTCATGCTTGTCAAATGAGGGTAATTGCTTTGTAAGGCTGATTGCCTTGCAAACTGTTTTTACCAGCCAGGTGGGTGACTCCTTAGTGCCCAGTTGTGTGATGCTCTGATGTGCCTGTGGGTGGGAGCAGACTGTCTCGAAGGCTGCCATAGAGTATATACAGGGAACAATTATTCACTGTTTTTCTTGATACAAAAAGTGAGGCAACCAAATGGAATTACTAGGCAGCAAATGTAAAGCAAAAGATAGTGTGGTTTTTTACACAAAGCATAATACAATTGTGTTGCTTATTGCTGTAAGATATATCTGTGTGTGAAGGAACCGATGTAACTGCTGGCTCAGGAAGACTCTAAACTTTGGGGTGCTGGAAACTGGGTTCAGACACTGTTCATACTTAAACTCCTTCCATTCGCTTTTGTTCCTGGCCATCATGAGAACTAGCCAGGGCAGAGCAGCTGAGCTAAGGACCTTTGTCTGGACCATCTGGCCATTCCCACTTTCTTAGCTTGAGGAGGTGGAGGTTTGCAGGAATTTAATTATTTAGCATGCAATTCAAGAATTATTATTGGTTATTCCAATTTTTCACAAGTGTTCCACCAGCTAAGTGCCTGTCGTCCTGTATAAAGTAAGTTAAAAAAAACAACCAACCAACCAAACCCCCGCCCTGAAAACCTCCTTCCAAACCTGCAGTTGCAACAGTACATTAAATGTCTTCTCGCTTGTGTGGCAGTGACACTATGGGCACAAAAGCAACTACTCATCTGACAGTACCAGATCCAACAGTGTTTTCAAAATGTGAAAGCATCTGCGAATAATAGAGGTGAAAATTGGGTTCCTAAAGTATGTAATTTTTCTCAGTTACTCTATCAAGTGCCACACTTTATCTGGAAACAATTCAGTACCAAGCATTTTAAATAGGAAACTTTCTTGTCCCTTTAGTATGCCTTAAAAAAAAAAGAAGGAAAAAAAAGGAAATTGTTTAAAAAGTAAATTAAAATAAAGCGGTGGGCTTTTCTTCTCTGATCTATTGCTTTTACGGCATGTTTTAAAATGACTCTCAGTGTGAAAATTACTGCACCCATATGCTCATCAAATGTCTTGCTTTTACTTCAGAGACAATCCTGGGGGCAGCTAGAGCAATGGCACATCAGTAGTGTATTCAGTACTTTCAGATAAATGCGGGTTTGATTCTGTAAGGCTCTAGGCAGCAATGAGATGGGCTGAGTTTATGTCTATCCAGTGAAACCGGTGTAAGCCAAAGGTTCTCAGAGAAAGCCTTGAAGTTCCCATTGCACGTGACCATTTCCCCTAAATCTTCAAAGAAACATAGATCTTGACTTCTAAGTTTTTAAAAAAAAAAGCCCAAAGGCTTTTGGACTTACATTAGAGAAGGCTAACGTTATATTGAAAGAATGAACATATCTTAAACAGAGTTTTTTCTTGAGGTAGGACTTTGAGTTATAGAAAAGCTTTGCAATCTTTCATGTTCATCTCAGTCATACTAATTCTTTAACACACGGAGATGACTTCTGAGGTATGGTAAACTGAATGATAAAATTGTTGGATGATATATACCAATTCACCAGTTAGAAGTGCTGGAATTGTTCTTTACACATAAAACACATAAGAAAGTCCTTTATTTTTAGTTTGTGATTTTTTATTTTTAAATATTTTTGTCTGCATGTTAGATCATGTGGGCAGATTTTCAGCCCTTGGGCATCTGCAGACTGTTACCCCAGGGAGGGCTTCCCAGCACAGAAGGAACTGTGGAGGGGGAGCTCAGACAGATGTTGCAGCATGAAGGCAAGACCAGCAACTCCACTTGGATTTTCTCCTGCAAACACTGGTAGCATCTTATTGTCCAAAAGGCTGTTACAATTTAGTTGTGTTGAGAGAAATGGGGCTTGATTTCCATCTGTTTATCTTGGGAGTGTAAAGAGAGCTAAGATCCAACATGACAAAAGGCTGAAGCACGTGGCAGGGGACAACGTAGCCTAAGGTGGCCCTGCTGATCCCAGGGGTGAAACCAGGGAGTTCAGCTGAGGGCCAATATTCAAGTTGCCTTCGTCAGTCTGGACCACATGCAGTTTTTCTCCGCTTGATATCAAATGCAGCAGCCATTTGCTCTACTGGCCCATTACTAGGAGGTGTGATGGGCTCCCTTGTAGAGTCCTACTAGGAATTGCTCTGCACAACGCCTGCCTCTGTGCACAAAAAAAAAAAAAAGAAAAAATGATATTCAGAAATGCCAGGCAGCGAGCACTGGTTGGTTTTGCTCTATTGAAGGTCACCAACTGCCCAGCAAATCCAGACTCATTGCTGGAAGCACTGGAATGGGGAGAGGAGCGCTGCAAAGACCAAGACCAGCCAAAGACTCGTACCCAGCAGACTTCGAGACTCAGGCTGACAGGATGGTGGAAGTAAAATTGGGAACGAGCTGTGGATGAGGGCTAGTGGGTAACTTCAGAGTTAACCTTAATTACAGGTGAAGACAATTGAGCTGGATGAGGAAACTTCAGTCCTTACAGTAAAGTGTATTCAGGAGAGCATTTTAAAGAGAAACACCAAGACAAATCCCAAGAAGTTTTATGCATCCTTTTGCCCATTCCTGCAAGCTTACCTCTGGGGTGGTAAGTGATGCTTGCAAATGGGACCTGCTACTAGTATAGGATTCAGACCAGAGCAAAATTTCTTTTGACATTTGCATGTGACACAGCTTACTTCACTTAGTGTGACGAATTCATTGCATTTGAGTGGAATTTATCTTTGCCTTGATTAAAATCTTCATGCCTTGTTTTTCAGTTGGACCTGCACAGGACAGCCAACAAACAGGCTGGAACAAGGAGGAGGAAACTGGTCTGTAACTACTGCAGAGAGGGGTCCCTCGGTCATACTGCTAATATTGATTTTAAAATGTTCTTACTCTCTTTAAATAGTTGTGTAAGATATTGTATTTTTGTACAGTCAAGTGCTCTTTTGTCTTAGTTATTTAAGTTACAGGGTATAATCTGTGGCTTCTGACATTCACACAAGCAACTACTGAAACACTGGCAACCCTGTTAAGATGTGGGTCTGTGTTAGTGACCTTCTGGTTTCTCTGCAGTTTCTACTAAAATGATTTTTGGACCACAAGGGTCTCATGAGGGAAAGGCATTTGAATAGGCTTTTCTATTTTTTCCCTGTGGGTGTATTTTTATCTAGATTGTGGAGCAGTTTATGCAAATAAAATAAATTGAGACATCAATATGTGCCAGAGACTATTAAAATCTAAAGGACTTAGCGATATCTGTAAGAAAGCTCAAATTTTTATACTATGTTCCCAGTATTATAAACGTAAACTTTACGGTAACTCAAAAAAACCCCAAGCTCAGAACAATTCTGTCTTTTAAGCTGCCTCCACCCTTTAACACAGAGCAAACCATTCCCTCTGAGTGAGTCCCACTTCTTAGAAAAAACAACACAAATGAAAGTAACTGTATAATTGTTTGAGATCTGAAATACAGCCTATACTGCTGTTTGATTAAGTGTTTAATATCCTTCCGCAGCTGGTTGCCTGTTTACTTGCTGTGATACAGCATTTTCTGCAGGACTGTTCAAGCTCTTCCGTAAATGCAGTGCAGATCGGATGCTTAAGCCTTATGATTTATGAATGGACTGGCAAACCAGCAAGTAGACAACCTCTAATTATTACCTTCTGGGCACTGCAGATGGTGTTTCAGAAGCTTGTGGGTTTGTTGCTCACCTTTAAATAGTGATTTAAGACTTCCTTATATTTATACAAAGGCTAGAATTAAACCTCTGCTAGTTCTCATTGAATTGTTTTTCAGCTCTAGTAGTAGAAGCAGCAGAAAGATCAGGTTAAAATTCAGCTACATGTTCTTAACTGAATAAAAATCACTTTGCTTGTTTCACTAGGTTTTTTGGTGCTGTTGAAAACATCCCCCTCCTAACCACCTTAAACTGTTCTTCTAGGGGAATTCATATATTTATTGACACTGGGAACCAGAATTGTTACAATTAAATTGTGAGGGGGGGGATTCTTCAGAAATATTGGCTGTTTTTACGTACCAGTGAAAAAAAAAAAATTCAAACAGGAACTTATGATTTACCAAAAAAAATAGGGAAGTGTGAATAATTCAAAGAAGCTTAGTAGGAGTGATTCCAGCTGAGCTCTGTGTACTTGCACTTGATTGAAAAGACAGCCTTTCCCAGGCAATCCTTCAGTATTTCAGTTCTTTTCTCTCTCTTACAAATCATAATAAGCTGGATAATTTCCTGCCATACTCTTGGTTGGTATAAGCTTCTGAGTTCTCTGACTGCTAACTGAAGCAATTATACACTTTAGATTAATGGCTAAACTGACTAAATTGACATGTAAAAAATAAGTGTTTCTGTTCATATGGGAGACATTCAACTGTTTATCATAAGGGTGTTCTTAAAGTTATGTTTCTGTGAAGACGCTCTTTATCCGAATTGTTAGAATAAATAAAGTAGTAAGAGAACAGAAATACACAATACATCTGGTCATCTGTTCTATCGCTATGGACAGACAAGCACAGGAAAATGCATAGTTGCATTTTATCAAAGGGAAATTAATCAAAAAGCCAGAGCCATCAGCTCATCAAGAAATTGGTTGCCAAGAGTAGTTGGTGGTAATGAGGTTTAAGGTCAGTCATTAAATCCTTTACACTGCATTTGGTTCCTGGAAGATGTGGGCTCATCTTGAACTATATGCAACTTTCCAGCTGGTTTGTGACTGCAACCACAGAAAAATAGGAAAAAGCAATCCGTCTGGATAGTGCTCTCCATGTACTCGCAGCAGTTAACTAACCCTCATGTGATGATGGTGCTTTTTTCAATTTTCAACAAATAAAGCAGGGAGAAGAAGTTTCAGAAAACCATTTTTTGACAGAATCTTTGGCTTTTCTGTCACTCTGCTGCCCACGTAAGTAGAAGTTAAAAACAGCAATGAAATGATAGCTTACTGATCCAAGTAACAAATCAATAGGGTATGTGTATGTAGGCCCAGGTAGACCCGATGCATCTTAGTGGTAAATGAAAAATACAGAAAAACTTCGTAGGAGATCAACCAATCAATAATATATCAATAAATTAATTTCTATCCTTTGGAGACCAGTTTTTCATTACTGGGCAAAGGCGAGATGTTTTGTCCTCCTGATGCTCTTTTTCTATTTCCTGGGTAGGAAGGATTTTTTGTTTCTACTGTCGATAATATTACAGTCTTCACAACTACTAAAAGCTCATCCTGCTGTGGCTACTTTAACCACAGATGTTTTGACCACAATGCTAGCACTACAAAACCCCCCAGATCTGTCTGTTAATGCTGAATTCCTCCAAAGTAAAATGATGATAAATATTCCCTCCTCTCCAATCTATCCTCCTGCAGCACAGTAAACTCCAGCTTTGGTACTTGTTTCTGAGACGACGCCTCCTGGTACATGGGGCAGTTGGGGTCAGGCATCAGGGGTGGAGCGCTTGAACTAAAATTAATAGATCTTGTAATCAAATTGCTACTTAGGTGAAATTACCATGACTTATATTAAGGCAGCCTGGGACGCAATGGTTTTAGTAGAGTCAGGCCCAGAAAAACTCCCTCTTCCACTAACTTTCAGAGCCATGTGTGTTTTGTTACTTCTGTTTTCTGTAACTTCTCCTCATCAGACTAGAGATTACTTTCACATCAAAGTGCTGTGGTTTAAGCAGTATAAAACGTGTCATACATTTTGATCTATTTTGCCATAACTTACTTTGCAACACGTCATTTTGCATGGTAGTTTGCAGTGTGCTGGTCTGTTCTCTGAAGAGTTTTACTTTCTGCTCAGATTTTGGTGTCTACCACAGAAAGAGTGAGAGCAAATCCAAGAGGATGCTCTTTAGACATGTTATCCACAGATCTGTGGTAAAACTGCTATGTGAAAATGTTCAAAGTGAAGGAAAATAGATCATACAAAAAAGTCAGTACTTGAATAGTCAGTTATTTAATGAGGAAGCCTGCTTTGCTGTTAAATATTTTCTCATCTGAGATGCAGAAAAGTTAATAACAAATGGAAAGAAAAAATGTAGATATATCCCTGATAATAAAATTTGATCCATCTTTTCAAAATAACAATTTGAAGAATTGAAGTATTTCACGTTAACAACATAGGAACTCTAGGACTGTTAAATGGCGTGAAAACCCTTGATATGATATATTTTACAGATTACAGTTTTATTTATCAGTACTGGAAACAAAATGCCTTTTTGATACAATCAAAGTTTTGCATATTAAGACTATAGAATAATAAAAAATTAGAATAGGCTTGTCATCAGCACGGTATCACTTTTTTGTGATTTCAATGATGTGGATGACAGTTAATCTCCAGCCTGGTACATGTCTGAGAATACTTTACACTAACTAGCCTGCTTTTTTAAAGGTGAATTTAAAGGTGAGCTTAATTGAGACTTTGGGTACTGAAAATTTAAAAGAGGACTGATCTACGGCTTAGTTGAGGGCATTTTGCTCACAGTTCTTTTTGGATGCTGAGCTAAACGACTCATGGCTTTAATTTGGTTCATGATTTTGTTTGTAAGTTTTTAGCTTATTGGTAGTTATGGCTAAAGGTATGTGTAGATACGCAAGTTGCCTGGTAGCCTGCATGTGATTTAGGAACTACTTCTCTGTGTCTTAGGTACGAAAATCATCTCTCCTCTGGCGCTCCCATCACGGGAGACCTCTGAGAGCACCAGGGAAACAAGGTTGGTGTCCTCCTGCCCAGCCACTTGGTAATGCGCAGTAAACTGGTACATGACCAAAGTATTTCCCGTCTCAGCTCCAGCGGGAAATGGTGATACAGGCTGGATTGGGGTTTTACTGACCCCTTAGGGAAACTGGGTGCTGCAGGCTCAGACAATTCAAGAAAAACATGTGTATGTCTGGCTTCCATGGAGAGCCTGCAGAAAGAAGGAGATGGATGGCAATTTCTTCTTCCACTCTGCCCAGTCACCCCTCTCCCAAAGGGAGAGGGCAATTAGTGTATTCAGCTGAGCAAAAGTGTACCAGCATGAATGCATCAGTTGTAACAAATGCTTTGAAATTATGTGCTGAGAGTCACAGTAGCTAAACAGCAGTGGCCTAGACCTTTCAGAACTTTGTCTTCATCAATCAAGGTCAACAGAAACGGCACAAGCAAATGAGGGGTATTGTAAACAAAAAATGTTTTTATGCGTTTGAAATCAATGCTAATACTCTGAAAAAAAAAAGGTTTTTTATTTAATTTTAGCTGCTTATGTTATTTGATTCTCTCTGGAGCATTTAGCTGATATCTGTATGTTGCTGACAAAACAAACTGAATTTATGTTGCTAGAATCATCACAATGAGTCATTAAAATAATTAAAATGAGTCAATGAAATGAATCATCAAGTGAGAGAAGAGTTACACCTGCAACAACTCTTGTCTCTATGTTACGCAATTGAATTTTTGATGATGGGCTTAAAACTTCTGGCTGTCACGTTGAAGTGTTTCTTAACAGCTCATACTGCAATCTGAGTTGTAATATTTAGTACTGCTGAATGAGTTTTTGTAATTGAATTAACTACTTAGTCACAGAAAATAGAATCTGGCAACAGAAAGGAAACATTGCTTGAAAAGAAGTGTTCTTTTGAAAAAGTTTTCATAAGCATATCCTTAGGCAGAAATTATAGTGATATCAAGGTTAGCCTTCAAAACTAGCATATATTATGGAGACATAGCCTGCTTTCCAGTTTTGAGTTTATTTACACCTTCGTTCTTGCACTGGTAAAATTTTCATTTATGTGAATTAAAATAATTTGATTTTTGGGGGGAAGGAAATTATATTTCACGGTGTAAATGAAGCACTTAAGCCTTTTAAGGAAGGGGATTACAGATTATGGGTATCCGTATAATGCCTGCCATACCTGTTTTTCCCTGTTATAGTTTAAAGAAAACATACTAGTAGTATCCTTATTTATTATGTATTAGGTATTATTTGCCAAATACTGAAGATCAGAAATTGTTTCAGAACTTTAGTGATTGAAGATATGTCACTCATTTTGAGGACAAATTCAGTGAGGGTATTATTGTTTTTACTGACTGTAAGATGCAGTAGTTAAAGCCCAAAATTTGTAAACTTGGGTAGCTAAATACTGACTTTAATTATCTTTCCAGATTTGTTGAACATTTGGCTTGATTTCAGGTACCTAAACATAACTTTTGTTGTCCACCTTTACAAAACCATCCATGAAAAATTTGGCCCTAGGTATTGATATCAGGCTTTGGGCAGGTTAGACTAGAAGAGAAGATTTGGCTTGTTTTGACCACTCTTTTTTATGATTCTAGTAGTTTCTTGCCAACTTTTCCCAGTTAGTACTCGGTGATGTAAATAAGCTTGTAAGAAAACACATTTCCTGTTCTTAGCTGATTTCTAAGAAGAGGTTCAGAATGCTTTCCAGAAAGTACTGATAATAACAGATCCATAATTCAATAACAGATTAATAACTCAATATAAGTCCACTGAGGCAGAAAATCTCAGAGTAAACTTACTCATCTCATTAATAATGTCATCATGTCATTGGCATATTGTCAACCTTTATTCCATTTTCTTTTATCATATATGTTTTTCCCCCTTCATTTCTGGACTAACGTTTCAAGTTGACAGGGCAAATAAGCAAGATGCTGAAGACGAAGATGCCAGTTGTAACAGGTCCCTGTACAGATAGTATCAAAGGGCCAGGGGACGTCAGTGGCTTAGCTACTTACAGTGTGGGTACTGTAATACGCAGGGGTTTTGCATGCTTGGCCCAGAACTGGGCTGAGCGCTCAGCTGCAGATGGGGGATGTGGGTCTTAGGGGACCCCTGGAGAAATGGCCCCTGCACCCCCTTCCCAGGCACACTCTCTAATTGCAAGGCAAAACATGGAAAACAAGCAGCCGGTTTGGAAAGAAAAGCGGTTACAAACTGCATTTTTAAAGACACAAAATCACGGTGGTGTGCACTGAGCATGCTGCTATGCTGCCTGTCTCACAGCCCTTGAAGAGCAAGACGTGCAAGAGCTAGGTTCTGCTTCCCAGTAGGGCTTAGGAAAATGGTGGCACCAGGTTATTTCAGCTCTCTATCTCAGGAACAAGACAAAAAAGCCTGATGGATCTATACGTTCTTTTTAAAGAGTTTGGGTTGTTTCATAAGCAGTGTAAGATGATGGAGGAGGAAAGTCACACCTCTCTCCTGCCTGCCCAGTGCTTTTTCTTGAGCAGGCTTAAGAAGTTCACTGAGGAATTACGGGGTTTTAGCCTTTCTTACAGGTTATCCAGTAGAAATTTATACCATGCAGCAAAATGCCTTTTCTAGACAGATTACACAAATTTGTTCCATGAGTCTATTTCATAATCTGTCAGCTCACAGAGAGGTACCAACTGGAACTTCTTCTGTGATAAGCTTCTATATTAAAAGTGATTTACAATTCCCAGACAGAAAATCAGAGCAAAAGAGCTATAAAATTTATTATTGTGATCATATCACCTTTCTCTGTGGACTTCTGAGTATTTAGTAAGTAAAAGAGAGAAAATCCATCTTCTGTGGGTAGTACATCATCTGCACAGTGATGGCAATCTTTCATTTCACTTTGGCTTGCATGAACAGGGAGATACCATTTCTACGGGAAACCCTTTCCTTTTGCGCTTTCTAGAGAGAGCACTGTGCTTTTAGTCTGGTTTTTTTTTTTTTAGCATACAGCAGAATGGGGGTTTGGTCACTAAGTAATGACCCTTTTTCTCATAACTGTTTGCTATCCAAGTGTATTGTTTGTAGATGGACATATAGTAAGAGTTGTGCTTGGGACTGACATCTAATACAGTTTAGACAGAGGCAAGGAGAAGGAAGGGGATTTTGGGACACCTAGTTTTCAAATGAACCCTTTCAGTATGCCTCTTTGTGAAGCTAGAGTCAGATTTGCCAAACTAAGGCAAAGGAACATGAAGAAGAGCCCCAAATCTGTGAAAATGCTGATACATTTATAGTAAAATTCCCTTTTTTCTGAACTGCTGGTGTTAGAATATTTCAAGTAAATACATCCTCCAAAAAATGATGCCTCCAGCTGAATTCACTGCCTTGCTTTATCTTTGATTTCAAGTTAAATAACACAAGACAAAAATCAAGAGTAGTTTTCTTGCTGTTCCTTTCTCAGTCTGAATGTTTCAAAAGTCTTAAGGGAAATTCTCCAAGGACTCTAATAGGCAATTTCAGTAATGCAGTAATGTTATAGATTCTTGGCTTTTCTCTAAGGTGGACTATGATTTAAGAGACAGATCTTTTTTTATTGGCCTTAGTCTTCTATTAAGCAGTTTCTACCTTCCTGGAAAAATGCTTATTTCTATCATTGATTGATGTCTTCAGTGAATCACAGTTTAAAACCTGGTTCAAGGGTTAGGTAATTCCTAGTGATATGATTTAATATTTCCAGACAATAAATTTTGCCTTTAAAATCTAAAATAACAATATATTTCAGGAGATGGTGTGGGCTTTGTTGTTGTACCAGCCATTCCCAGAGCCAAGCCTGGAGCAATGGTCAGGACAATTCTCTTGCAGGAAAAAACAATAAAAAGGCAGAAAGCTTCTCCTGGGCTCCTACTATGCCATTGGCCCTCAGAAAACAAATAACCAGCACAGCCACTAGTCTTCCCCAAAGTGGGTGTTACTTGAGGGAAGTGAAGGTTCAAGGAAGATTTGATAACTATGTTATTAATTATGTTAAAGGTAGACATGGAAGAATAAGCACACTCACCCTGTTTTAAGTGGGACTAGGAATAATGGGTTTAAGTTATAATAAGTGACAATAAATTATATGGGAAGAAAACTTTCTTATAGCATTGTAGTTTGCTTATAGGGATGGGAGAATCTCCTGCCGCTGTAGGTTCTTCAGAATAAACTGGACAAGCATCTGTCAGAAATGCCAGTGGTGTGTTTTGGAGAAGGGTGAGAGACTAGATGTTATGTGATAATCGCTTCCAGCTCTACTTTCCTACAAGAAGAGGGAGCTTGAGAACTGCAAGCAGAAAGAATAACACTGGTCTCCTCTAAAAGAAGACAGTGGACTGTATGCTTCCCATGATGCCAGCGCTAGACCATCAACCCGTGTATAAGGCAAGTAGGAGAATAGCAATATGACCTGTAATGGAAGGATGATGGGGAAGGCAGTGCCATTTCTCTGTTGTGCCTGCAAGGTGTAAGCTCACCCTGCTTTCATCTTTGCTAACGGAAGAGGAAGCATTTACTAGCTGCAGGCTACCTCCAGAGGAGACACTGACACAATTCCCTCGCACGCGGTGTGATTCCTGCAGGCACCAGGCTCTGAGAGCCCAGCTATTGCTTTGGGCTGACAGCAGTTACTGCTTAGCCTGAGCATAAAAGAACTGCACAACTGCACTTTTATAAAGTCTCTCAACTGAGGACCTCAGGGTGCTACTCAAGCAATTCTACCCCATTTTGCAGATATAGAAAAGGGTCACAGAGTGACTGAGAGGCAGTTCAAGATCACACAAAAGCAGGCAGGTACTCAGAGCTCCCTGTCAACCTTAGATAAAACATAGGAGTTTGCTCAGTAGTTCTTAGCTGAATGAAGCATACTGTCGTCCCTACTGCTGAGTGGACAGGCACTGCATTCCCAGGAGACCCTCAAAGAAAAACTTTGAGACTTCTTTAAGTTTGAGCATTCTTCAGATGGGTTGATTAATTTCAGTCCCGATAAACTCAGAACAGTAAAAAGAGCTCTAGTAACCTCCAGAAAGAGATGCTCTATCTGGACCACAAGTCATGCTAGAGCACATGGCTAAAGGATCTTGCATTTGCTATCATCTTTTTTACCCTCAAACTAACAAACTCGGCACAACTCCAGTGATACCTAGATTCAACTTACCAAAACCCACTGACCTGACCTCCTTATTCCATGTTCTGTGTCTGAGTCTGGTGGGTGACAAGCCAGAATAACAACAAAGGAAAACAGAAACACTGGAAAGAAATACTTTAGTGGAAGCATTTTCAGTTTCATGTCACCAGAATAAGTCTGGAGAACAGCAAATCATTCACAACCACACGACCAAGGAAGAATATGACAACAGTGAAAGGTTGAGTACTCATCCCAGGCTGTAGCAGCTAACAGAAACAGTGACCATTTCAAAGCCTTGTAACAAAAAATCATGTAAAAATCATCAAATCATCAGCAAGTGAAAGAAAGTCTAATTATAACTACATAGCTAATATTCCAAGCTTATATGGCAAGTCTTCTCTAAATCACATAAATATCCTTAAAGAGAATTTTATTTGCTTTGAGAATATATTTACTTTATGAGGATCTGCCGTATCAGAGGGTATAGCCTTGGGGTAAGAATGTCATAAAGAATATTCTGTCGGTAGAAACACAATAGAAAAGTTTTTATATGGAAATCGCTTTTCATCATCAAATATATGTAGCTTCACTTATTCATGCATCTGAGAGATATGAGAGTGGTGGTCACTTTAGTGATAGAGCTAAAGTAGTTAAGTAGAACTTTCTTTACACATTCTTTAAAGAATAATTATAGCAGTAACTATTTTTCTGGTTGTAATACCAGATAAATAGTAAATCAGCAGTTTCTGAAACTGCATTCAGTCACAGGGGGTGGAAAATGCCTATTGAGTTATGAGACTGAATTTTCTTTCTTTCTTATTATCCGTCTTACACAACATGTGTGGATGCTTTCTAATCCCTCTGACTGATAGATGACATCTTTCTACTCCTTCTCAGTCAGCATGAGTATTTTTTTCTCTGCTTGTTTTTGTCCATGGCGGATGTTTTTTATTCAACACACCAGTTGTGCTTCTCATCTCTGGCCAAAGTGACTCTGGCCTAGAAAATAATGAGGATGAAGGCAGGTAGTAATAACTGTGTATATATATACATGAGATTTATGGCTAGTTAGGAAGGAACAACCTAACAAATTAAATTAGTAGCTTCATGGAGCTGCGTTCAGCAATGGTACAAAGTAATCAACCCCCCTGGAGTTATACAGATTTAATGCAAAGAAGAATTTGGTTCATTCAGACTATTGTTTTTTCATGATAGCAGGTGGAGAATTGTCTGTGAATTCTGTTCTGGTTTTGATTCCATTAATGACACCATAAGAGTGAAACCAAACGAATGCCCATACTCTTTTCAAAGACAAGTCTAAGTATTGTCTCTTGAGGCAAACAGATTAAAGAAGAATTCTGAAGACTCCATAACTGTTTAAATAATTTCCATCTCCTTTTGGTCAACTAGACATCTTTGTTGCCATTTCAATTATCACATCAGTGCAAGCCTGTTTTCCAACCCCATGGAAATATGTTGATCATGTCAAGGATCCTGTTGGCTGAAATGTTATTGGGGTTAATCTAGACAGACACTCTGTCCAAACTTAATCATATTACTAAACAAAATGCTGATGTAATAAGATTCTTTTGAGACATGTTTAAACCAGCAATGGAACCACAATGAAATCAGAGAAAATGGGTGATTTTATTTTAGTAAGGACTGAGTACAATGGAGTTATGTTGCTATAATTTTGAGAGTTTAAATTTGTGCATAAATGTTTCACAACCAAGCTTCTCCCCTTGTATAATCCATTGGTCCCTCACTGCCTTGTTCAATATCCGCTCGTGGGATTTACATTAACTGTGGTGGACTTCATCCAGTAGAACACATGCAAATTAGGATTAACGTCACCTTTAAGCTAGAGCTGCATTAAAAGCTTTTGATGAAATTGAAAACTAAGAGGTTTACAGAAAAGTTCACTCTCTGAATCCAGCCTGAAGTTAAAGTTTCAATTGACACAAATCCCATTTTTCCCTTGGGCGTTACTGCAGAACCCTTCCTTTACGAGGTGAATTGAACCTTTGTTTCATTAGGTACCAGCTGCTTGTGCAGTCTCTGGGCCTCACAGTCAGTGCAACAGGTAGTTAAATGGGTGTAAAGCCTTTCCTGCTCTTGAATTTTATGCGTCTCTACCGACTACGACAGATAACTGCTGAGACGACTTGCCGCAGGTCCCTTTAGAAAGAAAAGTGGCAAGAGAAGTGAGCCAGAGGGAATGGGAGTGTTGTGAAGCTTATTTTCCGAGCACCTCCCTCCTGAAATGAAGATCATCTGACTTTACCATTCTCTTGATCAGACCGAGACAGTGTTCAAAAGGAAGTGGATCAGGGATGTTGTGTCTCAAAGGGAATATACATATTGCCTACTAGGGAACTACTTTTTCTCCCAATGTCCTATTTAGGGCATTTGGCTTCCCAAGTGAATGTTGGTATGTGAGCCATGTAAACCGTTTTTTTTTTTTGCCATCAAGTTGTATATCTCTAAGGTCTGTGTCTGTAGCTTTACTGTTTTGACCACATTTTCTCTCTTTGCAATGGCTCATACTCTTAATAACTTGGTAAACTCTAGCTATAGTAATTTAAAAATTTAGTTAGAGCTGGTGATGAATTATTTTTTTCAGCTGAGAATCTTGCCTTGGTAGTTTGCACTTTATTACATTTACCCTTTCTAAACTTTGTAGGTTAGAACTGTGCACAATGTTTTAATAGAAAGTACTTTGAGTTTGTAGCTCCTGTTTGTATGTCTGAGAACATGTTTATTCTTCTGAGATTTAAATCCTCTTTACTGAGAGATTGTGTTGTATTTTAATACTTATGTGTTATTATGAAATGTTTGGGTTTTACAAAAGAAATTTTTCAAATCAGCATCGTAGCAAGTTAGCCAGAAACCAGGAGAGAAAGGTATTATGTACCTGTCATGATTCAACAAATCTGTGTTATCACTAAGATAACTATTCCAGAATGGATCCTATACAAATTTGCAGTTGCAAATTATGAATGAAATATTAAAATGCATTTGCTGCTTTATGGCATGTTGACTTTGATTTTTTACTTTAACATAGCTTTGCCTTTGAAATGAATAGATTTAAACCTAGTCCCAAAGTCTTCTGCAAACTTTCTTCTAGTTATGTCAGTAAGTGGGACACACCAGAGAGAAGGAATCTTAAAAAAAGCTACCAGAGGAGCTAAACCACCTACAGTTAACAGGGTCAGCATCCACTGCGACTTCTCTGTGTGGCCTGAAAAGGATCCTGATTGGTGACTTGCCAAGTGGTGATAGCACCGGCCTCAGTTTGTATCACCTCTCCCTCCCTCCCATCCCGGTGCCTTTGGTTACAGACTATAACTCTCATAAATTACCTTAACTCATGCTTAAATTAAGCATTTTACCAGCTCAAATACAATCTCTCTGATCTTTGAAACCCATGCAATGATTTGCTTTTCTAAAGAGAGATACCAAACAAGTACTGAAATACATTTCTGACAGTGACTAACTACTCTCGGTTGATTTTCTCTTTTAAAGGTCTGCATATTATACATGGGGCCTCACTAATTAGGAGACTGTTCCTAATCCAAATATAGATTATATAATTACTGAACTGCTGTTGTGTTCTTTCTGTGGATCTCTCACTAAATCAAGAAAGGTATGGTTAGAGCAACAGATTATTTGACACCTGGGCTCAAAAAATAACCTTAATTTACTATTATTAATTATGAATGGATTGATTTTAATATATTAGGTGCATTATGAAATATGCTTGTTATAGATCTCAGTATGGAATTAAATACCTAATAATGTTTTCTTGCTTTTCCAAGAATTCAAAATTAAAAAGTGTATTTTCAGCCTCTTAATAACTTCTACTCCTTTCAGACTTATGTTTGAGGACAGCAATGAATCTGGTGCTGTGACCTAAAAGTCAATACAACCATAAAAATTCTTCTGAAGCCAATTAGGTGAAAACCTTAAATGTTTCAGAGCTACTGTAACAGACAGAAAAAAGAGGTAGATTCTTATGTTTCTGAAATGAAAAACTCATGCAGATTTAAGGTAAGCAGTAATGACTCTGGATTTATTCCGAAGTGAATGAGAAACCAATGAAACTCATAAATAAACAGCGGTAAAGTTGTTCTGGCAACTGTTCTGGCACTGACTGGAGACTCAAGAAATCATCAAGGCAGGCTGTAGCTGGAGTTCAGGAGTGAGAAGTTTGAACTCCTTTCTAAAAAGGTCAAAGAGAAGCTCTTAACACCTATCAAGGCTAACATGAAAAAAGTTGTTCTGATCTGGGAAAACTTCCTGCCGCCTTGTCTTGGTGGCATTAAGTTCTGTGTCATAAATTACATTATTTATGGATGTCGTGCACTGAGTCAGCTGTGGAAGTCTGGGCCACAGCCGAGTTAAAATTTTACACTGGAATCTAGAGAAATACATGCTAAAAAAATGATCTATTCTTCTGGAGTCTAGGCTGATACTTTAGACTCAAAGCAGAAAAGAAATCTAATGCCATATTAAACACAGATTTATATATGAAGAGAAATAAGGCAATATATGTACATTCATTTTTAAAAGCTTCCTGGCTGATTAGCTATGTAAGATAATGCAGGAGGGCAGAAAAAATTCAACTTGTTTTCTTTGTCCCTTCTGTTTCACATTCTAGCCTTTCTTTTCCATTTTCTTCTCCTTTTGAGTAATATTGAAAGGGGAATAATGCTGGATGGGATGTTATTGGTACCAACTACCAAACAGGTGCAATAGAGGAATGAAGTGTTACAAAGGACATCGGCTGCAAGTTCTGTGTTTTGGGTTCAGGTTTTACCCAATTCAGCCATGCATCTCATGTTGGAGGCATCCTAAGGAGAAAGATACAACAGATTATTTGCCGTTTTTCTTTTGTCTCACATGAGTTTTTTGTACCATGGTAATTATTAGTTCTGCTGAGTATACCCAGGCTAGTTTACATGGGAAATAATATCAGATTATGTCTGTTTCTACTTAAAAACAGAGCTAGGGAGGTCCCATTTGAAGCTATTCAGTTCTGTCTCGCATTTTCTACCTTCACATCTAAACTGTCACAGCTTGAATTTCATGATTTGGGGTGTAGTGAGTGAAAGAATAAAAGTTGGTTGGTCTTAGTTTCTCTGAGCTGAGGAGATCCTATGAATAACTGTTAACTTTTGGTGTATTTTATCATGTGTCATTTATGTCATAAATTTAATCAAGGCAATTCTGCTATATTTAATAAAATTAATAATAATAAATAAACAATTTTTTTATTAATAATAAGTAATTTAATAAATTTAATGCAAGGTAATTCTGCTATATTCACAGTAACAGGATCTGGAGTCAGCCAAAGTCTGCCTGCACTTTTCGCTTACTTTTTTCTGAATATACTGTCCAAATAAAGAAAAAAAAAGAGATGTTTCTGTGTCTTACAAACTTATTCACAACTGTTTGAATTGTATACACATTTGTGTATGTTTTAAGACACATTTCTTTGTGTAATTAGTGACCTTTGATGAATGCCTTTTCTGAGGGCTTGTCCAGTCTTCCTTTAAACTCATGTTAACTTTCAGCATCCACAACACATTCTGGCAAGGAAGAGCGTAGCTGGAATATCTCATGTATGGTTGTCTTTTGTTTGCTTTGACCTGGGTTCTTCTAGAAACATTTGATGCTCCCTGGTTTCTTGTAATGGAAGAAAAAATGAACAATCCGACCTCTCTGTCTGTGACACTCATGAATTTGTAGACCTCTGGCATAATGCCCCACGATTTTCTCTTTTCCAGATTAAAAAGTTCTTTTTTGGTCCTCGGGGTAGGAGCCACTCAATATCTTTGACCAGCCTGGTTATCCACCTCTAAGTATTCTTTCAGCTTTACTTTGTTCTTTCTGAGACGAGAGAATCAGAATACACACACAGTGTAAGTAAGCTGAAAATTTGTAGGTGGCAGAATGATGCTTTGTGCATTATGGCTTTCTTCTGTAGTCCTTTGCTACCAACTCCTAACAATTGGTTTGGTTTTTTTCTGACTGCTTCTGTGCTCTGAACTGCAGTTTCATGAAGCTATTATTCAAAGCCCCAACATCTTACTCCTGAATGCTAATTGTCAGCTCAGAGCTTAATTTTATAAGTTAGAATTCTTTTTTCCCATGTGAATCATAAAATCATAGAATAGTTTCGATTGGAAGGGATCTTTAAAGGTCATCTAGTCCAACCCCCCTGCTGTGGGC
The DNA here is from genome assembly GCF_964195595.1 of Calonectris borealis. Classification (NCBI taxonomy): domain Eukaryota; kingdom Metazoa; phylum Chordata; class Aves; order Procellariiformes; family Procellariidae; genus Calonectris; species Calonectris borealis. Next base: position 45,235,971 of record NC_134313.1, read on the forward strand.
AGGGACATCTTCAACTAGATCAGGTTGCTCAGAGCCCCGTCCAGACTGACCTTGAATGTTTCCAGGGATGGGACATCTACCACCTCTCTGGGTAACTTGTTCTAGTGTTTCACCATCCTCATTGTAAAACATTTCATCCTTCAGACCTAGTCTGAATGTACCCTCTTTTAGTTTAAAACCATTACCCGTTGTCCTGTCACAACAGGCCCCGCTAAAAAGTTTGCTGCCATCTTTCTTATAAGGTCCCCCTTTAAGTACTGAAAGGCTGCAATAAGGTCTTCCTGGAGCCTTCTCTTCTCCAGTCTGAACAACCCCAACCCTCTCAGCTTTTCTCCATAGGAGAGGTGTTCCACCCCCCTGATCATTTTCGTGGCCCTTCTCTGGACCCTCTCCAACAGGTCCATGTCTTTCTTGTGCTGAGGGCTCCAGAGCTGGATGCAGCACTCCAGGTGGGGTCTCACCAGAGCAGAGCAGAGGGGTAGAATCACCTCCCTCGACCTGCTGGCCACGCTTCTTTTGATGCAACCCAGGATAGGGTTGGCCTTCTGGGCTGCGAGTGCACATTGTCGGCTCATGCTCAGCTTTTCATCCACCAGTACCCCCAAGTCCTTCTCGGCAGGGCTGCTCTCAATCCCTTAATCCCCCAGCCTGTATTGATACCGGGGGTTGCCCTGACCCACATGCAGGACCCTGCAGGAACCTCATGAGGTTCACACGGGCCCACTTCTCAAGCTTGTCCAGGTCCCTCTGGATGGCATTTTGTCCCTCAGGCGTGTCGACCGCACCATTCAGCTTGGTGTCATCTACAAACTTGCTGAGGGTGCACTCGATCCCACTGTCTATGTCATTGACGAAGATACTAAACAGTACAGGTCCCAGTACAGACCCTTGCAGGACATCATCCACTTATCTACATTGAACTTCATCTGCCATTTTGTGGTCCAGTCATGCAGCCCCTCTGCAGTTCTTCACAGTTAGCCCTCATCTTTGCCATCTTAGATAACTTGGTATCAATTCACCCATATTTCCAGCTCACTTATAACAGGAATAATAACGTTATTTGTCTTTCCAAGAAGAAATGTGAATGTGATGATAATGAGTGCAGAAGTGATGTTAAAGTTTCCTATACAACACACATGTCAGCTGAACAACACTAGCTATGTTCTACACATTCACAGCAGCTGCCATTTTCAAGCTGCCTCGGGGCTCTGACTTCACTCAGACATATTTCACTGTAAGTGGGCATCTCCTGTCATGTCGTCTTCACACTGCAGGAAGAATTATCTTGTCTTTAAGGTGGTGATGTGGGACTTTAGAGACCTCGGATCAGTTTCTGTAACTCCTGTGGGCATAAGTAAGCAAGCCATTTCATCTTTTTGTACTTCGTTGTCTCATCTGTAAAACAGAGCTAGCAACACTTCCACCTTTTTTGTCTGTCTTGTCTATTTATACAGAGAATTCCTTCGGGCAAGATTTTGTTACCTATGAAAGAGTCTGGTACAAAAGAGCTCCTGCCTCACATGGGGTGTACTTAATGCTACTTGGTAGGTGAGGAACGCCTGTTCATCCCTACCATGATCTGTTTCAAAACCCCAAGATGTTCCCATCCTAAGATACTGTAACAAAAATTAGTAAAGAATAGTTGTCCTCACATATTCACTGGTCCATGTTAATTAGAATACTGCAGCTGAGATCTGGAGAACCAAGTCCTTTAAGTAGAGGAGGGGTCTAGCATCTAGGGTAAATGTCCCAGATACAAATTCAGTCAGTTGTACTACAAATTAAGTGGAAATTCAGTTGATACTTGCAGTACCATAGGGAGACATCCCTTTTGCCTTTCTATAAGGCTCTGACAAGGATCCGCAGCTATCACTAGTTCCTCTAGGAAGTTAGGAGCTTAGCTCAAGGCTGGAAAGAGGGTACTTCTTATGGTGTTCATATCCATGACACTTATCCTATAGTTAGGAAAACTTTCATGCAATTCAAATGGTGGTGGGGAAGAGAAGGCGGCACATGGAAGGAGAAAATGAGTTAATGGCTTGGGCAGTTTTTAGGGAAGGGGATGAGTGGGCTCAGCCTCTGTTCCTGTGAATTTTCAGCTATAAATATTGGAGCAGCTGGAAAATTTCGAAACTTTTTATGGCCCGGAGTTAGGGCATTCTCTTCAGAGCCGTGGTCTGAACAGTTCTCAGGTAGAAAAGGGAATTAACCTTGATTTTCTCCATTCCAGGTAAATCTGTAACCACTCTGATAACAGGTAAAAATGTGCGGCCGCTGTTGCTTCTCCTTTGGTGTGTGTGTGTGTAAATACTGTTCTGAGAGTTGCCTCAGCAAGTAAAGTCTTCATTTGTTAACCTTGCTGGAGCTTTGGTACAGTACCAATGCCTGGCTGATCACCAAATATTTAGAAGACTACAGAAACAGAAGTGCCTTCAGCCTACAGATGGAACCATGATTAGGTGACAGATAAGTGTGATATTTTGAGGATCTACAGTTTGGACTTACGTATTTAAAGCAGGAGTTAAATATCTAAGTCCTTTAATGGATCTATGGTGATTAGTCAATTCAGACTCCTGAAGACTTGAGAAATGGTTGGGAAGGGTCCATTTTCCTGTAAGACAATGGAAAGTAAATAACTGAGGGTGGCCATGGAAGTAGTTAAAACAAAGTAAATAGTTAACTCCTTTACCAAAGATATGAGATGGTTTGATATAGACTGAAATATGTTGGGGAAGGCACAGCTGTCAGAGATAAGATCTGAGCTGAAGTCACCTTGTGTCTCGGTAAACTGTGCAAGTGCTGGAAGAGAAAATTTTGAGTGTGTTGCATATTTCACCATTTGCATATTCAGACCCTTCAAGGAGCTGGCTGATCTTTGTGAGGAGTGAACATGAATGTTTGCATGTTCTGAGTCGCTCAAGAAAATACATCCACACCGCTGAGAGCTACGGAGGACTCAAGCCCAATAAGTGGCATCTGGAACAGAAAAAGACAAACGGCGACATGGTGAAGATTTGCTTTTCTTTTCTGTTGCTTTCATGCTGATAGCACAGCAACCCTAGCTGATTTCTGGTTTGCTCACAGGAAGTGAAAGGAGAAATTTTGATTCTATCTCATACACCAGCTGAGGGGATTCTTTGCATTATACCAGCGACACAAAACCGTTCATTCAGACAGTTCGCCATTCTGATCCTCCAAAGCTTATTGTCCATCAACTCTGCTTTTGAGTGTACCATTCCAAAGAGAGCGGTGACTGCCTGCTGAGTCACCCTTGGTAGCTGCCCATTAAGCATGAGAGACACGTTGGAAAGCAGAAAGGTAAGACTGCAGAGAAGAGATGCCTACAAACCATGTAATATATATGGTAGCAAAGGAAGTACACCCATCCGCTTGCCTCCTGAGAGGGGATGAATAGCTCTCTGGGAAGGCTTCAGTCCAGTAGGCTGATACCAGGACATGGAATTGGTTTCAAAGCAGGGATCAAAAGAGGTTTCCTTAATCCAAAGACTATGGGATACCGGAACATATGAAAGTATAGTAATGTTCTGGTTAAAAGCACAATAATAATAACAATAACTCCAGGATTTACAGAAGGATCTGCCTGAATACCTACCCATCTTTTGACACCTGACTTTTGTTCCACAGTTTTTACTCCTGCAGGAAACTGAGTGATCACTGCCATCTATTGGTAACAAATAAGCTAACATTACTATCCCATTAGATAATGAACTAGAAATTACATAATTTACCTGAAATTGAACATGCTACACTGTTAAAGATGATGATATATCTTATCAGCCTACTGAGTCTCATGATGATTTTTTAAAAATGAGAGTATTACACCACATGAAATGTGCACCTTTTATGCTAGCTTTTCTTTATATTACTTAGATGTTTTTGTCTATTATAACACAGGTCTCCATTTATATGATTCATATGAGACTGCACTCATGTTTTCAACAGAAAACACCTGGCTGGAATTGCTCCAGGGGATTAACAAATTGGAATTCCCAACTATGAGATAACTTGGTTGCCTGAGGGAGAAATTCCTTGCTCATGGCACAAATCTTGTGAGAAGAAGTACCATGAGATCTTCTCAATGAAAGACACTGATTGCCACATTTCTGTTTATCTTTATCACATTAGCCTTGATAGAAAAAACAGAGAAACGCTTGCTGCATGAGTGCTCCACCCATCTAAATATGTAAAGGAGAATTGTCCCTACCAGCATCTATGAAATTAATCAAAGGCAAAGCAAAATCAGTGTCTAACCTCTTATTGCTATCATCTAAAACATTTATCTTCAATGTCTGAATAGTCTTTAATTAGGATACTACGTGTACAGAACTAACAAATGTAATAATGAACTAAGTAATTTTCTTTAACATCTTTAATTTGATTGTTCAGCGTTCAGAAGATCTGCATCCCTACAAATAAATAATTCAAAACTAATTTTAAGCAGGTCTTCAATGGCTCAATATCACTAACTTTATTAGAAGTTGTAGCTATTTGTGCTAGAAAGATGATAACATAAATGTACCATGAGTGATGCCATAATTGCAGCTGTGTTACAATTAGCACAAAAATAAAGTTTTTTGCTGTCTGCAGCTTTATACTTCAATTACATTATTTGGACTCCAGATTAGGGAATTAGGCGTAACAAATTTGGAAGGAAGAAATTATTTTTATTCCTTTTTTAGTAAATGACTTATAGACCTTCCTACACATGTTAAGAGAAGTTAGGTCCTCTTACAAATTAACTGATGTATTTTTTCAGAAGCCTCAATTTTCATCCATGATATTTCTGTTGCCAATTATAGATAGGAATTTGAATTACTTCAACAGACAACTTTTTTTTTTCTATAAATAATCACTGTATAATCTAGATTCACCAAGTAAGATGAAAACTGTTATTCTATGTAAAAACAGAATGTTGATTCAAATAGATAGCCTAAAATTTCATTTTTAATTCATTAAAATGAATGTTTCCCAGGTCCTTGGAGCAGTAAACAAAACTTTGGAAACTTGAACCCCTCCAAAAAAAAGTTAAGACCAATCATGAGAAATAATATTTGCTGATTTACAGTTCAAAAAACTAAATAGCTGAAAAAAATTCTTTCTGGCAGTATTAAGCAGCTATATGTCAGAGGAACATATGGGAAATTATTAGGAAATATTTATTTTATTCTTTTTTGTATAGGCAAGTCTCTTCCAAAGAAATTAACAGGCTACTTCCATGTGTTTGGGACGTTTGCCTCTTTTTTGTGTCCAGGTAGAAGCGTGCTAAGCTCCTACCCTGACCCCGGGGATGGGACTGGGGCTGCTTATTAGACCTATGGGCTAAGCAGGGCTTGCGCATCCACAGAAGTAAAATGAGTGCGGGAGGTGATGTCATGCTCACAGTTTAGCAGAGCAAGAGATTTTGGCATTATCTCGCAACCAGCCTCTACTGTCCCCAGGAACTGCTACTCGCTCGCATCAGGAAACCGCTCAGCACAGAGCAAGGATTTCAGAGTCATGCGCCGTGGAAGTACAAGGCAAGCAGAGCTGCCTGACAAGCTTTATGAATGTTTGTTTGAATTTTGTAAGAGAATATTTTCATAAAGTTGTAATCCTTTTATCTCGAAAGGATTGCTGCTTAAATTACTGTTAACAAAATCAAGAGTGGGAGGCAACAGAGGCCTGCCAGTATTAAGAAGATCAAAGCATGCTGGCATCGATAGCTATATTTATGTTGCAGGTTTATTGTATTAAATTATTTTGGTACTTTAGAAGAGAAGAAACATTTCACTATCAATACAAGAAATATTATATTGCTAACTTTAGTTTAGACTTATTTCTTTTTTTCAGGAGACTGTCTTTAATTTGCCATTATCTAATAAATAATACTTGAAAAATTATTTCTTTAAAAGAAAACAAAATGTTATGTTTTTCTGTACTTGTTTAAGGCTTAGGGGAAGGAGTGGTTTCCACATCCAAGACAACCAAATCTTGAAATGAGGAGGTTTCCTGCTTCTTTTGTACTTCACTTGTTTCTTGTTATAATTTCTCCTTGTCCTACATACAAGGGGAGGAAAACAGTCTTGAAAAAGAGTTAACTGTGGCTTTGTATTGTTTGTCCTTCTGGTCAGCCACCTGTGCCTTCAAGACACCAGTGTGGCTCTGCCCTCTGCCCGCAGTCTTCCCTCTCTTCCCTACTCTGTACATTGGCCAGATAAAACTGAGAAGGTTGGTCCAGCCAGCCAGGACTGCATCCCTCAAAACACTACTTGAGCTTCTGACCGCTGAAAGCAACATCCTCAGCATATTCATCTGGCTCCGTTGGCCACCTCCTTCAGCAACTGCCAAGATGGAGAGCTTGCTCCTCTCTCTGAAGCGGTGATGTCCATTTCAGAGACAGACCACAGCGTTTCCTACCTTTGCTATTCTTTTCTTTAATCTTTCCCGTAATTTGCCCTTTTGTTTACAGGATTAGAAAGTCCTCAGAAATAGCTCAAGATCCTTTCAGCTCATGTTTTATCTTTTTTCTGAAGCCTGCTAAACTGAGGAATTTTTTTCTCACAAAGAATAAGAGCAGGAGAAATGTAAGAACAAATATTGCTGACACAGAAGCCCTACTTCACACACATATATATTTGTAAATTTAAATATATTACTTACATTTATTTCCTCGTCTTCCTATTTTCTTCATAGTTAATAAAGCTTTAAAAAGCATTTAGTGATGATTGTTTAATGAAGGACTAAAAAAGCTACAGTCTCTCAGTTTAACTCCATCCCTTGGATCGTATTTAATTGTAATAATGTGCAGTGACAATGTCATGACATTTCCTTTAATCAGTTGGGCTCCCTGAAATTATAATAATTCTGGATTCTAGTTGCCTACTTAGAAAATTCATGACAGAGGACAGCAACAATTCGTTACAGCCAGCTGGAATAAGGATTTTGTTTCTCACAAGAAATAGCATTTTAAAATAGATGTACATGTACATAGGCATATATATATATTACCTTTTTTTACATATATGTATACACACACACACACACACATACACACACGTGTATGTATTTCCTCCTGGATCAGGATGAAAAGTCAGAAACTTGACAGTTTTCATGGGAATCAGATCCCTCTAATGTCTCTCTTGATTTGCCAGCTGCCAAACTCCTTTGCTTCCCACCTCTCTGACTGCTTTCCTGGATGCTCAGCTGCCCAGCTGCCGCGCTGGCTTGTTGGCTGCCCAAGGAGACAGCTGCTCCAACAGGCAAGTGGAGGATCCCAGGGAGCCGGCAACCTGCCCACCCCGCTGCCAACCAACTGGCTAGTGCCTTGTCAAGGCAGGCTGCCTGGAAACCTGTATTATTTCTGCTGATTTTTTTTATGGACTCCTGCAGGATCCGTATGTCCTGTTGAATCTGTACTCTCTGATGGAGCAGTATTCCTTCAGGCACAAAAGCTAGTAAGCTTCAGTGTTTCTGTGGTGTGTAGAAGTGCTGTTCTCAAATGCATCCTTTAGCTTGACGACTGCAGTAATGCATGCTCAGCACACTTTCAAGATGTACAGATGTATCAGAACAGTATTCAAACAGGGCTCAAGAAAAAAGAAAAGAGAACCATGGAGGTACTGGAAGCTGATGACAGTGAAAGGCACTCAGGTATTACAAAAAAGGAGCAAGCAGGGCATTTCAGAAGGATAGGAATGATCTAAGAGAACAGGGGGAATTTGGGGGGAATTCCTGACGAGCCAATGTCTTTAGCTCTTAGACATTAGAAAGCTATGAATGTGTCGTGCTTCAGAAATGCTCAGAGTCAATTTATAAAAGCTTAGGGTTGTTGCATGGGTAGATAATAGCTAAACAACATCATCTGTGGTTATGCAACAGCAAAGCCAAGTTCATCGTCTTTCACTTACCTCAGTAGCAAGCCAAATGCCAATATAATGCCCTATGCCAGAGAAAATGTTTTGCTTTGGGATTTTTTCAGCTAGTAAATAGCATAAAATCCAACTAACATACAAAATCTATTTAAGACAATTCAAGTTTGAGAAAAGTGTATGAAATGTATCTGACTTATCTGTATGTGTTGCAGGTATGTATTTGGTGATTTGACAATGTCTTTCTCCGTAAATTATTATATTAAAAGCAGTATTTATCTTGTAAATGCCCCTCTCTCAGTTTATAAAAGTTTGGTTTTTTTTTTTACTTCCCTTTTCTGTTGTTCAACTCCCACTTAACTCTTCCTGTGGAAAGACCCCTTCATTTTCTAAGAAAATAAGGCGAATATAATATTTAGACCAATAGCTGTATCCCTCAGCTTCTTCCCCTCCATATATCAAACACGTATTTTTTACTTTTTCTAATTTCCTCTCCTACCCCAGCTCACTATCCATTTCTTCTTCTCTACTTAGTCTATTCCAGTTCCTTCATTTCTTCATTTTCTTCAGTTTCTTCACATTATAGAAAAAGTGTGGAGTACAACTTCCTTCCTTCAGCCTATTCAGGATTTTCTCTGTCTTTCCATTTCTTTCTCCTTGCCCTTGTGATTTCACTGTAACAAAATTCTTCCTTCCTTTTAACATTCAACTTTTTGATTTCTTCTTAATCACCTCCTCCTACTCTGCATTGACTCAGACTTTCTTTTCCTCCTCTCTTAACCCTTCCGTGCCTTGCATCTTTCCTCCTCCCTGCATCACTGGTTCTGCACTCACTCAACGGTCCTTCCAACAATTTTTCTACCTCCTCCACTCAGCTTGTTATCTTTCCTACTTAAATTTTCTACTTGACTCATTTAGTGTTATTATTGTTAATAATAATAGTAGAAAAGAAGCTTTCCACAGAGAGCAAAAGACTTGACAATATAAAAAGATACTGTAGAGAGAAAGGTGAGGCGAACAGGACTGAAAAAGGCAATGGCACCTAACGGGACAATGAAGTCCTTGTTGTTTAGTTCTTCACCATTTTGTTGTTTAAGTAATTTCTACTAGAGGAAAATTGAGCTAAGGATTAACGTACCTGTGAAGCTCATTTTAGATAGGCAGCTGCTTCAGATGATAACTGAGTGGGAGTGCTTCGACTGTGTCACTGGAGCCATTTGTCAGAGACATCTATATTCTTCTTTCTTTTCCAGCATTGTCTGCAGTATTTATTTTTCTGCCCTACAGAGCTGACACTGTGTCATAGAGAAGAAAAAGGGGGGGTTGGTCTTTTTTCTTTTTTAATCTGAATTACTTTCCAAATATTTAGTAGGGCTTACATCCAAATAAGTTAAACCTGCTCAAATCAGATTTAGTAAAGGTCCATATGTTGCAGGCAGGCAGTGTGAGAGGCTATCCCTGCTCTTAGTCTTCCTCCTCAAACAGCTAAGGGTCTTTGTCTGGGCCAAGAAGATCTGCTTATCTCAGATCCACTAGCTTTAGTAACACATCTTTTCACAGTGTTTTATAAACTCTCTAAAGCATCATGTCTGGCAGCTGAAATCTATTTTATAGTCTTTTATTTAGAAGGGGAGGGAAGAAAGGGCTTGGGAAATATAGCCTTTGCCTAGCCGTCGGTCGGATTTTGCGTGTCTTGGTGCTGCCTAGCAGGTGAGTGCTAGCACAGGGGCTGCAGGAGCCTTGTGCAGTTTGCTCAGCAACGTATTCAAATTCCTGTGATGATAATGAAATGAGAATTGTGGAGGAGGGAAAACAGGAGATAAGACAGGAGAGATGGAGCAGTAGCGAACACAGTACTGGGCCCACCTCCTGCTGAGTCAATTCTCTCTTGACCTCCTGGGAAGAAGGGCAGAAAAGCAGGGCATCCCTTGTAAAGGTTTTTAGTTCCTTTCACTCTCCATGCACTAATGAATTGCTCCCTCTGCCTTTGGCTTTTACGTTTAGAGAAATATGAGGATATCTTTATCTGTTAGTACACATCTGTCAACATAGTTGAAATGGCCAGTGCACTCAAATGCTGTTAGGGTGGGCAGAGGGCATCGTGGTCTCGTCTGCAGCCACATATTTGTGAACACTGTAAGTCAGCATTGCTTCTGGAACATGCAGTCCTGCCTCTCCTTTGCTACCAGCTCTTCATTGACATCTCCGTGGTATCTGCTTGTTCACATCTACCAGAGGAGTTATGAGCTATATATTGGGCTGCACAGGGAAACTAGCCATTGGGAACCAATTTTAGCTTGAATAAGTATCCTGACGCAGCTCAGCAAGCAACTACCTGAACTACTGTGCCAGCATAAAGGAGGCAGCAGCTCAAGGGCAGAAATTCAGTGGCCAGAGGCATGCAGTGTATGGCATTGATCTTTTTGGCAGCCATTCCAAATTATATTGGTTTAAACTGTACATGAAGCTACAGACAAATAATGTAATTGGGTGAGAATTCACTGCCGCAGGAAAACAGGCTGAACAAAGAAAGATTTTAACATGGTACAATAAATGTTCATGTTACTTTCCAGTTATGAAGAGTGGAATAGTGTTGAGAGGCAAAACAGCAGTGGGTAAATCACTGCAGGTGGAGTTTGTAGGCTGTCCTCTCTGTCCTTCAGGTCAGGCACATAACTGCCATGGCTGTTCTGGTAAAAAAGCCTCTCCAAATAGGCATTTATCACCCAAAAAGCATTCACCAACCAAAACCAATAAATACCCCTCCCCAGTGCCTTGGGATGTTCCCTTAGTGAGGGCAAGCCTCCCCTATCTCTGCGCCTTTGATTCATCATCTGGGGATCAGATGCCCTGGCCACTTGCCAGTGCCTGCATTTTCCTGTCTGTCAGAGCAGGGTCAGCAGCTTCCCCGAGTCTGGGAAGGGGCCAGGCAGGCAACCCTGCTTCCAACCAGCTGAGCGAGCATCTCCAGGGCTGTCTTAACAATCTCTAATGCAGCATCACGGTGTGCCTTGTAGTAATCCTGCCAGTGATTGGGAAAGCTGACACATCTTCATTTTTTTCTTTTTTTTCTGCTCCATTTGGTCCTTTCTATGCCATCAGAGTTCTCTTTTTGTTACAAAATCCCCAGTTTTAGCAGAGAGATGATGCTAATGTAAAGCAGGTTACCTGAACTGAGGAGCATCTTCAGTGGTGCGCAGAAAGGGATCCAGTGGAAGCTATTAGATAGCATAGCTTAGCTCCCATAGCATCACACTGCCAGGATTTGTGGCAAAAGATGCAATAATTCAGAACAAGGAATGTACAACCTCAGCACAACTTCCAGTTTTAATATTGGTTTCAACTAAATTGAAAATAATCTCCAACAACAATACAGCATGGAATTAACACAGCTTGATTTTCTGTCAGCCAATCTTTATTCCCTTAAAAATTTGAAAAAAGAACCCCACAGAAAAAGGAAAAAATACCACCACCACCAATAAAAAACCAACCGTTATTAAAATTGAAACATAAATATATATAAAAAGTGTTACTTACCTTGTTCATTAAATTGTCACAGTTCAGGTTCCAAGAAACAAATCTTTAGCAGAAATTTTGTGTGTGTTTAGTATGGTTTCTTCTTCTTTTCCTTGGTAACAAAGAACTTAGTAAATGGCTTTCTGTTTGTTAAAAATACAAGGGATGAGCAAAAAACTGCATGAGTGAACGTTTGATATTTCAGCTGTAGTGTCATGTGTCATTTTAAATGAAAAGAGAAAGAACAACGTGGGGGATGGATGACTGAAAAGACGAAAGCAGGATCAACCAACGTGTACCAAGGAGAAACTGAGGCAGTTGAAGGAATAGGTAAGGTGAATATTTCAGATTTTGGAGTATCATGGCAGAAAGGGAATAAGAAATGAGGACGAAAAGAGACACAATTGCAAAGAGTTAGGAAGATCTAGCCCTTTTTTTTTGGTATGATTTTGGAGCTGGGTTCTGCAGTGACCCAATCTTGCAGTACAGGAGAAGGGAAAGCAAAATGCAATGCTTCTTCCTTTCAAACTTATCAGAAAAAACACATTTACACAATATGTAATTTATTAGTGCCACTCATGATCATCAAAAGCTTCAGTTGAGATGAAGAATATAACAAGGTCTTTAAAAGGATTTCAAACCTGATGTTAACAAATTAAACAGTTTATTTCTTTTGTTTATAAGGCATTAATATAATTCGTTATAAGGTGATTTTCTCTGTTATTGGATACAGTCTTTTACAAATTAACTTTTATTAAAGGATGGACATCTTAAAAAATAGACAAAATCTACTAAAATATTCCTTCAAACCTTATTTAATTTTGGAGAATTAGTAAGAAAACTGGGGGGGGAAATGATAAAGCCATTGGTCCCACTACCTCTATTAACAGAACCGTACCTCACCTAGAACTAGCCTGTAATAAATAACCAGCATCTGTATCCAAGTGAATTTGGAAGTTATAGGATCACTGCTTACCTATTCCATTTCCATTGCTTTAACCCCATGTTTTCACTAGTCACGTGATGAAAATAGGGACCATTCCTTAGGCGTCCCTTCGATGCTTCGGTTGCTTCAGGAAGGGGAGAGGAGGAAAGGATTGGTATTTTTTCCCTTCCTTTGAGTCACTGGAGACTTTCATAGCTGGAGACAGTATGTCAAAAAGATCCATTAGTAATTCATGAAATTCTCAGCTGCTTGGCTAGTGTATCATAATCACAGGCTCAGATATAAATCAGTCACCAGGGCTGGAGTCATCATGAGATTTTTCCTCTAGGTCAGGTAGGCAGAAGCATTCTGACATTCATAGCAAGGGGATGACCTGCTTCCTCGAGTCGGTTTATTTAAAAAATTCCCTACTCCTGCAAGGCCTTAAGGCTTTGGCATTGTTCTTGATTTTTTCCCTGATGTTTCTTCAGACATTATAGATTTGTCTTTGGGCCTGTTGCAGGCATTTAAAATTTGCTCTAGACTATTTAAAAATATTGTGTCATCCGAAGTCTATAAGGGCATGTGGAGTGCATGTTTTATACTCTGTTTGAAGTAGGTCTCTATTGCACTCTTACTGGTAATTTCAGGTTTATAGACTGAATGACCATGATAGTTTTTTCCAAACTCATGTTCCTAAATTAAAGAGTTCCCTAACATCAAATTTCTGTTTTCTAAGTAAATATTTTTAGGTTAAGCTCAAGGTTCTCTCTGACAAGCTTCAGTCTTTTGCTTCAACATATTTTTTCCAAACTTAAAAGTATATTCCTTATTTGTCTCCAGTTTTTGTTATTCTTCCTGAGGTGTAAATTGGTGATTCAAGTACAAGATTTGAGCAGCAGTCTCACCAGTGAGAAATAGGATTAGTTGAGATTCTTTTTCTGGACATCAATGCATTGCTTTGGCCAATTACGACTTTTTTTTTTTTTCAGAGCAACTGTTTTTCAGGTAGGAACCCACACTCAGATGGCTTCACTCTCTGCATCTGGCGGCATTCTGATTGATTGTGCCCTCTTGGTCCCAGCACCCATATTGGCCTGCAACAGAGACCAGTTTTCTTTATCACTTGCCAGTCTAAAAATCAATTCCTGCTGAAAATATTTTCCCAAATCAACACTGATGTGCGTGCTATTCAACTAAATGAGGATACCCCACTAACATTTTTATTATGAAGCTTCTCAGTGAACCAGCTGTTAATCCACTGAATTCAGGCCATGTTAACTTTCAAAGTTCTTGATAAGTTGTCATGTGGTGCAAACTCAAATGCTTCTTAGAAATCTCTTGCATTGACACCATCAGTGTGCAGCAGGTTTGGAAACTTTGCCAGCCTACTGAGAAATCAGACAAGAGAAGAGACCACTGTGGAAATCTATCCTTGATGTAATACATCATCAGGAAATGTCTTTGCTGTAGGGAATGACATTGAATGTCTGAACTTCTGCTCTGGAGGTGGCATGAACCTGAGCTGGCTGACTTTCTCATTTGGGGTGGTCCCTGCAGTTCATTTTTTCTAAAACTTTTCAAGCCTCCTCTTTCATCACTGACAGGACATTTCCATCAAAATTTTCTTTCTTTTAAAGATCATTACCTCAGCAGAGGTGATCCGTGAGCTCTAGACTCAGGCCACTCTGATGCAGCACACCTGCAGTGACTCTCCATATATGGTGAAGGCTGCTATTGAAACTTTCCCTCCAAAAATTCCTAGGTCCAGGTTCCCCTGATTGAAGGCTCTCATTGTGAGAGGAAATTAAACATTTCTTCTGAATCAGAGACTCCAGGATTTGAATGTAAGATCTTCTGCTTGATATTGCCCTAGCTACCAAGCCCTGAAAATGCCACTCCGTTTTTGATTTTGTTAAAAGGAAATGGATCTGTCTGTTTAGATGATGGTCCTCATGCTGGCCAGACAGAGCTCTTCAAGGAACTCATGTCACGCGCCGTTATTCTGGTCACCAAAGTCAGCTTTTTGGTGGTGTCAGTAAGTTCCTGTCTGCTGTCATGAAGGGCACATAGTGAAGATGTCTTCTGTGTCAGGCAAGAGATTTATTTTTGACCCACTGCATCCGTAAATTAATTATTTTAACAGCTATAATGACAGGTGTAATAAGCTGTCATTACCTTAGAAACAGGACTTTGTCTTCTGCGGTACATCCAACACAGCTGAGAATCCAGGATTGGGTTCAAAAGAGAAAGACTAGTGGGAATATTTGGTACCTATTTTTGATTTGATGATGGGGTAAGATAACAGCAGGTGCCTGCTGCAGGACTCTTGGGGGGTCTGCTACTTCCTTCTTAAATGTAATCTGGTCAAAATCAGAAGCTGACAATAACCCAAGCAACCATTGGGGATTTTCTAAGATAAACTTAGTCTTCAGAGTCATGGTAATACAAATGATTGCTTTCAAATCATCCATGTCACAACATTTGTGAAGGATTGCAAGCAGTTCAAGAGGGTCCTTTGGTCAGATTGGTTATTGCTTGGCCTTTGAGACCTGTTCTCCTCAGTACACAGCTCTTGGGTCCTGCAAAATCTGTCAGGCTTTTAAAGTTTTTCCATTTTTCTTTTTTGGAAACTTTGCAGAAGATCTTGTCTAGGGAACAATTTAAAAGGCAAGCAATGTTCATGTCTTGCTCTTAACTTCCCAATACCAATTGGCCTAAGAGAGAAACTATTTAGATTAGTTTCTCGTGAAAGAACATCTATAGACCCAGACTCTACTTTTGAAATCGGTAGTTTCTCCAGTATGCCTCCCTCAGCTGAATAGTCCCAGCTGCAGACAGGCAGTCAGATGGTGCAGGAACAAAATCTTCACCACTGAGACTTTGGGGAAAAACAAAAAGAGGAAGAAGGACTTATTTCACACTTCTACGAGACTCTCCTCCTCCCAACTTTCTCCCCTATCCCCTCTTTGTTTCCTGCTGAACAACTCGTAGGTTAGTTTTGGGGTTTTTGCTTGAAATATCTCAGTCAGAAGCTGCTTCATGTTTCCATCTGAGCCTTCCAGAGCACAGGGGAGCCAAAGGTCCTCCAAAAATGACTCCTTGTGTATTAATTGCAGGTGCAAAATTGCCCCCAAAACCAAATGGTGGTGACTTCAGGGTAGAATTTCTTAATGATAAAGCCAGTAAAGATCATTATAGCTCTGTAGTAAAAAAATATTTAGATATATGTGTAATAATAAAACTAATCCGCTGTTTTTTAATTGGAAAGACAATGCTCTTTATTTCATGGAATAAATATTTGAAGATGTTACCTAGAATTCAGTTAAGAACATTCCACAATTCTCTGCTGTGCTATTTCTACAAAAAAATGCTGGTAAAATAGCATCGAGTCACGAGATGAACTAAGTTTTAAGTTATGATATATATATATATATATGGCACACTGATTCTTACATCTCTTTTAGTAATATTGTTTTACTGCTTTAGCTGTATGGCCTTCCACTGTCATTAGCATGTTCTGTACCTTAAAAGCTGCGTGCAAAAAAATCTGTAGATGCATAGAAATAAAGGACTGCAAAAGATATTCAAGAGATCATCTGATCAAGTCCTCTGCACTGAGTCAGGATCCAGTATATTTATATCAGCCTCAACAGGCAGATATATATGTGGTTGTTTAAAAACTCTGATTTTAAGGAAATAGCGTGATCTGAAAACCAGCTGGAATCTTCTGTTACTTATCAGAAATTACAGCAGCCATCTATAAATTACTGCCTTGGCTAATACATTCATATTTTTGAGGTAATTTTTCACTTCCTCACCTCTCCTTTAGTAACAACACAACATTAAATCCCAGCTCAACAAAGTCAACAGGAATATTCCCATGGACTTCAACAGAACCAGTTTTTTTCTCTGTTTTTCTTCTTGATTTAGTTGAGTGGCCACGGAAATCTTTGGCTGACAGATTTATTTAGAAACAGTGAGACACCTAAATTTTAAATCTTTGCTTTAGCCTCTCTTTTATTTGACTGTGTGCTTTGGGAATACATTTAGATAATTTTATATTTCAGTGTAAATCCCGAGGTAAAATGTCACTACTAAACCAACATTTACCAATTGTTCATTTAACGGATTTGGGTTGAAGTGTTGAGCTTGACGGGAAAAATTAAAAGTTAGGTTTCTTACTGAGCCCTGATGACATAGGTACCGTTGGCTCTGCCTTGGGCAATGGAAAGCACTAGATCATCTCTCCAAGTGCCTGTCAGCCCTATGATACTTTGATTTAACCAGTTTGCTTTTAACTTCAATCAGACATAGACTTGTGGCTAAGGCAGATCAGACAATAAAAAGAACATGCCACAGGAAACAAATGTGATGTACTTGTTTAAATCCATTGGCTACAAGAAGCAAATAACCAGACTTATTTAGGCTCACTATGAACAGGCTTTCAGTTCCTAAATAAGATACTGAGTGCAGTCTTAAGATGCTCCCTTTGATGTAAATCTCATGCTGAGGTTCTTTCTCCATATAATGATGAGGAGGCACATTACAGCTACTAAAAAAAGGGCCAATGTAACTGACCTGAGAATGGGTTTTCAACCTGCCAGAATTGCCTGGGATTAGTAAAGCAGTCATCTTCCTCTGGTTGCACTCTGGCTGCCATTCTTTCAGGTGCTCTCTGAAGAATTCAAATATCAAAACAATTTGAAAAGAGACAAGGCTTTGCACAATAATAGAAAACAAATCTTTTTTTTTTGTTTTGTTTTTAAATAAGTCTTTACAGTTCTTGGGCATGGAAAGAATCTGAAAAAGCTACTTAAAACTTGTGATTTAGACGTGCTGTGGCTCTAATTGGTTCTTTTCATTTTAAGGCTTGTTCCGACTCTCACCGCAGTGAATGGGAATCATTGCAGTAACTTCAGGATCTGATAGATCTGCCTCTCAAGCTGCTCTGCAGGACACCCACTCTCTTGTTTCCTTGACTTCTTGTTTATTCTTTTGAAAATACACAAAGGACAACATTAAAAAAAAGGAAAAAAAAAGTCCTGGTAACAAATGAAGCAACCAACCTGTCAGTTTGGTTTAATTTAAAACAGTAATTAAAAAACAGTTTATTGCCCTCTGGATAGGTATAATGTCAATCCAAGGAAAGAAGAATGCAGCTCTTCCACAGAAGGGAAACAAGTGACAGCAGAGGTAAAGGAGAAGGGTAAAACTGGGTGGCTCATAATGGTAAAGGGCCTAGTTGGGTTCCGATACAAAGCTTTCAAACTCTAAATCCTCAACATGTAGGTTAAAGAACAAAATTTAGTGGCCTTAGTATTTGTAACGGTATTTGTATCTTAGAAACCCACTGAATGTGGGTGACATATTTCATAATCTTTGCTCAAGGAGTCACAAACTTTCCCAAACTAGCAGCTCCAGGATGTTGTCCATCAAGATTACATAGTCTGCTTTAGAAGTTTCCAGACCTCTTAGACCTTTTTTTGGGGATGTGGGGGAGAGAAGAGGGGCTATTTGCTTGCCTTTTGCAATATTGCTTTTAATTCTTATGAGTATTCTGCTATCTGCCTCAAACAGACACCCAACAAAGACTTTGATTTTTTTATGAGCAGAAAAAATATTCTATCTTAACAGTGCCACATAGATTTCCTTCCTGTGTGACCTGCTCCCGGGCCTAGAAGAAGATGTAAACCTAATCCATGACTAGTTGTGAAGGTGGGCAGAGGAGCTTGAGACAAGGTAATACTTTGGTCATTTCTAGAGGAGAATTCAGTCCCATTCTGTGGTGGCAATACGTGCCTCTGAGGACAAAATAAAAGTAAGCAAACAAAAAGCAAATGGACAGAAGCTTTGAGATTTGTTTTGGACCGGGTAAATTAATAAGCTGCTTTATTTCTCAGCTTATCCCTGCTCTCCCTTTGCCTTTCACTCAACCTAACCATCAGTTTGACCAAAGAAAACTCCTTATATGCCCCCAATAAAGAGGTAAAAGCAGGAAATCATGTAGTAAGAAAGAGATTGACACTTCCCTTCTGTTACCCTGGGAATCCCCAGGTCAGACCAGTTTATCTAGTGCAGTACACTGACCTCTAAAAAAAATTGTGTGATAAAAACCTTTCATTAGCCCTTCATTAGTTAAGTTTAATTTGATCCCTGATCTCTGTGGCATCACCCCCCGAAAGGCGAGGGAGGATGGCACAAGAGTAGGAGGATGTGGGGAAGAAGCTGGCTTCCCATCACCAGCGACGATGCATCCCCTGTGAGATACAGCCCTGAGTGTGCTCTGCCTGAGATAACCAGGGAAGGGTATGAATGCCAGAGTTCTGGGAAAGAGACAGAGTTTGTAGCGAAATGTCGTATGTCAGACAGATGCAGAATAGTTTAAATCTCTTTCAAATCCAAATTCCCCATTTTCACATATTCAAGGATATCTCAAATCCTTTTTCTTTTTCTCCCACTCTTACTAAGTAAGTATCTCAGTGGTGCCTTCTGACAAAGAGTTGTACTTGCAAATTCTGTCATAATGTGAACTATTGTTGGGTATAATCTTAAAAATTTGTATTGCTTTTCAATCTACACCCAGACCACCTGTATGCACTGCTGTCTGAAAGTTGAGATCTCATTCACTAATTATTTGCTTACGTATTTATGGCTCTAGGAGGCAAGTTTTTTATCCTGTGGGATTAGTGTTTTCATTAGGTCAGTACCTTTTTTGCTAGCTTTTCATTAAGTCTCATTGTCAAAAATTAAAAAAGCTGTTTTGGAGAAACAAAGTTTTACAAGGTCCCTAGTTTGTGAATTCACCCGCCAAAGACAGTCTACCACTCTCCTTGCTATCAAAACAGAACCAAATTTATACACACTTCAGACTTCACTCACGGCTTCTTTGTTCAATAAGAAAAGCGGGGGGAAAGTAGTTCTCTTGCTGTATTCCCAAGAGAATCCCGCTAAGTTAAAGCACATTTTAATCTCGAGCCGGCAGCTTTATTAGTAAGCGTTTCCCAATCTTCAGGGAAATCTAATTTCACAAATAGATCAGAGCCACTTCAAACGCAGCTTTCAGTTGCCATCCACCGGGGGACAAACGGGGAGGAGGAAGTTTGTCAGAAAAGACCTTCTCTGAGCCCAAGAGTGATTACCAGAGGTGTCTCCATCGACTGCCACCCACCTAAAGTCGATAGTACTCAAATGAGTACGCCGGTGCGGACTATATAAGAGAAGCGCATGGCCCTGGAGGGCGCATCCCCCCTCTCCGGGCACAGCACCGACCGCCCCGCTCCGCGCCCGGCGGAGCCTCCGCGGGGACACGGGCTCTCTGGCCGCGGCAGAGGACGGCTCTCCCCAGCCCGCCCGCACTCAGCCAGACTTGCCTTCGCTTAAAGGTAAGCAGCCGCCCGCCGGCTCTCCGGAGGGGGCCTTTGGCGTGGAGCGAGGGGGTGTCGCTACCCTTGCAGCGAAGCCCCCAGTCGTTCCCCGGTTCCTCCCCGGGTTTGCCGTGCTCGCCGGGGAGAGCCCGGAGCCGTCGGGGAGAGCCGGCTCCCTTGCGGCTGCGATTAACTCTTTCGCCCAAGTGGATTTGCAAGGGAGGCCAAGTATAAAACAGTTTGCAAGTAACAGAATTTTCCTCCCTCCCCCTTAATCCTAACCGTTTGCTATAATTAGAGTAGCTTACTTAGGGGCATTAAGCACTGCTCTCGAAGCATCAGCCTGTTGTAATTGTTTTTGCCCTTTACACCCTGATTTGCAGCAGTTCCCGATGTAACTCGCCCCTGACTGAACTCCGTCCAGTTGCCCGTCCGTACGCTCTCGCCCGAAAACCGCCGTGCGGCACTGCCCGGGCGGGTGGCGGGCGGGCGGGATGGACCACGGGGGCTCCCCCGCCGCCCCGCTCCGCCGGCGGGGGAAGGAGGCAACCGCAGGCGCGGGAACGCCGGGGGCAGGGGGAGCCGAGCAAATCCCCCGCAAAGCCCTGGACCGCAAGTATGTGCGGCGGGGTTAATACCCTTCCCCTAATCCGTGCCTATAAATGCGCCCTCCGGGGAGCCGGGCGAGCGCGGTGGGGCTGCTCGGGGGCTGGCGGAGAGGCGAGGAGGGGCGAGCCGGTGGCGGCCCGTCGGGTCTCCGCACTGCACCGGCTCCCCCGGCGCTCCGCGGGGCTGCGCCCGGCCCGGGCGTGCGGGAGCGGCGGGCGGGCGCGCACCGCCTCCGCGTCCGCGGGGGTGCCCCCGGGCGCGGCATGGGGGGCGGGCGGGCGGGGTGCGGGCCGGGCCTGGCGCTGACCGCCTTCGCTCTCTGCCTCCTCCCAGCACCGCAGAGATGCGAGGGGCGAAGAAACGCCAGGCGCTGCCCGCCATCGTGCTCCTGCTGCTGGCCTCGGCCCCGCCGCCGCCGGGCGCCGAGGGCAGGGACGTGCCCGCCGCGGGAGCCGAGCGGGGGACGCTCCTCGACCTCCTCCTCCAAGCTCTGGGCGACGGCGACCGCCCGCTGCCGCCCCGCCCGCCGCGGCGGGACCGGGTGATCTCCCGGCGGTACAGCGGCGGCGGCGCCCCGCCGCCCGACCCCCGCGCCATCGCCGCCGCCGCCGCCCCCCGGCCGCCCCCGGCCGTCGCCGCCGCCCCGCCGCCGCCCCGGCTCTTCGCCGCTGCCCGCCACGGAGGTAAGAGCCACCGCGCTGCCCCGCGCAGGGAGCCCGGGGATGCAGCCCCCTCCCGGTCCCGTCCCTGCCGCGTCCTCCAGCGGCCAAGCCCGACGGCGTCTACGGCGGGGCAGCCCGCTGCAGGCGGAGGGGGCGAGCGGAAAGCAGAGCGGGGGGTGCTCTCCCCGTCTCCGAGGCGGCAGCCCCCGGGGAGGTTTCTGCCTTTGCTGGGGTCGAGCCCCGCTGAAGGCAGCGCAGCCCGGTCCCGCTCCAGTGCGGTATCGGGCATCGCAGGGAACGCGGAGGGGGAGCAGCGTGATGCCCCGGCCCTGCTCCCCGACAGGAGTTCAGCTATGGGGGTATCCGGGACGCAGGGGTTTCAGCACCTTCCTTTTGGGAGGTCAGTTGTGGCCACAGTTAATCTGCAGCCCCTCTGAGCAAGCCTCCCAACTTCCCTGTTACAGCGTAGCCAGCTCTGAGGAAGCCCCGTTGCTCCCCAAACTTAGGATGGCTCCTGTGATTTGCACAAAAAGGAGAAATGACTGATCTGAGAGACAGATGTCAGGACTTATTCCTTTAAACTTCTTCAACTTGACTGGTTCCTGTGTGATACATTTTTCTAGGTTTCCTGGGGCAGGTGCGGAAGGGCCAGGCTGTGCTGGGCATGGGGGCTTGTTTCACCTTCCGGAGGATGCTCAGGCTGGGGCAGGGAGCCGTCTCTCTGCCACTGACATAGGTCAGGCCTGGCCATGACAAACGGGGGCAGTTCAGGGCCAAGCACAGCTGCCTGGTGATGTTCACAGACTCTACTTGGCCCGGAGGCGGGCAGCGGGTCGCGTCTGCCACAGCTAGTTTTGATGCAGAGCCACGCAAAACATTTCCTACTGGAGTGGAGCTGCCTGGGGGGTTTGTGTGGGTTAGTTAGGATGGTGCAGTTCAGCAAGAAGGAGATTATAGTGACTGTCTCTTGGCAGTAGCCCACTAATATTTTTCTCTTGTTGCCTGCCAGAGACCCTACTGCAGAGAAACACAGATGAGGGAAACTAGGGAAGTTTGGTTTCTTAGGGATTTGTGTCCCTGGAGAGCGCCCTTGTGGCTGATGGCTGGTAATAGGTGAAGTCGAGATGCAGCCCTCCTCAAGCTGCACTGCTAGAGTTGCTCTTCTCTCTCCAGTGGTCTCTTTTAAAGGAAATCAAACCCCATTTCGGAAAAACTTGAAGTTAGGTGACAAGTTCAGAAGATAGTAGGTGAGTAACTGATTGGTAGGGCAGGCACCAGTGCAGTGAGATCGCTGCACAGTCTAAGGAAACTGGACTAAAAAAAGACAAATCAAGTAAAAAGTAATTAATATTGTGGCCTTGGAAGCTTCTGCTGAGTGTGATCTGCCTCAAGTACTGAGCGGGCCATCAGTAAGGGGTTGTAGTGTCCCAGTAATTAAGGGAAAGCCAGCCCAAATCAGATTGCCACAAATTTGTTTGCTGATAGGAAAAGATGCTGCTGGTTATCAACATGACTGGGCATGAGTGATTACTTACTGTGGCTTGAATTCTTCATGTGCTGTGATCAAACCCTCAGTGTACACTTTTCCAGGAAAAATGTAAAAGCATCTTTTTAAGGCAGAATACATGAAGCCTTACATATGTCTTCTTCTCAAGAGAATGAAGGAAAGAAAAGTATAAACTTGAGAGTAATAGTTACTAGTATCCGGTGGCTTGAGGAGAAAGTCTATTGTGGACAACAGTATCTCCTGTTTGAGATGCTTACTCCTAACTGAATAATCATATTGAGCTATAAAATATAAAGCATAAATATTTCATTGTATTTATATAACTTTGAAGGGGAATTTTCTTGAATTCATCAGTATTAAACATTATAAGGCTTTGTTTTCTATTAGTTGTCAGTTTTAGTAACTATATTGTATACAGAAGGGCTGGAACTGCTGAACATCCTTAGAGAAGTTCTCCTGTTGTCCCTGGTGTAGGTGCAGTGTCCTATGGGTAGCCACAAAGGTAGCTTTCTCTCCAGCCTAGAAAGGGCAGATCTACAGTTTAAATAATAGTCAAGTTTTCATATTAATTCCATTTTTTAGGAACAAACAGCAAGAATACAAATTAGCACCTGTTGTGACGGTGTGTGTTAGTTTTTTGGGATGGAGAACGGTGACAAAGCTTTTCTTACAAGTCATCAACCCTTTTCTTATAACTCCTGTCACCAGTACATTAACAGCAGCTTTTTGCTCTGGCTGGTAATACCTGAGTGTCAGCTGAAGAGAATGGCTCATCTTCCCATCAGTCAGGAAAGGTGTTGCATTCAGCTAAGTACTCAGACAAGCCTTTAAAACCAGAGTTATATATTTGGATTGCCTGTTATTGCTGAAAATCAAACCCAAGTGTCTGACTTAAAAGAAAAGTGAGCAGCCCAATTGCTTCTTTTGTTTGAAACCAAGAGTATCCAGAACAGTGCCATATACAGAACAGAGCATGCAAGAAGCATCATTTCTGTGTGTTTTCTCTTTTTTCTTTTCCTTTCTGAGGATGCTACTCCATGTTATTAATGAGCTGAATAGCAGGAGGGCTGAAATGTGCTTCCCCTCCTGTTCTTCTCCCTTTCCCTCACTCTCAGGACTGGTTCCAGCTTTAGTCTAACCACAGGATGAGCTAACTCAATTAACTGAGCAGCACCTCCACACACACCTTTATTTAATTTTATTTTATTTGGGGGCTTGGTTAGCTGTTTGCACAGTGAGGAGAGCTGGCCTGGAGTGCCACTGGGTGAATTTTAGGAGCAGCACGAGGCAGGTGGCTGAAGCACATGACCAGGGGTGAGGTTTGAGAGGGGATGGGACCTCCTCCTTACTGCGATGGGGACCTGCTCGTTTAGCTCAGGCCATAACGGAAAAGCACAGCATCATAGGGTGTCTTCAATGAGCCTGGAGAAAGAAAGGGGAGACACTAACTGTCAGACATCCTACATGTACCACTCAGTTATAAATACGTGAATAAGATGTAAAAGCAAGAGTGGTTGATCTGTGATGCCCCGTCTGAATGTGGCTTGCAGGCGATTTAAGGGCAGGTCCTGGGCTAGAGCTATGTCATGGGAGTAACAGCTGGGCGCTACTTCATGCGGGTTTGTTGCGGGGCGAAGGGGCATGACAGCACTGAAATAGGATGGACACTCAAACCTGCCCTGCCGTGTTGGGGCAGTAAGCTGCTGTGACCTGCCTGGAAATGACTCTTTAGGTCTTTTTTTCCCCTTAATAATCAGGGATGTATTCTGTGTCGTGTGCTTCTTGGCCGTGTGAAGATTTGTATCATGTCTTGTAGGACACCCACATATGCAATAAAGATACCAGTTTCACCATCACTTTAGCTGTCTTAACTTCTTATCTCTTTTACCCCTACATGTTCAAAAGTCTTATTTCACACAGATTGTCCCTGTTTTTCTTGGTGACCTGATTAATGAGAGTGAGCATTTACTCTGAAGAGTATATTCAGAAGAAATAATGTATTCCAACTAACCAAAAAGCAATCTTCATCTTTTGCTAGTATTTCTGGTAGGATGTCACTAAAAATACAAGTTGTTCCTTTGAATTATTATATCTAGTGGGA
Source organism: Calonectris borealis (assembly GCF_964195595.1). Lineage (NCBI taxonomy): Eukaryota > Metazoa > Chordata > Aves > Procellariiformes > Procellariidae > Calonectris > Calonectris borealis. Next base: position 45,260,526 of record NC_134313.1, read on the forward strand.
TTAAATTTTCTGTCACAACATCCTTTACTTGCCTGATTTCCATGAAGTTTCTATGCTTGAGTGTGGGGTTTTTTTTGCACTGAGAAGTGTCTTATAAAGTTTTTAAGCTTAGTTATGAAAGCTCCTCAATGGGCAATCTTTTTCATAACTATTCCCTGTTTCTGATACATAACTGTGGTCAGGTTTTTTTATGAAGAACCCAGATACATATTTTCACAAAGAGAGGATTCAGCATCAGGTTATTTTTGAATGTCACGTTGGGGGAACTAGAATAGTTCGTCATTCTTTTCAGATTTTCTTTGTTACCTTTATCGAAACACTTTCCTCAGAACCAAAATAGCTTCTGTGTAATTAGATTAAAAGAAGTCTTTGGAAATAAAAAAAGTCTGCATTAACTGTTCTTTCCTTACATATTCCCCACGATAGTGGAGAAATGAACTATTTAAACTTACAAGGAGCAGGGGGCTGAAATTTGTCTTTGTGCTGGGAGACCAGCAAGACATTTTAAAACATTTTGATTAGTTATTTTTCAAGCATGAAGGAATGAAGATAAATATTGCTTTCAATTTACCAGTATGTTCAGATTAGCCTCCTGAGCATATCTACTTCAGATTTAGAATAACATATCAGAGAAGAGAATTTGGCCCTCAGACTGTTTAAACTTTGAGGTTAAAGAGTTTAGTTTTATGCCAAATTTTCTTACACATCAGCAGAAGAAAACTGCACGTTTTCCCATGACATGGTGCTAATTTAACCATTATTCATAATGAGCTAGATTTGAAAGATATGTTTGAGGTTTATTTTAGTTTATGGTTGAATCAAAAACGTGTAAACTTATGTAAGGCATAAGAAAAGTTTTGATCTTTTTACTCACTTAAAAAATGTCCTGTAAGTGTAGTGATAGTTACAGCTGGAAGTCCCTAATTCTGCAAGATGTGCTGTGCCTAATACTAAACTACTTCAGTGAATGTAATTACAGATCTGGAATAAAAAAAGGAATGTAAACCTTGTCTCTAGGAAATTAAAATGTATGGTATGGCATAACACATAGTTCTTTGTAATACCCATGTCGTGTCCAATTATTATTCCTATTATATTGTGTTAATAGGAATTGCTGGGCGTTCAGGAGGCTTAAAAGAAGATGAGAGTTAATAAAAATGACATTCTCCAAAACCACGTTTACCAAAACAGACATTACCTCAGAAATTAGCAAAATAGTGGATGAAATTGATTTATAAGAAGAATAATTGTTACATTAAAAAATCAAACTAAATTTTGTTGGCTTATAGTAATTATTCCTGATTCCACATCCAAAGTTTTTAATAAATTATTTTTACAGTGAAGTTGGTGGGTAGGCTTTTCTGGAACAGAACCAGACAAATATATTCTGCTTTCAGAGGCTTAATATAATCCATATTCCAAACAGTTACGGGACTTATTTTTCTTTATTTTTGTTGAGATGGACATTATAGGCAAATAAATTATAACTCTGCATAAGATCTAGTCATTAAAAGAAAATATATTCTCATAAATTAACTTAATGAATCATCATATATTATTCCTCTCAGCAGAACATCTATATGGCAGTCTCCATGAGAGAGTGCAACTAGCTTGGGTACTGGAAGCAGTATAGATGCCATAGGACAATGCCGCCCGCCAATGGTACTGAGGTAGGATCAGAGGGGCTGCAAGGATCTCACTACACCATGATGCAGAAATATGAACAGTCCCGATGAGTTCAGTGGAAATAACCATTATCTCTGCTCATACCAAGATTAGATGTCAATTCTACCCAAAAAATACAAGTAGGCAGGATAGATTTTTGTTACACAGTGTTTCATTTGGGTGAGGAGAAAGAATTACTTTTCATTAAATATATTGATAGCATTTTGATCTCAAAGCCATGCTCAAATTTTCCTTGATAAATTCTCCTAAAAACGTTGATATTGGCCACTTTTTAATGACCCATTACTTACTATTTCCTATAAATTTCCACACACCAATAGGTTTAATTCTGACAAGTGCATATTTGTAACTGTATTTGTATTTGTAGGCGTATTTTGTTTTTTCCACCATTTTTGCTATTTTTAATGGAATGAGCCTTGACTTTAATGCCTTTCATTCAGGTCAGCTGTTATTTATCACCAGCATTTCCTTCCAGAAAGGGTTACCTTTGTACTAGTTCTCCAAAATGTAAGATGTCCGTGATCTCAGTGCCTCTAGTTTGCGTGCTGACTTTCTTACTTTCTAATTTAATTAAGTCCCAAATGTTGCAGAGAGTGTATATTCCTTCAGCCTTCAGTTCTGCGCAAGTGCTTGGATCTACCAGCTCCTTCATAGTTATGACGCCTTTACGACTTGTAACCCTGCTGCTACATTTTTTTCCTTGACTGCTTGGGTTTTTAGGTGTATTGTGCAATATGCCTTGTAATAGCAACATTTTGTGTTTGACAAACGTGACTGTCAGGCAGTAGAGCTAGGCCACTGAACAGAAGACATCTGAAATCTAGGATATGTTAGAAATCTTGCTTATTGCAGTGCAAAATATCAAACACATGAACCAACTATGACAGCTGATGAGTGAGTGAGCGAGCAAAGACAAAACATAGTTGTTACGTACATGAAGGTTTAAAAGATATTGAAGTCCATCAGAGTAGTCCTTCAAACGAAATGATGACGCTGGCTCTCCAAGGGGCTCTGCTCTTACTTCATTAATCACAGTGCAAACCGAGGGTGCTTGATACCTTATAGAATTGACTTGACGTTGTGCGCTGTCCTGGCACATGAAGGGAGAAATCTTGTGGAACTGCGGTACGCCAGGCAGCAAACATTTCGGATGGCAGTACGCCATGCCAGGAGCAAGATATGGTGTCAGCATATGGAAAAGCTTTTTGTTGAGCTATTGCATATAAAAAGTCAGCAACTTCTTTATTGAACGTGAGGAGGTCGTCTGGTTTTTGTTTTAGTTCTATTTCATATTTTGAAAAAAATGTATTTAGCGTGACAAGAGTCGCAATTACTCATGTACAATTCTAGCCCCAGAAAAGTGAATGCCCAAATTTTCACTGAATTACGCCATAATTGCGTCTGAAGTACGCTAAGACTCCTCCAATATGCAGGGAAGTGTAAAACAAATAGAACAGAAATTTCACTTCAGAGTAGATCCAAGTGCGTAACTGTAACTCAGGAACTATAACATTCATTTTGAATTAGTCTAGCTTGGCCCTGAGCCTGTGAGCAAACTGAAGAGTCGACACTTTTTTTTTTTTTTGCTTTAGTGTAGACATGGAGATTTGATTTTCGATCAAAAAAGAACGGCAGGTCTCTGTGTTTTAGTGGTTTGTTATTTCAGGTGTTAATCTGCTAGGGAAAGCTTCTGGGAGAACGGTAGTACACAGGTGTAAGGCTTTGCAATACATTTATTGTTTGGTAGATAGGCTTTAGCCTTGAAAATACACTGCTTCATATCTGGAGATTATTTTGATTTTTAAATACGTATGTATACAGGGAGAAAGATTTAAAAAGATGAGAAGTGGAACTATACATACATACATGCATATATATATATAGACACACACACACTCATCTTTTAATTAATGGGTTTTGAGGGCAATTTGAGGGAGAATGATACAGTGTTTTGGACCTACATGTGATTTGAAAGTCACAAAGGTGGCTTCTAAATGTAGACTGTATTTTCCAAAGTGCTTAAAACAGCGTAAAAATCATTGCGCAATAGTAGTCACCATGCAAAGCTAAAAGCAAAACCTCATAATTGGTGAGGGCCTGAGGAAGATGCCCCATCTAGCAAAATAGCCCCCAGAAGGCTGGAGGGAGAGGGGGAGGCTGGTTCCATGTCTAAAGTGTATGTAGTGCCACTGTCTACTTTGGAATCATTTTATTCTCAAAGATCTCTCCAGGTGACCTGAAAGTAGTTTGTAGGAGGGGGAAAATATCCCCCTTATTAACATTTACCTTTTTTATAGAGAACTAAAATTTTCAGTGGTATTTATCTAGTACTTTTCACTAAAGTAAAAAAATTACTTAAAGGTGAGCAAATCTTATGTTAATATTTTGTAAAACTTGTTTTAAAACATGCCAATTAAGTGCACTTTAATAGTAAATACCTTCTTTTTCAGTAAAAGCATTCAGCTTTGATAATTTGTTGCCTACATTTGGTTTTGATGATGAGGGAGAATATTAAAGCAGACTGGGTAGAAAAGAATGTGATGGTTTGTGAATGTATGCACACATGAGCAGTGTTACACAGAGCGAGATATATTTTTTTAGTTGGGAAAAAATGTGTTTTCTGGGACATTTTTTTGTTTGTTTTGACACTTAAGCAATTGCATATACTCTCTGCCCATGAGACCACAACCAAAACTTAACTGTGGTGAAGAAAGTATGTCAAAATGAAACTTGCAAAATGACTAGAAATCAGGCGAAGATACGTGATGGAAAGCATTTTGCTAGAAAAAGTGCAGCTGATCTCCTGTGTTAGCCTCAGTTGACGGTTAGGCTTTTCTATTCAATTTAAGGATGAATGCTTCATTTTGTCACTTGTGAATTAGAGGTTACTACTTTAGTGGAAGTCCTACAGGCTATTCATTTGTGTTTTGGGCATTTTTAATGGCAGTCAATTGGAAAACAGTTGCTCCAGTGAGAGAATTGATTGGATATTGATTACATACTGAGGATGTAACTCTTTAGGGTATAAACAAGATTTAACACATGAAGGATCCAATCATTTGATTGGTTAGTGGCCATTTTTATATTCTCCTGTGTTTTATTATGTCTGGTGGGCAAAAAATCATTGATGTGCAGTGCTCCACTGATTTTACTAAAACAGTGCATAAAAACGTGTTTGTTTAATACAGGCTTTAACATCAATGGAAAATATTGTTTGGAGTTACAAATTGTGGCTACTTTTTAATCCTAATATTTTGTTTTTAAAAATAAAATTAAAATGGTTATGTAATCAAACCAAAACCACTTACGGTAAAGGCGCAACTTTGTATACTAAGAATATTTAAACTTTTTTTGTAAGTTTTTTTTTTTAAAGTCTATTAGGTCTGTCTTTGTCAGTTCAAGTAAATTGGTTAGATTGCATTTTAGTACATGTTCTCTTACTACATGATTTGAAATCTATGTCTTTGGCTTGAAGAAAAACATTTAAAATTGCATCAGTAAAGCAACTGTTGTCATGCTCCTTGCAGATTTTGGACAACTTCAGGAGTAACATGGCACAAATCTAATTAAGGCTTTGCTACTTAAATTATATTCTCCTTTTTACTTGAGCCTGTAAAGTAAAGGTGAAAAGTAAAATAAAACCCTACCAGAAAACAGTCAGACACCTTTTTTTCCTTAACCCTTACTGTTTATGATATCAGGCTGTATGTGATGTGTTTCAGTAGGAGGAACCTTTGAAATGAAATGTTAGGAAATGCATCCTCATCAGTATATGTGGCAGTACTGGATATATGCACTAAATTAGTAAAACCCTTAAATCCCATTGGATTAAAATAGCTGAGGAGATAGCTGTGATGTTATTACTGTAATTGTGATAGAGTAATTACTTCTTCCTTGTCTGTTAATGGCATAGCATGCCTAACACATGAGAGACTTCTATTTTGTCACTGAAATTTTAATTTAGGAAATTTAGGAAAAATATTTTCAGAACTCATCTTTCACACAGTGGACAAAGACTTACGGCCAAAACATACCAATACGGGGATTTCTTGTGGTCTCTGGAGAAAACTTCCGGGTCAGAAGATGATCTAGAGCAGGCTAATCACTTTCATTTTATGCTGTGGGCTTAAGGTTTGAATGGACCTGTTGGTCAGTACTAATTTGGCAAGATACCCCATACGATTTGTGCTTCCCATTATTATATGAATAAATCCCAAAGTTTGCATGTACAGCTAACACACACAGATTTCCCCCATCTATTCAGTAACAAGCCGCTTTTCCGGATGTCAGGCAATTTTCAGACTTTCAGAAAACGGATTACTACAAATAAATCATTTGTGTGGATAAGACCTGCACAGGTACAGCAAATTTAACACCCAGATGTACTGCTCATGAGCAGGGTAGCTCTACATCACCTGCATGGGGGAGTCACGCCATGTGTACACATGTGATTCAGCTGCATGGGACTGTAGAGGATCCCTTACCTAAGCCGCAGTCAGGGCTTTCAAAATCCTTAAAACGGATCCAAACTGCACATTTATACTGAAGTCCACTGACCCAGAACTGAGCAGCACCTCCAGAAAAGCCTTGCTTCTTCTTCACTTTTGTCTGGGATAGCTATTCCTTTCCTGTCAGAGCAAGGAGTGAAACAAGGAGTAAATCTGGAGATTAAATAATACTAACAAGATAAGTGTTATTTTAGAACAGATAGAAAAACTCTTGAATATTGAGGGTAACAGTTCCTTTCTCTGCAGTTATGCGCTCCATCTCAGAGTACCAGAATATTGTAACAGTGAGAGCAGCATTAAAAAACAGAGAAACATTAAACTTGCTCAGTCCCAGGATATGGAAGGTGTTTTCTGGTTTTTATTTAAGGCCAGCACTTCGGGCACAGCACATTTTGGCCCACTGAAATGTATGGTTTGCATGTATTTTACACCTGCTTGTGGTCCTCAAAGATAAGGTCTCCAATATCAGTATGTCTAAATAGCTCACCACGTTTGATGCATTTATATTTAACACTCAGATAAAATATTTTGATCCCAGTTATCATTTATAAGATGTCCCCTTGTCTAACTGTGATAGGGTAAAATGACCTTATCCTGAGTATAAACATGTCATATGTTCACTGAGAACACCTTTAAGATATAGCAGTTTAGAATAAAGTACTTATAAGAGAGAAACCGTGGATTATTAATCCATTATGATAGTTCTGAATCTGTTCTAATTCGGAAAGAAATAGAAACATTTCTAAAATAAGCATAGGAAATGTAAAGTACAGTTAAATATTACCATTTGCACAGCAATCAACCTGGAGTCTATTCATATTTCAGAAAGAGCAGGGTCTAATTAAGCTCTGGCAAATTCAATTCTATTTCCTTTCACTCCGATAGAGTTTGCCTGTTTATCAGTGCTGAGTTTGGCTTGTGTGCAGTTAAGCGCGTGTCATCAGCTTTCATTCAGATGATTCAACTAGTTCATATATTGCTTTTGATGTATTGCAGCTGTTCTTGTGTTTAATTTATGCAAATATTCTAGAATCTACATTTATTATCAGCCATGATAGCTAAAATAGAATACTTACATAGAGTGCTGCAGAACTGCAAGAAGTGAATTTCCTCTTCATACTTATCAATGTGTAGTCTATATCTCATTCTAAGAGTGGTTCTGCCTTCAGTCAAGAGCTCTCTAATAACTTTCCTGGCATAATTTGGAGTCTCTGGATTCAGCTGAAATATCTGCCTTGATAGCTTAGTGATTTCAAATAGCTGATAGATGAATGAATGGAAATTGTTGTCTGTTATAGAAAAAAAATTATGAATAGGAAAAGATAGCTTCAGTAAATTAATGCCTTGAAAAGTTTGACCGGTCTTACCCATATGTCTCATTATTTTCAGTGAATTATCCTTTTATAGTTTAACGAACAATTAGTATTGTAATACATCTTTCCTCCTGGAAAGAGTGAAGTACATGTTCACAGCTTTAGTATTCCAAATAGCGAGGGTTTCATAATGCCATACATTTTCCCATTTGAATTGCTTGAGGGATATGCTAACGTGTTTATTAGAATCTCTTAGAAAAAAAGAGAGCTCTTTTGCATAAACTCATACCTCAGGCCTGTAATTGTTTCGAGATTTTTTTCTTTTACTTAGATATGTATTTCAGTGTTTTCCATGTTCACATCTCTGACAGGAGAAAAGAAGAAAAAGCTTGCTTTTGAATTATGCACATAGTGCTTATCTGTATGTGTGTGGTGCTGTTCAAGAGGCTCGCAATGCACAGTATAGTTGCTAAATTCTTTTTTACATTTCTTTTTCAAATGTAAAACTTGTCAGAATATGTTAATCTACATCTATATCCATTCCAGTTCTAACTGTTTTCTAGAGTGATCACTAATAGTACTACCAGAAAAGTAATTGTATACACTACATTTGGCTTATTTCTCGATCCCACAGCATTTTGTGATGGAAACAAGGATTTAGAGAGGAAAAAAAAGAAATCCATGCTTCTTAATGTTCTTTTGCCAAACAAATATAAAGGTCTCCACAGGCAAGGATTAACTAATACAAATATGCTTTCTGAGCAGCTATTGAAGAATAGCAAATAATAAATATCATTATAGCTGAGTTCAAGATATTCAACCTTGTAAATATATCCTGTTATAATTTCATTATGGTTGGCTGAAGCCCTAGGAGAAGCCAATGTTTCAACCTCTTTGTTCAAGTCTTAATGAATTATTGGAAAGTGACTGATTAGAAAGCATTGAATCAGAAGGGGCTGCTGCATTCTGAATGTTACTCTCTTTGATGTTGTTTACCTCCCAAGTTGACTCATTTCCTTGGCCAAAAATCTTGGTACACAAAGCTGTGAGCCTACTTTGCTGGGCCATTATATCCCAGTGCATGTCTGGAAGTCAAATGTGGTAGGTAGCTATTTAGTGAACGTTGTAAGCGTTCACTGAAGCTCACACCTTAGAATAGGATTCTGCCCAAAAGTGGGGCACAACTCTATTGTAGTTAAAGGGGATACAATGAAAGAAGTGGGATGCCCAAGTAGAAGTTTAGTTTCTCCTTGGACTGGACACACTTTCCATGCTCACTCCCCTACTTTTTTTTCTATTTGATGGATCTGCTTGCTTCCCACTTCCAGTGGCTTCTGAACTCAATGCCTCTTCAGCTGTCCAAGGCAGAATCTACACTGTAGTGTGAAAATATCTGTTTGTGACACTCAGGTCACTGCACATGGCTGAGTAAGAGCTTGGGCCAACACTATGTATCAGATTATACTTGAACTTTCTCTTCTGGAGAGCTCCAGATTTTAGATAATGAAACACGAGCACAGGCATAAGAGATTAGGGTGTGAATGCATCTCATCTTGAGAGTGGACTCAGATCCTTGACTAATTCCTTGACAATGTAAACATATTCAAAGAGGTGGATGAAGTTTGAGTAATTGGTGCTGTCTTCACAGTGGCTTAGCATTGTTCCACTGCTTCCCACAGCATACTTACAGGGCAGTCCCTCTGTGAAAATTCACATTTCCCAGCAGACCAGTTCCACACTGGGACGTTGCCTAAAGTAGACTCAAATAAGTGCAGCGATAAACTACATCCTGATTTTTTCAAGTCCATTAATCTAGTCTCATTTAAAGATCTTTTCATTGGGTACATCACCTAAAATAACGTAAGAGGAGTAGCCGTTAACCACAAGGCTCCCCACACAGGCAATGGTTGACAAACACTCTAATCAAACTATGTTTTTTTCAGTTGAACCTGTCTTCGGGGTACCCCTTAACACTGCTCTCTTGGGGTGGAGAGAGGGGTTTAAAAAGTTGGCTTGCTTGGTTTGAGGATCTTTTCTTTAAGGATGACCTTGCAATATGATTAAATTCTTAAGCATGGCCTGCACAGATAGGAGTGACCTATAGTTTAAGGGTTCAGAGCTTTTGAGATGTCTCATTGGTAACGCGCTTTGAACAGATCCTCAATTTTATGTCTTCTGAAATACCGCAGAAGGAGCATCATAACAGACTGTGTTTTCACTTCAGTTACAACAGCCTCTGGATTATTTAAAATTAACTGGATAGCTTTAATTCGAAGAGGAAAGTATGCAACCTAAGAATATTTGAAGCATGGTAATGAGGGCTGTAGCCAGGCCTCTTACTTTTTTGCATAAGAAGATGGCGAAGGTTCAGAGGGTGCTAAGGAGGAGGAAATAACATGAAAGCTGGTTTTGCCAGACAGGTAAAGACTTATTCATGCTGGGAGAATCTCCAGCTGGGAAAATCCACAGTTGTTATTGCCTTTGTGCCACCAGAATAGAAAAAAGGGTTGGCTCAGAGAAGAGAATCTGGCTCAAAGAACTTAAAATAAATATCAGATGTCAGAGCTGTGACTTAATTGTTTAGCTAAGTAGATCATGTGAATTACACACAGATTGAGGACCTGTTTTTGCTTCTATTGAAATCAAGGAGAACAGAATCAGGCCATACTCCCCTTCCAGTGTCTTTCAGCCCTCAAAACTGTGTTACTTGAGAGTACGACAGCTCCTAGAATAATTTCTTATACCAGTCAGGAATCCAGAGAGCTGCTAGTACACAACTGCTTTGTGTTTTATTACTGTAGACATGAGTTAAGACTCGTAAGCAGAATTCATTTCCTTAGTGGCTGTTGGTTTTTATTTCAAAATTTGACATTCAAACAATGGCTTCTGCAACTCTAACCATGGAAATTGGAACTCCAGGTTCAGACAATTTCAAAGAGATCCATTGAGATGCACGTATATTTTCCTCCTTTTAATGCAGCCTCAGATTACAGCTCTGACAGTCTCAGAATTAGACCTATGCCCCAACTCAAAGACATTAGCTTATAAATATCCCCTTGAGAAACTTAGTTCTGAAAGCCTTATAACTTTATAGTGAAGAATTTTTTTTCTTCCTTAATGAACATATAAGAGATGTATGTTACCTTTATGAATAAAAGGAAATAAAACTTTTTTTTCTCTTATCGTTACACTATTGCAGGTTTCCTTTAGCATTTAAAAATTCTCTATTAAATAAAAAAACCCCATGTTTAATCATGAAGGCTTTGCAGGAGTGAAGAAACTATCAGAAGAAAGGCAGTGGCAGCTGAAAACTTGAAAAGATTGTTTAGTTATAATCAAAATTAAATTACCTGGAGCTGACTGACAATCTTACATTCAGGAAGAAGGGAAACATTTTGGGAGAAGGCTTCACGTGTGCAATTGAAAGTACATTTCCATTACCTGGCTAAGAACCTTCACATAGTTCTACGGACAGAGTGAAATATTGGTAGGCAGGTGACAGAAAGAAAAATGTTTGGAAAGGTCTGCAGCCAATTTGCAGACTGACATGTATTTCTACAAATTCTGGCTGGATGATGAATGACTGTTGGTACAGCATGTAACTGATGACATTATAAATGAACGGAGCACAGAGGAATTGCTTAGTATCATATTTCTGGACATACTCTGAAGATACTGTGGGAAATATTCTGATTTAGATAGGGCGATTTTTAGGTGCTGGTTTCTGCATTTACACCGCAGAGGACATCAGAGGATGGCAAGCATCTGTGTCCCCTGGTCAGCCAACGTTCAGCCTCTCCAAGCTCATGATGATAATAATACCATTACTGCAGTTCTTTAACCGGCAACAAGGTGTGATTTCTTTTTCTGAGAAATGAAAGTACACTGTCTGAGCACTTAGTGAGCAATTACTTTCCCTTCACAAATGAGTTAAGCAAAGAAAAATAAAAATTAAGGGGGTGAGGAGGAGCATAATAATACCAGTGCTGAAAACCCTGAATAGTTTACAGCAGGCAAAACTATCCTCCCAATCCCCTGTCCACATATCCTGACACTTCAGACGTGATTAAATGCTTCTTCTGTAGCTCGAGTAGTCAGCTCTCTCCAGCCTCAGATTATGTCCTTCCCACAGTTCAGTGCCCAGGCTCGGAGGAGCCAACTCTAGGGATAATCCGTTGCCCTTAAGAGAGTGTTGAACTGGAGGCTGGCAACCCCTTTCAGGCTGTAAATAGTCATTGCTCTGCTGAGGTAGGAAGGCCTCCCTGGAATTACTGTTCATGCCGTTAGTTGTTTTCATAGCAACAATTGCTGCTAACTATTCCTGTCACTCCCTGTTCCCACTTGCAGCTTGGCAGAGACCAGCCAAGGCGAGGAGGCCAAGGGGAGTGCAGGGAGGGGAGAAGGCAAAGTGCAATGGCTGGGCAAGAGTAGGGCATGGGCAGGGAAGAGTCGGGGCAGTGGACGGCCGAGCCCAGAGAGTTGTGGTGAACGGAGTTAAATCCAGTTGGCAGCTGGTCACGAGCGGTGTTCCCCAGGGCTCGGTTTTGGGGCCGGTGCTGTTCAATATCTTTATCAATGATATGAGGGGATATCAATGGATGAGGGGATTGAGTGCTCCCTCCGTAAGTTTGCAGACGACACTAAGCTGGGTGGGAGTGTTGATCTGCTCGAGGGTAGGAAGGCTCTGCAGAGGGACCTGGACAGGCTGGATCAATGGGCCGAGGCCAATTGTATGGGGTTCAACAAGGCCAAGTGCCGGGTCCTGCACTTCGGCCACAACAACCCCAGGCAATGCTACAGGCTTGGGGAAGAGTGGCTGGAAAGCTGCCCAGAGGAAAAGGACGTGGGGGTGCTGGTTGACAGCCGGCTGAACATGAGCTGGCAGTGTGCCCAGGTGGCCAAGAAGGCCAACGGCAGCCTGGCCAGTATCAGAAATAATGTGGCCAGCAGGACTAGGGAGGTGATCGTGCCCCTGTACTCAGCACTGGTGAGGCCGCACCTCGAATCCTGTGTTCAGTTTTGGGCCCCTCACTACAAGAAAGACATGGAGGTGCTGGAGCGTGTCCAGAGAAGGGCGACGAAGCTGGTGAAGGGTCTAGAGCACAAGTCTTATGAGGAGCGGCTGAGGGAACTGGGACTGTTTAGTCTGGAGAAAAGGAGGCTGAGGGGAGACCTCATCGCGCTCTACAACTCCCTGAAAGGAGGTTGTAGCGAGGTGGGTGTTGGTCTCTTCTGCCAAGTAACTAGCGATAGGACGAGAGGAAATGGCCTCAAGTTGCGCCAAGGGAGGTTTAGATTGGACATTAGGAAAAATGTCTTTACTGAAAGAGTGGTCAGGCCTTGGAAGAGGCTGCCCAGGGAAGTGGTTGAGACATCATCCCTGGGAGTATTTAAAAGACGTGTAGATGAGGCGCTTAGGGACATGGTTTAGTGGGCATGGTAGTGTTGGGTTGACGGTTGGACTCGATGATCTTAGAGGTCTTTTCCAACCTTAATGATTTTGTGATTCTTTCCATGGATGTGAACGGGTCTTTGTCACCCTCCCATGACTTCAAGTCAACCTTTTCTGCTGCTAAGACTACTGGAGGGACTTAGCTAAAAACAGTTTTCCTCCATACCTTCAGAAGAACTGACCTAGGTATGGGTGAAGGTAGGAATGATACGTAGGTGTCCTTTTGCTGTGCCTTGTATCCTGTGTAGGTGCTCCAGGTGATACAAGATGAACACCAAATGCTTCCATGCCTGTGTCTCCTACTTTTGTTTTCTTACTTCTGTGTTTTCCAGCCTCCTCCCTTGTACTGTCATAGGTGCTTTCACTTTTGTACGGTACGGTGATGTGGATCACAGGGATTGGAAAACTGAGACAACATGAGCAGTTGTGGTGTCTCAAAAATGGTCCTGTAAGTTCAAGTTTGAAAGTTGAGTTACAGAGGAAAGAATTTCTATCTCCTTCCCAAGTATCAGCATAATAAAAGGAAAAAGAGCAAACTCAAGTAAAATTTGTATGTATTTGCTTTTTTTTTCTCTTACTCTTTTGATTTTCTGAAAGTTTCTGTTGAAGGACTGATTTCACCTGAAGCATAAAAAAATCTCGAGAGAAAAGTTTGTCTCAGAGGACTTTGTGTCTCCTCACTTCCCTTCACTTGCATGAAAGAAGGCAGGTCTCCCACAGATTGTGCTTGGAAGGGACTATGTTGGCAAGAGCGCTGTGGTACCAGCTGTAATAGCACAGGAGCTTTGACCTGGGCACTCTGCTTTCATTATGTCCTGTGAGATCCCGTAGGGAAGTACAAGGATTACGGGACTAAGTTCTCGCTTTCTTAAAAAAGAGGACAAACTTCACTTTCATTAACTTTCTACCACAGATGAATGGAGGGGAAACTGCAGCAGTGAGGAAAATTTAGAATTTTTATTTTCCTTTGTTGAATGGAGTATGAGGTGCAGTTTCTTGCACAAATGAACACATAACATCTTCTGAGGCCACATCACAATTGTGCTCTTGGCGTTTTGGAAAGAGAAACTTGGAAAAAGAGAGCTGTTTTTAAAGTTATCTGTCTAATGATGTACACTAAAGTTTAACTACTTTTCATGAAAACAGCAGTGTTTTACAATCTGAAACATCCAAAAAGAGCTAGATAATAGCCATTCTTTTCATAAAAACTAGCTGAATCAGTAGGATGGTACTTATGGATTTACCCTGTGCTAGAAATGTGGCAAGGAGCTTCAGACATTTAATTTCTAATTCCATGTACTCCTTTGTACTGTAGTAATAAATAAATTGAATTAATTCAGAAACTAACTCCATTTAATGATCTTGCATGGCTCATCGTCATATATTTACAAACTTTCATAGTCTTTATGTAAGACTTAGCATTTAATCAAAAGGATTCGTGGGGGTGGGAGTAGTAGGGATTCCAGGAGAAATTCCTCCCTTTTAGGTGTTCATAGGCCATGACATAATGCAGATAATAGCACACAGAACATAAATGAGATAGATAGTTATTTGTTGAATTAAAGCTAGTATTTCACACTTAGAATCATATGGCTGAACCTATTGGATTTATTAAATCCAGCCATCTGCTATTTCAGGCAACATGTCCTAGAATCTTGTTCATAACCTTTTCAAAGTACTGGAATGTGCCTAGCTAACGTAGGACTTGTCTTGCCTGTTTATCAGTTGGCAGGGATAAATAAATATCCCTTTCGCCTTGAAGAAGGTTCCAGGTCAACTTAGCCTTGCTTTTTTGAGTTACTATTTATATTACATTATAGTATGTACAGAATCTTCCATACTATATATAACAGAGTGTTGCTAAAGCTTACTGCCCCATTGCTCAAATAAAGGCTATACATCCAACTGAAATCAAGTGTCTAAAGTTAGTCATCTGTTTTCTTGGCACCCACCTGAAGGTCTCTGTAATAACAATACAGCTGAAAAATATTTGAGTCCAAAACCCCTTCCATAATTCCCTTGCAATTATATTATTGGGTTGTTGATGATTGAGGGGGACTATGCACCCATCACTGAGAGTGGAATTTGACCCTAGTCACTATAAAAAGGCAGCACTTTGAACTATTTAAAGACTATTTTTAGGAATCTTAAAAAAAAATTTTAAAAATATTCCATTCCAAACAAAGGGGGAAAAACTAGAAATTTGAAATACCTCAAATCTACACCAAACTGTAGTACACAGATGTCAATCCATCAAACATGTTATAAGCGCATATAAACATATAGCTCTACAGACAAAACCAAGGCATTCTGAATTAGGAAAACAATATACCTTTGCTCTTTATATGTTTTCTAATGTGTTAATTTTCTCACTTCACTACAGTTTGTAAAACTGTGTCCTTGTCTGTTATCATCAGTTTTAGGAATCCCATTGTACAATACTTTGTGTATTTTTTAAAATGTTCAGTATTTGCAATACCGCAATTTTGGTAGAACCAAATAGATTGCAGTTACTCCCTTGTGAATGGCCTGGGTTTAAGGGAGCAGCTGATGTAGATAAGGCTTGCAAGGGTGAGTAAGAGAGATATGACATAGGTGAGAAGAGACTCTGGGATAAGAATGAATGGTTGGCACTACATGTGATGGATTGGCAGAGAGAAGAGAGGAAAGAAACAGAAATTGTGACTAAGTGCCAGACTGAGATTTTAGAAGCTGATGCTTCCTTTTTGCCCATCTTTAGCACGTTTAAGAATTACACTGGTTTTTTTAATGTAGTGCTCTTGCCAGTGGTGACTGACATGGTAAACTTTATCAGCTGTAATGAAAGCAGACCCTGTTAGGCTTTCTCTGTGGGGTCATACCATTGTACTTCTAAACTGACTGATGTCACAGCCCACTTTATTGCTCAAGTTCCTGATGAATGTTACAGAATAAAGATTTTTAATTTTATATATGTAATACCAGATATTGTATTCATAACTGAAGTTGGAAGAATCTGAGGATATATCAATTACTCAGCATTTAAAAGGAGTATTATTTGCCATGCTTACATCAGAAAAATATTACTGGAATGAATATCAGGGAAAGTAAACATTCAGTCACCAGTTTAAGTATCCTTTAAAAGCACCGTTTCAAACCTGGACAAGTAGATAAGCATGGAAGCATTTATTTGACATGGGAGCAGAACTAACATTTTAGGACTTGACTAATGAGGTACAATCATATATCACAATCTGCATTCCAAATATTCTCTATAAATAAAGTTGAAATAGCAAACAAAGATTTTATGGACAGCAAATAAATCCAAAGATTTTAGAATACTCTTGGAGAAGCAGAAGATAAATTGACCAAGTCATTCATTATGAATTCTTAATTGCACTCTATTTGTAACCCTTAAGCTCTAGAGTACAATTTGTATTGTGATAACTGAAAGAGCTCCTGTTAGATGGAGTGAATGCGAAGCCTAGTAAACTCCAAAGCCTAGTAAACTCCACTCTCAGAGCAGAAAGGTATGCATGAGTACATTCAGCATATTCTACATTCAGTAGATGGCAGTGGTATGCAGTTGTAGATTAATTCAGGATTTTCTCTTGAGCAGACGCTCTCATCTCTGTGAATCCAAGCAGTGTCGATTTGGGGGTTTATCTGAGGCTTTTTTTTTTTCAGAAAATACTAATATACCTGATAATTTTTCACCTGTTAGAGCAGACAGTGATAGAAAATGCAAAAAATTTTGCTAATTTATTGTAATCTTCATTACACAGCGCTTGGAAGAATCTGGTAAGTTTTGAATTTCAAACAGCGGTATTACATACAGAAAGGAATGCGTCTGTCTGGAGCATTGACTCATTTTCCATCTATGCCCCGTGGAACTTAGTACGTACACATCAAAGTCTCAAAATAAAAGTATTCAGTAAGTGGGAACTGTGTGTGTTACTTAATAGAAGAAGTAACACAGTGACGTCTTGGAATACTGCGCACAAAAATAGATATTTTCCCTTGTCTGAAGGAATGAATTACAGATCTATTGGGGGAAAGCAGTGTGTGTGTGTGTATGTATAAGCAAACAAATTACTAAGACAATTAGAAATTATTATAAAGCTTTTAATTATGGAAAACTGGAAGAAAAAGAGCAAAACAAAAGCAGAAATACAGTTTATGTGGTAGAAACCACAGATGAGGAGGCTAAGAGAATTAAATTACATCATTTATGTAGATATTTTCTCATATGGCAGTTATTTCTAACACAAATAATAGAAAATGTTTAATGATTTATGATTGTTCATGATGGAAGGAGTTGCTCTCTGTTGCACAAAGCAATGTTTTTTCTTGCCTCCCTGTGGGAAACAGCAATAGAAAATGCATTAAATATATCAGTCTGAGAATTGAGTTGTCACACAACCACAAATTTGTCCTAAAGATTTCGAGCACTCTTGGACAGACCCCAGAATCAATTGATGGTCCCTGAGTAGGGAACACAAATGTCATACATTTTCAACAAAGAACTGCATACCCTGTTTCTCTGCTGTATCAGACATCACATGAGGATCCAGAGAAACATTTCAATCTGTATTAATATGGCTATTATTTGCAGAACAAAAAATAATACCATTCTGGTAGCAATGGAATAGCAGCATTAAAAAAATAACATTTCCAGCATAGCCAAAGCTGCTGGAAATCCTCAGTTTTGCAGGTGAGAACTTTGTCCACCTATGGGCCCAGAAGTAAGAGTTTTGTGCAATCTGGTCACAGCCAAAGTATAATAATGAGAGTAGGAAATTAAGGCCTTTTAATTGGTTAGGGTACTGAAGAAAGAAGTATATGTTAATTGATTCAACTCTGCTTGTCATCTGCTGCTGAGGGCTGTGTTAGGAGCCGTTCTCCCAAGCACTGTGAAACCGTGGTGTGGCAAATGCCCTAGCCAGGGAGTGGGATTGACTCCCTGTGACAGCTGCCCACGGTGGTGACCACATATTTCTGTCTACATCTAGCAGGAACGTCTGGATCAGATCTCTAGGTGCATGCTTTAAGCTCCATTTATTCACAGAGGATTTTACCATGTGATTCCCATGTATGACACTGTAGTCAAACACCTATGCTTTACTCAACACCACACTGTGCTCTTATCAAAATGAGCATTAACATTTTTTTCTCTACTAGGATGCCTTATCTTTGCACTGTTTCCTATTTTAGTTGTTGATTTTGAGCAAAACTTGGGTTTGTGTTTTTGTTTTTTTTTAACTGAGGCTGTACATCTCCTCCTAACATTTGTAGAAATCATTACATATATAAATTAAGGCATACAGAGGAAGGATGGTTTGGGTCATTAAAGTTTCTGAATATCTTTTGTGTGTTTTTTTTTTTAAAGCACTGCTTTTTTAAAGATTTCATGTATTTTTAAGACAGTCATGCTGAGCATACTTTCATCCTATATGCATTGCAATGTCATTCCATTCACTCATGTTTCTAGTATATCACTTTACTTGGTTATTTTTCTCTTCTTCCTGTCTATTTTCATCTCTATTGCTTAAGTTCTTCTGATACCTTATCAATTTCTTTATGAATTTACATTTGAAAGATTTTACTATCACTTTTATCACCATACATTTTATTTTTCCATAAAGTAGATCCACCTTGACATTGCTAAATGTATGCAAACCTACTACTACTGGGGTTTCACCTTGTAGTATTGTCACAGTAGACAAGGGTTGCCATCTTTAGGCACTATGGGGAGTTTCTAGTAAAGAAAAGCTCCATACAAATAAATGGGACTTGTCTATTTTAACAAGTACTCGAGACAGTTTTGCTGATAGTGTTCCAATATTTGTAGAAGCATGATATTTCAACTGCTGCAAGATTTATTCCTTTACTATGAACAAATACAGCCTTTGTTTAAGTTGAAGTTTTGGAGAGTCTTGTCCTTCTAAATGTCACTTTTAATTAAAACTTTATTAACACATACTGTGTTGTAAGCAGGTTTATAACATGAAATGATTTTTTAAAAGAAATAAAATAATCACATGCTATTTTCATGCCAAAACAACATTTTTAGAAGCCTGCATCTGGGTTTATAATAGAGTCAGCTGCATGTCACTGCTGACAGTTTTCTTCTGCCATATTACAGAAAGACACAAAGAAGAAAATACACAATAAAACATTTGTTTTCTAAACGCCATAGTTGTAAAATAGCTTTAAACAAAATATGTGGGAATTAAATTTCTTGTAAGATTGTGTGATGGTTGTGCAAAATCGAGATTAAGCTATATTAGACTAGGAAAAATTGATTACAAGGTTGGTAATGCAAGATCTTCTGAAATGTATTGCTTTGTATTAAAATAAATTTAGCTTGAAAAGGATTATAAAGTAAAAGAAAATATGACTAGGAAAGAAGAATAAAAAGCAAAGAAAGAAGGGTAATTCTAAAGCATTGCCCTTTCTGAAGAACAGACAATTACATTAACTCGAAATGGCTTTACCAGAATGAATAAAAAACAGATCAGGGTCATATAACCATTATATGATATAATAAGATGTATTACCATTGCGATTGACTATGTCTTGGACTATGTATTATATTGTAAAAAAATATCTGTGAGGTTATAATCATTTGAACTGCCTAACTCTGTTAAGTAACTTCTTGAAATACAGAACAACATAAAAATGAGAAAAGCCTGTTATTCTACCATGTGACATGTCATTTCAAGGAATGTTGTAGAAAATAACATATTCTGAATTAACAGTGGATATTTTGGAAATCGGATAATTATTAAACCTGGCTAAAGATGCCAGGCTTTAAATACTGTAATTGAAGTGTGTTGTGGAGAGCACTTTAGCACCTGCATGTAAATCTGACAAATGTTATTTAGGTGGCAGACAAATGTATTGTGATAACTAACGTCATTTCTGGTTTTATGTTTTCTTAGATATATTTACATTTTCCTGAAACATTTACCTGCCATTGAGTTTTCCATGAATTGTTTAAGAGTTGAATTTTTTTCTTATATTTTTTAGTAATTGAGGAAAAATTGCTTTGGATTTTATTGGGGGTTTTTTTAGATGCTTGAATATTCTTACAAAAAGAGAAGATTATGATTCTTGATGAAAACGTTTTTTTTTCTTACATAGATTAAGGGACTTGGCCAATGAAGCAGAGCCTGAGCTCTGCTACTTCACATTTTCTGCACTTGCCTACAATACCGCCTGCAATGAGACGTTCTAGATCCCCCTGCTGTAGATCCGGACTAGGCCAAGATCTGGAGTAATTTTTGCTCTCTGATTTACACTGCTTCTCTGAATATGCTAAAAATAAACAAAGGTTGCCTGTTGGGAGCATAAACAAATTGAGATCTTGATTTTTTCTGCCAAGGTGATACCACCTGAGGATGTGGAGTTTTCATGCCCCAAGTTAACAAGCTGTTGTGTGGATTTGACTTATTTCAGTGCTGCAAGCACAGCTCTTCTTGTTATTTATACTACAACAGGACATGAATGTTCCAGGGATGATTATGGTGACATGGTGCAAACTGGAGACAGTGCAAACACAGGGTAAAAATCAGCAC
The DNA here is from genome assembly GCF_964195595.1 of Calonectris borealis. Taxonomy (NCBI): domain Eukaryota; kingdom Metazoa; phylum Chordata; class Aves; order Procellariiformes; family Procellariidae; genus Calonectris; species Calonectris borealis. Next base: position 45,281,044 of record NC_134313.1, read on the forward strand.
CTGCTGTCACAGCTTTGCAGTCTGAACAGACAAAACACAGAGAGACTGAAGGCACAGAAAGGTGAAAGGCCTGATCCAAGGTGAAGAAATGATGTCTTATATTGCAGGTTAAGCATATGCCTGAGCCCAGGGCTGTGGTTTATTTAGTCTTCTACCTCTCTTTAATTAGTGAAAAAGTAAACATTCATGTCAGCTACAATGTGCTGAATAAAAACTGAAAAGTGCACAGAATAATTTTCTGGGGAATTAGCTTAACAACAGTGATTTAAATCAACTTTGGAAAGTTTACAACAAAATGAAAGAGTGGGGAGCTGGAGCAGCTGTTGCTCACTGCTTCTTAACTCAGACCTTGCTAGCTCTCACCATCATCCCATGTATCCCAGCATGGTATAAAACTCTGGCAGATCCAGTCACCTTTTACCTGAAGCCTGGAGATTTTCTGTGAGGTGTCACAGCTCATATTGGGAAAATTAACAGTATGGATATTTTAGAACCAAATTTGCAGTATAAACTTAACCATTCTCTCTGTGAAGCAGACCTGGAAAACCCTCTAAATTTGTCTTGTCCTAGATTTGTGCCATAAATATTCTTAGTATTTTAGACGCAGATCCAGTAACAGATCTGTCCTAGCACCATTTAATTGTTGTCCATGGCCATTGCTGTCTGTGGAAGGGGTGTAGGATGGGCAGCATTTTGCCCTAGATGAGTAATTATCTAAGGACACACATAGAGGTCCTAATGTAAATAAGAAAGAAATAATTGAATTAAGATGATTTATGATTATAAATTGAGTTTATACTCAGATGAAGCCAGGGTCAATAGCGTAAGTATCTTATACCTCAGATGTACTCGCTCTGGTGAGCAGTGCAGGTTTTGTAAGCCTGAGCACAACAATGCCACAGTCCAAATATTCTCCCAGCTGGTTAAAAACAATCAGTTACTGTATCCCATGGGATATATCCTGGCTGTATTTTACTAGACTGTGTAACATGGTCTTGAGGCAAGAATGGATTGAATAAACTCTCTCCACTCAATATTTCCTGTTCATGTGGATTTCACACTGAAAGCATTTTATTCTGTCATTTTCCTGTGTCTTTTGTATTTTTGCCCAGTGTGACTTTCAGGTGTTTAGATTTTAGTAATGCTTTGCCAATCTATCTTACTATATTCATGTTTCTGCTTTTCCTTTGTGAAATTAATACGTCAAAGGAATTTGACTTGCAATGTGAGTGTACATTGTGAGAATGGATATTAAGCTCTCTTAATAGGTGATAGATGCCATGTGAAATATGACTGGAGCAACTAAGAGCTTGTTAGAAGCCAGGAAAAGCTAGCATAAAGGTTTTGTCATGATGATTTTTCACTGCCTTATAAAAGCAGTCCTGTATGGACCTGGGATCCTGCTTCTGGCTGCAGTGTGATCTGGTCGGGAGTCAGTGATACATATTCTATTCAAAAAAGATGTTCATCAGTTTGATTGAAATACTAGGTCCTTTGAGACCTCAGCCTCACAGTTGTGTGCAGATAGGAGGACTTGGCTATGCTGCTGGAAGACAGAAGAAAATTACTGTGTTTGTGTCGGGCAGTTCATAGTTCAGGTGGAGTTGCCCCTGCCGTTAGAGCCAGCGGACAGAAGTCTTCCAGTAACCTGTGCTGCCCGTGATTTTTATAAATGATCTTAGGTGGTCTTTGTGGAGAGCTAGGGGCTCACTGGTTGCGTTTTACCAAGCGAATGTACTGTGCTATTAGGAAAATGAACACTTGAAGAAAGCTGAAATGTGGGCACGTGTTGAAAAGCTGATTGCCGCCCGGAGGGGTGGCAGCCGCAGCGGGGGAGGAGCAGAGCAGGCACGCAGTCAGTATCGTTCAGCCACTTTCCAACACACGACTGACCTAGTTTTCCCTATTGGGACAGGCATAGCCGGGCTGGTGTGAACCTTGGGCCGATGTAGGTTACCCGTGGGAAGCACACCCTGCAGCGTTCCTTCTCAGGCTTACCGACACAGCGACAGCTGCAATTTTATGCTTGCAATACCTAGCTCCTTGCTGGAGTATCAAATCCTTTGTCCTGTTTTACCTTCTGTGCATTTAGGGGTGGGGTTTTGGCTGTATACTGTGTTATGGACTTTTCCTAAAGAATTTTATGGGGCAAAAGGCGGTTACTGTTCCCACAGCAAATACTAGAGAATTCCAAAGGATCTGGGTCTAAATGTTCTTTGTCAGAGCAAGAATGGCCTGTTCCTAGCCCAACCTTCACCAGGCTTTGATTATTTGTCAGTACTGGTCCACTTGAGGCATCCCATTCAAAACTCCCCCAGATTGTTTCACTATTTTGGCTTTTCATATGCTTCATTCTGTCTAATTTTAAACTACCTGACATTTCATTCAGTAAAATTATAAGTTTAATGTAGAAGGGGTGATATTTCATTTGCAATAAGGAAACAAATTAAGTTTATGTCAGTTAAAACTGAGATTTTTGAGGAATCTTAAGTAAATTAAGTCCCCTGATCTTGCTGAGTTGCAGTAAGACTTGGGCATTTCAGCTTAAAATCGCAGCCTAAAAATACACTCATGTGACCTCTGAGAAACTGCCTAAAGCCAGTGGTAAGAATTTATTTTGGCAGATAACCAACATCTTCCTATAGTATGAAAGGAAACTTGCTCTATTCTGAGCTAAATGTTAATTCAGACTGGGAATTGAAAAAAAAATGTAGGAGAATACAAAGATTTAAAATGACATAAGTTGTAAGGAAATATTTTTAGTGAATAAGTATGTTTAGCTGGAGTTCCTAATGCTGAGGATTAAACATGTTCCTTACATTAGTGCTAAGAAAGGTATTTCTTTTGAATTTAACATAACATGCAGCTGTTATATACAGTTACTGTCTGCAGTAATAACTGCAGTTACCCAAGAATTTTTTAATACAGTTTTTCAGTGGAAAATTTATGAGACTGAGGGGAAATATACTAGTTCTGAGAATATTTACTTGCCTCAAAAGTTTCTGCTGTAAGCCAGAGGCAGCATCCCACTGCAAAAAAAATAGTGAGTATAGTTTTTGTGTTAGCTCCAGTTTCTGTTCTGCCTGATTACTTTGGCTGTTCTGAGACTTCTACTTTATCTTGTACTTTTTGGAAAAAATACCATATATGGAAAGGGAATATTTTAAAATTCATAGCAGTTTTCACAAAAGAGGAGTACTATTTTTTGACTAATAGTGCAATGAAAATATGCCCATATGGCCCATATCTATCTTAAGTGATCTGTAGGAGACTTTTCTCTTCAGGTACTTGTTATTTCAGAACCCAAAATATGGTATTTGGTTTGTATTTATCTAGGTATTTTACATAATTAGTTCAGGTACTCAAATACTGATCATAACATGATAACGTATTTATATTATTTACGGTCTTTCTAAAATTATAGCCCAACTCAGACCTAAGATGTGCAGAAATGATTGTCAGAAAATCTGATAGTGTGTATTGTAGGATGACCAATGGGTATTCATCTGTGAATTATCTGAAACATTTTACAATATTGTTTATACACCCCCTCCCCCCCCCAATACGAAAATTAATTTCATAGTTAATTTGTGAAGCTATTTGGTCTCTTTACAGCAGACATCTTGGCATATTATGCTTTCAGGGCTTTTACTGTAATTCCTATACTACATAGATACTTTTTTTTTTCTTCTCTCCTCAGAAATTTTTCCAAGAGATGCCAGTCTAAAAGACAAGTTCATAAAACATTTTACAGGTAAGGCAGCTGCTTGTTCTTAATTTTCCTACATATGCATATTCTAAGTAACCACAAGAATCACACCATTAGCTTTTCGAGGTTCTGCACCAAGTTTAACATTTGTGAAGTTAAATTTGCGTATTTTAGGACTAGAAATTTTTAAAGAACTCTAATTATGTTGAAGTTTGACTCTCTTTGAATAATCTAGCCTAAAATAATTTTCAAAACATGGTACGTTAAAACATTTTTTAAAACTTATTGTTTCATTTTTATCATCCTATTGTTGCTTGCCATATTTATTTTCAAGTTCACTGATTTAAAAACTTCTCATTGGACTGCACATATCTTTCAGAAACAGACCTATGTGGCCATGTAAATTTTCACTATATCAGGGAAACACTTTTTGTCTTCTGTCTCATGATGTATACATGCAGATGCTTATTTTATCAAGGGAAACAAATACAACAAGGAAAGATTAAATTAGGGTAAATGAAACAGAAAAATAATTTGCTCTTTCAAATATGAAAGTTTATTATGATTACAGTCGAGTACTTGAAAACTGAGGTGGAGTTGTAAAATGCACTTACTTACCTTTGGGACTCTGTTTGGTAACTACTGAGAAAAATATTGTACCCTCTGAATATATGCAAAAAGAGTTGCCAACAGCAAGATGCTTGCACTGTTTCTTTAGTCTCCAGTTCCAAATGTTCTGTAATTCAGAAAAGTGAAGGTCTCAGAGTATGACACTGCAAATCTGTTGGTGATTTTTAATGTTATTTGGATTGGTGAAACTAAAAACTAGAGAAATAGTTGGCAGTTGGAGCATGAAAAAGAGAATTGGAAATAATTATGCATTTCCTCTTTGCTGGAAATTTCAGACGGTCCTTGGCAAGAAAGGAAGGCATTTGTTATCTCTTTTGCATGGGGGAGATGTTCTCAAACCTTTAGGATAAGCACAACTTTAAGGATCTTTCTGCCAACTGCAAACTGCAGCCTAACAGCATCTACAGGAAACGTGCCACACCGAGCTGGCCCTTCACTCTTGCAGTAAACGAGTAATTATGAACCTTACCATTTTCAGTCCATATGAGAAAGAAATGAAAAGAACATATAGATTCCAACTATGCTATCCTATGTAGCACAAGAATACTGATAATTCCTCTCCTGGGGAGGACAGACAAGAAAGATTTGCTTATATTAATACTAAATCCATTCATTTTTAACTTTGGAAACCGCTCAGCTACCATGAAAAAGCTCAACAAAGAATCTGGGGAAGCTAAATAATGAATACAGAACAAGTTTCATTACTCAAAAACAAAAGTGAAAAATAACCATGAGTTTTACAGAAGGTATTTTGAGAATACTAAATCATAGAAAAGAAAAAGAGCAAAAAATACTCGAAGGCCTGTTTCTGGAGCCATTCATTAAATTAATATCCTTTTCTGCATGAGTAGTTGCCATCAAAATTGCTAAAATTATTTGACTAACCTTAGCTGGAATGAATAAGGAAAGCAAGTTCATTCCAAAATTGTTGAAGTTTATTTCTTTGTTGGCTCAGAATTTCTGCATACATCTTTTTTCTTTTTTTTTTTTTTTAAATTATGCTCTTAAGATCTTCAGTGATGGGTTTTTCTGCTTGTTTTTTTCTTTTCCACAGATTTATTAGGTCCTGTAATCCATAGGCTTTTTTTTTTAAATACAGCCTAACTTTGTTTTTCTTGATTCTGTTCAAATCATAATCCTCTTTCTATCAACTTTAGTTAAGTAAACTCTTCAGATATAGTCCTTACCAGTTCAACAGTTAGAACAGTCACAATTAATGAACTTGTGAAAGACAAGAAAAGGGGAAATCAACATTATCTTTACAGTCCATTATCTGTACAGTTTCAGGGTTAAGAAAATTATTGTACACTTTTAGAATGCCAAGAATAGTAGACACATTTTAAAGCCAAATAAGAACCATATGTAACAGTCCTCGACTATAGGAAAAATCATAAATAAACATGTGAGTCATAAAGCTATCTATCAATTCAGCTTGAAAAGCCAACTGACATAGAGTGCTCTGTAAGGCACAAATAAAATTAACAACTTATTTTTGGTGGCAAGGAAGAGTGGTAGAAAACCATATATTAACTGAAGGGACATGGAATTTATTTAGTGACAAAAGCTGATCTTATCTCCATATATCTTGGATAATTTCAAATTACATACTTTCTCTTGAGCCTAATTACTCACGCAGATAAAAAAATGACAACAACCTTCCAGTTCAAAGTTGCAAAGGCTGCTTTGTCAGTTTGTTGAAAGCTTATTCATGGCTGAAAAATCTCATAAAATCCACATATTACTGTAAAATATATCTGATGTTCAAGTGTGTTCACTGTCATAGAGAGGAATCTCCTCTCAAGCTTTTGGTAGTTTGGCTCCACTATCCAGAGAGAATTGGTTTGGTATGTTTTACCAGGCTGGTAAACCACCTTTCAAGTTATGAAATAAATAATTTTTGCTCTGAAATGCGTGCTATCTTCCTCCGATAAAGGAAAGTTAGTCAACACAGTGTGCTTCATATGGATCCTTTTGTAGCATTGCTTATTCAGGGTTCCTATTTGTGCTGAATTTAGAGGATGCAAGTTAAATTTAGTCTTGTTCAGTTAGTGTCAATTTATGTCAGTGTTTTCTGTCCACGTCACAGGAAACTCGTCCCCAGCTGTCAGTGGTAGTATTGCTGAGCAAGTTACATTTTTGCTCTCCTTTTCAACCTGGATGCCATCAGTAATACCTTCCTGGGGCCATCAGCAATTATGGAATGGCTCTTTGGCAACTTGTTACCTTTGTGCCATGTTTTGGAGACCAGTAGCTATACATTCTTATCAAATATTAACACAGGCAGAGAAAGGAGCACAGGCTGGAAGAACAAAGACACAGCACACTACACCCTGGGCACCTAGGGATTTGCCTCACCCAAATGTTGAAACACATCTGCACCCTTTCTTGCTAGGACTACTTTAACAGGAGATCAGATTCCTAGATGTTATGCAGACATCATTTTTTTTCCTCAACACCCACATTGTATATTAAGAACTTCATAAACCATCTGTGTGCAAATTAGAAGCATTAGTACATGAAACTACTTCATCTTTCCAAGGCTTATAAACCCATATTTGCTTAAAATGTTGCTTTTATTTATCTTTAGAAATAATATCCGCATTCCATCTACATTATTCCTTCTACATTAGACTACTGACAACTACTGAGTAAACTAAATTCTGTTGTAGTTGCACCATTCTATTTTTCACCATATAAGAAATTTTATTGTTAATTTTAAATTACTGGAATTTCAAGGCTAAGCCGGTCCATCATTTCCAAGGGCCATTTTTCTGTTATTCAGATCATGAGCATAATAGCATAGCAATAGTATTTCTTTCTGTTATTTCAGTAGCATTGTTATACTTGTGTTGCATCATAATTGTTTAAGGTGTAGTAAAAGACTAAATGTAATCTTAGCCCCCCAAAATTGAACTTAATTCTATGTGTTGCCATCATTCATTGAAGCTGCAAAGCAGTGACATTGAAAGCATGTGTTTAACTCCTGTTTACTTTCAAACAGGGCCAGTCACATTTTCATCAGAGTGTAGCAAGCACTTTCATCGACTGTATCACAACACAAGGGACTGTTCAACGCCAGCCTGTAAGTAGTAATTAAAGTACCTTATAACACTAGCTGTGATACTTGTTAAAAGCAACCTACTTCTCCAACTAAGTGTTTGATGTGCTGGTCCTTTTGTAACTGTTGCTCTTTAGCAGTGTATTACAAAATATACCTAAGGTCTTCTAATATACAAAGATTTTCTATTAATGGACTTGCAGTCAGCTGTGTATGATGGAGTTCCTTCAAAGTGACACTAACATAAATGAAATGAAAACTACACTCTGAAAAACCAGTTGGGCACGCCTGTGGAGAGGGCAGATATGAAGCCATATTCTCCTTCCTGCTTCCTTTACCTCTACTTATTAATTTGTGCAATAAGATAAAACCTGAACCATTCTCTACCTTCTCTTAATGCTCAATAGTATGGTTATATCTTGTTTTTTTAGTACATTTCAGTTTGTGATGATAATTCTCTATTATATGCCCATTGTTAAAGAACATAAAATCAATTAATTCATCATTTCTGTTATTGATACATGCAGTTCTTATCAAGCAATATTCCAGTATGAGATCCACAGAAATTTTGCTTTAACACAGCCTGAATGTAATTTTGTCAGAGATTGAAAAATAAAACTGTCCTAAGATGTTATTAAATAGATAAAACAAACAACCAAACCAAACAAACAAAAAACCCCAAACAAAATGGAAATCCCTTAAAAAGAAGTTACTTCAGCGTTCTCTAATGCACTGGACAATTCAAATAAAGTGAGTGGAAAATAAGCAATACCATTTAATTAGAAAAGGTGAATCTCATTAGTGATGTGTAAGTACAAACTATGGACCAGGGTGCTTTGGAAATTTATCGGGATTTAACACGAAAAAATAATGACACTTCTTGTTTGCATCACTTGGAAAGATGGTAAGCACTTTTTGGGAGCAGCTGAGATGCTCTCTCATCAAAGCTCAGCACCTCAGAGGATCTGGCTTTTGAAAGGGACTGGAGCAGCCCTTGTCTCCATCCACCCTTACACTGATGAGAAGTTGGAATGTAGAAATCCATGGCAGATCCTCAAAAGATATACATACAGCTTTGTGAGTAGACATTTGAGTAGGCTAGACATATATCTATTACATGCTGCATAACAAAAATACCACGCGTGTGGCATATTGCATGCCTTGATACACAGATCCAGTATATATTTGGAATCCCCTGTATTGCCTGAGTGCTTCACTTTATTTATGAAGAAACACAGTCATAATATTTCTCTTATAATTAAATAGCTTTTCTCTAAATTAAAAACACGATTGTGGTTAGGACGGTGTGAAGAACTGATTTTTAAGTTCGACTATCAAAACAAAATGTAAAATAAAAAAGTGTGATTAAAACCAAAGCAGGTTCTTTTTTTTTCTTTATGTCAACCAAACACAAAGCAGACAATGAGTTTCATTCAATCTGAAATGTTGATCTAAAAAGGAGAGCTAAATCCTCAGAACTGTCTCCACCTTATCCAGCACTCAGGTTTACAATAGCTATCAAGGTTGATCATAGCCAGGATATTTTCCTGTCTCTTTAGAGGGGTTTGATATTTTCTTTCAGGGACACCTTAGCCACCATAGGATGTCTGAGGATGAGTTACTTCCTCTCCTGCTGACATGGTTATATTCTGTACAAACATTCCCTGAAGAACTGAACCCAGGTTAGCATTCAGTCTCTTGCTGTTTGGCACAATTTCTATTAAGTTTTATTAAAATACTTATCAAGCAAGAGAAGAAAATTGTGCCTATTTCTTGTTACCAAATAGTTAGATCTTTCCATCAGAAAGGATGTCAGTGGCTCATGGGCCACTTGAACCAAGTAGTCATTTGAACCAAGGATACCAGAGAGAGATATAGCAAGTGGGACACTAGTATCTCTAGTCTGATGGTTAGGAGATGTACTTAGACAGGGAAAATATGGATTTCCATCAACACTAATACTAAGAGGAATAATAAAAAGTTTGAAAGAGCCTGATCTCAAACTACCTCATAGTCTGCTGGTTAGAATAGCCTCCCAGTTAATGAGTTAAATTCCTTCCGGTAAAGTTGGGAATTGAACCTGGTCTTCTACATCTTAGGAGGAGACTACCTGGTAGAAAATTAATTGCTACCATCACTCACACTTCCTCTAGAGCCCTGGCTAGGATAAGGTACAATCTAATTTTGCATCTTGCACACATGATTTCATGAATTTCCATCAGAGAATGGTTTCACTGTGTAAAGTGTCTGAAATTCTAATACAAATTCTACGTTTAATTTTATGCCGTTTTTTGAGGGTATCTGGCAACTGAGATTCATTATTGCTGTGGGTGATTTTGTTTTATAGATTATAAAAGGTGTGCAAGGTTGCTAACGAGATTAGCAATGAGCCCTTTGTGTACACAGTCCTAGGATGTTTGCTATGTAAGTATAATTTTTCCCACTCATTTTCTTATTTGTTGAATGGTCTAGTGATTTACTTCACACTTGTACCTTGTTACCAGACGTGCATACAGAAATGTATTAACAGAGTGCATCAACATGCAGCTCTGGCATTGCTGTACGGACTGACCAGTTCCTCATGGAAATACATAGAAGCACAGATACCTCTGATAGGGCCCACTGTAATTTCCTACAAGTCACTTGTGGCACCATAGTCTGTAATTATGCACTGGGTGACCTCTTACTGTTCAAAATTTTAAGAAGGAGTCTGGTTGGTGAAAGAAAAACGCACGAGGACTTCATCAATACATTTATTTCAGGCCTTTCAAAAGAGGGCTTTGTTGTTAATCCATGAAAGAAGCAGAATGTCTTGGTCTCAGGTCTGCCAGTGCAATCTTCATAGATACCCTATCACTTTATTCACCTTTGGGACCACTTTTCATTCCCAGATTGTCTCCTGAGAATTTCTCTAAAGTTAATACCATTTCATGGTGATGAAAGTAAACTGAACATAAATATGTGACAAAGCTAAGGGCTTCAAGTAACAGGCTGTGGAAGGAACCAGTCCATTCTCACTTATGAATAACATGTTAAATGTGTTAATTAAACAGCATTGTCACTGATAAAAGGAAGATTGTCAAGTGAGTTGTTTTCTCCAGTTATTTGAATATCAATAAGATGGTTACACTTCCAACAGTAATTTGAAAAACTGCACTGGTTATTATTGACCAACAAAATACATAAAATCAGTGAATTTAATTTATTTAGATTTCTTCAAAGATAGTTTCCTTTCACCACCTCCTCCTGACAAATATTGCAAGCTTGGAGTTTGGGGGAGTTGTGTATGTCACTTCTTCCTGCATCAAGACTTCAATTCATACTAATCAAGAATAAGAAAGGAAGAGTAGGATATGAGTCAGTGTTAGCTGATTTGATTTCCAAGTGGAGGTGGGATTCATTTTGGTGGCTGTGAAAAAATGCTTTAAAGAATATGGTAATATTTCAGTGCTGAGAAGAAATGACATAATTTCTTTCTTTTCTTCTTTTCTTTTCTTAACTATTTTCAGTCTGTTTGGCCTCCTGCCTTCCAGGTCTTGCAGATGGTTTCAAATATATCAGGGGCATTGAACCAGAGACTGACCAGGGATCTCATTGCTTTGCCAGGATCTCCTTTACAGGACTAAGGGCAGGAATCCCTCTCTGAATGTCCATTTTTAAAAAATCTTTTTTTTGAGGTGCCAAAATTCCTGTTTGTTTGTTAGTGTTCTCTTTCAAATCTCAGCTTTCTAAAACATCCCAGCACACTCTCATTTTCTGCACTTTCACCTGTTTAGTCTGTGTTTTTCCCTCATCTGTATCCCTTTACACCTCTGGGTTCATGGCTGAGGGGTTCCAGAAAGATTTCTGGGTGTTCCAATACTTATTTTCCTTTTCTTTCAAGAGGATGAGTCAAAGATCTGCCTCCATATTCACAGTACAGAGGCATCTATCTCATCCTATTTCCATCTTTAAAATACAAAAGGATGAAAAGTTGCTATGATTTGCAAATCCAGGTGTTCTAATTTGCCTGCCAAAAATACACTCAAACAGATGACGAGGGGAAGGGAGGGTCTAAATGGTAAGCAATGTTAGCAGCTCGTGTGCACTGTCTTCACTTGAAGTTGTATCTAGGATGACTTTCTCTCTGCTTTGTTAAAAATAAAGAAAACATTATAGGAAAAAGTAGAGCTATGATCTGAGTGTTTCCCAGCTGCCTCTGTGCTCCCTCACCCTATTCCTCCACCAAGTAGATAGAGTGGCTAGTTTCCACTAGAGATAAGACAGGCTCAGGTCTTCATGTTTACTCATATCCAATATCTTCTTGGAATGGAAACATTTTCCTGAGAAGGGTGAAAGGTGGTCCGAGTTGCTCTCTCTTCCCTCCAAATAGACAGGGCAGCACAGGAGTTATATATGCTCATCCTGCAATAACACTGCATTTCTAGCATGATTCTGTGATTGCTTCTACTCCATCTTTTGGCACAGAGGATCTGTTTTCCTCACCACCCTCACACTAGCTTAGAGAGGACAGGGTCATAGTTCTTGTTTACTGTAAGGGAATTTGCCTTTGCTTTAACATCTGAGAGAGTCTTGGAATTCTCGGTTGCCTTGAAGAAGGAGGCTCTCCCACTCAAAGGACTGACAACTATTTTTAAGCATTTCTCCTGCATGTACTAAAATAGGCTGCGTTTTCCTCATAAAAAAGAACTGCAGTGCGAATATTTTCCTCCCTCTGCTGTAAGTGTCCGGGTACAAAAAGGAGACGTGGTCTTTTCCTCTTGGAAATGAAGTTTTGCCTGGGAAAAGCCCATCTTCCCACGGGAGTTGGTAGCGCAAGCTGCAGGGGGAGCGGCCGCGGGAAGTTTCAGGACCCTGGAGAAGGCCGCCGGGGGGGCCCGGCGCCGCGCTCCGGGGAGCCGCCGGGGTGCTCGCAGGAGCGGCGGCGCGGCTCCGGAGCTGGTGGTCATAGCGCACGCTTCGTAGTAGTTACCCGCCGTTACGGCTTTTAGCGTTTTGTTGGGTTTTGTTTTGGGTTTGGGTTTGGGTTTGGGTTTGGGGTTTGGTTTCGGTTGGGTTGGGTTTTTTTGTTTGTTGGGGTTTTTTTTTTTTTTTCCTAATTCAGATCCTTGCAAATGGAGGTAAAGCATTTGATGAAACCCAGAATCTAGAAATGCACATGACTCTATGCATGGGAAACTTCCTTGTAAGATGCAGCAGCATGGACCACTGTGTGTTAAACCTCTTAGCATCAACGCTGAGGATTTGCCACTGCAAAACTCATTAGTGTTCACAGGAGGGCAAGACCCACTGGCATTCTGGAGTTAATCTTAAGATTTATGCAATCCACAGGAAACTCTGATTTATAAACAGAATTATACTAAGCGGTCTGCCTCTGTGTTTTGAAACTAGTTATAAAATGGCATGTCCTTTTCTCTTGCAGACTTTCTACTAAGGAGAGAATTCTGATTTGCCAAGAAAGTGCCTTGAAATCTTCCAAGACAGAGAAGACGTCTTTTACCTTTTTGATTTACAACGTTTTGTTACTAGATGCATTTTATTTTCCTATATTTGTTGGACATTCCATATTTGTGTGAAACATTATTTTATTTTAACTTGTAAATTTGTTGCCTATAGTTCAGACAAGCCAATTATTTAAATACATTGTATATAAAGAATACTAATGATATGCTGATTACATGTTATAACCATATGCAGGGAGTTGGTAAAATTTTGCTGTTTCTCTTGTTCCATTGTATTTACATCATTCTGCTCAGGCTCTTACTTTCATTATTTGCACTAACTTGAAATGCAGAAGTCTATGTAACTGAATCTGAATAAGCTGTAAGTGGGGAAGTTTTACTTGCCATGGAAGATATTTTATATTATGAAGCTTTGTTAATATATACATATATATTATTGCGCATCAGAAAAAAATTGCTTAGAAATGCACCTTGCTTTCAGGAACATTTGTATGACTATTCTGGATTTTCATCAGTTACATTTGTACTGGCACTTATGGAAAGAGTTGCAAATAATGTAAATATAAAGACTGGAAAACTGCAATGCAGTTTTGATGGAATAAAGAACATAAAAATAAACTATTTTCCAGGAGGGGTTACTTAAATTTATTAAGAGGTTACTTATTTAATATATAAATTTAATTTATCTGGTGAACTTGAAATAATTTTCCACTGAGAACTTCAAACTTGTGGGTTTAGTTTTTTAAAACATTTCATTTTCATGTGGTAAATTTTATTCAGATATTTATTTTTCAGCTGAATGAGGTGCAAACTAAAATGCATCATGCACTCACTGTTAACAACAGAAACCTTCTGTGAGGATGAAGAGAGGTTAATAAAATAACTCAGTAGAAGAGAACATACTTTAAAGTATAATATCATAAAACCAAGGGGTATAATGAATGAATTTGGCTGGTGACACATTTAACTATTTGGGAAGAATCCAAAGCACAATTGCTGCATCTTTCTTATTTAAAATCAAATTGTGATGATAACACTTGCTACCCATTTGTCTCAGCTCTTTTATTGCAAGCTTATATGATTGCTTTACAGAGAACCTAGTATGAAGTGAGGTTTTTATGGTCAGGCCCAGAGTAATTGACAACACATGTTGATTACTGCACCCAAATCGCAATTCTTGTGATTAACTGACCATTCAAACTAATCCCCTCAGATTAGATGTAGTCTCTGTCCTTTCGCTCGGTGTGGGCTTCAAGAGCCCCTTAACTTCTATGGCCAGCACTTTTCCTGCTACAGAATTTTTTAAAATCACAAAGTAGCATAGCATAGTCACTTTACTATTTAACCTGAAACATACCATGTATTCCTTCTGTTCTAAGATTTGTTAATGGGCCTACATTTTAGGAATCAAGACTAGAGGGTAGTTACTTGGAAACACAGTAAAGAACCAAGTGCCATAGAAGCTAAGAGGAGATGACACACTTTTGAGTAAGCTGTGTTTTTTTCTGAGTTAAAATGATTTCACACATCACTGTTTTCTCTTCCAGCTTTCCTTTAATTTCTTCCATATGATTAAATCTAAATAATATTTTGGCTTCAGAAATAAGGTCTGCTTACAGCTTTTCCCATAACCATGTTGTCCTTTGTTATGGTTCTAATTTCTATCCTGATGGAGAATATTGGGTAGGGACAGGGCCAGCAGCTACAGTAGTGCTTCATCCCCATCTTTCATTCCAGTTAACTGATCACCTTTGTCAAACAATTTCATTGCTCCAGACTTCTGCATTTGTAAAGAAAACCACTGTAGGCAAATAATATTGATCCTCCGGCATATTGCAGAGGGATTCACATGGCCACCAGCAATTTAACCTGGATCTGGGTGAATGGAGACTATAAAGCAAAGTTCAATTTTCTCTCTTTATTGCTGAGACCATCTTATTTTTTAATACAACACTGTAGAAGGGGTCCTAGTCTGTGTTTTGGGTGCTATGCTAATGCAGGACAAAGACCCTATTCTCATCTCAAAGAGGTTAAAGCTATAAAGCAAAACAGTGTGAGGAAAGTGTATATGGAAACAATGACCTTGTGATGATTGGTGAGGTGGATAGTGGCTTCATTGTGAGCTGTCTAAAGCATCACTCAAAGAGAAATTTGTCAGCAGACAGCACGACAGACAGCCAAGCAGGCTTTTATAGGGAACCCTTCCCATGATGAGGGCTCTGATTGGAGAGAGGATTCTTGGAAGCTTTTCTAAAAAACAAAAAAACAACTCTAAACCCACATATGCAATTAGTGATGGTATAAAAACTTTGTAAGGCTCAGAAACTGAACTTTCAATATGGAATGAGACATAAGTTTTAAAAAGAAAATTATAACCATGAAAGACTTTGAAAATGAGAACAAACAAAAATACAGAAAACAAAAACTTGCAGAATCACCTTGGACAGAGGCACCTGGTCTCCTTTTGTGAAGACCAGTAAAAGTGACAATGGAGTAACTGACATGTAAAATAACAACATGAATATATGCTCAGATCATATTTTAAAGGTTATGTAAATGGCTATAGTGTTTATCAGCTGGGGGGGGGGAGCAGACAGGGAAGGATGAAGTTGAGGCTTGGTGACCCGATAGATGAATACTGGTTTAGATGAATGCTGTGCTGGTTTTGGCTGGAATTGAGTTAATTTTCTTCATAGTAGCTAATATGGGGCTATGTTTTGGATTTGTGCTGGAAACAAATAATAATAATAATTCAGGGATGTTTTCATTATTGCTGCTGAGCAGTGCTTACACAGGGTCAAGGCCTTTTCTGCCTCTCACCCCACCCCACCAGCGAGGAGGCTGGGGGTGCACAAGAAGCTGGGAGGGGACACAGCCGGGACAGCTGACCCCAACCGACGAAAGGGATATTCCATACGATACGATGTCATGCTCAGCATATAAAGCTGGGGGAAGAAGAAGGAAGGGGGGAACGTTCGGGGTTATGGCATTTTGTCTTCCCAAGTAACCCACCCACTGTGGGAGAGTAAGCTAGTGGCTGTGTG
The DNA here is from genome assembly GCF_964195595.1 of Calonectris borealis. NCBI lineage: Eukaryota > Metazoa > Chordata > Aves > Procellariiformes > Procellariidae > Calonectris > Calonectris borealis. The sequence goes on from NC_134313.1 coordinate 45,296,947, forward strand.
GTGCTTAGTTGCCGGCTGGGGTTACACCACAACAGGTGGGCACAGGAGACCCCTAATGTAGAGACCGTAATTATTTCAACCTGGCCAAAGAAACCAGCACCTCACAGACATCCTTTTGGATCCCACCTGATCTTCTTGCCCTGCCGTGGGATCCCTAGCTCACCTGGGTCAGAAGCTTGCATTGGTCAGCAGAAATAAAGACACTGCTCCCAGACATGTCAGAACAACGCGGCATAGGGTGGTTTAGCATGAGAGACTGTGAGCTGTGACATCTGGTTGGTGCAGAAGGCTAGGATGAGTGGCTGCCATGCTGGGAAAGCAAGTATCTGCCTGACATATGCCCCACTGTTCTCACTATCCCATGGACAGGTGCTACCTGCACTGGACCTGAGGTGGGAAAGATTGCTAAGTTAAGGGGAAATAAAGGAGAGGTGCAAATAAAAGGAGTAATGATAGGCAGCGCTTTTTGCACTGGAGTATGATTGAACTCCCTATGCTAATATTTGCTGCTGGCCTACATTTAATCTCTTTCCTCCTCCATTAACTGTCTTAATAGCTGAGTTTATCACCCAGTCTTGGACATTATCTCTTCATTGTTCCCACGAATACGAAAGCCTTATCACTTGCTCACAGACAGGTGTTCAAATCAGATATAAGCTATCATTATTAAAAATCCACTAGGTTAAGATGTATGAGGACATAAAAGAGATGAGTTCAGAGGAAAAACAGGTTACAAAAAATTTGTGAAGCTTTCATGTACCTTCACTGTAAGAAAATAATACTTAAATACTTTGACAGACAAATTTATACCATTTGGTGGCATGAGTTTTGCTTTTTGACCCAAGGATATGTATTATTTTCAACCATGTCAGCATCACTTTACCATCCATGTAGAGTGTTATTGATGTAATTACATTACATAATGTAATGACTATAATTAATTTAGCCTTGGTGCTCATTTGTCCTTATCACTCCCATAATTCTATGGAAGTGCCGTAATTCTGCCCTTTGTTTTAGTATGTGATTCATTTGCTTCCTTGCAGTATCAGAAAATTTCTGTGCCCTTTTATTAAAGACATTGCTACTAAGAAGAATACTGTTATTAAAATTGCTGTCCAGTTTTACACTGAATATTGTAATTTTTGCATTTTGTATCTGAAGCAACAAGTTCAAGGAATATTTACTACCTCAGTTACTACAAACAAAACTGGTATCTTTTATATGAAATGTTCCTTGATGGTCATACACTCTTACTTACGAAGCACATTTTGCAGTAGTCTTCCGTTCTCTGCAATATGAACTCCATTTATCCCATTTGCCTCCCTTAGAACACATTGTCTAAATAGTACATATATTAAATGTTTCCAATACGTAACTGATATTCCTTTCCTAGTAACATTCACTTTGGTTACTGCTGAGCAATGAACTTACATTTTCATGGAAATATCTCAGTTCCAGATCTCACCCTTTGGTAGAAAATGTTGGCTTAAAGCCCATCATTATATATATGCATAAGTATGTAATATGACTTTTCTCATATGCACTGCTTTATGATTATCCACACTGAATTTAATTTTCTAGTCATTGCCATGTCACTCAGTATCTTAAGGTGTGTTAGCAACCTTTTACAAGTCAACTTTCATCTTTGATACCCAGAGTGACTTCTTATCAGCCATAACAATATTTACAATTGATCAATTTTTGATCTTGCTTCATAAGAGAGGGATATGATTTGCATTTGGTCATAAGAGAGGGCTAAGAGAAAGAACAAACCGCAGTCTTTCCTTTCTTCTCCCTTTTGAAGCCTACTTCTCCATGTAAATATGCCTTTCCCTTACAGCGTTCTCCCTGCTCCAACTAGAAGGTATGAAGAGCCATATAACTCATGCGTTTTCTGCATGGCACCATGAATTCTTAGGTAGAAATATGGGTGAACCTACCTTCCATAGTTCCTTTGCAGTTTGCTCAGATGAAGGGATAGGGATATAAATACTGATTTCTTCCAAGCATGCTTTTGGTTACATAAGACAAGCTGATGTTTGCCCACCCAAATTTTCAAAACTAATAGGTCCAGCACCCAAGCTGCCACATTTGCCATTCGTCTTCACTCTGTGCACAGATAGGGCTGTACCAATGACTAAAAACTGGAGTGTGAACATAAGCTGTGACAACTGCTTGCAGCTGACTGCATAGGGAACTCAACAGGACACACACCAGCTCTGTCTACACTGCTGATAGTGCTTCTTTGTGCCACCTGCCTCAGTGCTACAACATTCCCTCGGTCTGGGGGTCTGGACCTCAGTATTTCTTACTGTAGTTCTAATTTCCTGGGAATGTTTTAGAGCTGGTACTCAGTGCTCCGAGGTAACAGTCCTGATACCTGGAGTGAGACAGTGCAAGAACAAAAGTAGCAACGCACTAGAATAGAAGCTGTCTCTCTGATCCTTTAGGACCTATGGAAATCAGGAACTGGCAAGGGTTAATGGTAGTACTGGTTTGCAGAAAATAGCTTGCATGGGAAATTCCTATGGGAAGATCAAAGCTGCTACTGAAAATGGCATGACACTAATGTATAGCATGTGCAGGGGGATTAGCTATAGACCACAGGATGAGAAGCAAGGTGCTAAAAGAGATACAGGCACTGAGCATTTGGGTTCCTGAGAGCTACAGCATCCCAGCTTAGGCAGTCATACTCTGCTGAGCTGTAAAGAGACAGGAAATTTGCATCTCATACAGAAATACTAGTATAGGGTAGAAGTAGAGCCACAGGTGGTCTTTCCCTGACCATGGTGGGAACTACCCAGAGGACAGTCTTTATACCCTGCAGGGAACAGTATGCAATTCAGTTCTACTCTTCAGGGTTTTTTTTCCTGCTATCTTTGCCTTTTGGAGATCAAGACACCCATAAAGCCGTAGGTGTTCTGCCAGATTTTGGTTAGAAAGGGAAGTGCTCAGACTGAGAATCTCAGCAGATGGTAATGACAGAGGATTTTCAAAAATCTTTGTAGCATATTCTCATTAAAAAACTCAAAAAAGAAGATGGAGAATCATCACTTTGAGGTGCCTGGATTTTTATCCTGAAGGTTGCAATGCAGGAATTCAGACAAAGTATAGAATAAGTACTTTTTCTGGACACTATGTAATTTCAATTGTTTTAAATTATTTAAGTCCATAAGTGAATGATTTTGAAACAGTCTGTCATACTCTGTTATACAAAGATATGTTAATTTATGTCACTAAAGAGGTCAGCTTGGCCCTTATGAAACAGAGTATCTGAACTAACCTAAATAATGTACTGTGGTAAGGATAAAACTGAAATATCCCTCATTAATAATTCTGCCACATCATTCTAACAGTAGGCTCTCATGTCTGTCCACTGCATCACATACTGTAAAGAGAGTAATCGGTCCAGCAGAAGAATGTACATCTTCATTATGCTTTATTGGGTTCCTACTGTGATCTTTTTTTCACATCTCATCTTTCTTCATTTAAATTACCAACTGCTATTTGAACAATTAAGAGTTTGTGTTCCTATGGATTTAAATGTTTAAAGTTGCAAGTTCTCAAGACTTGGCCTAGAGACTCATAAGCAAGCTGATATATGTGTCCAGTGGAATTTCTACCATGGCAGTGCCTAATAGCAAAGTTTAATTTACTTTGATTTTTTTTTTTTTTAATTGGAGGATTGAAACATTTTATTGAACACTGTGATGCAAAAGAAACAAAAGATTTGAAGCAGACAAATGTAGGGGTAAAACTTTTACTGCACCTCATAAGGCTGGGCTGGCTGCCATTTTGTGGCTCTGTCAGTTGTATATAATCATTACAAACCTAAAGCTGCAAAAATTTTCTGGAAGTTAACCCTCTCTCAGAGCATCTGTATGTTTGACATACAGAGATAGACACAGCTATCTCTCTCTGTATCCACCAACACTACTTCACTGTCAAAAGTGTTTCCAGTCATAGTAAAACAAAAGCTGTCCCCATTCCTATATGTTATCATTTCCATCTAAACTGTGCTTTAGCAGCAAAATTGGCAATATCTGTTTTATAACACTTTAATTAAAAAATGAGACAACTTATTTCAGGGATTTTTTTTTTTAATCTGTTAGCTGTCTGTCTTTCCCAAATAACTCTGCTAAGTACAGCTGAATACCTTATTTCCAAATACTGAGAGGAAATACTTTCAGAAGTGCATAGGAGAGTTTTCCCAGGGAGAGAATTTCTCTGCACTTCAAAGTAAAATCCCCACTGAGCAAATAAGGTTATATGAGCTGACTCAGTCTTGAGGGTAGTGTATACTTAGGAATATTTTCAAATCAAATTGTCTTCATCCTACCTCTTATCTGCTACATATATAAACATTTACCAAACAACCTACTGGCTTATGTATGTGTACCTTATATCTTATTCTGTTGATCTACTCAATCTATAACTTTTACCTTTATCTTGTTAATCAATGTACTGATGTAATAATTGTCTCTTACCTTATAAGTTCATTCTAAGGTTTTATTAGATATTGTTTTCCAACTAGCAGCCAGTATTGCTTTGTCTTTAATGATCTCCTTATCTTTCATTGGACAGAATAAACTTATGATATTAGTGATGTCATGAAAGCACTTTGAGCACATTTTTTTTGTCTCTTATGTTAGTGGATGATGCAAGTCAATGTGTTATATGAAAATGCTGCTTAAAGTTTTTGTATCTCTAAACTTCTGTGAACTTGAGCTATTTAGCACCTTATATGGGAATGATAATTTGTCCTACTTCCCAACAAATCAATTCATAGTGAAGGGCAGGGAGAATGGGTTTCATGTAAGAATGTATCTGGAATTAAGCATACACAATTTTACAGTGACATCTGAGTTTACTCAGTTTTGCAAATGTGGCCAGGGATGTTTGAACATGAATTATGGAGGTGTTTAAGAGAAAGTATTTTGAAAATATATTGTAAAGTACCCAATTTATTTTTAAATGTGCCAGACTGGCATAGAAATATGTGACCCATTCAAAGATCTCTTTCCAGGTAAAAACAGTCTGGATTAAGAGGTTCAAATCCTTTTCCATGATTGCCAGTCATCTTACTTTCTATACCCTAGCCTGTGAAATACAAAATGCTTGAGCTTGCTGGGATATGCAAGTATGTCCCAAGTATTCTTTCACCACGTTCTGGGGATGACAGGTTGGAGCCAAATATACTAGATAACTAGAGGAAATCACAATTTGCTTCCTCTTCACCAGGACTGATGGATACTTCATAGGACATTACAAGAAAATATGTCATGAACATCGTGAACTAATCTATTCAGAAAGGAAACTTCCTAACTTGTATCAATTATATCTGATTTATTGGAAGTTTTGGTTTTTATACCTCTTTTTAGTAAAACCAAAACCAAACCACCCCTTTTCATTCAGTGTAACTGGGAAGAAAATGGAGTCCATTCTACTAAAATGGATGTATCTTCTCTGGAGTGCTTTGGACTGCGCTCCTTATTAAACTTCACTTGTGTTCATACTAGTCATTTGATAGCATGAAAATTTTGAAGTATTGAGTTGAACTGAATTTGTCTGTTTTCTTAGAAACATGCAGAAGAACAGCTAAATAATTCTATAAAAATTAGGAAGCTCTTCAGTAATCACTTTCTTAAACAGTTTTAATACTCCAGAGCTCTTCTTTTTCTTATTAAATCATAGAATCATAGAATCATAGATTTGTTTAGGTTGGAAAAGACCTTTAAGATCATTGAGTCCAACCATAAACCTAGCACTGCCAAGTCCACCACTAAACCACGTCCCAGAGCATCACATCTACACACCATACCTCCAGGGATGGTGACTCCACCACTTCCCTGGGCAGCCCGTTCTAATGCTTGACAACCCTTTCAGTGAAGACATTTTTCCTAATACTCAATGTAAACCTCCCCTGGCACAATTTGAGGACATTTCCTCTTTCCAAAACACCAAGAGCACAATTGCGATGTGGCCTCAGAAGATGTTATGTGCTCATTTGTGCAAGAAACTGCACCTCATACTCCATTCAACAAAGGAAAATAAAAATTCTAAATTTTCCTCACTGCTGCAGTTTCCCCTCCATTCATCTGTGGTAGAAAGTTAATGAAAGTGAAGTTTGTCCTCTTTTTTAAGAAAGCGAGAACTTAGTCCCGTAATCCTTGTACTTCCCTACGGGATCTCACAGGACATAATGAAAGCAGAGTGCCCAGGTCAAAGCTCCTGTGCTATTACAGCTGGTACCACGGCGCTCTTGCCAACATAGTCCCTTCCAAGCACAATCTGTGGGAGACCTGCCTTCTTTCATGCAAGTGAAGGGAAGTGAGGAGACACAAAGTCCTCTGAGACAAACTTTTCTCTCGAGATTTTTTTATGCTTCAGGTGAAATCAGTCCTTCAACAGAAACTTTCAGAAAATCAAAAGAGTAAGAGAAAAAAAAAGCAAATACATACAAATTTTACTTGAGTTTGCTCTTTTTCCTTTTATTATGCTGATACTTGGGAAGGAGATAGAAATTCTTTCCTCTGTAACTCAACTTTCAAACTTGAACTTACAGGACCATTTTTGAGACACCACAACTGCTCATGTTGTCTCAGTTTTCCAATCCCTGTGATCCACGTCACCGTACCGTACAAAAGTGAAAGCACCTATGACAGTACAAGGGAGGAGGCTGGAAAACACAGAAGTAAGAAAACAAAAGTAGGAGACACAGGCATGGAAGCATTTGGTGTTCATCTTGTATCACCTGGAGCACCTACACAGGATACAAGGCACAGCAAAAGGACACCTACATATCATTCCTACCTTCACCCATACCTAGGTCAGTTCTTCTGAAGGTATGGAGGAAAACTGTTTTTAGCTAAGTCCCTCCAGTAGTCTTAGCAGCAGAAAAGGTTGACTTGAAGTCATGGGAGGGTGACAAAGACCTGTTCACATCCATGGAAAGAATCACAAAATCATTAAGGTTGGAAAAGACCTCTAAGATCATCGAGTCCAACCGTCAACCCCACACTACCATGCCCACTAAACCATGTCCCTAAGGGCCTCATCTACACATCTTTTAAATACTTCCAGGGATGGTGACTCCACCACTTCCCTGGGCAGCCTCTTCCAAGGCCTGACCACTCTTTCAGTAAAGAAATTTCTCCTAATGTCCAATCTAAACCTCCCTTGGCACAACTTGAGGCCATTTCCTCTCGTCCTATCGCTAGTTACTTGGCAGAAGAGACCAACACCCACCTCGCTACAACCTCCTTTCAGGTAGTTGTAGAGCGCGATGAGGTCTCCCCTCAGCCTCCTCTTCTCCAGACTAAATAACCCCAGTTCCCTCAGCCGCTCCTCATAAGACTTGTGCTCCAGGCCCTTCACCAGCTTCTTTGCCCTCCTCTGGACACGCTCCAGCACCTCCATGTCTTTCTTGTAGTGAGGGGCCCAAAACTGAACACAGGATTCAAGGTGCGGCCTCACCAGTGCCGAGTACAGGGGCATGATCACCTCCCTACTCCTGCTGGCCACACTATTTCTGATACAGGCCAGGATGCCGTTGGTCTTCTTGGCCACCTGGGCACACTGCCGGCTCATGTTCAGCCAGCTGTCAATCAGCACCCCCACGTCCTTTTCCTCCGGGCAGCTTTCCAGCCACTCTTGCCCAAGCGTGTAGCGTTGCCTGGGGTTGTTGTGGCCGAAGTGCAAGACCCAGCACTTGGCCTTGTTGAACCTCATACAGTTGGCCTTGGCCCATTGATCCAGCCTGTCCAGGTCCCTCTGCAGAGCCTTCCTACCCTCGAGCAGATCAACACTCCTGCCCAACTTGGTGTCATCTGCAAACTTAGTGAGGATGCACTCAATCCCCTCATCCAGATCGTTGATAAAGATATTGAACAGGACCGGCCCCAAAACTGAGCTCTGGGGAACACCACTTGTGACTGGCCGCCAGCTGGATTCTTTCTAAGCTATGGTTCTATATAATAGTCTGTCTTTCAACCACATAGAAGTTCTTCATCCTCTGAGCACCTTTTCTTCTACAGACAGTAAAATTTAATTTTAGCATTGATGTTTTGAAATGTGCAGTCAAAAATGCACTTTAATTCTACAGTCCTTCAGGGCTTATTTAACTTATGGATGGCATTGTACAGTTGAACCTGTGAGTTCAAGAACTTATATTAACTGTTGAGGTTTTCTGGACTGAATAGGTGAAGACATTTTAAAGACAAAGCAATGAGTTTAGTAGACTAGACTTTCACGTTTGAAAACATATCTCACAGTTGTCATCATATCATACATGATCTCGACATCTTTACTGCAGTTCCCATACAGTGAGAATCACTAACTCCTTGGCATAATTCACTGTCTGAAAAGTCTGTATGACTCTATAGGAGCTGGCTATGGCCAAACTTCAGGATGATGTTTAGAAAGTCTAAGACCCTAATTAATTTAACTGTCAGATTCTGAAAGAGCCTTCTAATGGCAGTTTTTAACATTTTTATGATGGGACTCAATATGTTTATGAATGAAAAGATTATAAGATGCCTTCCTATAATAGCTAAAATCTGTGTCTCAAGAGGTCTCTCCCATTCCTATGCCACAAAGAAAAGCAATAAATGGAAGTATTAACATCAGAGACTGAGGTTTGCGAGATGGGGGGGAAAGAGTCTTAAATTTCATCTGCTCTTGAAGAGTTCCTTCATCTTTTCACACCCTGAGATTAACTTGTACCTCTCTTACATGAATTGTGCAGCTGCCAGGGCATATTAAGCAGGTGCATGGTGTATTTACAGGTGATAACCAGGCACAAAGCATAAAAACACTGGTTCTGAACACTAGAGATTTGAACATGTCCAAGCATACACAGACCCAGGGTACATAGCAGACTAGCACAGCACATAAGTCACTGGCTTATATTTAGTTGTCGCCTGAATAACAGGAATGTGTTTTTAAATTTATATGGGGCTGCGTTGTTCTTGGTGAGACTGGATTTTGTCACTTTATGGGGTTATATTGTATTTTCCCAAACAAAATAAGTGTAACCATGATATTGCTTGAATTCTTGTAGTTAATCCATACACAGACTCACATCTGAAGGGTGACACCAAACTGAGTGCCAGACTTCTAAGGGAACTAGCTTGTTCTCCTCTCTGATATCCTTGGGCCAGGATGGATAGCAATTCTTCAGGTCCTGTGCAAATTTAATGGAGAGTGGCAGAGTCCTTGTCACTTCTTTGCTCAAAGAAGGCTTTAGATTGAAAGATTTTTCTAGTCATTTTTCATTGAGACTTGAAAGCATCACTAACAGTAACAATCTGAGAGAATTTTCTTTTCAATTTTAATTATCATCCACTTTAAATAATAACAAGAAGCACTGGTTGAGTCACACTATCTTTTCATCATAATACTGATTTTTGGAGAAGAATCAAGGAACTCGGCGTCTTATTAGCATGAGACAAAGCAGTGTATTTCAGGCATGGCTTCTAGTTTATTAGACTAGAACTGAGCTAGAATCTCCCTAGACTCAAGAGATCCTGGAGACCTCACAGTATGGTGAAGACTAATGTGCTTTGAAACAGAAGTAAACTTTGTTTTCATTTGTGTAAATTATTATTGGAAAGAATAGAGATGAATTCCAGAGTGGTTTATGTTTGAAAGGAGGGAACGATGCTTAGAAATCCCAAAATTAAATTATATGCCTTTAAATTCGTAAACAGAAATGAAATGTAAATGCCAATGGAAAAAACTTCTCTGAATAAGTCAGGGAGGAGGAAAGAAACCTATATTCCTGACAGAACAAGTGATCATGGAAATGACAAAAGCTCCTGGAGATGACTAAAATGTAAAATCTAAATAGAAGCCATCCTAGAGCTCCGGAGGGAGAAATCTAGGGCAAATTATATTAAACCAAAAAGAGGGGAGTCCAAGATGGCATGAATGAGTGACAAAATGTATCATAAAGTATGCAGATACAAAATTTAGAGCATACTTATCTCTTTCCTAATTAAAAAAAGGAAATAGGCAGGACTGTAAAAGCTTTTCCAGATATGCAAGGCAAGCCCACGTGGGAGCTGTCAGAAACCTGCTGTCTCAGGTGTAAGCTCAGTAACACGCATCCTCTTTCGGTTAATAAAACACAGTCCTTTTGGTTTGTTTTAATTTTAACTTTTCCAGCATAAAATAGTGAACTACATTATTATTTAACATTGGTAATACATGCAGTGGGGGGACAGGGAAGAGCAGAGGAAAAGGTATGTGATGTTTTCAGTAGACTTTCTGGTGGACTAGGGAGTGCATATTCCAAGGCATCTTTCCAGTTGGTCCTCTGCCCAGAATAGAAAGCCCTAAACCAGAACCACAATATGTGAAGCTGCTTTAATAAATCTGACTTACACAAGTGTTTAAGTTTATTAAGACTTCACTGCCTAAAAGCTACATGGAATTATTGCTACAACTGGATTATAAAATTCTGTCACTGGTCCAGTATTCTTTCCTCCATGGAAATCTCATAACTTATGTCTACTCCATCATGATGATTGCTATCTTTGAGCCAGAGGAGGCACATGTACGATAATATTTTTGTCATAAGGAATTTTTATTTTTAAATCAACATAAGATCTAGTAATAGCTTGCAACATGATATTTGCAAAATATCTCAAGGAAGATGAGATCTAGTCAAAACTTCCACTAGAAGAAGCCGTCTGTACACTAAATCTGTCATTCCTAAATAGAATTCCTGTCACTTGTTAACTAAAGCAAATGCAATGGTAACAAAAAGACTTGGAGGTGACCTTGAGACTTGACTCGCTCTATACAAGGTTTAGCATTCTTAGAATCATAGAATCATAGAATCATTAAGGTTGGAAAAGACCTCTAAGATCATCGAGTTCAACAGTCAACCCAACACTACCATGCCCACTAAACCATGTCCCTAAGGACCTCATCTACACGTCTTTTAAATACTTCCAGGGATGGTGTCTCAACCACTTCCCTGGGCAGCCTCTTCCAAGGCCTGACCACTCTTTCAGTAAAGAAATTTCTCCTAATGTTCAATCTAAACCTCCCTTGGCACAACTTGAGGCCATTTCCTCTCGTCCTATCGCTAGTTACTTGGCAGAAGAGACCAACACCCACCTTGCTACAACCTCCTTTCAGGGAGTTGTAGAGCGCAATGAGGTCTCCCCCCAGCCTCCTCTTCTCCAGACTAAATAGCCCCAGTTCCCTCAGCCGCTCCTCATAAGACTTGTGCTCCAGGCCCTTCACCAGCTTCTTTACCCTTCTCTGGACACGCTCCAGCACCTCCATGTCCTTCTTGTAGTGAGGGGCCCAAAACTGAACACAGGATTCAAGGTGCGGCCTCACTAGTGCCGAGTACAGGGGCATGATCACCTCCCTACTCCTGCTGGCCACACTATTTCTGATACAGGCCAGGATGCCGTTGGCCTTCTTGGCCACCTGGGCACACTGCCGGCTCATGTTCAGCCGGCTGTCAACCAGCACCCCCACGTCCTTTTCCTCTGGGCAGCTTTCCAGCCACTCTCCCCCAAGCCTATAGCGTTGCCTGGGGTTGTTGTGGCCAAAGTGCGGGACCCAGCACTTGGCCTTGTTAAACCCCATGCACTTGGCCTCAGCCCATCGATCCAGCCTGTCCAGGTCCCTCTGCAGAGCCTTCCTACCCTCGAGCAGATCAACACTCCCGTCCAACTTGGTGTCGTCTGCAAACTTAGTGAGGGTGCACTCAATCCCCTCATCCAGATCATTGATAAAGATATTGAACAGGACCAGCCCCAGTACTGAGCCCTGGGGAACACTTCCTCACTGATGAAACTTAGATTAATTTATTTTACCTTCTGGCATCTAATCATAGGAAAGAAGGGACCTGGAGAATGGGAAGAAAATTATGAGACTTGCCTAGGCACAACAAAATCAGTAACATCACAGCTTTTAACCAAGATATTCCAATCCCACCACATGCTTAGAAAGTGCATTCTAGTATCAGGCTGCACTGTGTTTCTGTGGCTGTAGTCTTTGCTAAAAAATACATGCTCTCTACCCTTTTACCATCTCCCAGTGCAAACTCAGATACGTGAATAAGGAGAGAAGTGCAGGGTTTTTTTAATAGACTGCCAGTCTGGAAAAATAGATGATTAGAAGTGGGAGGAGAGCACGTCTATTCACTTCTTTGCCTCACAGGCTATGAGATCCTAACTGACAATGACTATATTATGGGCACCACATGAAGTAAGGACTCTTACTGTTTTTTTTTCTAGACACATTTATCCATGTGAGTTTTATGTGCTAGATTGGGTGAATTCAAACGGCTGTTCTTGAAAAGGCAGTATGCGCTCTTTTCTCATTTTAATAAACTTTCTCATTTCCACAATCTCACTTATATTTTGTATTCTATGTTTTATATATTCTATATTTTGTCTGTGTAGAATCCAAAGGCACATTTAGACAGATTACAAATAGCTAACAGACTGTTCTTAAAGGAATTGTCAATGATAACTCATTATTAATTGGGAGAGTTGTTGAAAAGGGGCTGTGTAGAAATTAATGTTATTAAATATAAGCCTATAAAATATTTTTGATTTATGATTTGGAAGCATGAAATTATTGCTAGTAACAGTCATGTTAAGTAATCACAGAAATGTGGTAATCATATGGATTTTTTGATGACCAGACTGATTTATAAGACAGGCCTGCTTTAATATTGCTTTAATATTATCAAAACTAAGGCTACACATCTAGAAATATGGAATACAGACGATATATACAGAATGAAGGATTACATCCTGAAAACCCTGGGAAGAGTTCTAGGTTCATATGAGGTGTGCTAAGAAGCTTTTTATTGAGAGACAAAAGTGGTGCTACCTTTGTAATATGTTGCATCACAGTGTTTTTCTTATCTTTATAGCTCCATATCTGTATCTTATCTGTATAGCTCCAAAGTATGTAGATTTGTTGCATAAGTGGAGAGAGAGCAGGAAAGGAATACAAATGTCTGGAAGTTGGAAAGTATATGTTAGAATGACAGAATTAAAGGGCTCAGTCTGCCTAGTTGATTTTTAAAGACTACCAAGTAATGAATAGATTTCCATGTTTAATTACTTTCCCAAGGGAAAGGCACAAAGGGACTTCATAAATTTGTACGGAGAGGTACAATAAAGACCAAAAGCTGGAAGGTGGTGTTATGCAGATTCAAATTTGGAATGGCCCTAAATCACTAATCATCTGTTCAAAAAGTTTATCTATTGAGGTATGTTGGATTCTCTGGAAACATCAGGAAAGAATTAAAGATGGAGGTTTTTCTAAAAAATGTACTAGGTTAATTTATAAATTATTAGGCTTAGTAAGTAGCTAAACATATTAAGATGTCTTGGCCTGCAACACATGAAAAGCTGGATAATCTAATGATCCTTTCTGGCCTTAAACCCTATGCTTTTCACTCTGCCTGTTTCTTTCTAAATAGAACTTCAGGAGGAGACTGGCAATGACTATACTCTATAATTAGGCAGTCCTGTAAAACATGATAGGCCTGCCCTTTTCCACAGGAAAGTGCAATTTTATTGATACTGTACTTAAACCATACAAATAACCTTGATGTATCTGAAATTTCAGATGCAAAGGCACTTCTGTCTGAAACCACTTTGTTATTCCAGAACAAAAGAATAAAAACTATTTTGATAGACACTTCTCCTCCCCTGTTCCCTAAACCATTAACATTAAGGCTCTTTCTTTACAGCTTTGTTCTAGGCACAGAACAGACACGAACAAGCCAAATATCCCTGTTATATGACTGAATTAATAAGTAATGACACATCGTATAGATTTAGGTTTCCCTCTTAGTGGCTCTGTATGCGATGGGAGATCAGACAGAGAAAACAACTGTTCTGTGGAACTTAACTTTTTCTGAAGCTGACAGAACACAGTGAATGTTTCTTTCTTATTCAAAAATATTTAAAACACTTCCATGCTTTCCCAACATTATTTTAATGCTATACTTGATGTGTGTGTTTTGTGGCTGACTGTGAGCAGCTACGTGAACCCTGTACAATTGCTATAGAGAGAGAAATGGAAAAGGCAATGTCCCTCTGGAGTGATCCAAACTACAAAACAGCCAGGAATTCTTGCTGTACTGTGACATTAAATTGTCTGAGAATGAGAACCAGGCTATGATTAAAAATGCCAACCCAATAATTTTGTAAAAAATAAAGTCTTCTGTTATTTTAAAAGAGTTTTCTGATTTTTTTTTTTCTCTGCCTGCCTTTCCCTAGTAAGACATACCTAAAAAAGAAATATATAACAGTTTTTGGCCTAAGTGATCACTACAGGAGAGGATCACTGGCAGCATTAAAGTATTGCCAATGAATAGCAAGGTGGTATTTTATGCACTGAATTTATATATCTCACCATCACATGGGCAAATGTTTCTGATGTCTAGTACAAAAATAGAGAAATAAGGGAGTCCTGCTAGCACTGTTTACTTTGGCTGTCATGGAATAGGCTATGCATCTTCCATGCTGAACTTCTTCTACATAAAGGTCGGCGAACGTCTAGAACTGTTCCCACAGTCTTGGCTTGTGATGAAAGTGACCTTCTCCCTGTGTCCTGCATGGCCTGCTTCCCATTTGGCCAAATCTGAGTCCCTGCATGCCAGAGATCTGTGCCATATATCCTTTGTATATCTGAATCACGACAAGGATCAGCTGATATAAAACATGAGGAGAGACATGAAGGCCATGTTCACAAGAACCTTGTGACAGCAGGGGGCAGATTTGCACTAATTCACATCAGTGGTGTGTGTCTTCAAAGAATGTGAAGCTACGGTTATATGCAGAAGAATAATATCACATTAACATTATGTTTATGCCATCTGACACTCAGCAACACTCATCCACAATGTTCATTGTGCCAGGCCTATTCTGCAATAGCAGCACATATATCTTGACCCTTGATCTTAAGGATAATTATATAGAACACGACTTAGGAAAATGGTCTATTCTGTAGCACGAATGTGATTTGAAAACAAATTACTTCTGTTACACAGATTACTCCAGTGCTCTGGATCATCAGGGTTGACTGCATTGCCTTATGAAGGCAATGACATGTCAGAAAACTGCAAGAACAGGTAGACAGTCTGAAAACAATAGCATAGTGTGGATTTCAGCATATCATTAAACAACCTTGTGTGTAATATATGAGTAGTTCCATACACCTCTTTTGATAAGCTGCACAGAACTTGTGCTTTTCTGTTGTACTTGTGTCATATTGTGTGCTATTGTCAACCAGAACTATCTGAGCACACCGTGCAGTGATACTCTCATGTAAGGATCAACACTGGTCTTTTGCTATCAACAGTTCGTATGAGGTAAATTGTTTACTTCATATGTAAGTAACATTCTCTAAGTAGCAGCATTGTTGGGTTGTTGAGTTTAGTCCTGGGATTTGGTCCTGTGTGTAGGACTGAATGCATCCCATCTAAATTAAGAGTAAATTTGTCTGATTTCCCTACATAGCAAAAGAAGGGAGAGAGGTGGAGCCATTCCGTGAGCCCACATAAAACCAAAATCTACAATCTAACTCTAACTGGAGGAGCTTGTTCTTTCCATTGATATGTAGGGAGTTTACAATGAAAACACTATTCTCTCAAACTGATGAAGTTGGATAGATAAATCCTGGTGTTGATGGGTAAAAAGAGATGAGAAATTACTGGTATCATGACAAAGATAAAAAAAGAGGAGGAAGGAGGATAGAGGACTTTGTGGGTTGCTGTGAAAGTGCTCCCTCCTAAGTGAAGGAATTAGGGGAAAATATCAAATGTTGTAAAATATGGAGCAATGGAGCAAATTGTTTCCATTTGTAAGGAGAAGGTTATGTTAATGCTGCCATTTGATACAGTGGATGTATGTGTAAGGCATGTTCCATTTCGGTATTCATGGGATTTCTTTGTTTGTGGTTTGATTTTTTTTTTTCCCCCTGAGTAGAACAGCAGCTTTCAAGCAGGTGAGGAAGGGACAAATGTCTTGAAAGAGTACATTGCCAGTGGGGTGAGAGATGGGGCAAGCAGAAACTGTTTGGGACAGGTATGAGACTAAGGCATAGACGCAAGAAGGGAGAAAAAGGAGCAGAGGACCATGGCCATAGAACTTGCTGAATCCACCTGGGAAGCCAGCTTGTAAGACAGAAGGTAGTTTCACTATTTATGGTAAAGAGGCACTCTCAATGTATACTTTTGGATGAAGAACTCAAAAAAGGAATCACTAGCTGTGTCCAGGCAAAACTGTTAAGTGAAAAATTCATGACTGACACATAATGATACTGGCAAAATACAACACTTTGCTAGATTAGAGTTGTCACTAACAGAATCAATCTATCTGTTCTAGGTCAGTTGGTAAAATGGAAGTAAGTGATAGTGGATGGCTGCTTGGGCTAGGTAAGTAAGTAAAGCTCACAGAATTACACAGAATTTCATGTTTCTAGCAAAGTTGCATCGTGCGTCTTGATGCCATTTTAGCCTGGAATCTCCAAGCACAGCTGATCTGGGTAGATCAGCTACTGCCCAAGACTGCCCAAGCCAGAAGGTTATTATTCCATAAGGATAGAGTAGCTTAAAAATAAATACTGTTCATGTTTTTTATTCCTATTTTTACCACAGAAGATGTAAATGTCATTCTTGTGGCTGTCTGAAATTTAATATTTCTTTCTGTTATAGTAGTCATTAGTCTCCATCCTTTTTTTGTATAACTTAAATTAAAAAAAAAAAAAAAAAAAAGACAAGTTTGGTTTTGGCTTCCTCAACCAAAAAATTGACTTTACTGTCTCCTGAAGGCAAGCACCTGTGTCTTCCATCTTTCATGAGTCTGAAGTGAGAACACTGCAGACAACCTCAGTCATATTTGGTCCTATTGAAATTGTGACAATCTGCTGTGGTAGGTTCGTATAAAAGTTTCTGGGATCTCTTCCAACTAGCAGAACATCACTACAGCCTCTTTAAAACTGCCATATTGGGGCTGTAGGGCAGTGGCTAGGATGCTAAAAGCAAAGCCAACTGAACAGGACAGGAGAAACTACTGGCTGTGACAGACAAGGTGAGAAGTCAGAAATCAGAAGTCAGAAATAGTGTGGCCAGCAGGAATAGGGAGGTGATCGTGCCCCTGTACTCGGCACTGGTGAGGCCGCACCTCGAATACTGTGTTCAGTTTTGGGCCCCTCACTACAAGAAGGACATGGAGGTGCTGGAGCGCGTCCAGAGGAGGGCAACGAAGCTGGTGAAGGGCCTGGAGCACAAGTCTTATGAGGAGCGGCTGAGGGAACTGGGGTTGTTTAGCCTGGAGAAGAGGAGGCTAAGGGGAGACCTCATCGCACTCTACAACTACCTGAAAGGAGGGTGTAGCGAGGTGGGTGTTGGTCTCTTCTCCCAAGTAACTAGCGATAGGACAAGAGGAAATGGCCTCAAGTTGTGCCAAGGGAGGTTTAGATTGAACATTAGGAAAAATTTTTTTACTGAAAGAGTGGTCAGGCCTTGGAACAGGCTGCCCAGGGAAGTGGTGGAGTCACCATCCCTGGAGGTATTTAAAAGACGTTTAGATGAGGCCCTTAGGGACATGGTGTAGTGGGCATGGTGGTGTTGGGTTGACGGTTGGACACGATGATCTTAGAGGTCTTTTCCAACCTGTATGATTCTATGATTCTATGATTCTATGATTCTATGAAGTCAGGAAAAGCTGCTGACAGCACCACAAGGGAGGGCTGGTTTTCACAGGTGGTGAGGGGGGTCATGAGAGAGCCATCTGAACCTACAGACAAAGCAAGGGGAGTGCTGGGGACCTGCTGGCAAGAGCAGCTGGCAAGGCCATCAGCAGCCCGGCCTGTCCCACCACCCCAGCCCATCTCAGCTTACGATGAGGCTGCAGAAATGTCCCTGCAGCACTGAGGGATGTTCCCCCTCGCCGAGCCAGCATGTTGTCCACCAAAAAGGTCTGTCGTGGTTTAACCCCAGCCGGCAACTAAGCACCACACAGCCTCTTGCTCACTTCCTGCCGGTAGGATGGGGGAGGGAATCGGAAGGGTAAAAGTGAAAAAAACCCCTTGTGGGTTGAGATAAAGACAGTTTAATAGGCAAAGCAAAAGCATGCAAGCAAAGCAAAACAAGGAATTCATTCACTACTTCCTGTCGGCAGGCAAGGGTTCAACCATCTCCAGGAAAGCAGGGCTCCGTCACGTGTAATGGTTACTTGGGAAGACAAAATGCCATAACCCCAAATGTCCCCCCCTTCCTTCTTCTTCCCCCAGCTTTATATGCTGAGCATGACATCATATGGTATGGAATACCCCTTTGGTCAGTTGGGGTCAGCTATCCCCGTTGTGTCCCCTCCCAACTTCTTGTGCACCCCCAGCCTGCTTGCTGGTGGGGTGGTGTGAGAAGCAGAAAAGGCCTTGGCTCTGTGTCAGCACTGCTCAGCAGTAACGAAAACATCCCTGTGTTATCAACACTGTTTCCAGCACAAATCCAAAGCACAGACCCATACTGGCTACTATAAAGAAAATTAACTCTATCCCAGCCCAAACCAGCACAAGGGGAAATAGCTGAAAAACTAATCACACTATCTCACTGCAGCAATAGCCTTCCAGATCACCTGGGCCTACAGATTTGCTTTGTATCCTTAGCATCCCTCATATCCTACTCTTTTCTCCTCTACTTGTTTTCTGCATACTTATCCATCAGTAATCTTGCAGCTATACGTACAAATGTATATGCATATGTATACACATCTGTATGGTCTAGATCTGACCTCTATATTTACAGACGTGATTTAGTATTGGCAATAGCCCAGCTCTGAGAGATTAGACTAGATCTACAGAAGTTCCTTCCAACTAATATTTCTGTGATTTTTACATTGTCATATGTAACATCACTATACTTAGTTTTCATCTTGCAGGTATCACTTTGTATAGTATTTCCTGGCAGAAAGTCCTGCTGCTCATATAGAAATGTAGTTAATATTTTTCATGTGAACAATCCAGCTTTCTTGCTCAAGGTGCTTATTCATTACAAATCAGGTTAAATGGAGAAGATAAAACTGAATCTATTTGCAGCACATTGAAACATTTATTTTTTACTGTAGCATCTGAGCACTTCTCAGTTTTTAATTTATTCCTCCTCACAATTACATTTTGGAGGTAGAAAATCTGTGTTAACTGTATTATACCTCTAAGAAACGCAAATGCAGAGATAATGAGGACTTAAGGGCCTATATTTGATCCTTAGATCCTCAGTCACTTTTTATCTGCTGCCAGCCCTGGAAATGAATATATTTCTGAGGTACATAAAATCTCACCTCAAAATATTTCCATAGCCACCAAGACCATAGAACATCTGTCCCGTGAACTAAATCACATAGTATTTATAATGAATCTGCTAAGCCTGGAAAAGGCCAAAATCCTAATGTAATACCTGTAGCAAGCAATGATACTACTGCTCCATTAATGCTGTATGCCTGTAGTTCAAACATGGAGCTGATCTGGAAAACAGACATGAAGCAACCTCTCCCATCTCTGTGGAGCATGTTGTTGTCTCTAGGCTCTGCTGTACCTTGTATATGACATTACCATTAATGGGAGGACTAACCTCTGTTGTCTACCCAATGTAAGTGCCTGGACTATTGGTTATTCTCATAGTTGCCTTTCTGGATCCTGAGGAACTATGTTAGTTTATTGTGTAGTGAAATAACTTCAAATACAGAGGGAAAGCTACCCACACTGAAGGATCCCTGTGAGCAATAGGTATGGATTTAAATCTAGTAAGAAAAAGTGAAGCAGCAATATAGATTTTCTGGGGGGTTGTGTGTAAGATAAAGCATTTTTACCTACTGGAGCTTGATAAAACTGCATCCTTTTCTTACCATCTTGTGCTTTGTAATGGAAAGGAATAGGCTGGTGGCAAAATCTGACTCCAGGAAAGGGCTTGGTTTTTCAGTCGCAATTGCAGGTAGTGCCTAAGTCACGCTCCCCAGTGTGCATGTCTTGGGGGTCGCTGATTGCTTGCTTGCTTTTGCTTGTTTTTTAATGAAATCCAGTTCTTCAGCCCTTAGCTTCACTGCTGTTTTGTGGGAAGTCTATGGGGAGTTTTTCTACTTCTTAAACTTTGATACCTACCTTACATTCTCTAAGTGGTAAAGGGAGAAAGGTAAGTTCCACTGAATGTTGTCTTAGAGCACAGTTTCTCTCCATTTGCTGTAAAGGAAGTGTGAGGAGACTGGCTTATTACATTCTCTGCCTAAAGTTATGAAGTAAATCGCTTGTGCGTCTCAATGACTTCACTTGAGAGACATCAGGAAATTTGCTCCAGAGCAGCCATGACTCACACGACTTGAATTTTTACTCAGCTAACATTTTGAAAAAATATATATTGGGGAGAGTTTAGAAAGTCCTATTGTAAAATTATGTTTTAAAAATTACGTAAGTTAAATAGTTCAGGGATAAAACCAAAACATTTACTTAAACTTTGCACATATGGCTTTCTATGATGAATTTCAGTGGGTCAATGAGGAGGAAAAGCATGATGCTTCACAGGAAATGGAGATTGAACCCTGCTTAGATAGAGATGAACTCCAGCTCCCAGGGTGGAGACTGTCTGAAGTTCCCATTTTCCGCAGAATTGGGTGTCGCTCTGTGGATGGGTGGCTGTGAAGCCATGCAATTCCTCCTCTCACACGACTGAGCCCCCATGTCACACTGCACACACAAGGGAGGAGAGGGAAGAAGGAGAGAGAACATAGCTGTCATTGGTAAACACTGCCCTCAACAACACATCCCTACTTCGGGTTTTTGACATGTTCGGTTTTGGACACATACTACATTTTGTTTCAGGAGGAAAACCCATTTTTTTCTGCCTTTTCTCATTTTTTTCCTTGGCTGTGATTTTCTTGTCTCTAGACTGAACCAGAAATCTCTATTCCTATCTAAAAAGGTTGGTTTGCCACTCCAAGTATTTGAGCTTTATTTGAGCTCCTGGTATCTGAACTTGGTTTCAATTACTAGGTAGAAGAAGAAATCACATTACTTTAACATTTCAGTTTACATTATATTTTAGAACTGACACAGAATTTGTTTTCAATGCTGTTAACAATATGGTAACTCTCAAGAGAAATCTGTATAGGCCAACAATTCAACATGCATTATACAGAAGGAAAAAAACTTCTGTGCTATTGTCATAATCATTTTATGTCATGGAAGTTGATTTGCAGAACTGGTACTGCCAGCTTTGTTTGTAAAGACCTCTTGTCTTCTGTGAAGTTTTTAAAAGAAGATTATTATTTGGTAGAAGGACCATTTTCTCTGACAAATTTCAAAAGTGTAGACCTGAATCTCAAATATCAAGTTTGGAGTAGTCTCTGGTGAGGGAAGAAGTTTTGTGTTGGGTCAGCACTTTCCCAGGCCTTGTGTAGGACTGTGTCAAATCAGACTTTTCCTGAAAGCCATGTGAAAGTCTGTTCTGGCCAGGTCAGGGAGGCCCAGACCAGCCAGACCCTAATTAGTTGTTGAGAACAGGAAAAACTGAAACTGAAAAGCAGTTTAGGTCTGTCAAACAGCAGTTAAAATTTCAGTACTGAAAGGATGTTTAAAAGTTGGGTTTTTTTAGCTTTGAGGTTAAATGGTTTTGAATCTGGTTCCAGAGCTTTTAGAACGAAACGGAAGCATAAGAAATTAATATATCAATACACAAGTTTAAATTTTGTACATAGGAAAACAATATAAACTTTGATGCAAAATATAGTGTGTATATCTCAAGACTGATTTGAACCATAAGTCATTGGTTGTCTTCTCTTCTAATTCAGGCATGGAAACCAGGCTTTGAATTAATATTGTTATAATTATTTTGGCAAGGATATAAATCTGAAATCTGCCTAAGTGCTGTAGGCTTTAGTTATTTCTCAGGGGATTAATTATATCACAATAAACATTTGAGCGTGGAATAAGTTAATAAGATGAAAATAGGATAACAGTAATATTTTCAAATCTAATAAAACCAAGCTTTTTCATTTTCTTTCAGGGAAAAGGGTACTCCTTTTAAAATATTCAAAAGACATACAATATTCAAAACAAATACAGTAAATCTGAGCAAACTGCCATGCTTATGAGGCAATGGTTTGTCTTTCATTTTCCATCTCTTCTATGGATGTGCTTTTCTTCATTTGTTGTGTTTAATATTGTGTTACCTGTTCATATAACAGGATCTTCTAAATAAGCCTTTTGTATGTGGCTCATGTGGGATTTTGCTTATTAAAATTTCTAAAACAATTTGAAAATACTCACTATGAAGAACAGTAGAAGAATATATGCCAGCAGCTTTGGTAGTGCTTTTTGCAGAATAAGCTATGTTTGCCACCAAAAGCAAGCTAAGAGACTGGGGAAGACAGCTGAAATTGCAACCTTACTAGGTGAAAGGAGAATTGCTTGAAAAGCAGGGAGAGAATTACACTGAGCTTACTCTTCCTTTTCTGTTTTTATGTAACTATCTTTTTGCTTACACTATCATGGAGATGATAAGTAGGCACATATGCTGAAAAAGACACACTTGCTTCACTGTGAATAAGGAGGATGCAATATGTGTGTTTTTCCATAGGGAGTGAATATAAATATTTGGTACATTCTGCTAAGGCCAACCTTTCTTCTGGCCTTTTATTTCAGTCTTTTTTCAGCTTCCCAGCTTCTCTGCTTGTTCTGTATCCTTTCTACTTCAGGTTATCTCCCTTGTTTCTCTTGTCTTACGCAGATGTGCATATCCCTACATGTGTATCTGCACAGGAAATATTACCGTGTCAGAAGCAGACTTTCTAGGAAGAGTCATGTGCTAAATCTGGCCCTAGAAGTATTGACAGGAAGGTATAAAAAGGCCAAGAGGATTTTCTCTGTTTGGTATTCTTCAGACTCTTATTTTTCCTGCTTTGCTTCTCTCTTCGGAAGCTGGCTTGGCGCTACAGCAGATGGTTTTAAAAACAATATAGTGTGATACAGCTGCCTCCTAAATTTTATAGCATTTATATGAGCATCTTTTGTTTCAAATTGGGGAATGAGGAAAAACATAAAAACTAAAGGAAAATCATGAACTGAGTTCATTCAAGTTTTCATTTTGTAGAGATTTCTGTAGAATAATTTCCCAAGAAATACAGTGGAAGCCTTACTGCTTGAATATTTAAATATTAATTGAACAAATACTTAGAAAAATACATTGTAGGGAACACTCCTGCTATCAAAAAATGGAAGTATTTGGAGCAATCTCTTAACTATTGAGATATAGGGGTTTCTATAGTGATGTACTTAAGCATGATTCCTCTTGCAGACCATGAAGGATGTGACTCAGAAATAGGAATCTCACATCATTCTAGATGCCTTTGGTTATCCTACCTGGTCCCAAATCCAGAAACATAAGGTTCCTCATAGGTCCTCTTTCATATTTGCTAATCCAATGCCTATCAGATACCTGTGGAAATCTAAAATGGTACTACTCCTCCTATTGTTAAAACACTTCCTTGTTAGTGGTACCAAGTTTGGATCAAAATCTGATTCACTTACATAGATGTAGTTTAGTGGTATGACTTGAATGTCTTCATATAATCAAGATCAGTTTTGGCCCACTATATTGATTGCAGTTTGTCAAGTTCTAATGAAACTATGTTGCATAATTAAAACAAAATTATATTTATTCTCCAGTTATTCAAAATTATTTTATAAACAGAAATAATATTTCCTATTTAGGCAGGTTACTAATAGAGTAGAATTGAGTTTTGTGGTTTTATTGTTTTTGCATGTGTATAGAACTGGAATCTCAGGTGTCTACATACATTGCTATGGCTAAATGATCCTGCCTACTATTAAAGCATCCATATTCAGTAGCAACAAAATGAAAATGTATTTTTGAAAATTTAACAAAATTCCTCTGCACAGAAAATTTGGTCGTTTTCAGCTGACTAGTCATGTTTCGACATTTAATTTGACATTTAAGTTATATTTTTAATCATTTTGTCTTCAGGGAATGAACAAATGATTATGAATGGTAATATTTTCTTCTCACTTGGTAGTGTAAGGAAAAACACAACTTATCTTGGATTAGAGAACAGACTAAGACAAAGATAAACATCTGTTGAAAACCTATGCTACATCTATTTCAGGTAGTATCCACAGGTATGCTGCTTATATGCATATGACTATTTATCAGACATAGGAATATAGAAAGTGATGGAAAAAGATCAGTGAACTCCACTGAGTAATCTAATCAGTGAATTTTCCGATATTTATGGTGTTACCCAAGTAGTGTTTGAGTATACACAGACATCTTAAAATGTATTGCCATTCTGACCTGTCTCATCTGCCTGCCTTACCATATATGAAATATAAAGCGTCTGAATTCTTTGCAAGGACATCCTTAGAGGTTATTCAAAATAGCAAAGTGATAATGACAGCAATAGCTAATATATCAATCATGGTGTAGTAGCAATTAAACTGTTTTTTTCCTCAAGCACAGCATTAAGAATGGCATGTGCACAGCTTAGATTACTAATGCTGTCTACTCAGACATCTGAGATTTTCTGATATCCATCCAAACTTTAGTCATGCTACACTGTTGCTACTAAATAAAATAATATACTTCTATGATTTATTTTGTATAATATATCTGGTTAATATAATATACCAGGTGAGAGTGTTTGATCTAATATATATCAGGGCTGCAACACCTCCATATAGGCAAATAGCATTCCAGCAGTAATCTAAGGCCTATATGAAATGCTTGTGATCTACTAAGCAATTACACGATCATTCAAGTATCTGTAGGCATTGTTCTTTCTTTTCGTAAATCCACCTAAATTGTGAACAAATTAATTACTTCTTAATCTGGTCACTGACAGATTTGAATCGGAAACTTGCAATTGATATCCCAGAATACTCAGTAGAACTGTCCCAGCCAGAAAAATTAAACATTTAATTCTTGTCAGTCATGTGACTAGGATAGTGTGTAGGCTTCCTGCAATTTTTTAAAAATCAAAACCAAATAAATCTCCCCCCTAACTGACTCTCTGTTCAAAATTATTCAGACAGTGTATTGGAAATGTCAGCTTTTCTTGTCTGGGAAGATTCTGAAAACCAAGAGCATTTCTACCATATGTAGGCTCTGAAGTATATGCAGTAGTTGTGCACAAACTGGATGGAAATAAAACAGTTTTTGTTTTGTCTAACAATTTGACATTTTCTCTAAATTTGCATCATTAATAACCTAATTAGGCTGAGCAGAATACATTAGTTTATACACTGTATAAACAGAATATTTAGTCTAAATGTTATTCAAGGTTATAATGCATTAATGTGCCTTAAATCTAAGGTTATTCAGCTGCTTCGCAAGACTATGGACTAGATGCACAAAGGAGGCAAAGAAGCTCTTGTTCTAGGCACTTACATGGCACCCAAAACTTTTCCTGTGCTTGGGGAAGACTAAATTTCTCTAGGTGTTAGCGTTTTCAGCAGGCAATTCCCGGGGTGCCTGCCCACCTATTGCTTGGCTTGTACAGCACTATTGAAATCTTGACAGCACTGGTGAACTCCATTAGCCTATAGAGCTGAGGGACTTGCAAACAGAAGTGTGTCTCAAGGAAACACACAGGCAAGTGATCTTGTGCTGCCCATACTGCGACTGGCCATGTTTACCAGCTGCAGTCCAGAAGCCATCTAGGCATTAACACAGCTCTGCTGAGGCAAGATGTTTTAGTCTGGGCACAAGGCCATGCTAAAATGGATCTAGAGCTGGCTTGTGTGTGTGAGCTCAGAGAGCTGAGAGAACTCTCAGATGTCTTAGGCAAATGTGTGGGGTAGATTTATGTATGTTTCTCCGGACTCTGTAGAGAAGAGAGGCATTCTGTTAGATAAGCATATAATGCTTATCCCCAAATAAAACACAGCAGGGGAGAAAAATATCACCTCTTAGGTCAGTTTTGATCACTCTAAGGCCCAGTCTGAAATCCCTCAATTTCTTGGGATGATTCATACTCCTTATTGCCAAATTCATACTCCTCAATACCAAGTTAGAGGGCAAAGTTGTACGTGGATAGGGTGGCTCAGCTCTTTTGCTTGAAACAATTCCATTTAGGGGTGGGCTAATTGCACAGAGAAAAAGCAAACTCATTCAGTGATGTAACATCTAGAGTTGCTGGTGTGGTGTGTTAGGTGTTTCACACGAAGTGGGACAGCTTCACTTAGAGATAATGGATAAGCCCCAACCTGGAATAACTTGTAGCTTTTAATAATCTGCACATTTCTTCATATGACGTGCAAGAGTTGCAAACAGGAATTTAAAAGAAAAAGATGTTAGAAACCCCCCTGTAATTTTCTGTGTTATACAGGATACCCACCTTTCTTTTGACTTTAATGAAAAAAAATACTGCATATGATTTTAAGAAAAATAAGAAGAGAAGTTCAGCAGTTATTTCCCTGCCACAGGTTTATATAGCTGAGTGGTAAATCTGTTTCTTTCCGTTATGCCAACTCTAGTTAATTACCTAGGGTTAAATTCTACAATAGATGTTTTAACTTATATCAGCTTAGCATTTTGCCCCAAGGCTTTCATGCAAATTTGCAGTATTTTGAGAACAGTACGGGGCTTGACTAAAAGCTCAATGTGGTCTTTATTAAACAATTTAATAGCAAATACCTGCAAGAATGTTTGCCTTAAAACACTTCAATAAAAAGAGCTCTCTAGCAGCCAACATGACAGGCCCAGTTCTACATAGTCTTTAAACTGTTAACCATGTCATTCCTATTGCCTTTCATAATGTAAGGACAGCACGATCAACTCCTTTGTGAAATTGTCCATGAATATAAAGTACCTGACACTTCTGACATATTCAAACTCTTCTATGGAGCTTAATACCCTGCAGCACCACTTAAGTCTTGAGAGCTGTCATTCTTTTAATCTCTTTCCCACCATCAGGAAACTGTTCTTCACGTGGTAGTGTGGCTAATTCACAAGTTTCAAAAGCAGCTTTGAAACACACAGCAGATTGGAACTAAATAGAATAGTGAACGTTGAATGTACTTGGAGGAAAAGAAATATTTCCTTTTGTTTTAGTGTTGAAAAGGAAAAAAGGAACCATAGTTTCACAAGAAGCATGCTCTCAGGTGTCGTTTGATCACAGATCTAAGGTACTGTTGCAAAGTGATGTAGAAGGATCATCTCAGACAAAAGGATTTATCTTCCCCTAGCTGTACACTTACACCTGAATGAAGGGAAAGTGTTATTAAAATGAAAATTATATAGCTTCACATTATGCAGCTCGACTGAAAATTCTTTTTCCACTGGCATGAATCCATGCAGTCCTTTTCTCCTATGACATGCATTTACAGCTTTTTAGTTATGAGACAGTCATCTATTTATGCTAAGCAGACATGACTCTGCAAGACCACCATACAGTGTTTATAAAATGTATTGTGAATTAAGCATCTGTTAAAGCAGGAAATCTGCAAGAAGGGATGAAAACTCCTGGTTAGAAGAAAGTGAGTTTTTCTTTTCTTTCACAGTGTGTGGTGACTGTCTGCTCTTGAAGGATCAAGGAGATCCAGCCAGCACATTCCAATAAAACAGATTTTTGAAAAACATATTAATTCCTGGAACCCCAAAAAGCTACATTCTAAACTTCTTGTTGTAAGGCAAGAGCTGGAATGAAGTCTGCCTGGTCAGTTTAATTGATGGCAGAGGAAAAATAGCAGCTATCCGGCTCAAGCTCCACATCTGCAGCCCTCAGTAACACGACTGGCATTAGGGGCAATCCAGCCACCAGCAGAAACAGAGACCCCATGTTTCTTTACGTAGACTTGAGCTGTGTCTTCTTGATGTGGGATACGAGTAAACACCACGTTTCAGTGCTGCAACTTATAACTAACTTTTATAAAAGGCTGAAAATGTAGATCAGGGAAAATGGATGTGCATACAGGTGAAATTGGCACAGTAGTCCCAGAGAGAACAATCAGACTGTGAATCTATAAAGTAAAACTTTAGCTGGATGTTCAGATTTAGAGAGAATAAACAGTTAATAAATGGATTTTTAATGGTGGAAAAAATCCAGGATATATACTATACTGTAGGAAAAATATTCTTTTACTATTTACTCAAAGTGTGAAGCTGCATGTATTTTTGGACAATTTTTTTATGAGCCTACAATTTGGCTGCACAACAGTTACACAGGAAAGATAGGATTATTAAACTCTAGGAGGACAAGAGCACCATGCTTCATACTGAGAAAAATTTTTGTCAAAGAATCAAGTATAGCTTGGCTGCAAAATTCATATATAGAGGAAATGTGTAATTGCATTTTTATAGGGATAGAAGAGTAAACTGGTTTGATTCCATCATAATCCACTTTTGTTCTTCTGTTTCCTCAGGCAAACAAACTGGAGAGGAGATGTAGGTGTCCATGGGGACAGGTGAAATTTGAAATAATCTGCATATCCATAAATGAAATAAGCCAGCCCCTAGTGGGTTCAGTAATCATTCAAACAAGATGCTTACCAGACTTGTTTTATTCAGAATTTTAATTCCAACTACTTCTCTGTTACAGAAGCCACACAGGGACTTGTTAACTATGCCATTTTTCTATATTTTAGAGTT
This sequence comes from Calonectris borealis, assembly GCF_964195595.1. NCBI lineage: Eukaryota > Metazoa > Chordata > Aves > Procellariiformes > Procellariidae > Calonectris > Calonectris borealis. Next base: position 45,325,595 of record NC_134313.1, read on the forward strand.
TAATAAGATGATTATAAGACTGTTTTTCAAGGTGTGAAATTTATTATGTTTTCAGGATAGCTAAAGTTGGAAGGGACCTTTGGGGTCATATAGTCCAACTCATGGTTCTTCACTAACCGATTATGGAGGCAGCAGGCAAGCAGGAAGAAATGTTCTAAGTTAAGCAAATACAATAGGAGTATTAGTTGACTTTGGGAGTAGAAAATGAACTAATTTATTGAAGTATCAATTTGTAAACATCATTGTATTTCTTACAAGGCATAAATAAATGGGAAGCAGAGTTTGGAGGATAGAAGCACAGCTGTCTGCCCCTCATATGGGCTGCACACTAAGAAGAGGAAAATCCATCTTTTAATAACAGGAAGAGGAAATAGGCAGCTCTCAGAGCTTTTTGTGTCATGAGAGAAGTGAGAAGAGAGGAAAGGTTAAATGGCCAGCCTCACTTTTAGCCAAGATGATGAAGCTCTTCAAGTAGCCGTGAATTGATAAACACAGTCTAGAATTGTGTTTTCTTGTCCTGTGTTTTTCTTTTGCAATTATTTCCATTATAGGAAACATGCAGTGCGATTCTCACAGCAGCAGACAAAACATAGTTAGGGTGCATTGATTTTTCCTGAATGACAGGCAACTCAGATCTAGGAGACCAAACAACCCACGGACCCCTTCACCACTAAGCTGTTACAATCTGCCTTTAAGCTCTTAAATTGATTGAACCAGTGTTGGGGAGGGAAGACTCTCCATTAGTCAAAGGGACTGTTAACTCAGAGGAAAGCAAAGTGATTTTTTGACGGTAAGGGCAGGAGGAATGTCTCTTTCCAAACTTTTTATGCATCATTCAGTACTTGTGAGAATATTACCCTTCAGGAAGAGGAGAGTATTTTTAAACTTGGGTATCCAATACTGATCTATATGATTTAAAAAAAAAAAAAAAACAAAAAAAAAACCAGACAGCTTTTTCCTGTTCCTGTGAGGAACACCTCCAAAATAATGATTTTATGGTCATACTTTCTTGAAACTGCGCAAGCATTGCTGGTATTTGAAGATTCTTCCAATGTGATACGATACAATGCATTGTTTAGAGTTTTTCTATATTTTAAGTATGTTACCCATATGCCTGCCTTCTGTTGACTGTTAGTGTATTCATTTTCCTATGTTTATTTCTATGGCTTTGGTTTAGATAATTAGGCTCATCAGATCTACTTGGCAAGTATTTTGGTTTCTCAGTCATATCTAACTCTGTCCCTAATACTGTTAATTCAATTGAAATTGCATTCTTAGTTGGATAATTTTTTATTTGTTAAAGTTTTAAAAGCTTTTGAATTTCATGTCTCAATGTATTTTCTAAATACATACAATTTTTTATTACTAAAATCGAAGTCACATCTCATTTTTATATAGGCTATATATTTATCTGATTTTAGAGTCACTGATTGTTTAAAAATAGAGTTACTTTCTATCTACATTTTTGAACTCCATTGAGTTGCATTCAGCATTTTCCAGAGTTCAAATCTTATTCAATTATTCATTCCTTCCTCTTGTAGGTAGTTCAACATCAAGTTCTCTCCCAAGGTGAGCTGCTTAACATACATACCTGAAATGTATTGCGGTCAACTGCCTCCATGTGACGTCTTCTGAGAGTTTAAAACTACTCTTCTCAACAAGTAATTTTCCTCATCTACACACAAAGCCAAGAAGACTAAATCCTGGAAGCTCTTTCCTCCTTGCATAGGTGGTGGGTATGTGCCAGCAGAGAGGGAAGAACCAAAATGGATCACACAAATGAATACATGAAATATTACTGCAGGATTTCTCCTTTTATTTCTTTTACATTTATGAAATTGTTATCAAAACAGTTTGATCTTTCAAGGCAGGGGATACTGAAATTTGGTTTAAAAAAGGGGCTTGATATGAGACAATATGACATATTGAGACTACAAATGACACCTCAAGAAACATAGTCATAAGAGTTTGCAATTGTATGAGTTTTTGGTGAGAATACCCCTCCTAACCCCTATTTGCCAACTATTGAGAACAATTTATAGAAAACAGAAATGTAGTTGCTAGAAGAATAAAAGGTTTTCATTTTAGATCAACTGCTGAAATACAGTTTTCCCTTGAAAGGAATGAGTTCTGGAGGTTCTTAAATTAAAAAATGGTGAATAATTACACTTTGTCATCATCAGAAAATAAGTTCTCTCATAACTGATCTTGCAAGGAAATAAAGACAAAATTCTGGAAGATCCAATAGGAAAGGTGCTAAAAACGGAAGTTAGTAGTCTTTTTCCAATGATGAGGAATTATTTAGATTTCTGAGATAAAAATGTTTTTCAATCTGCAATTTACCATTTGACCATATATCTAATTTTTTAGCTCATTTCCAATTAGTAATTTAAAAAGCACATTAAATAATTGATAAAATAATTTGAACAGGAATTGTAGTCTTAAAGGTTTCCATTTTTCTAACCTGTGTATTAGGTGGAGTAGATGGTGCTCCCATTTCTTTGAAAAACTTTTAAGGAGTGATGTTGACAAAATCACCAAGGTCAGCTCAATTTGATGAGGAAAATAACAAAAATTAACCTGGATGATTTTGCCTGAAGAGAGTACAAAGAGCTCACAGAATGCCTTCCAGCAGTACGTTGTATGTAGCAGAGGAGGGTTGAGAGATGGGGGAAGAGGAGAGAAGCGACAAGCATCTGGGGAATGTGCATTATCCAAGGAACACAACTGGACCTTGGAGAGGGTACGAGTCTACAGTGTGCTGGCTGGATCTGTGTGTGGCACATCCAGCAACAGCTGCTAAAGGTGCAACTACTGCCAGATGACACCACGGTCTAAGGAAATTGAATGTATGGGGTAGGGGAATTACTGCAGGAGGGAAGCAAAACTGAGCAGCAGGAGAGTAGCTGTCTCTGTACCCTGTTCCAGGAATAAATATTGTTGTTAATGAGCTCATTCCTATGTCACTATTCCAGGGAATTAAGTGCTAATTCACCAACAATTGACCTTTCAACTGCACAATATTTTTATAGAATTTTATTTTGAGAATTGTGATACATTCTTGGAGAGAGACAGGACTAAGCCATGGCTGAGTGCCACTTGTTGCCCCTTCATGCTGCCTGCTTCTGCTTGCTGACCAGAGAGAATTTTGCTAGCTTGATTGTGTAATGGATAGATCAGACAGATAAAGACGGCCTAAACAGACCACCCCAAACCCTGATGGCCAGTGGCTGATTTACATGAGAGCATGTAGATGAGTAGTTAGTTTGCTTCCATGATTTTGCAGATGCTATAGGGGCTGCAGTTAAGTTCTGAAGAACATTCCATGACTTTTCCTTCTTTGAATAAAACCATGTTATTCCTAATTTAGTTTGTGAAGCAAGGACTGTACTTTGAATCATTCAAGCAGCAAAATCCAGTGACTGATAGAACACTATGTATTTGGCCATGAGAGATTGTCATGTGCAGTTTATGGTCTGACTGAAAAAGAAGCCATGTGTCACAAGAGGTACGATGACGTTCACTTGGCAGGCCTGTTTTCAGCACATTCCCTTCCTAACATAGCTGAATCAAATCTAATTTCCAATCACAACTGATCTCTTCAAAAGAGAATTAGAACCTAACCACTACTGGAAAGTGGGAGAGATCAAAAGCCTGATGCTTCACACCCATCACTAAAGATCAGTAAGTACTGATTCTCCAAAAAAAGTAATCACTGAAATGAGAAATCATTAATAAACAGCCATGGAGGTTCCTGGCTTATTTGTTTATGCCAATTCTAAGTCTTTTGAGATATTTATATGAATAAGCCATACAAACAGTATTAAACTTGTGCATGGATTCTAACACCTGTAGGCCTTGGCAGAGAGTCTGTTCTTCTGGGAATTTTTTGGTAAATCCTGGAGATGTTTTGGCACTTTCCAGTAAAATCTGATGGGAAAGAAGTATTTGGTAGTAGCTGGCCTACAGCTTAGAACCATCTGTAAGTAATTGAAAGGTAGAATTAGTAAAGCTCATAAAGGTGGAAATAGCAGGGATAAATGGATTTGGTTTTTGTGTCAAAATTTACCACAGTCAAAACTTTTGACCTGCTGTAGTGAACAGCAAGAATGAGGGTAACTAAAGTGTGACTAAAGAGGAATAGGTTAGAATTAAGAATAAGGAGATCTTTATTCTCAGTTCTCAGACTGCAAATGTGCTTGCCAAGAACACTGTAAATTCAGCAGAATGTACATCTGAAGAAACAGTTTCTCCAGCAGAGATTACTGTCACCTTGTGGCTTCAATCGTTCTCCGTTTTATAAATGCTATGTTTTAATTTATTCCAATAACATTACGGTTGTTTTACAGGGTATTTTTCTATTTACTGTTTGTTATTTGAGCCTTATACACCAGAAGCCGAAGAGACTATAACACATTTAATCAATTTTCTGGATTTTATTAATATTACATATATGGATGGCGATTTGTCATGGACTGGGAACAGGAGAGCAAGATCCTGCACTTACATTCAAACAGCAGCTTTACAAGTCCCATGGGTAAAAGATGACTGAAAAAACACTGGGATGGAGACAGCATCTCTGAGTGGTGGGGACACACCACCATTGATAGAATGCAAGTCTCAGCTGCATTTGGAAATAATTTATTATCTTTGAGGATCTTAGAGTAGGAACGATAGTAGCTACATAGCATAGCCAGATATTGCTAACCCTAACTTTATATTCTCAGTTTTCACGTGCTCATACAGTATGCTAGACTAGGTAGAATTTTGCTTTTTTGGAGCTAGTTATCTCTCTCAGGATGGTTAAGACTTTGTATGTAGATTAATACAAAAAAGAGAGAGAGAGCAGTTCCTTTGCCGTTTCTCTCAGTCTCTCAACAGTAATGTTTTCGGGTTTTTTGTTCCATGTGTCTTGCAAATCATAAAATCATAGAATAGTTTGGATTGGAAGGGATCTTTAAAGGTCATCTAGTCCAACCCTCCTGCTGTGGGCAGGGACATCTTCAACTAGATCAGGTTGCTCAGAGCCTCGTCCAACCTGACCTTGAATGTTTCCAGGGATGGGACATCTACCACCTCTCTGGGCAACTTGTTCTAGTGTTTCACCATCCTCATTGTAAAACATTTCATCCTTCAGACCTAGTCTGAATGTACCCTCTTTTAGTTTAAAACCATTACCCGTTGTCCTGTCACAACAGGCCCTGCTAAAAAGTTTGCTGCCATCTTTCTTATAAGGTCCCCCTTTAAGTACTGATAGACCGCAATAAGGTCTCCCTGGAGCCTTCTCTTCTCCAGTCTGAACAACCCCAACCCTCTCAGCTTTTCTCCATAGGAGAGGTGTTCCACCCCCCTGATCATTTTCGTGGCCCTTCTCTGGACCCTCTCCAACAGGTCCATGTCTTTCTTGTGCTGAGGGCTCCAGAGCTGGATGCAGTACTCCAGGTGGGGTCTCACCAGAGCAGAGCAGAGGGGTAGAATCACCTCCCTCGACCTGCTGGCCACGCTTCTTTTGATGCAACCCAGGATAGGGTTGGCCTTCTGGGCTGTGAGTGCACATTGCTGGCTCATGTCCAGCTTTTCATCCACCAGTACCCCCAAGTCCTTCTTGGCAGGGCTGCTCTCAATCCCTTAATCCCCCAGCCTGTTTTAGCCCTGGGGGTTGCCCCGACCCAGGTGCAGGACCTTGCACTTGGCCTTGTTGAACCTCATAGTAATGCTGAGCTAAATTAGCAGAGACGTACAAAAATGCACTGCTGTGATTTCAAGGCTCAACGAACCAAAGAAAAGGCTTAAGTTTCTTAAGTCAGTTCGTAACTTGTTAATGGAGATCCCTGATGTATCATGATAAGATACATATAAATTCTTAAATAGAATAGGAATCCAAATCAATTTGGCTTGATTGTATCAAGACACTTAACCAAGTAAGTACTGACATAAAGTAGACCAGCACCAGATAACATATATTCTTTTGGAGCATCCCTGTATAATTCCCAGTATTCTGAAGCCAAAATATTAGCAAAAAGATGAGTTTCAAGAGTTAACTGAAGGATAACATCAGAGATTGGAGATTCTGAATCTGAACAGATCATGATTTCGTTCTGCGTTTCCCACTTGGTAAACTTTGCAGAGTTAATGGGAGCAGTTTGGTACACCGGAGTTCTTTTTAATATGGATTTGCCTTATAAGTATACTCGCAGAGTGTACCCAAATGGTGGCGTATTCAAACTACAGTCCTTTACTCCTTGATTTGCACTGTGGTGGAGAAATATCTACTTTCCAGTGTCAATAATTCTTACTGCAGTCCTTTATCCTCCTGTCCTGTTCACCAGTCTCTACCACATATTCACAAAACAACTTTCTCCCTCTCTTTTATTACTTCAAAAACATCTATGTGGTCATCTTCAGCACCTTGAAACAGAAGTTCATAAGTCAGTTTATCTTAAGGCATGTTTGCCTATGCTCCTACAGACCATGGTGAATTTCAGAGCAAACCCAAGGCACACCTCAGTGTGTAAATCCATTGCACAAGTCCAATCCTTCTTCCACACCAGTCTCATTATAAAAGTGGGGTATGCCTGCATAGCTTTAATCAAACTCTGAGCCCAACTGTGGTAAAGCTGCCCTCAGCATACAGTAGCCATTTTTCCTGGATTTCCACATATCCAGCACATCCTCCAAAGCAGATGATTAGTGTTTTTAGCAAATGGTTATTGAAATTGGTGGGAATGGAAGGCCTGCTTCCAAGCTAAGAATGCTACATGATATGGACTATATTTAACAGCCCAATTTAGCAGCTCTAGTAAATTTGAGGATTACTACATTTCTGCCTGTCAGATGAGCCATACTAACTTACCCGGTGTGCATGCTTCACCCAAACGAGTAGGTAAAATTTGTCAACTTTAGTGCAAGATGACTCAATAAAACTTCTAAGCTAATGACTTTATCTCTTCTTTTGCCACGGGCTATATGTGTATGCATCATTTACTGTGGCTTGAATAATACACAGAAACATGATTATACATCTTGGCCTTGGAGCTGCTGTTGTCAATTCAAATATCTAGTGAGAATGCAAAAGCTGAAACTTTGGGATATTTTTCTTTTTTGTTTGCAAAACAACAGTTTTCTAGTGCTGGTTAATAACAAAAATCAGGTCCCTGAAGTATTCCTCTCTAGACTATGTTTACCTAATCTCATATTTTTTAGCAAGCCAAAGCGAGATATGTTCATATATACTAATATTCAGGAGTATAGCTCGTAATACACTTCTTCCCTCAGGTATAACTATTTCAAACAAAAAGACGAGCCTTTTTGAGCATTTTGTTCAAATATGATCATTCCCTCACAGGAATGCTTTGAAGTCAAGCGTTTATGCTTAGTTAGATTTACAAATGTGTAACACAAATACATCAGTTCCCAAGATGTATGTTATGCTTCAATAAAATGATTAGTTATGAAATTGTGCATTAATAAAAACAGTTGGTTCTCTTTGTAGTTCAACTGCCTTTGCCCTCACTCTATATACAATAATGTCAAATAGCTCTCTGCAGTACTTTTGAATGACTAGAACTATACCATAATCATAATACGTGAATTTATATTATGCATGAAAGGTCATGGCCTATGAGGAAGTCAGTTTCTTTTCACACATGTACTCCTTAAGAGTTAGCACTTATGGAAGTGAGGCAAAAGGAAAAAAAAACAGGCACTGCAAGGAGTGTGATCTAAAACATTCATCCTGTAAAAAAAGCACATATATAACAGGACATTTGGTGAATAATGGAAAACATGTATAAAAGATTCCCATATATCAAGGAAAATGTGAATTCCAATACCAAATAGAGGCCTGGATCTTGTAACTCAAATGAAGAAAAGACCTATATCGTACCTATATGAGCTTGCCCATGTAGGACAGCAGAATTTACCTCCTTCATTGCTAGTGTAAGAGATGGAAAGATTTACATTTGCATCTCTTATTCAAAATACACTAACATCAGAACACCATGGAACGTGTAAAGAAATACCAAACCCAAACAGGACAGTAATTTAAAGATTCTGGCATGTTGTAACCAGTGTGATTTTAAGAGAAGTATTACTCCTCTTGATTTGGGATGTCAGCTAAAAATTTTTTACCATGGATGTTTCCAGTTTGGAGAAGGAATTGATCATTGAATACACTGGGTTTTGACAGTACTGTTTATTTATTAGGAATTCATTTACATCAATTCTTGACTACCCCAAGCACTGAATGAATAAAAAAGGAGACAGAATTTCTATTCGCAGCCACAGGAATTCAGTTCAGAGAGTTTATCAGGGTCAGGTCCCCAAGGGTTGTTCTTATTGCCTACTGTTTTGTAACAATATGCTTTACTTTTTGTCATTCACAAGCCTTTGCAAAATAACCATGGGAAACCCTGTATCAAAATGGCCCTTTCATTTACCTTTATTTCATCAGCAACGTGAGCCTGTGTTTGGAATAGGGCCTAGTACTATTTTAAAAATTATTTGAAGTCTTGTTTATAATGATTTTTAATTACAGTGCAGCAGTTACACTCTAATGTATAACTACCAGTACCCCTTATCTTAAAATAACTTCCTTCCCAGACACAGTTTAAAGAGCTGCAAGTTTTACAGATCTTACTGAATTAAATGCATGCTTTCATGTCATCCAGAAATGTCATCCAATATGATCTTGTAGCAGCACAGGTACTACATCTACTGTTGTAGTTGTCCCGTCCCTGGAAACATTCAAGGTCAGGTTGGATGGGGCTCTGAGAAACCTGATCTAGTTGAAGATGTCCCTGCTCATTGCAGAGGGGTTGGACTAGATAACTTTTAAAGGTCCCTTCCGGCCCAAACCGTTCTATGATTCTATGATTCTATGATTCTTCACAGGCCAGGAGGAAACTTTGCCAGAGGACATCCAGAGATGAGATTCTTCTGAACAATGGCCTGAGACCTAAAGAACAGCTGTGCTCCTGGCAAATGATATCCAGGTCAAAGCACTTGTGAAGGCTGAAGTGACAGGGGAGTTGCAACTCGTTGAAATAATTATGCAAGTCTCCATTGAACAATGTGAGTGATCAAGCCCAAATGTTCCTGGGTATCTGCAGGAGAACCACATACATATTCCCTAAGAAGTAGCTCATATGGAGGTCCTGAGCCCAAACTAGAGCTTGAAACCTTGTCTACCATATCTTAGAGAAGAATGGGAGAGAACACTTATTAGCCTTACCTGATTTGTGTTTAACGAGAAGAGCAGGTTGTTTTCTTTTCTGCAGAATAGGAGCCGTGGACCTACCGTAAGCTGGAAAACAACTAGGGTACAGGAGCCAGACATGAAGGAGGTAGTGAAAATGTTATTGCTGGCATCCACCTGTGGAGAAGCCCAGGAGTAATCACTGGTATTTTGTACAAGAAAGACTGACTCAAGTAGCTTGACTAATCCACCTCTAGTTTTTCCTGGAGACATCAACGTATTATTGTGACTTGCAGTCACTCTTAGGGGTTCACAGCCTTTTTTGCTCAAATACTGTTTGCCCAAGAAACCAAAGTTTCTTTCAAAATTTTATCTCCTGCCTAACAATTTTATCTTAGGGAGATATGCCTATCTCCCTTATCTATAGCAGCAGAGATTTGAACTGTGACAGCTTCCCCTCACCCCTTACCTCACCTTCTGGAGATGTGTGGTCTTCATCTCACTCTTGTGGATCAGGCCTTCCTATTAGTTCAGCTGGTCTGTCATTTCCCTCCCATTTTTCAGGTCTGCAATTCGCCCAGTCTTTCTCCTGATCTCTTCCTCAATTGAGTGGTATAAGATGGCTTTCATTATTCAGCCTGCTTCCAGCCTTACTACACATCCATTTTTAACTTTTCATGTTCTCCTCCCTACTATTGCTCCCCACATCAACATCTCTTTCAATGGTTTGTGAAGCTTATAAACCTCATCAAATTTCCCCTGCATGGCAGAGAGCAGGTCTGGGAGGTTGTTAGCCTCATATCACTGACACATACGTGCTTTTCTAAACTCTTTGTGAACATCAACTATAAAATAAATGTGTTTAAAAGCTGAAATGAGCATAGAACTAAAAGCGAAATGAAACTAGGTCCTGAGAAGGAATAGTCGTCTGCAGATTTCAAACAAAGTACCAAAACTCCCAGGCAGAAAATACATTAACACTTTTGCATAGTTGAATCACTTTTCCCCTTTGAGCCCATATCTCGATCTAACACTTATTCTACAGCTCCACTTTTGTGGAGACTAGAGGGCATTTATTTTTTTATTGACTGACAGCATAGCACCTGAGCATTAAGAAAACACTTGCATTTCATGCTTGCTTCAGTGCCTTTTGGGAAAAACCACCCCACTGTAGTACTGGAATGAAATATTTTATTTGGTGAAGAGGCTGGTAGGGGTTGCGGTACAGTGATAAAGACGGAGAGTCTGAAAAAGGTCAGTGAGTTTTTGGGTGAGATCTAGGTGAGGAGGAGAATTTCAAATTTCTAACAGTAGCAGACTGGATTTTCTGTGATGAAAGAGCCTTGGTAGGCTTCATTTAGGACAGGGTTTGGGAGGAACCAAATGTGGGGTGGGTATCTATCTCCTCTTCCCTACCAATTCCTCTGCCCCTGTAGAGCTCAGGACTTTCATCTCTTTCTTGTCCCAGCCCCATCAACTCTAACTGTGGTCTTCATTTTTTTCTCCTGCCCCTGACTTTTACTCACCTGCTTCAGCTGGTCTCACACACTCTTCCAGGTTGCAGCTACAAAGCTAGAGAGGCAAAGGACTTGGACTGGACCTACCCTTGCTGAGAAAGAGGCAGAACCATGCTCATATTAGCTGACTAGTAGGATCCTGCTATTCCTTCTTCTCCATACTGCGTGGTCAGGAGATAGACTGCAGAATCATCCCAGGTATCACCCTCTTGGTACCACCAGGAGAAGTAAACGCCCTGCTGCCCAAGCAGCTGTCTACTTCACCCATGCCTGTGTCTGATCCTGTTAGTACTAGTCTTCAAGTACTTTGCAATGCACTGCCATACTATGACTATGAATATGCAGTATTAAAAGAAGGTAAACTTCATTCATATGTTTTCTATGAGACAAAGGTTTCAGTTTAGTTGGTACTGGTGGCTTTTATACAATAATCTCAACAGTACAATTTTCTAAAAATACAAATTATTTTGCAGACTATGAGGATAATAATATGCATTTAAAGCTAAGGAAGAGTTCTCTTCAAATTATATAAAAATACATGCCCTCTTGGTATTTTGAATTTCCAGGTCACAGAGTTTTTGTTTCAAGCAATGACTTCTCTGGCACTTGCACTAATGTTTTAACCAAAACCATTAAAGTCAGGAAATAAATAAATGAAGGAAGGAAGCAACCATAATTTTACAGGCAAATATGCATATGTGCCAAGTCCACAAAAATTAACTAGCAGATTTTGGGTCTCCCTGTGGCTGGAAACATGCCAGATAGTTTGGCAGATAATGTGTAGGAGCAACACATCCTGCTAAGAAATAGGTAAGTGATATTCATTGGCTAAGGAACAGAAAATTCAGCTTGTAGCTAGCGTAAAAGCTTACAAGAAAACACATTTTTACAATCATTTTAGTTTTCAAAGCAAATGCATTTCAAAAGCTCACATTCCTGTGCATACATGGATAATACATGACTGAATAGCTATTCAGTCATAGTTGCAAATTCCTTTTGCTTTTTATCTTTAGATAAGTAAATATGGCATTTTTCAAATGATGTCTGAGAAACTTTAAATATTCTTCCATTTGAAAGTTTAATAAAAGTAACCCACAGCAGTAATCAAATTACAATGTTAACTAGATAATACATTTGCTGATCACAACTGTATTTTTTTCTTGCTTATCAGGAAATACACATGTTTATGTTGTATAATGTTATTCATGATCTCAATTTGTCAAAGGATCTAAACCAATTTATCATTACAAGTATTACTAGAAAGCAGTATAATATTTATTTTTAGTTATAAATAATCATTGGTAATGTAATCTATTGGAAAATCCATGCAGATATTCTAATTACTTACTGTATTCTTACTCTACTCTTTAATTGTCATCTCATTTTAATTATTTCACCTCCTTAGCTCTCATCCATCATTCTTTCAGAAAATGATTGTCTGTTTTTCTTTGCTCTAATGAACCTATTTTTTTGACTTCCCCTTTACTGTTTTGATACAGTAGCTTCTCTTCTAAAACATAAAAGCAATGTTCACTTAAAATTCTGGTTAAAATTCAAAATATGTTTCCAGATTTTTTAGAATATTTTCTGGAATCTTTAAATGTAATTTAATATCACGGAACTTAGAAATGGCTTCCCAAGGGACTCACATGAGGCTGAAAACAGGTGAGCCCTGTAGCTCCCCAGGTCCTCCTTCTTGCCCTTCTTCAGGACAGATGTGATGTCTGCCTTTTTCAGTCAACAGGAACTCCTCCCAATTACTCTGACCTCTCAAAGACTATAGAGAACGGCCTTGGCAACAGCATAAGCCAGCTCCTCTAACATCCTTGGATGCATGCTCATCTGGGTCCACAGACTTGTGTATGCCTAGGTGGGTTAAGTGATCTCTTTCTTCCTGTGGATATTGCTTCACTCCCACAGACTCTGCTATGAGTCTCAGGCACCTGGGAGGCCTGAGCACACACCTTACCAGTGAAATCTGAGGCAAAGGCAGCATTGAGTACTTCAGCCTTTTCCTGATCGCTTTTCAGTAGGTCACCTGCTCTGCTAAGCAATGGGTCTACACTTTCCTTAACTTCCTTTTGCTAACAATGTACTTTTAGAAACCTTTCTTGTTGCCCTTCACCTCTCTTGCTAGTTTCAACTCCATTTGAGCTTTGGCTTTCCTAACTCCATTGCTACAAATAGAATAGAATAGAACAGAACAGAACAGAATATTTCAGTGGGAAGGGACCTACAATGATCATCTAGTCCAACTGCCTGACCAATTCAGGGATGACCAAAAGTTAAAGCATGTTAATAAGGGCATTGTCCAAATACCTCTCAAACACTGACAGGCTTGGGCCATCGACCACCTCTCCAGGAAGCCTCTTCCAGTGTTTGACCACCCTCTTGGTAAAGAAATGCTTCCTAATGTCCAGTGTAGACCTCCCCTGGCACAGCTTTGAACCATTCCCATGCATCCTAGCACTGGATCCCAGGGAGAAGAGCTCAGCACCTCCCTCTCCACGTCCCCTCCTCAGGAAGCTGTAGAGAGCAATGAGGTCACCCCTCAGCCTCCTTTTCTCCAAACTAGACAAACCCAAAGTCCTTAGTCGCTCCTCATAGGACATGCTTTCCAGCCCTTTCGCCAGCTTTTTTGCCCTCCTCTGGACACATTCAAGTACCTTCACATCCTTCTTAAATTGGGGGGCCCACAACTGCACACAGTGCTCAAGGTGAGGCTGCACCAATGCTGAATACAGCGGGATAATCACCTCTTTGACCGGCTGTTTATGCTGTGTTTGATGCACCCCAGGATGTGGTTTGCCCTCCTGGCTGCCAGGGCACACTGCTGACCCATAGAGAGCCTGCTGTCGACCAGCACCCCCAGATCCCTTTCTGCAGGGCTGCTCTCCAGCCACTCCTCTCCCAATTTATACTCGTGCCTGGCGTTACTCTGTCCTAGGTGCAGGATCTGGCATATGGACTTGTTAAATTTCATCTCATTAATCATAGCCTAATGCTCCAATCTATCTAGATCCTTCTGCAAGGCCTCTTGTCCCTCAAGAGAGTCAGCAGCACCTCCCAGTTTGGTATCATCTGCAAACTTGTTAACGGTGCATTCAACTCCTGCGTCCAGATCATTGGTAAATATATTGAACAGTGCTGGCCCTAGAATTTAACACTGAGGAACACTTCTGGGGACCAGTCACCAGCCAGATGTAGCCCCATTCACTACAACCCTTTGATCTCTACCCTTCAGCCAGTTCTTCACCCAGTGCACTGTGAACCCACTCATCCCACAGTTGGACAACTTGTCCAGAAGGATGCTGTGAGGGACAGTATCAAAAGCCTTACTAAAATCCAGAAAAACTACATCCACTGCTTTTCCTTCATCCACCAGGCAGTGACTTTATCATAGAAGGATATCAAATTAGTTAAACAGGACTTTCCCTTTGTGAACCCAAGTTGACTGTGCCTGATGATTGCATTATTCTTTAAATGCTTTTCAATAGTACCCAGTATAATCTTCTCCATAGTTTTTCCAGGAACCGAGGCTAGACTAACAGATCTGTAGTTTCCTGGGTCTTCCCTCACACCCTTCTTGTAAATTGGATAACATTGGCTAGCTTCCAGTCAGCAAGGACCTCCCCAGACTCCCAAGACCTTTGGTAGATGATTGAGAGGGTAACGTCCTTGTATTCCTCCCAAAAAGCCTGTCCCCGCTTCCACCTTCTGTGTACTTCCTTCTGGTGTTTGAGATCAGTGAGGAGCAATATGTTCATGCATGCTTGCTTCTCCCATGTTTACATGACTTTGTTCACATTGGAATGGACTGTTCTTGTGCTCTGAGCAGGTTCTCCATGAGGATTAGCCAGCTCTCCTACCTAATCCCCTTTGCCCTTTAGGACAGTTTCTCATGGGATCCTACCAAGTCCCTGAAAAATTGCAAAAAATTGCTCTTCTGAAGTCTAGGTGTCGTGGTTTAACCTGGCAGGCAGCCAAACCCCATGCAGCCACTCACTCACTCCCCTCCCCGGTGGGACGGGGAGAGAATTGGAAGGGTGAGAGTGAGAAAAATTTGTGGGCTGAGATAAAGATAGTTTAATAGAACAGAAAATAGAAAATAATAATAATAATGATAGAATATACAAAATGAGTGATGCACAATGCAATTGCTCACCACCCGCGCTGACCAATAACCAAGCAGCGATCGCTACTTCCTGGATCATGCCTACCATTCATATACTGAGCATGACATCACATGGTATGGAATATCCCATTAGCCAGCTGGGCTGGCTGTCCTGATTATGTTCCCTCCCATCTTGTGTACCTAGCTCAGTCAGTAGGCCTGGGAGCTGTCCTTGGACTAGGAGGGTACTTAGCAACAACTGAAAACATCAGTGTGTTATCAACATTCTCCTCATACTAAATCCAAAACACAGCACTAGGAAGGAATTTAACCCTATCCCAGATGAAACCAGGACACTAGGCTTGCGATTCAGCTGCTCATCTTGCTTACTGCTCTCCTGATACCATGACCTCAGTGTCATTGTAGCCAAGGCTGCTTCTTCCAACATTTCTTCCTGGTTTTTGTATGGCAGGTACCTCAGAGCATCTCTCCAAGTCAGCTCTTTGATCACCTCCATCAAGAAATTGCATTTGATATGTTCCAGATATCTGTATTGCCCTTCCAGCAGAAAGTGTGGTTACTCATGAACACCAGGGCGTGTGACTGTGAGGCCTTCTCCAGCTGCTGAAAGAAGGCTTCATCTGCCAGTCTTCTTGACCAGGTCTGTTGCAGGTACTTACTACAATGG
Organism: Calonectris borealis; assembly: GCF_964195595.1. Lineage (NCBI taxonomy): Eukaryota > Metazoa > Chordata > Aves > Procellariiformes > Procellariidae > Calonectris > Calonectris borealis. The sequence goes on from NC_134313.1 coordinate 45,341,110, forward strand.
TGTGCACTGGTCTGTCCTCTAATCCTTGCCCAAAAGCTCTCAACTACTCTGTCATTTGCCACATGGGAAAGCTCTTTGTATTCAAGCCACTCCTCTACAAAAAGTGCAATCCTTCCTCCATGCCCACCCACTCTAGCTTTCTGAAAGAGCCCACATTCCCCTGTTACAGCACTCCAATCATGAGTTACCCCACCATGTCACAGAATCATGGAATCATAGAATCATTAAGGTTGGAAAAGACCTCTAAGATCATCGAGTTCAACAGTCAATGCAACACCACCATGCCTACTAAACCATGTCCCTAAGGGCCTCATCTACATGTCTTTCAAATACTTCCAGGGATGGTGACTCAACCACTTCCTTGGGCAGCCTCTTCCAAGGCCTGACCACTCTTTCAGTAAAGAAATTTTTCCTAATGTCCAATCTAAACCTCCCTTGGTGCAACTTGAGGCCATTTCCTCTTGTCCTATCGCTTGTTACTTGGCAGAAGAGACCAACACCCACCTCGCTACAACCTCCTTTCAGGTAGTTATAGAGCACGATGAGATCTCCCCTCAGCCTCCTCTTCTCCAGGCTAAGCAACCCCAGTTCCCTCAGCCGCTCCTCTTAAGACTTGTTCTCCAGGCCCTTCACCAGCTTCGTTGCCCTTCTCTGGACACGCTCCAGCACCTCCATGTCCTTCTTGTAGTGAGGGGCCCAAAAGTGAACACAGGATTCGAGGTGCGGCCTCACCAGTGCCGAGTACAGGGACACAATCACCTCACTGCTCCTGCTGGCCACACTATTTCTGATACATATTATGTCTCCATAATCCCAACGAGATCATACATCTGTAGCTGTCCACAGATTCATGATTCCTCCTGGTTGTTACCCAATGTTATATGCATTGATGTATGGCTATTTGAAATGACCCCCAAAGTCATTCTGCTTTTGCACTTGCTTTGCATGCTCCGGCTTTTGTCTTTGCAGATTTTCTGCAGAGACACTGTCAATCTCTTCACTTTCCCTGCACAGCCTGTTCACCTCTCCCTGCAGCTCCTCCAACTGGTGACTCACAATGCACTTCTCACAGGAGAGGCCACTGCTTTTCCAGCCCTGGGGAAATGACCCAGTCCCTCCCTTCAGCCCAGCGCCAGGCAGCAGCATCCTAGCTGGACTCAGCTTCACTAACTGAGGTGAGAGGGACTGCGTCTCTCTCTGCTCTTCCCCATAAGCCTGAACCTCCCATAAGGGGTTCAGCACCTGGATCTGAAGCTGAAGAACCTTCCACAAGGAGCCAGAGTGGATACCTATAGACATTTATTATTACTTGACAAAAACATTACTGATCACCCTAACCCATGAAGAAGTTAAAAACATTTTTAGGTTCAGTACAGAAATCTTCTGTCTGCCTTTTAAACATAACTGTTTAATTAATATCTAGGGGAGATACAAGCCTTGATCCATACATCTGTTTTTATACTCTCTTGAGCTTAGCCTAAAATTTCTTACAAAAACCCATACTAACGTCATTATTAATTAGAACCAGAGCAAATAAAAACAAATTTATATGATTACATTACAAGGTAGCATTATAATCGTTAAGCTTCAACAAGAGCATGGTAGGACTTTGTAAAACATAAGTGTTTAGTTTGGTTAGTGCGGTGCATGGACTGACATTTCCTTTTTTATCAAGTAAAAAGGTAAAATTTATTAACAATTTTCTTATTTCCCTTTTGGCAAAGTTAAAACATCCCAATAAGTCAATGCTATGAAGTTTGTTTCTGAGTCTGAGGGGAAAAGGGTGGGTTGTCATGAGGTAGTAACATCACTACTTGATGAATGAACTAGTTACTAGTTACTCTTCAGTAAAAGACTTAGTGAGACCTAATCTTACCCTCTTTCAGTAGTCTATTCTTTCCAGAATTGTCATAGACAATAACTTTGAGATACAAACTCCACTGTAACTCTTGGGTATGTATTCTTTTAATTCTTATATGTATTTTCTTGCTATTCTGATATTGGGGAAAAAAAAAAAAAGCACATGGGACAGCCTACAGCTGTGGAAATATCCGTCAGAAAACACCTGATACAGTATTGCCTTATAAGTTATCCTGACATATCTGTCATTTTTTTGGGAAGTCTCATGCGTGGAAAGGTAGGTCAGAATTCATGTCTCTTCCACTTATATCTTCTTACAATACACTGCCTTGCAAAACTGAGGTGAACAGGATTTTGTAAAAATTTTAAAAAATGTTTTTTCTTTGTATTAACACACAAGCAAAGATACTTGTTGATAAACAGGATTTCTTGCTGTTCATTCTTTCTATATTTAAAGAGATTCCCTCCTCAGATTGGAAAGTAGAACAGATGTGTTGTGACACATAACCAGCTAGAGACCACAAAGCTGAGAAGTGTGAGCTGAAAAATGAGGTGATCTCCAAGCAACTACAAATCATTAAGAGTAATTAGAAAATGCACACATTCACAAAACCCGTAATTAATTTGCAAGAAACTAAACTACATTCATGAAGCATTGCTTTCAAAACAAACTAACTAAAAATCTCACACATTTCCACATGTAACTGCTTCTGCGGAATAGAAAATTGAATAAAACATGTAGTAGGATTCACATATATTCTTTAGTTTCTCCATCCAATTTCAGCATGCTAGGTAGAATAGTGTGTGATTACTGGTTTTTTTGGATGCTTAGGAGCAGTAGGTCAAACTAACCTTCTGAACTATTCCAAAAGTTTATAGCACTGAAACAGAGAAAGCCAGCAGTGAAAGACCAAACCTTACATCCTCTTTTCACAACACATTTGGCTAGCACCTCAGCTAGTCAAACAACTCTGAACTCCTACAGTTTAGTATCTCTTTTGAACAAGGTTCTGAATGACCTTCTCTCTCTCCATTCACCAGAGAGCAGCCAAACAGAAAAAGTCTATTAAATCACAGCTTGTCCTTGTGAATACCTCCCTAAATGAGTTACAACAAGGATTAGGCTTCCAAGCCGTAAAGGCTGGATCTGTAGAGGAAAATTGTGCTTCCAGGTTAAAGGTAACCATAAAATAAATATCCATAACTGTGTGGGTATGATAACATGACCCAGCAACACTAGTTTCAGTGGGTAGTACGGCCTAAATAAACCACTGGAGTCATGAGATACAGCCTTTTAGATCATCTTGTAGGGAAGTGATTTGGTGAGATATTCAGGTAAAAGCTTCTGTACTTTGGAAAAATTTCTAAGGTGACCAAAAATGTTCTTCAGTAGTTGCAGGGACATCAGGTATTTATAAGATGAGCTAAGAAAGTCAAAAGAAAGGCCACACTAAAATACAAAATTTATTATTTTTTATAAGTAAATGCTAGTATTCTCTAGTATTTAAAAATATCTCTGTATTCCTTTGAGGAATAAATATTGTGCATCAATTTGTCTGTGATCTGATTAAGTAGTGTTAGATGTATATAACCAACTTACTCTTTTGGTTTGTAAAGAATAGGGCAGATGTTTAGGTTTCCTGATTTTCTAAGGAAAGGAAGTTTGTGATCACAGTGTCTGGAAGGGGATTGGACTATCTGCTGCTTAACTTTTGAACTATTAGTTTCAGTTAAATTCCCAGTTCAGTCACTGCATGGTTCATCTTTAGTGCCTAACTCGTTATCTTATGTCAGTATTTCACTCCATCTTCTTGTATTCAATTCATAATCTAAGGCAGCAGTGGTCTCTTGTGCTTCTGATAAATTTTGCAAATTGAAGACACAAGTTTCTCTGCAAGGCAGTAGTTGTAGATACTAGAAAAAGTTGTAGATACTGCAAAAGATACTAGAAATTTAGAGATACCAACAGGAAAGAAAATAACCTTTATAGGTATAGACTAGTAAATTTTCCACTGATTAAGCAAAATTATAATTTATAATGCAGCAGCACTTTGAATTGTCTGCAATGATAAAGGTATCATCTGCTGCAAAATTCTCATTCAAACAAGTCTTACTGTTCAGTCAGTGACATTACAGCATTGTATCATCTGTGTTGACATCTCCATCTGTCATTGTGATCCTGTCTAGTCTCTTCTTACTCTCTAGCTTTTTGAAACTATATAACAGCAACTTGGAAACTATTTTAAACATTAGCAGAAGTATAGACTGGAAAAATCTTATTTAATTTTTGTTACTTGTTATCTTTTTTCCCTTCATTATCTCCCAGGTTCATTGCTTAGTAATTTTTATCTTCCAAGTAGATGACCCATCAGATCTCTGACCTGCCTTGTTTCCTCAATTTAATATCTTTACTTGTAGCTGAGAATTATTTCTTCTGCTTACTGAAAGTACCTTTTGCTAAAATTTTTCTCACTTAGCACTTTTATCTCTCATCTCTCAGTAACTCGGTTCTTCCTCTCCAACTCTTTCAGCTGTCTATGAAATCTTTTAAAATCCGTTCATTAAGCTCCTGCCACTACTAGCTTATCATTGTTAGCGTTCTTTTTTTTGCTCTGACCTCCTTTAATAGCCCAGTCTCCACTTTCTTCCATCAGTACTTAGCACAGTCATTTTCTCCTATAGTTAATCAGTGCAACTGCTGATCTTTTTTAACTCCCACTTCATTACAAGTCACCTGGCCAAGATCATTACAAATTCACCTCTCATAACTATTTCCTCTCCTTGTTTTTCTTAACTTTGTGGAAAACTCAAATTGGGTAACCTTGCTTCGTCTGTTCTTAAGCATGTTGCCAACTTCCAAGCCCAAACCCCTATTTGTCCTCAATACATTTTGCTCTTTCATTCCATAGAGGCAGGACAAGAGGAAGATCTGAAGAATGAATGTGTTTCTCTCATTGCAGAAGGCCTAACCATTTTCTTCCAAGAGAAAACTGATAAAATGTTAAGTAACTTTCCTCTTCCCTTTTTCTTGCCTTCCCTCTCCTCATCAGATGCTAATCTGGTATCCTCCTAATCCAATCTCATGCCCCACTGATTTTATCCCTCCACCTGATCTCTCTCATGACCATTACCTCTCCTATTCCTTTCTCAGCCTTTCTCTCTCTCCTTTGCCTCAAAATAAAAGCATTTTTAATCTCTTTGATGTTTTTATGCTAACAAGCTGTCCCAGTTCAGGTCCAGCTACCAGTTCATCTTTCTTTTCTAAGCTCATAAAAAAAGTTGTGTAGAGTACAAATGGCACGCTAAATCCTCCAGACCCTCTGCAGTCTCTTCACTCCACTGAAACCACTCTTAACTAGTGCCTTGATTCTAAATAATCACCTAAGGACCTAAGACTCCTTCATCAGTACCACTTGATTTTTTATCCTGTTGAATTCACTCTTGAAATATTGTCCTCCCTTTACTGTTTTTTTCTTTTCTTTTTGTTCGTTTACTGCCTCAATCACCAAAAAATGAAAAGTGTAATAACTAAGACAGCAAGGAGACCTGATAAATCATTTTGATCTAGCAAATAAACATGCAAAAGATGTCCTTGCAATACCTAAGATCAGGACCAGTCTTAGGAATGAATAGGTAAAGTAGGTGGTTTTGACCTAGAATTTTGGACTATACCATTGCTTCTTGTGACACCATGATAAGGTATGACTTAAAGTTAAACTTTACAGCAGCAGTAATATGCTTGGCTCACCTACTGGTCTTTCGATCATAAATGGGAGGAGCTCATGGCCCTTCAGACTGAGGCAGTAGAAAAGGTGAAAGGGAAGTATGCTAAAAAACTCACGAAGAAACTTTCCGGCTGGCAGTGCCAATATTCTCCATCTTTCTTTATCTCTGCTATATTAATGGAGGAGATAAAGGAAATTACCTCTTCTTGAATGGTGAAGTGTATAAAATTATCCTTTTTTTTCTTTTCTTTTGTAAGCTTTAAAACTCTGCTCTAATGGGGCAACAGTGATTACTTTCTACATGATCTAGAGATCATGCTAGTAGTTAAGGAGGCTTGTTAATATCTTTTAACTTCTTTATGCTACACAGATTTATGGGGTAAACAGTCTGATTTTTTTTTCCTTTGCAACGTTCACAGACTATCTATACAAGAATTCAAGCCACAGAGGTTTGCCTTTTTGGGAAATGTGACAGAATACCTCCAGCAGACATCTTTCAGTCTGCTTGATAGTATAGTGATTCCCATACTTGATAGCTTGTGCATGGCACAATATGAGTTGTTGGGGATGGGTTGTTGTTGAATTTTGTACTGTAGCACCTGCTTCCCACAACTTGAATATCTTACCTGCCTGTTAGGTTGGGATGAGAATCTCATGTTCAAGAAGTTCTGTTCATGTGTGAGCTCATTGAGTGATATTAAACACCAGCCTGATACTGTTGCTTGCAGGCATGCAAATGATACAAGTACAGTTATTTTCATTCTTATTTCTGCTTTCCCCACCCTCAATAATTCCTAAAGTTGTTCTCTTCCTAAAGAGAAGGGAATCTATACCCAGTGGCAGTCATAAATATATATGTACACATAAATCTTATTCTCAATTAATATAATGCATTACTAAGCAGGATTGTGTTTGATATGCATCGGCAATCTTTGTGTTGATTAGTATGTGCCATTGGGTGAAGCACTAGTTATTTTTGGTCTCCAAAATTAATGTCTGTCAAATTCTCAGATGATTGCTATATTTCTGTCATAAAATAAAAAGGCTATTCAGTACTCTAAATTGTTTGAAAACTTTTTGAGAATCCATATAAGTCAATTTAGTTATATGATCTGTCTGTCTACTTTCATTACTGCTCTGTTTCCTTAGAAATGCTTCGTGTTGGGATGAAACTTACTGTTGGCTTGCATTCATTTCCCCATCACTTTAATAATGTGTTCTTGGGGAAAATCCACAGACTTAATTAACAAACTCTTACATCACAAAAGAGGAAGCCAAATCCTGGCAAGGGACGGTGCTGGTGCTCACTAGTAGATCCTTTGTATCTACTTGTTTGTATCTCCTCCATCAGTTGTTTTTGGTTGTTTTTTTTTTAATTCTTGTGGGTGGTACACTAATTTACTACAAACAATACTGAAAACCAGATAGAAAACTAGAAAAATCTTGCAAACTAGCTAAACCTATCTGCACAAAATCATTTGCAGGGAGGATTTTAGTATGAAATTACAGTACTCTATCCTCTTTTATTAAGAGGTGAGCAAGGAAGATTGTATCTGCAGATATTAACTTCATTGTTTCACCTTCATGTACTCAAATGAACTACAGCATGGCTTTCTATAAAAGTTCCAAAAAACCTGGAACCAACTAATTAAATAATTTACTTTCAAGTGATGCAGCCAATTTGTTTATAACAAAACACTTTAGAGGATGAGGTTGACTTCCAAAGAAGTTTTCACTTCAACACAATCTTGTTTTGTTGTTCGTTCAGTGGTTTTGCTTTTTGATGGTGCAAGAAGTAGTCAAATGTCCTAATCTCAACCCTAGTTAACGTTTTTTGCTTCAAGAGGGATAACGTTGCTAAAGCCTTGTTCATTACATATTTAAGTATGCTAGAGAACTAGGAAACCAATACCACATATACTTAAACATCTGTATGGATGAATGTCATCTCTGTGTTGATCGACACTGATGAACAATTTTACAGGTCAGGTGGCCAGGCAGTCCTCTAGTGTCTGAGGATCACATGGTATCTTTCTTGAAGTCTTTTTGCTACAGTTCAATCAAATATAAGGATCTTAGCTTGAGCTTCGTTGCATATAGTTTCCACTGCATATTACGTGTGATGTCTGATTCTCTTTAGCTCTTCTCTCTACTTGCTCTTTTAGTGGACTTGTTTTTAAGCTTGTTATGGCTTATCCCGAGTCATATTTAACAGTCTAAACACAAAATCAGTAGTTCTTCTAGGCCAGAGGAACCTGTAGCAGAAGCCAGAATCACAGAGTGGTTGAGCATGGAGGGAACTTCTGGAGACCAACCCACCTGCTCAAAACGGAGTCAACTAGAGCGGGTTGCCTAACACTGTGTCCAGTTGGGTTTTGAATATCTCCAAAGATGGACACTACAGCCTCCCTGGGCAACCTGTTCCAGTGCTTGACCAGCCTCACAATAAAGAAATCTTTTCTTATATTTAAATGCAGTTTGCTATACATCAATTTGTGCCTATTGCTTCTTGTCCTGTCACCACGTACTTCTAAGAGTAGCCTTGCTCCATCTTCTTTACCCCCCCATCAGGTAGTTACACACATTTGTAAGATCCCCCCTGAGCCTTCTATTCTCCAGGATAAACAATCCCAGTTCTCTCAGCCTGTTCTTGTTACAACAGATGCTCTAATCCCTTCATTATCTTCATGTTCCTTCACTGGACTTACTCCACTATGTCCATCCCTCTCTTGTCCTGGGGAGTTCAGAAGTGGACACAATACTGCACTTGTGTCTCCCCTTTGCAGAGGGCAGTAATCACTTCTGGTAATGCTCTGGAAAAGCTGACAATGCTCTCTCCAGTGCAGTCCCAGATATTGTGGCCTTATTTTCTGCAAGAACATATTGTTGGCTTGTGTTCAATTTGTTGTCCACCAGAACCTCTAGGTCCTTTTCTGCAAAGCTGCTTTCCTGCCAGTCGGCCCCCAGCCTGCACTGGTGTCTGGGGCACAGCCTTCCCCAGGTACAGGACTTTGCAGTTCCTTCTGCTGAACTTCCCAACATTACTATAGCCCATTTCTCCAGGCTGTTGAAGTTCCTCTAAATGGCAGCACACCCATCTGGTTTATCAACCACTTCTCCCAGTTTTGTATCATCTGCAAACATGCTGAGGGTGCACTCGGTCCCACCATCCATGTTGTTCATGAAGATGTTAAACTGTTTTGGACCCAATTTCAGCTGCTGTGGGACATCACTATTGCTTCGCCCAGCTGGACTTTGTGCTGCTGATCACAACCCTTTGATCCTGGCAGTTTTCAGTCCATCTCACTGTCTGCTTATCTAGTCTCTACTTCCTGATTTTGTCTGTGAAGGTGTTGTGGGAAACAGTGTCAAAAACCTTACTAAAGTTGAAATAAGCAACAACCACTGCTCCCCCTCATTCACCAAGCCATTCATTCACCATTTTAGAAGGGACAACTTGCTGTGGGATTGTCTACGGACAACTGGCTGTGGGACTGAAACAGCAGACTAAAAATCATCAGTTAAGTGTTTTGGCTCCTTTTTGTGTCCTTTTCAAAAATATGCGTCAAGCAGACAAGCTATTTGTGAATGGTAAGACTCATTGGCTGAATTCACAAAAGAATGCAGATTAAAATAATTTTTAAAATTGGCTTTAAATCTCCATATTGAGCTCTGGTTTTATATTCTTAAAAGCTCTTGCTGCTCACTGTTGAGAAATAGGCTACTGAATACTTTTAGTCTTTTTCTTCAGAGCATACTAACAGTGTTTCTCCCAAAGCCTTTATAAATAGAGAAGGAAGAGAAAATATAACCTTGATTTTTTTTCTTTCCACAAGTGGCCTCTGATGCAGTAGCACAGCATTTACAGAGAGATTCTACTGCTTAACCAAACCTTTGGTTTTGTGTGTTTTAATCTACTCTTTGGGAAAAGCACTTTTACAATGTTTTCCTTCTGTGCTTATCCACAAAGAGATTTTACAACCTTTCTAAAGAGCATATGGCTCCAAGAGGCAGGAAATGTGAATTCTGTAATGTTCAAGGGGAAAAGTTGGATTCCACTGAAGTCAGTGGTTGAAAAAGGAAGTTTTGGATGTTGTTTGCAAGCTAAAACTAGATCACTTAGAAAAACATTAAAAGGAGAGAGTGATTAAACAAATTAAAACAAAAATATCATATCTGAAGAGATTTGCCAATCTATTGTTTATCTATCTGCATTAAATATGCACAAATCAAATAAGAGAGCCAGATACTAAAGATTTTTATTTATCAGCCCTGACTAATGCTAGGAGCACTACAAATACCTTCCTGCCCTTTGCTTCTTACTCTCTGCTTTTGCAGACTAGAATACAGGGCTGAAGCTATCAGAGCATATCAGGTTATTTGATGGCTAGCTGGTCAATTTGCATTCTCTGAGTGGCAATGTGTTGGCAGCTGTAGTCTGATCAGGAACAGATGAGACAAAAATATGTGTTGATAAAAAGTTGCCCTGCCAAGCCATGTGTATACCATCAGGTATAAGCCTAACTGTTTTCATGAAGAAAATAGATCTGATTAAAAACGTGACATGAATAACTCTCCTCCTTTCTGAATCTGTTTATAGTTGTGTACTCTGGAATCACGCTAAGGATCTGATTTTTAGGTACAGTATTTTATTAAATGCCATTGAATTGGGTACATAAAACTGCTAATTTCAAAATCACAGTTGTATCTCTTAAAAGTTGCAGGAGGATTCTCTGCATGTGGCAAGAAATCTGTAGGAGTATAGATTGCTTTATTGCTATGTGATATATGTGATACCTATGATACAGGAACAGGATACAGGTACAGTCTTATCTTCTTGTAAAGTTAAGGTTTTCTAATTTTGAAATTCTTTTTTTTTTTTTTTTTTTTATATCTAGTGGTAGTTGTAGCTCAGTTGCTTATTCTAGTATAAATGTGTTTGATGAAACCTTTATAAAGGAATGTGGCTCAGAATTCTCTGGCATGTATTCACCAGAAATCGTAATCCAACTTTGGGTAGACATCAGGGAGGTAGATGTGCAAATAGTTTTGCAGACTTAACAGTTATTTAAGATTAAGTATGGGAGACAAAGTTCTGAGAAATTTAAATGTTAAAGATATGCAAATTCTGAATTTCTGTCAGCAGAATCACATCTGTAAAAGAAAAAAGAATTGTGAGATTTGCTGTTGGTGCTGGGCTGTTCTTTTAGAGGGAAGATAAAGAACCTGGTAGTCAACACTATGAAACCGTCAAGCAGTCACACTGAAGTCTAGTCTTGGTAGAAAACATGGCTTTCTAGATAAGTAAAGCATAGAATCATAGAATCATAGAATCATAGACTCATTAAGGTTGGAAAAGACCTCTAAGATCATCAAGTCCAACCATCATCCCATTTTTCCATTGATGGTTGTAGCAGCTGTAGAAAAAGGACAGGTCATACAGACATAGGATACATGGGAAGGAAATAGCACAAACTTTAAAGAACAGAATAAAGAAGAAGGTAATTTTAAATATTATTTACACTACATTAGCATCTTGGAACACCGTTTCTTACCTTGTACCTTAGTATTATACTTGGTGTATATTAGCACTACAAGTACTTTTTCAAAGAATTGGGTTACCAAAATAATCTAAATTGTAAGTATAAAACATAAGACTATGCCTGGATCAGGACAGATGGGAAATTCCAGGTGATAACATTTGTCAGTGTAATGGGCAGTTGCTTTCACATTTAAATCAGCACAAATGAATATTGTGAACAGTAACTTTCAGAGAGGTGGTCCCACCATTTGATTAAGCTGTTGGCATTTGCTTATCAAGGAGTAGGAAAGATGAAAATACAGTTTGTACCCCCAGGAAACAATAAAGACATTTTTCCAAATCCAGATGAAAAACGTTGAAACTGTGTGATACTTTGGTAGTCTGTATTGAGATCTAAGATGAAGTAATGCATAAACTGTTACACCAGTACACATGTGAAAAAAGGAAGTGTTACTTCTGACAAGAGCTGTAGAACTGCAGAATTTAAGTTGTAAGTGTGATGGAAGGATGACATTCATGTCTGTCCTATAACCACAGCTGCGGTACAGCTGGGTGTAAGGGCTGTGCCTGAGCACATACCCTGTGCACTTAGGTTGTTAATTCCCTGGGCAGTCCAGGAACTCCGCATCTAGACATCACATAGATGAGACACTAGTCTGACTTGAGCAAAATGATTGACTGATCTTGTAGTCACTTTCACAAGAAATACTTCACTAACTGTTACTGGAACTCTCCAGGTGGGAATTTTAGGCAGTCCTAAAGATTCCCTCAGGCAGCCCCTGATAGGACTTCTTTTATTCTTAAATGTGTTGATCAACATCCTTTGTGGAGAATCTGGCAGCCCCAGCAACACCCCCAGGTGGTTCCTGCTGATCAAACTGTACTTGTAAGTAGTCAGTAGAAACTGTTCCTGCAGATGTAAAAATGGTCATGCAGGACATGTCTTTTGTACATAGGTAAGGTAGTTAGAAGATTTTTAATACATAGCTTAAGATAAACAGTAGGGACAGATCATGAAGTGGTCACGGAGGATCACAGGTCAGCTGGGTGTAAGAACTGAGCAGAACAGCAATTTGGAGAGTCTCATCCAGTCCAGCTGAAGACTAACCTGCTTGGCCCTTGCAACAGAGGCTTTCCCAAAACCAGTGATTTACTATTTAGTCATCTGCTGATGGTGATTCTCAAAGAATCCATGTGATTATATATGATGATATAATGATGATTAAAACATCCTGTGCTATTGGTTGTGAAGTATCTTCCAAAACAGTGATAGTTTGGCACATCTAGTTTTTAATCAAATCAGCACTTCCTCCAGTATTTACAGGCAGATATGTGTCCCAAAATCATGCAAAATGAATCAGTAACTACCTACACATTGCTGATTAGACTGCCAAAGCACGTGTTTTTAGACACTAACTAAAGCTTCTCTGGCATTTGCCACCTTTAAGGACCTAAAATGTAGACTTATCTAATGGATAGCATAACTGAAGAGACAACTTCTCTCATCTGTTTGCAATTTAGTTTCTTCCCTGAATCCTACTTCTAAAAAGAATTGAGCTTCAAGATAGTAGCTGCTATTCCAATTTCCTGCTGCTGCTGATATTAGAAGTTATCTTTATTGGCTTTCCTGCAGAACAATGTTCCAGTCTTTGAGAAAACACCACAGGTTATTCAGGGTTCAAATTGGCTCTAATGTTCAGTTAAATTGCTTCCTTTTTTCATATGGCAGATTTATTCTACCTGCATGTTATCTTTTTCATCCTCCTTTCTTACTCTGCAACATAAGTGGCTCTTCAATAACTTAAAGATTTCTAGTTCAATCCTTTGAATAAGACTAAGAAAGTAAAAGATGGGAAATCGCTTGCTCTTTGAGCAATAAGAAATACTTGCAGGTCTGTCACTTTTCTCAAGTTGGAAAACATCATCTACTAATTTGCCTGGTAATTACATTATCAAATACCCTTTAGTCCTAATACCATGTCTTCCTTGTAGACATACCGCTTTAGAATTAATTCAAATATATATTTCTTAAACTCCTGATCTTCAGTCTTCAGTAATCAGCCTGGCTAACTGCAAAAGAACTAAAACAATTGCTCCGTCTGTGTGGTGTTGTGTGTACATCCTTCGAGACGGGGCTATCTCTGAGGACTCTCGAAGTGTAGTGCAAAGCATAGATTCAAAGCTTTTATATGTACATTACTACACGAATAAAAACAAATTTATAGAAAGCTAACCAATATTCGTGGAAAAGTTTTAAAGATTCAGCTGCAACACAGATCCATCTAGCCCTTCATATTGTTTTCCATACTGTCCAGTTTTTGATTCACAATATTTTATTTACTGTTTTAAGAACCGGGCTAATGTTTCTAAAGAACTGTTTGTGATGATTCCAACATCCTCTTTTTAGTAGTTACATATATAAGTAATTAATTCTAAATTGGATGGTATCAAGACTGTATTTGGAGGGGTAAGAGGGTAGAATAGTTAGGTTTCGTTTTTTCTTTCTTTTTCTCATTTCTGTGAGAAACTTACAGCCTCTACTACTCCAGTGCTATGAATCAGATCCTTTATCCATTGACTTTAGTAATATAGAGTTAAAATTCTTAGAAAGAAACAAAATAAAATAATGCAGACTAATATATCCATGAGGATACTTTCATATGGAGATAGGTGAAAATAAGCATTTTCAATAAAATTGTTGAAGAGAAACTTATCAAAAGGCAGCATAGTTTAACAAATGACCAATTTTCAAAAGTTAAGAAAGAACACATAAAAAAGCCACTAGTCCAGGAAACTATTTGAATTATTGTACCTTCTTGTTTTATCTATAAAATTGGGCTGGCTACAGAACTACATTCTCCTTGATTTTTAGGGATGAAGTATATTCATTATTCTGTAGGTACAGTTGCTGTTGGAGGTCTGACACAAAGAATTCTGGAAAGAATACAGCAAGCTATAATTGTGCTCATCTGTTTTAGCTCAAACATATGTGGATCCTTCTGTATGCACATTGCTAGTGATACGCTATTTAAGAGATTCACAGTATATCTCTGTGTAAAGTTATATTTCTACCTCATTGAGCTGAGTCACTATTTTTTTGCGCTCCCGTAAGGCAGTGCATTGATGTAAATGCATTGCTATGAATGCATAACGTATATTAATCTATAGAATAACGGACAGCTTACCCTAAACCAAGGCCAGCCTTGTCAAAACCAGCCCTAATCATGGTATTGATGATGTAAGTATTAAAATAGTTAATAAATGCCCTAAGCTGTCACATTGTGATTTTTCCATCTTATAAATAAAATACAATAATATGATAAATGTCAAGTAAACTCTGGATTTCTTTAGCTGAACTGATTAACAGAAGCCTTCATTAGATAAATAATTGAGCTTTAATACGATACAGCATGAAGGAAACCTGCGGACTTTTGGAATGTGTTTACGTAACCTTCAAAACTGCATCTGATTCTTTACCTGGACGCAGATTCACTGTGATACATATGAGAGTACCATCCCATACCAATCAGGGCTGAAGTAATTTTAAATTGCAATGAAAGTAGAAATACAGATTTTGATGATAACATTTAAATGTAAAAAGAGAAGTTCTTTCTGAGGGGTTATATCTGTCTGTCTTTGTTCAGCTTGTGTGCTATGGTCCTTCAAGGAAAGTCACTGGTTAGAGGTGCCCCCTTAGCCTTCATGAATTTATAGCTTTTTTGATCAGCTATGGGAAGCTTACTGTAAAAAACAAGTTTAAGCAGGTGCATTTCAAACTTTTAGTTGCTGTTGGATTCCCTCTCCATCTCTGAATGAAAGAATTTGTTTCTTTAGAAAAGAAAGTAAGATAAAACATATTGAGTAACAACTTAAAAGAAGAAAATAAATTAATGACAGAAACAGCATCAAGAAAAAGTCAAGAAAAAGCAGGAATAGTCACTATATTAATTTCTATGATAAGTATAATTCACAGGCAAATTTTTAATGGCAGGCATATTAATTGTGCTCTGCTGATGGTAAATGCAAATAAATGGATTTATCTACTTGGATAATAGGTCCTTTACTCAGTTCCCATATATGCTAAACTGCCAAGTAACCAACTTTTTAACTCACTCTTTAAAACCTTCTGTGTCTATACACACAGACAATTAAGAACTAGTACCTGGTTTTCATTTTATATACACAGTTACCTCTGAAAACTTTTATTTTTTAATGTAGAGTGGAGATGCTAAATTTTGTATAGTATACCTCTATACCATTTTGTCCAATGGCTGAATATGAAGGTCTGATGAGTAACTTAGGATTTTTCAAGTCTGGAAAAACAACACTTACAACTATTTCAGCCTGACAATGAATGCCGTTCTTAAGGGAGGATTTAGCTCAAAGACACTGATCCAGATCCACAGCTGGAATTAATTAGAGATGCATTTGTCAGTAATCTGGCCAGATATGTCTCAGATGAACTCTGTAGCTGAGGATGTTCCTCCACTTATAGCAATCTACTGTGATTCACCAAAATTATCTAGTAAAATAATTGCTGTGTCCTAAGTTTCTTTCAGCTTTTGCAAATAGGTAAGAGTCTCTTTTATCTTACATCTTTTTAATGGTATTTTTAGGCTTGTGCAAACACAAATACCTTTTATGTTCCAACAGGAAACTCATTATGTTAAATCCTCTGTGAAGGGGAGGTGCTGCAGTTACTGCTGGAAAATTAAAATATTGGTCTGGTTGGGGTTTGCCTGGTTTCCTGCTTGTGGAGTTCCCTAAATCTTTTGTGTATAGAGCTCCTCTGAAAGTCATGTAGGGCTGTTGTCATGTCTAATGCAAATTTTATCTTTAGTGACAACACAGAAGAGCCTTACAAGGTATAAGAGGGATACTTTAATAGCCATTTATATGCCAGTGTGTTTATGTAAGTTTAAAAGACAATAAGGCAGTGTTCCTTAGTAAACAAACTGCTTTAACATGCTCTCCATAGTGAACTGCACACTTGTACAATATTAAAATATTACAAGACATAATATAAGCTTATGCATTCATCAAGCAGCCACTAGTCCCTGACCAGGCCCCTCATTTCACCTCGGATTTGTTTTATTATTTTCTTAATTTTGTTCTTTTCATTATAGAGAACAAAATATGTAACACCAGAGTTTAACTCTGGTAGTTTAGATTAAAGCTAAATTACATTAGAATAATATGAAACATGTACTAACAATGTGCCACTCCCCCAAATTAATATAATCTAATATTATGAACTAAGGCTCATAGCATGCTGTACAGTTGTAAATTTCTAGCTTTTTAAAGCACCACATCATAGAGAACTATCCAGATTGTCTAGGTAAATGACCTTCTGATTTCAAAAAGTTTTTAAGGACCTTTATTCAAGGCTATGAAAATGTACCACTGGAACTCAGCAACTTGTTTCCACATCCTATTATATTAAATTCAGGTGTTCTTATTGAACATTTCTATATTTATAAAACAATGCAAAGTGCTTTACAGAGATTTTTAAAAAATATGTTCCTTTCCCAGAACTTTAATGCTGTCAAGTGGATGGAATGCCATAAGAAATAAAAGGGTAGGAAAGTATGTTCTTAGAATTAATTAGTGTGTCTACACGAACTTCTGCCTGAATGTTATACATTCACATGTTTATATGTTGTGTGGGGTTTTTTTAATGAATGAGGAGTGCTAGCACAGCAGCAAAGGACAACTATGACATATGGTGACAGTTCTTCATTAGATTTTCCTGAAATTTAAGGCTACTTGGGAATATATAGGGGGTCATGTTTTAACACTCTTATTTTCCATTTAAAATGTCAGTAGTGCTCCTCTCAAATGGAAAGAAACAGGTCAGAATCGTAGCCTTTGGAAAACAAGGATTATATCTTCCATTGACATATGCTCAAACCAAACTCTCTAGCTGTATCTGAACTTGAGTAGGTGTACTCCACAGTCCTGATTCCCCATTTGGTAGGAGCTTAAGCGTGGTGTAGAGGAGATGCGCACTTTTGGATTTCATCCTGACGTGCAGTCAAGATACAATTAAGTTGTCAGTCCAGATCCAAGACTCTGGCAAGTTCTCCTTAGTCCCTTGCTTAAACATAGCATAAATCTCTAGGGGTTATTCCAGTACTTCCTGATCACCACTGGAGCACCTGAGCACCAGAACCAAAGGTAAAAGTGTACATTGTTCTCTTCTGAAATTTATGTCTAAATGTAATATTTGTATTTCACATAAGTTAGGTGATTATGATTACAGATTATGCCTCCTGTTCCTTTTCCTGAAATACCTGTGTATAGCAGAAGCAACATTATATATATTAAAATGTTTAAACATGCTTTGAACTTTCTGTTTAGACAGAACGTCAGTGTTTCTGAAGATCCTGTCACCACTTTATTCCTGCTGCAGATTTGGGGTGTCTCAATGGCTTTAGCATGTTTTAGAACTTCCTACGTCACAGCAAAGCGGAACCGCATGATGTAATGTGGGCACATGTTGCAAAGGCAGAAGCCACTTCTTCAGCAGCCTCCAGTATGCTCCTAACTCTGCGGTTTGCAGAGCTGTTAAGCTATATGGGAGCCTTACAGGTGAGACGCATCCTACGGCAGAGCAGTGGAAGAGTCCCTCCTTTCCTGCATGCTCTCTAAACAAGTAAGAGGCATTCCCAGAGTAAGCAGAACAGAGGCAATCTCTCTCCATAGACCATACATGGGGTAGAATACCTTGTGGCTGTAGCTACAGTTAAAAAGTTCTCAGGTTAAATGCTTGATGTCTGCTGTGGCTATACATGCAAACAACATATCTCCAAGCAACGCCTGTTCTGGTAAGTAGATTCCCCATCTTTAACCTAGCTTGTGGAAACAGTCCAAGTTTAACTGTATTCCAGCCAGGCTTACGGAGCAGGCTTTCTCACATAATGAATGTTACCTTACTTGGGACATTTGGATTGGATGATGCTACTTACACTTCCAGTATTTATCATAAATGGCTAATCCTAACTCCAGCTTCTGTGTCCATGATCAAAATGGAAGTTTTTTAATTCCAAATATGAAACTTATTCCTTCTGCAGGCAACCAACTGTAATGAATATTAGTGTTTTCATATGTATTGGAAATGTGTATGTATGTTTTTTTAAGTATGTATATGTATGCATTATCTATCCCAGCTACTTATAAAGGAGAGAAGCTTTTGAAGTCAGTTAAGTTTAGTGTTCTCTTGAATAAACTACAAAACTGACATAGGCTATTAATGATTTATACACATGGGTGGTATAAATCTTTCCAAAGGAGGTCGCTTTATGTGTATAGTGGCTTTGTTTATAAGATAATAAAACTATATGGATATTTTCTGTAGTTTTATTATATAGTATTACAGAATAAAGGCTGTCCTTTTCTTTTAAAGGGCTCCACTTCTGGGTGTATATTAAAGGACTCTGCTGTGTAAATAGCCATAAAGCATATATTTGTGTGAATAAGACATAAAATATGCCACATATAGAGAAATCCCATCAGATTTAAGAATAGCAAGCATTAAAAAGACTTCTCCAGACCCTACAGAGTCTCTCCAAGTTTTCTGTGCAGTTAAAACTGTTTTTAATAGAATTTTAAAGCAACTATAAGAAAGCTCTCTCTAAGATAAATTGTATCATATTTAATCCTTCTTGACTGATTGTCGTCTGCCTTAATGCTATGAATTTTTGCAGTACTGTTTTTAGTATTCTGATTCAGTCCAAAATTTCAATTTACCTTTGAAAAGCCTTTTGAAACTTCTCCAAACCAGGAATCCTGTGATTTAGCCAGTTCTATGTGTCCTTAATATCAAACTTTAATCTCCTTTGTTGCAAATTTTGTAAATTATTGCTTGCACTGTCCTTGGTGAACATAGACAACAGTTGATCATTGTCCTCTATAGAAAGGGCATTATACATATTTGAAGACTGTGATCATGTTCCAGTTCAGTCTTTATTCTTCTAGACTAAACAAGCTCCATTATTTCAACCTTTCCTCATAGGTCATTTTCTGCAGCTCTTATAATTTTTATTACTCTTCTCTGGACTCTATCCAGTTTGTTTACATCTTTTGTAATGACTCAAGGCTGGTCTGTGTCCGTTAACAAAACCACATTCTTCCTAATGTAGTTAAGATCTGGTTTTAAAACAAACAATCAAGACTAAATGGTTTGATCACAAAGTGACTCGGGTATAAAACATGTTTGTGTGAGAGCTATCTCTTCCTTACTAGGCCTAAAACAATGCTTGTACAATTTTGATAGCCAAGACAAAAAAAAAGCACAGTTTCTAACATATGGGAGTGATTAAACTAATTTGGGAAAGATCGTGAGGTTCATTCTGTCATTTCGGACAACTCTGTCAGACAGGAGATGTCTACACAATTTTACTTCTTTTTTGTGAAAAATGATTTATATGGTACTCCTGACCTACTGAAAAGCTTAGGATCTGCTGCTTAAATGCAGACAGAAACAGTCATTGCCCAAATGTTATAGCAATCACTTTGTAGTTCTAGAAAGTTATGCTTTGCTTTTTAAAAAAGTAAAAATAGAATTCTATTATAAGCATTTAAAAACAATTGTCAGTCAGTAATTTAGAGCAAAATCATAGACTTCACAGTCATGAGAAGTTAAACATTGCCTTTGACCTGATATAAATGATAAAAAAATGAAGTACAATATGATCTGGCATTTGATATCTGTTCAGAAGAGTGAAATAATGAATTAAGGCAACTTGTGTCTAGAGCACAAGTCTTATGAGGAGCGGCTGAGGCAACTGGGGTTGCTTAGCCTGGAGAAAAGGAGGCTGAGGGGAGACCTCATCGCGCTCTACAACTACCTGAAAGGAGGTTGTAGCGAGGTGGGTGTTGGTCTCTTCTCCCAAGTAACGAGCGATACGACAAGAGGAAATGGCCTCAAGTTGCACCAAGGGAGGTTTAGATTGGACATTAGGAGAAATTTCTTTACTGAAAGAGTGGTCAGGCCTTGGAACAGGCTGCCCAGGGAAGTGGTGGAGTCACCATCCCTGGAAGTATTTAAAAGACTTGTAGGTGAGGCGCTTAGGGACATGGTGTAGTGGTAGATTTGACAGTGCTAGGTTAACGGTTGGACTTGATGATCTAAAAGGTCTTTTCCAGCCTAAATGATTCTGTGATTCTATGAATATCATGCTGCTGGTCGTCAGGAATATGCAAGATTTTTTTCTCTGAAATCAGAAGGTATCCTTCAATTTTAAGTGTTACATTGTCTAGATTCATTTTGTCCTCTTGCATGGAATTCAATTCCAGATGGAGAGATGTTTTTCCCCGTGGTATTACCCATTTAGTTTACAGTTTCTTACATAAACTGTAGAAGACTTTAGAATTTTATTGGATCATACTTGTTTAATGGTTGGAATTTAAAACATGTCTATATTAAGCATGTCTCCACCGGTAAACTAATCATGCAGAACTCCAAAAAATTCCAAGACTTTGGTTTACCAGAAGTGAACATACCCTGTGCAAGTATGCAGTAGATAACACCTGGGTACTGCAAAGTATAACTGCCTGTGAACAAGAAGCTATTTTGGTTTTGATGAGCTGCTGTAATGTTGTGTGCAGTTTCATCCTGGTGCTTGGAGCAGCTAACTGTTGGAAATGTATTTGTCTGCTTTCCTTTTTTGGTGACTGCTCAGTGTTAGCTGTTTGTAACAGCTGAAACAAACAGTGGGTTTTTATCCAGGAAGACACACTTTGGATTGAGAAAGAGTTATCAGTCATCTCTCTTTCCCTCCCCACATTCCCTACATCCTAACTCTTCCTCTTCTCTGTATCCATATCCCCCTCATACTTTCCCAAACAACTCAGCTGCTGACTGCATACCGCTCAACTACCAATATCCTCTCTCCCAAACACTTGCTAGCTCTCCGGCCTTTTCAAGCCTCTTTCTTCCTCAGACTTTTGTGCACACATAGATACAGAGTACACCTCTGTACCCACAATCCTGAAGAGCTGATCTGATGGCTTATCTTCAGCTGGTTGCTCAGAATTACAGCCTGACTCTCCTAGGCACTGAGTCTGTCTGTGCTGGCTAGTGGGCAGCTGAGGGGGTACGTACCCCTGACTTACCTGCCCCAGGGAGATGATGCATCCCTTTTGAATTTATCGGGAAATCTATCTCTGAAATGGCAATACAGGTTCAGATTCTCATAGGGCACAGAAGATGTGTAGCAGACCACTAGGAGTAGCAACAACATGACTTACAAATTCTAGTGATGATGTTAGTGTTCTTTAGACCTTACAGCTAGCAGGCTGGTCTGATCAAGTCCAATGGTCAGCAAACTGCAGCCAGGAGTCGGGGAGAGGGACAAAAGGGATGAATGATTAGCAGAACCAATAAAAATCATAGAAAAGGAAGGAAGGGAAGAAATCTGGAGAATGAACTGCATTTTGTTGGTTTTTTAATATTTACTGATCACTTCTTATGGTCTTTATCATTTTACTGATTCCTAAGTCATTACCATTGTTTTTATATAGACAACAAGTATTTAAGTTTCAGCTGCCTGCTAGTAATAAATATGTATAAGCTATAGAACATGATTTTTTTCCTTTTTTTCCTTAAGCTGTCACTTGAGAACTGGAAGCATGGCTATGGCAGAGGGTCAAAGCAATTTTATAACATTCTAGTTTTGCAAATATTTGAAAAAGGCTAGTTTTCCCCCTGGTCTGCAAGGCTCAGCTTTTGACCTTGTGAGGCTGGTAGAGTCCACTGAAGGCTAGATTGAGGGTTTTATATCCTCATTCCTAGCTCCCCTTATGTTCATACTTGTTTGTGCCAGGTTTAATATGCAATGTATGTCAAATTCAACTGAGTACAATTACTTTGGTAGCATGTCTTTGAAAAAAAATCTTTTTTTTCCCTTTCTTCTTTTTTTTTTTTTTTAATAATCATACCTAACTCTAATACTGTACTTTATTAGTCTGGTGATTTTTTTTTTTTTTTGTGATCTTTAATCTAGGTGTCTGCAAAATTGATACAGCACTGGCAGTTACTTAACAAGTTATACATCTTTTTCTCTGTGTCCAGTATAACATGGGATTCAGCTTGAGACTGACAGCTGAATTTAGCTTTCTAAAGCATGATAGCTGTCTGGGCTTCCAGTACTGTGGAGATGTAGTCACTATCAACGAGGTCTTAATCTTGGACTGAATCCTACCCCTAATCATATCCTAGTTTTGAAGCATTTGCTCGGTACTTCCGAAGACTTTAACTTGAAAGCCATTCGTAAGCTGATGAATCTTTTCACTAGGGAAAAAAATATTAAACTGATGGAGAAGAGAAAGCTTTGGAATTTCCCTTCATTTATACTAGGGATCCAGAGGTTAGATACCCAGCCAAAATTTCTACCTCTCTCAAACCACAAAATTAGAATAGGAAACTCCTGCCAAGTTCTCAGAGCATTCTGGCATTTCCCTGCTCAGTCAAAACAGTAAAGGTAAGTTCAGCTGTGGAGGAAAAGTCTAAAGACAGTATCTCAGTCATCCACCCTTACAAATGGCGGTATGTTTCACAATTTCAGAACGTATCTGATCATGATACTTGTTTTTTACAGTATCATCTAAATAATGATAGTGATTGGTTTTGTTGTTCTTTTGTAAAGTACAACCTCCTTTCCCTTTCCTTGTCCACATTCACACTTCACAATATCTTGCCATTTGGAACAGTGTGTGGCATATTCTTACGTCTCAAGAGCTAACGGGTGGCCTGAAACAGAGGGAATAGATTTGGAGCCCCTATGTGCAAAATGAAAAAGCAACAAAGGGATCTGAGAGCAAAAAAAACATTTTGTCTAAAATTATTGGCCTCAGTTCTTGTGAAAAAAAGACTATATAGATTTCATACAGTTCAACTTTTCTGCTGGCTCATAAGTCAGTGCTGTCTTGCTATTTGAAATAAAGCACCAGGTTTTCCTTGAATATGTCAGTTAGGAAAGCTTTAAATGAAGTGTATATGGGGATGTATTTAAATGTAGTCAGACAGCTTAATGATCAGACAGATTTTTTTCCATTACTGTTAATCAGGAGGTAGTGATGTGGGCCAGTGATACAACCAGGCGAGCTCACGTGTCTTGTAAGCAAGCTTTTTAGTCATGCTCTAAACCTTAAAATAACCCTGAACACGCTCCATTTTTAGCAATGAGGGGAAAAAAAACCCTCAATCTCTTCAATATTGTCTGTCTTTTCCCATTCTTCATTCCTCAGAGGTTTGGAAAGAGAGACCTACCATCTGCCTGCCAGGCAACATGTCAAGGGACCCGTATCCTTTTTTCTGACTGCTTGTCAGAAACTGGGTTAAGAAAAAAGTAGGCTGAAGATGGGAATGAGCCAGTCTTGGAAGCCTGCCCCTTGCCAGTAAGGTGCTGAGCGACCAAAGGCGCTCTCTCCTATCCTGAGCCCTGCACATTGCCATCACAGGGCTTAGTGCCTGTACATTAAATAGGTTTTGCCTATGTATCTCCTTTCTCACAAGCTTATCTTCTGCAATGCTTTTTATCCATAAATAGATGACACTGCATTTATGACCCAGTCAGCTTTAAAAGAAACAGACACCCCAAGTTTACTCGTTGTGAATAATATTTAGGTTAAGAACAGTGAGTCCTTTTGTAGTACTACCAGCAGTCCACCAGATGTCACATTACGACAAAAATGGCAATTTCTGTGTACCTGGAAAGTACTGCAGTCCTAACCTTGCAGAAACAGCACAGTCTGTTCAGGCAGCTTCAGCTTAAGGTGTTCAGACAAGCAGAAGGCCACCCTTGAGCAAGAATGTTCTGAGGTCTATTGTAATCTCTTGCTGAGCACTGAGTTGCCAACTTGATTTCATCTCTAAATTATTAAAAGAACATGTGAACAAATCCACCCTCAAGCTCTAACTCATAGCTCTACACCAGTTGCAGACTCAGTGGAAGTGGAAGGAATTGCACCAGGTTGCCCAACCAGAAATTCGGTTCTGTTTTCTATTTTGAAATATTTCTATTTCTATGGTTAGCAAGAGTGGATGACGAATGTACCAAACACAAGAAAGTTTATTGCCACTCTCAAACCTCTCACTTCACACAATGAGTAGTTCTTTGAATACTTCTAGAAGTTGCTGTTCTTTTAAATAAAAAAGTCTTACTTTGCTGTTGCAAAGTTTACTCCTCAGAGCAAAATTAACTTACTTCATCTTTAAAAAGGTCATAATGTTTTTCCTTTAGTTTGGTTTGTGCCCTGCATTGAGTTTTTGTGCTCTTCATACATTTATATACTTTAAACTAATTTCAAAGGGTTTTATTTCTTAGTTGCAAGAAAACATATCTACACTTGGAATATAAACACTGGGTGGAATCGCCCTTTCTGTAGTGTTTATGAAGAGAGGGAGAAAATTTCAAAGTGGAGTTGCCAGACACTTAGGTCATAGAAGTGCTAAAGGAAATATTTTGTGCTAGTTAAATAACAGGTCTAAATAGATGTGTGAAAAGAGACAAAAACCCCTGTGACACAGTCAGCGTAATGGTTATGAGCGTCCGTCCATGCAAACACTCCAAGTCTGACTACATTTCAGAAAAGCCGATGTTCCAAACAGCAAAAACTAGCATGCACTAACACTAACACCAGAGGCTTTAGGTAAGATCCATACCAGTTGCACAAGTAGGTTTTGAGTGAGATGGTAAAGATGGGAAAGGAAATGAATGCAGAACCAACGGTATGAGATTAGAAGATGATTGCCAGTATCTTGGGTTCCATACGTACCAGTTTTGGTGAAAACTTGAGTAAATGGTAAATATAAGCTAGTGTCAAATGAAGGAAAAATAACTTTACTGATGGGCATTTAGGTGCTTAGCTACACAAGAAATATATCTTTAGAATATTCATAGAATCATAGAATTATAGAATCATTAAAGTTGGAAAAGACCTCTAAGATCATCAAGTCCAATGGTCAACCCAACACCACCATACCCACTACACCATGTCCCTAAGCGCCTCACCTACACGTCTTTTAAATACTTCCAGGGATGGTGACTCAACCACTTCCCTGGGCAGCCTCTTCCAAGGCCTGACCACTCTCTCAGTAAACAAATTTCTCCTAATGTCCAATCTAAACCTCCCTTGGTGCAACTTGAGGCCATCTCCTCTCATCCTATCGCTAGTTACTTGGGAAAAGAGACCAACACCCACCTCACTACAACCTCCTTTCAGGTAGTTGTAGAGCACGATGAGATCTCCCCTCAGCCTCCTCTTCTCCAGGCTAAACAGCCCCAGTTGCCTCAGCCGCTCCTCATAAGATTTGTACTCCAGACCCTTCACCAGCTTCGTCGCCCTTCTCTGGACACGTTCCAGCACCTCAATGTCCTTCTTGTAATGAGGGGCCCAAAACTGAACACAGTATTCGAGGTGCGGCCTCACCAGTGCCGAGTACAGGGGCACGATCACTTCCCTACTCCTGCTGGCCACACTATTTCTGGTACAGGCAAGGATGCCGTTGGCCTTCTTGGCCACCTGAGCACACTGCTGGCTCATGTTCAGCCAGCTGTCAACCAGCACCGTCAGGTCCTTTTCCTCTGGGCAGCTTTCCAGCCACTCTCCCCCAAGCCTGTAGTATTGCATGGGGTTGTTGTGGCCAAAGTGCAGGACCTGGCACTTGGCCTTGTTGAACCTCATACAGTTGGCTTCGGCCCATCGATCCAGCCTGTCCAGGTCCCTCTGCAGAGCCTTCCTACCCTCGAGCAGATCAACACTCCTGCCCAACTTGGTGTCATCTGCAAACTTACTGAGGGCGCACTCAATCCCCTCATCCAGATCATTGATAAAGATATTGAACAGGACCGGCCCCAAAACTGAGCCCTGGGGGACACCGCTCGTGACTGGCCACCAACTGGATTTAACTCCGTTGACTACAACTCTCTGGGCTCGGCCATCCAGCCAGTTTTTTACCCAGCGAAGAGTGTACCTGTCTAAGCCGTGAGCTGCCAGCTCCTCTAGGAGAATGCTGTGGGAGACAGCAAACTTTGCAAGTTCTGTTATGCTCTGATGTTTCTCGGGGTTTCACTTAGTAATTTCTTAAGGTTTAGAATGTAGAACATAGTAACTACATGTGAAAGGAGATAAGTTGAGTAAAATCTGGGTTCTGTGTTGGGATAAGATACTTAAAAGGCTTATTAAGAAATTTTTTTTTCTTTACAAAGAAACATCGAATGTAGTTGAGTTTGAATAAAATCGAATACCAAAGAAAAGTAACTATGAATTGACATAACTACCTCTTCCTTCTTTCTATTGGAAAAAGCTTTCACTGAAAAATTCTTTCTTTAGCTGAAACTGGCAACTATATCGCCATTGTCAAGGGTGCGAGAACTGCCAATCGGTTTGGCAATAGGCTGGAGCAGAGCTGTGAAAACGTGCAGCTAAGTTTTGGCATTCTGTAGAAAAAAGTCAGGCATAGCTGAACTGCTGTTCGTGTAATTTTGGATCCATTGCAGTACTGATTGTAACATTTTTTTAAAAAAACCCACAATATTTGAAACATCAATAGATACTATTAAAATGATATTTATTTTCCATCAGCTCCAGACTGAAGGGTTCCTTACCTCCCCACCATCCTTCAGTATTTGTTATCAAGTTATAGATGATTTTCAGGGCCATTATCACCTTTTTTTCCAAATTGTGAGCTGACGCACTGCTGTTAGAGGAAGTTAGTACTCAGTGTGGCAAGGGTTTTAGCCAGTCTTTATTCAGGTGACTTAGCCATGAACTCTAATGGGCTTACCATGGATCTCAGCTTCATTGAAGATTTTAGTTGTAATTTTTTTTGGCCATTGATGTGTTGAGAAAATGGTAAAGGAGTTCTGTTTTGTGTCATGTTGAATAAAGCTACCCAACCAGACAGTCTGTGGCATCTCTAAAGGAGGCCATTGAAATTTGATTGGCAGAGCTTACGTATTCCGTTTATTCTGAGTTTCAATAGACTGAATACTAATGTAACGACTGAGTACTAATGTACTGACTACTAATGCTTGTTGACAAGATCTTTTGAAAGATGAAGTAAATGCAGAAACATTAGACTGCATAATTCTTGACTTTTTTTTTCAATATCCTTCCTATTTACTATCGTGGAATATGATAGGGAGCAATATGGCTTTGAATGGGCTGTTTGCCATTTAAAATGCTGGAAATACAACATAAGAAGGAGTACATGGTAACTAATATTCAGATTTATTTTTGCAGATGTTTAAGGCGTAATATCTTTCTTGGACTGCCTAACAATTCTTTCTAGAGGTAGCAATCTACTTATTAACTTCACATCTCTCTTATATATTTTCAGATGTATAAATATCTCTGTCAGGACTTATTTTCAAGTGTTAAAATGTGTTAAATGTTACAAAGCAATGGGAAATAGAAATGTGCTCCTGAAATATGAGTACCAGATAGTGAAGGAAAACAGGAAAACAAACATGCTTAAGTCCTGCTTAGAAGAGTGGGAACACTGTTTCAGTATGCATATGACTATAAATGAAAATAACAAGTTTTCTCCTACAGTTAGAAACAAAAAAAAGCCAACCCTACATGTTAATTTGCTTCTTCCTTCAGTCCTTAACTTACCCAGTAGTCAAAAGAATGTAGTAATTCATTACGAAGGAACAAACTGGTTTACCCAGTGCAAGGCAAGGTAAGTCTTTCTTCTTGTCCTGACCTCTCTTTCTTTCCCCCTCGTTCTTTGACCAAAAGTAGCCTATCTTTGAAAGACTTATGCTATTCAAATGCTGTTGATAAGTTTATTTCACACTAGAGAAAATGGGAGGAGATAGCATTTGCTAATTATGGAGTGGTCTGTGCAGTACAGGGCAGACTGAATCTGGTTGGAAAGAGATAATGAATAAACAAACTGTTGAAATAATATATATTACACCTTTTATATATTCCTAACTGAATATTCATGAAAGGGAACTAGAAAAGTAAGTGATACTTTGAAGGATAGTTCCATCTTTCTAATGAAAAGAATTAAATTGCAAATTGAGGACCAAATTATTTTGTTAATCTTTACCTTTTTATGACAAGGGGGTTATGTATTGTTTACTAAATAAATGTTGATAATTTTACATACACCAAATGACAGCAATGGAGGGTTGCCATAGATCTGCCAGTCTGAGTTGCAGTAAGGGAGAAGTGGAACGTATGTCATGTTCTATTGGACAAACTGTTTATTTGGTGTATTTTGAGACACACAAAGCCTGTTCTTGACTAATGAGAAAAGAAGCTTGTTCGGTCTCTTCTTGATTGTTGCAATGCTTGTGTGTTTCCCTTTATGCCCATGCTCAGTTCAGTTGACTAAGTAAGAAATATTCACCTTCCCTAAAGCCTTGTCTCATTACATTTTTAAGCTGCTACGGCCAAAACTTCAATCTGTTATGAGGAATGACTAGTTAGGACAGAGAATATTAGATTTTGGTAGTAACATGGTTTAGGAGCCAGCTAATGAGGAGGGGAAAGCTGGCAGTACTGAAAGATGAGCATTGATTGCAAGAAAAGGTATTATTAAACAGAATCCTCAGGGAGGTTGTCTGCTATTTTCATTTACTGCGTGTGCCAGTGAAATTTGCTGAGGATGCAGGGCTAGGAGGTGTGATCGATATAAAGGACATCTGAGATCTCAAAGATAACTAATATCTAGATGATCCTGAAGCCTCAAGGAATGGAATTGGAATAAAAGTGATTAGTATGAAATGTAATATTTAAGCTGAAAAGTTACTAAGAACAGCAGTAAAGTAGGCGCTTTTTGGCTTTCAACAGCTGGAGAGGACATGAAGCAGTGATTCAGTTATCTTGTGAGCATGAGTCATGTCATAGTACCATGAGAATAATAAATTCAATTTGCTATTTACCTCAGCAGAGGTAGGCAATGAAGCATCATTGTAGAAAGGACAGATATGAGTTCCTCTGAAATGCTCTGCAAGATTATGGCCACTGATGCTCAAGAAAGATGAACTCAACTTGGATTAAATGTGGGGAAGAGTTATAAGGATGAAGTAGGGAAGAGATCTGAATGTTCTTGTTTGACCAGATCCTTATCAAATTTCATTTTTCTAAACACTATCTAAAAATACATTAGCGAAAGGAGAGGTATATGAGAAGGACCAATAGGCACAGCAAGAAGTGTGTGCAAACTCATCAGAAATTACTTTAGCCTGAAAACTAGACAACACTATACAGTTATTGCAGCAGTGAGGTTCCAAAACAATCTTCCAATAAGAATAATAAAGACAGAGATATACTATTTTGTAAAAATAGGACTTAGTGAGCTATATGGTTATTGGCAGTAACCAGGAAGTCAGTTTGACAATCTCAAAGGTAACTTGCTCATCCATCTCAGTGTTTTTAACAAAGGTAGATGTATTGTTCAACATTCTTTTGGATTATGCAGACATGCTCAAGCTTCTCCAAATTAATGTTCTTAAGAACTTGGTTTGCGTTTTTCAGTATTTCAGACTCCTTGAGAAGTGTCCTGTACATAACACTAAACAAAACATTAATTGCAACAAGCTTTGTTCCTATCCAGATAGCCGAAGTAGAAGAAGGGAAGAGACTGACTTAAATGGACAAATGACATTCTTCCAAGACACAAGGACACTGAGTTTGTGACTCATAATTTGCAGTTTACTATACAATGACCAGAATTATGAGAACAATGACTACAGTACATTTCACTGGCATATGTAAATTCCTAAGGTTTTATTTTTCTGCCTTTCGGACTTCCAGGTCCCATATATATCCAAGTACTTGTCAGCTAGCAAGAAAGAAATTCTTTGACATCCTGTGTACTTAGTCAGACAAAACACCTCTAAAATAGTAGAGATGTAAATTGGGTGACCTGGTCACTTTAAGAATAATTTAAAATTTACTGACAAAGGTCTGAAACTCAAGTTTTCTACCTGCTTGGCTGAAAGCAAATTCCTTGCTCCAGATGCAGCCAAATCCATCACTGATCCTACTAATAATGGAAAAAAAGTAATAAGAGTGATATTTCAGTAAACATGGATTGTGGTAGTGCTTTCCAAACCTGTTTTGGAGTCTGTTTAGCAAAAGGGTTTAATTTTCCCAAGGGCTGATATCACAGTAGTCCAGAAGTATAATACACAAATAACATAAATAAAACATGAAATTTCAAAGGCATATAAATATTATCTACTCTTGTTTTTGTGCAATAAGATTATAGAAGGAACCATCAAAATCCCCTGAAACAATACTAACTTGAACAGAGAATTGTTCTGACTAGTCTTGGGTTTTAATAGGAAAGAGATACAAATACAGCATTTGCTTTGGATCAGCTTTAGGTTAATATTTTTGTCAGTTTAAGGCTAAATCAGACAAGATTCTGGTTTGGCTTTGGCTGAGCCAAAAATCTCCCAAGCTCTTTTCAGGAGATTTTGGCCATCTTGAATAGCCAAAATGAAAGATATTATTATTTATCTTCCAAAATTCTTAAATGTCAGCATTCTTGAGGAATCAGATTTAAAAGAAAAAGCATTTTTATGATTTTGCAATAGATTTCAACCTATATAAAGAGAGGAATTCCACAATAATGATTTTTGTAAATGTAAAAATCAAAGAAAGAAAATATGGTTAAATAATAAACCATTCTTCTGCCAGGAAAGCTTTTCAGAATGTTGTGCTAAAATATAATGCTTGATGTTAAAAGTGGCTTACAGAGAATGAATGATGAGCTGACATACTCTGGTATGCTTAATGCAGAGCAAACTTAAAAGCATGAAAAATGTGCAAATGAGGAAGACAGTTTATGTGTTTTTTCTCAGAAGAGGTTCTAGACAGCTCACTGGTTTCTGCCATTCCAAACAACAGAAATAAATGTTGCCTTTTGGGTTTCAGCAGGACTTTGACATTGGCATGGCTTTTTGGTTTAGTTTAGTTTTTTTGTATGTGTCTTTTACCCATAATGATTGAATACAATTTTAAGTGTGCAGGGTG
Organism: Calonectris borealis; assembly: GCF_964195595.1. Taxonomy (NCBI): domain Eukaryota; kingdom Metazoa; phylum Chordata; class Aves; order Procellariiformes; family Procellariidae; genus Calonectris; species Calonectris borealis. The sequence goes on from NC_134313.1 coordinate 45,372,241, forward strand.
GGATTGCTAGTCAAGAAGTGAGTATGATTTTAATTCTAAATATCAAAGAATCCACAACTTCTCATCACTTTTTCCTGATTTGTGGACAGCTTCCTGGAAATCTTGGTGCCATTAACTTCTTGGTGAACTTAAGGAGACTGAGTGGCTGTTTAATCATTCTTTCTTCATTAGGAATTGTAATTCTTTTTTTCCCCCTCTCCTGGTGAATTTCCACCACTATCATTGAGATTTTTTCCTTCACTCAGTTGTTCTAATCCCAAATTCTTGCTTCCCATGACACTCAAGTTTCAACTGTTCCCTAAGATCAACAACCAGATGCTCATTGTTACAGTTTTCACTCTCAGGGAGGGACTACTCCCTTTTTACCACCAGCTTTTGACCTACAAAATAATAGCAAGAGGTATTTCTCAGGCATATACCAGAAGGAAAGGGAAGAGAAATTTGCCTACCAAGGATCTTTTGCTCTAATCAGGCAGCCAACACATTGTCAGAAGCAAAGGTAAAAACACTAGTGGGTATAGGAAAATAATAAATTAGAGAATAATTACTTGATCTAATAATCACTTGATCTGATGAGATTCATTGCGGTTTCAAAAAGCAATGCTGGAAATATGAAGAATGGTCAACTTAATTCCTGGAGAAAACATGTTGGATAAAAACATTGTCAGGCACCTAGGAAATAAAACTATGGACTTGTCAGGAACTAGCTAGGTTAAACTAAACTAGCTTTCCTGCAGAATAAACTAATAGGCCTTTTGCATAGAGGAGAAGCAATTAATACAGTACTTTGACTTTGAGAAACATTCTGACACAGTTGCTGAATAGACTGTCATAAGCAATGAATAACTGATAAAAATAAAACCTGACACCTCTTATGCAAGTGTATAAATTGAGGGGCACACACTTTTAAAATTACCCATTGAATTTGACTCTGAAAGGGTCTCTCCTGCTTCTAGTATTGGTCAGTACTTTCCACTTTTGACTTGGAGTTGGAATTGGAAGTAATTACCAAATACACAGTTATCATTGTGGTAGGAATTCAAACTCCCTTTAAGAGTAAAGTAACATTCCCGTAACATGTAATAACATCAAGTAACGTGTTCCTGTAGTGAACAGTATTTTCTTTTTTTTTTTTTTTTTTTCAGCTACAAGTCTAATTAGTTAAATATACACAATCACACCCAGGTAACAATAATCAGTGGTGTGTATAAATGTTGCTGGCTGTATTCAGAAGCATGCAGTTTAAGAAAGGTGTTGATCGCTGAGAGAACATTGAGCTGAGGAACAATGAGAACAGTCAGGGGTCTGCAAATGGCCACGTGAGAGGACCAATTGCAGGAATTAGGATAGTTTACACTGGACAAGACTGAAGTGAGACCTGATGACACCTTAAAAACTTTAAAAGTTGCTAACAAAGAGAGAGCGAGAAATATCAAATCTTCTCCACAGACACTGTGGAAAGGACAAAGAGGAGTCTTGAGCTTAAATGACTCAAGGAATGTTTAGGTTAGGAGGAAGAAAACACCTTTCCAGAATAGAGGAATATTAAACAGTGAAATAGGCTCCTGTGGTCCCCAAAACAATGATGTTCTATCCAGAAACTCCAGTTGTCATTGCTGAGCTTCTTAGGAACAGCTCAACAGATACTTGCCAGGAGTGCAATAAATGAATCTGGTCTTGCTAGCAGTGGGTGGAAAAGCTCTTTAAAGTCCCTGCACTATCATCTCTATCATTCTTCCAAATGTTTGCCATAATCTAGCCTACACGTATGTTTGTAGCATTTTTATTTTTAATTGGGTTCATCTTTGTCTGGAGTCGAAGGGGTTTGGTTTTTTGCACCCACCTCCCTCATCCAGCCGGTGGTACCATCGAGCCGCACGTAGCTTGATAGTGTTAATACATATGGTCGGTTCTCCCTCTAGTGGCATCACTCGGTTGAGATTTATTTAGAGGAAGGAGGTTTTCACCTCTGGCCAGTGAAGCCTGATACCCACAGGCACAGGGAATCTGGGGACCTCGGATTAGCATTTCCCATCAAAATTCTTGTTGTCCCTTATAGCGCTGCTGTGATCACACTTAGAAACTCATCTGCGACTCCTGGTTGAAGCAGGCAGTGTAAAGGGGGCTGCTTTATGGTGAAGGTTTCCTAAGTTCAAGTTTGCATTAGCCCTGATAGCAACAGATAATATCTTACATTTTCAGCCCCAGTCTTTCTAACTTTAAAGAAGGAATGTATCTAAATCTTCAACAGATTTCTAAGAAGCAGGCACAGTTTTTAAAGGGGAGGCAGACTTTTTTTAAAAGTCAAGCCACAAAAAAGGCAATGTTGGTCAGACACAAGGGAAATTGCAGATGGTCTCCAGACCCTGAAAATTAGTTTGCAAGTTGATATTAGGGATTAAAATTAAAACTCTGCTTTCTAGCCACACTTGCAGTGGCAACCCCAGGTGCGTTGCCAGCTGCTTGTTGCTCCTGGCACCCAACCTTGGAGGGAGGCAGTGGACCTTGTTACTCAGGGCAAGGGGACTCTGATGCCACGCGTACTGATGGAGTTAGGCTTACCACATGCACATCCACACCTCTCTACTTCTCGATTTGTTCTTGTTGGGAGAGAAGAGATATCTAGTTATCTCTTGGGGGACTTTTACATCCTGTTCTTCATTTTTCTAACTACTTTGTTCCCTGGGTTGTAAGAGCAGGAAGTTTCATTGTTTGCCTCTTTATTTTCTCAGTAAAATTGTGGCATTGTAATTTTAAACTTGTACTGTATTGTAACTAAAAGAATTGTACCCCGCACAGGGGCTTTGATCTGGATGAATATGTTAGACAAGGCACTTGTCTATGTTTGACTGGTGGTACTGGTTCAGCATTTATCTTGCTGTAGTTTACTTTGTACTTTTATTCAGACAATTTCATACAGATTTCAAGGATGAAAACAAAACAAAACAAAACAAAAAGGTCCAGGAACTTAATCATGTTTATGCATTGGTTTTTTATAACAAGTTATAGTGAAATTAAACTGTGGAAACATTGTACCCTCATGGAGAAACATGCAGTTTAGAAACTGTTCTGCTACCAAGTTAATTTTTTAAGTGGAATTGTAGATAGTTCCTGAAAATGTATTTGTTACATTGCTCCACAATTATCTTTTCTCTCTGAACAACAAAACTGCTCTATTTTCAAACAATTTTTTTTTTGTTTCTTTCTCTCTTTGTTTGGCAACAGCAAGTAAACTTAACGTTGGAGTGAAAAGAAGCTCAAGATGGAAGGGGAAGGTTTTATAAATTGGATGATTGTATAGCTCAGGCACTACCTAATTTTTACTGAGCTTCTCAAGGAAGTTAAGGATATGATATTTTTAACCTTTCTACTGTGCAAAGATTTAAAGAAGAATATGTTATTCTGCTTTAGTAAGTTTTTGTGCTTTTACTCTTCATTATTATACATATAATTTATAAGAGAAAAAGATTATATTTTCATGCATAAATTCAAAGCCTTGAAATATGTATATATCTGATTCTTATCTTAAAAGCAAGGAAATCCTAGCATAATACAAGCCTTTCAGACAGGGAACTGCAATAAAACTTAATGTAAATGTTTGAAGTATTTTGTATTCTATCACTGAAGTTCAGCCTTTTGATTGAATTATTTTCTTCAATTTCACCCTAAGGAATTATTAATAGAGTCATTCTAGGACCTAAAATTGACCATCCCTACATCATAAGCCAGAGTTCTCAAGCCAGCTACTGGCTCCTAAGTCCTTATGAACTTAGAAATTGAACTCTGTTAAGGCCACGACAGCAACAGTAGCAGTGTTTCCTGGCTGCTGAACCCAGTAGTTTTTGTTTTGCATTTCTGCAAGTACAAACTTTCCTTTCAGAGTTCAACTCCTGGGCTGGGCTTCAACAGAGCTGGAGTAATACTATGTACTAAAATTTGTTTACATTATATTTCCAAAGTCACATGAAATGAAACTGTTACAGCCCACATGTTGTTTGATAGCCCATTTATATCATAAATAATGATTAAAAATCCTAACTTAGTAAATAATGCTCAGAATATGATACAAAAAGAGCTGTTTTGTAGACTCAGAGATTTTCTTTTCTATAGGAAGGTTATTTCTGGTTAAAGTAGTTGATAATTATAAATAATATTGCAAATGAATCCTGAATGAAAGAAGATATAAAATGTTACTTTCTTGGGATCAATTGTATTAGTCATGAAGACTATAAATTACCATGATTAATGTGCGCCTGTTCTGAATAAAATGGAACAGCATTTCATCCACACTTGCTATAATCTTCTATTAGAAATGTGGAAACATCCTTCTTCATTCTCCAAATGTACATTTAGCACACTTTAAATATTTCAATTTTAAAGCATTCCTAACTGCTTCACGATGATACCGTATCTTCCAGTAATTACAGTGACATATGCTTAATAAGTGAGGATGAAAGTGCACTGTCTTATGGTGTCAACACAACAGATCTGTATCTCAGAAAGTGGCGGTTTAATATGTGTTCCTTTGTATTTTATTTGCATTGTAAATGGATCAGGGCATTGCACATGCAAGGCAAACTTCAGATCTATTGCAAAAGGGCAAAATGTCAGGACTGTATGTAGGCTTTCAATTAGTGAATTTAGCAATGGAAAATGCCTTAATTCATAAGTGGGTGAAAAAGATGTGGAGTGTTATGTTCTGTCTATGTTTTGTTATGTTTATTATCTACGATTTAGCAACGCCTTCCAATTTTGCATGTCTGGTTCAAAAATGCATTTTCAGCAATAGCAGGAAAGTCTCAGACATCAATTTCTAAACTTCATGATTGCAGGATTAAGCCTTAAAACATGACCTAAAGGTTCAAAAGATGAACAATAGAAATACTGAAGCTCTTTTTCCCCTTAGTTCCTTAACTATGGCCTTTGGGGGATGGCAATTCTCCTAACCTCACTTGTCTGAAAGTTGTGTGTCTAGGCTATATGCCATGTACTTATGGTCTGCAGTAGTAGAGAAAGGGTTTATCTCCAGAGAATTAAAATTTATATTATGATGGAATAAATCAAACATAAATCTAATTCAAATTTATATTGCTAGCAAATTCCAGTAATTGAATTTAGATACACTAGGACACAGCTTGGAGTCCCTGGGACACTCTCCCTGTGACCCTCAGGTCATTCTGATGAATGTGAGGGAGATTTCAGTGCCACTAAGAGCCACTGGAAGACACTTTTGCCTGCCTTGACCCTTGTGGTGCCGCCCATCGCCTGGCCTTTGCCTGGCTCGCGCAGGGAGCGCTGTTAGATGCAGTGGAGAGCACACTGGGTAGAGCACTTGTGCCACAGGCCTGGCTGAAAGATTCACCACAGCCTTGGGTGAAGGGCATGCTTTGTTTTCTAACTTGAAAAATGGTACTTTGTCCGAGTCAGGTTAAAGTCTAAATACATATACAAGCACTTATTTGCAACGACTAAAGGAGACAGCACAGTTACAAATGTCTGTAGCTTTGCAAGGTGATGCAGGTGGATGAATAGAAGAAAATCTGTGTTTAATTTGCTTGTACCAAGTAAAGTCTCTTTTTTTTTCCCCCTCATCCATCTCTTTCCCTCTTGGTCCACTAATGCTCAGGGTCTCAGTCTCTGCACTCCTCCTTCCTCTTGGAGGATATCTTACCTTTTATGCCCAGCCTCCCCTTTCAAGCCTTCTAGGCAGTGTTGCTGCTGCTTCCTGCAGCTTACATAGGAAGTATATGTTTTATGCTATAGTAAGAATCCTCTTATGACTTTCCTGGTTAGTAACCATGCTTTTACTTCTCTTTTTTATTAGGTGACTATTTGTCGTGGTTTAACCTGGCAGGCAGCCAAATACCACGCAGCCGCTCACTCACTCCCCCCGCCCCCCCAGTGGGACGGGGAGAGAATCGGAAGGGTAAGAGTGAGAAAAACTCGTGGGTTGAGATAAAGACAGTTTAATAGAACAGAAAAGGGAGAATAATGATAATAAATAATGATAGAATATACAAAATGAGTGATGTACAATGCAATTGCTCACCACCCGCGCTGACCGATAACCAAGTAGCGATCGGCCCTTCCTGGATCACGCCTACCCTTCATATACTGAGCATGACGTCACATGGTATGGAATACCCCATTGGCCAGCTGGGCTGGCTGTCCTGATTATGTTCCCTCCCATCTTGTGTACCTAGCTCAGTCAGTAGGCACGGGAGCTGTCCTTGGACTAGGAGGGCACTTAGCAACAACTGAAAACATCAGTGTGTTATCAACATTCTTCTCATACTAAATCCAAAACACAGCACTAGGAAGAAATTTAACCCTATCCCAGCCGAAACCAGGACAGTATCCACCCCTTATTCCATACCATTTACGTTATGCTTAGGTCTCACATTTTTCGATACCTTTCAATTAATCACCACTATCTTTTTTATATATATACATATATAATACATATACATACATTATACATATAATACATATACATACATATATACACATAAATATATATAAATGTCCATTGAGTTCTTTTAGTCCACAACTTTGGGCTCTATCTGTCATAACAGTCTTTCAGGGCCAGAAGGATGGTGTGTGGTGTTGGGCTGTTGCATCCTGAAGCCAGTTCTCATTTCGGTACTGCTGCGCTCGTCCAGTTCTATCATCGTTGCACTTTGCTCGGTTTCATCGGAGTTAGTTCATTCTTCATTAATCTGGGTGATTTTCACTGCTATACCATTGATAGCAACCATAGAAATAATGATATACAATATCATATAACAATTGACATCATAAAATTCAGTTCATTGGCTATTTTCACCCAAAATCAAATCCCCTTGAGGTACACACCGGACTTGCCCATCCTTTCGCATCACCCACCAAGTGCACCCAGGTCCTTGAGCAAAAGCAATCCCATGGATGGGTTTTCCCTTGCCAGAGGCAGGAGTAACCCAGACTGTCTTCCCCAACATATTTCTTATATGCACGACAGGGACTTTATCTCCATCTACAGTACGTAAAAGTCTTGATTGGGCAGGGCCAGCTCGATTAACAGACCCCCTAGTGTTGACTAACCAGGTGGCTTTTGCTAAATGTGTATCCCAATGCTTGAATGTCCCACCACCCATTGCCCTCAGCGTTGTCTTTAACAGCCCGTTGTATCGTTCGATTTTCCCGGAGGCTGGTGCGTGGTAGGGGATGTGATAGACCCACTCAATGCCATGCTCTTTGGCCCAGGTGTCTATGAGGGTGTTTCGGAAATGAGTCCCGTTGTCTGACTCAATTCTTTCTGGGGTGCCATGTCGCCATAGGACTTGCTTTTCAAGACCCAGGATGGTGTTCCGGGCAGTGGCATGAGGCACAGGGTATGTTTCTAGCCAGCCGGTGGTTGCTTCCACCATGGTGAGCACATAGCGTTTGCCGTGGCGGGTTTGTGGGAGTGTGATATAATCAATCTGCCAGGCCTCCCCATATTTGTATTTCAACCATCGTCCCCCATACCAAAGAGGCTTTACTCGCTTGGCTTGTTTGATTGCAGCGCACGTTTCACATTCATGGATAACCTGTGCAATAGCGTCCATGGTTAAGTCCACCCCTCGATCACGAGCCCATCTATATGTTGCATCTCTTCCTTGATGGCCTGAGGCATCATGGGCCCACCGAGCTATAAATAATTCACCCTTATGTTGCCAGTCCAGATCCACCTGAGCCACTTCAATCTTAGCAGCCCGGTCCACCTGCTGGTTGTTTTGATGTTCTTCACTGGCCCGACTCTTGGGCACGTGAGCATCTACATGACGTACTTTTACAACCAGGTTCTCTACTCGGGCAGCAATATCTTGCCACAACGCAGCAGCCCAGATGGGTTTACCTCTGCGCTGCCAGTTGTTCTGCTTCCACTGCTGCAACCACCCCCACAGGGCATTTGCCACCATCCATGAGTCAGTATAGAGATAAAGTACTGGCCATTTTTCTCGTTCAGCAATGTCCAAGGCCAGCTGGATGGCTTTCACCTCTGCAAACTGGCTCGATTCACCTTCTCCTTCAGCAGTTTCTGCAACTTGGCGTATAGGACTCCATACAGCAGCTTTCCACCTCCGATGCTTTCCCACAAGGCGACAGGACCCATCAGTGAACAGGGCATATTGCTTCTCATTTTCTGGTAGTTTATTATACAGTGGGGCTTCTTCAGCACGTATCACCTCCTCCTCTGGGGATATTCCAAAATCTTTGCCTTCTGGCCAGTTCGTGATCACCTCCAAGATTCCTGGGCGACTGGGGTTTCCTATTCGGGCCCGTTGTGTGATCAGTGCGACCCACTTACTCCACGTAGCATCGGTTGCATGATGTGTAGAGGGGACCCTCCCTTTGAACATCCAGCCCAGTACCGGCAGTCGGGGTGCCAGGAGGAGCTGTGCTTCAGTACCAACCACTTCCGAAGCAGCTCGAATCCCTTCATATGCTGCCAATATCTCCTTCTCAGTTGGAGTGTAGCGGGCCTCGGATCCTCTGTATCCCCGACTCCAGAACCCTAAGGGTCGACCTCGAGTCTCCCCTGGTGCTTTCTGCCAGAGGCTCCAGGTAGGACCATTCTCCCCGGCTGCGGTGTAGAGCACATTCTTCACATCTTGTCCTGCCCGGACTGGCCCAAGGGCTACTGCGTGAACTATCTCCTGTTTAATTTGTTCAAAGGCTTGTCGTTGCTCAGGGCCCCATTTGAAGTCGTTCTTCTTCCTGGTCACTTGATAGAGAGGGCTTACGATCTGACTGTAATTTGGAATATGCATTCTCCAAAAGCCCACAACGCCTAAGAAAGCTTGTGTTTCCCTTTTGCTAGTCGGTGGGGACATGGCTGTTATTTTGTTGATCACATCCATTGGGATCTGACGACGTCCATCTTGCCATTTTATTCCTAAAAACTGGATCTCCTGTGCAGGTCCCTTGACCTTACTTTGTTTTATGGCAAAACCAGCTTTCAGAAGGATTTGAATTATTCTCTCCCCTTTCTCAAAAACTTCTTCTGCTGTGTTGCCCCACACGATGATGTCATCAATGTATTGCAGGTGTTCTGGAGCCTCACCCTGTTCCAGTGCGGTGTGGATCAGTCCATGGCAAATGGTAGGGCTGTGTTTCCACCCCTGGGGCAGTCGGTTCCAGGTGTACTGGACGCCCCTCCAAGTGAAAGCAAACTGTGGCCTGCACTCTGCAGCCAAAGGGATGGAGAAGAAGGCATTAGCAATGTCAATGGTGGCGTACCACTTGGCTGCCTTTGACTCCAGTTCGTACTGAAGTTCTAGCATGTCCGGCACGGCAGCACTCAGTGGCGGCGTGACTTCGTTCAGGCCACGGTAGTCTACTGTTAGTCTCCACTCTCCATTAGACTTTCACACTGGCCATATGGGACTGTTGAAGGGTGAGCGAGTCTTGCTGATCACTCCTTGGCTCTCCAGTCGACGAATCAGCTCATGGATGGGGATCAGGGAATCTCGGTTGGTGCGGTATTGTCGCCGATGCACTGTTGTGGTAGCGATTGGTACTTGTTGTTCTTCAACCCTCAACAACCCCACAACAGAAGGGTCCTCTGAGAGACCAGGCAAGGTGGACAGCTGTTTAATTTCCTCCGTCTCCAGGGCAGCTATACCAAAAGCCCACCGATACCCTTTTGGGTCCTTAAAATACCCTCTCCTGAGGTAGTCTATGCCAAGGATGCACGGAGCCTCTGGGCCAGTCACAATGGGGTGCTTCTGCCACTCGTTCCCGGTCAGGCTCACTTCGGCTTCCAATACAGTTAACTCTTGGGATCCCCCTGTCACTCCAGAAATACAGATGGGTTCTGCCCCTTTATAGCTTGATGGCATCAGGGTACACTGTGCACCAGTGTCTACGAGAGCCTTATACTCCTGTGGCTCTGATGTGCCAGGCCATCGAATCCACACAGTCCAGTAAACCCGGTTGTCCCTTTCCTCCACCTGGCCGGAGGCAGGGCCCCTCTAGTTCTGGTCATAGTATCCGCTTCTCACTTCTTGCAAACGTGAGTCAAGAATTCCTTCATTACAGTCCAAAGTAAGATCAGCCCTTCTACTCTGTCTGGGGAACTGTTCACTGGAAACTGGACCGTCGTGAGACAGGGTTTTCCTGAAAACTGGAGCAGCATTTTTCCTGAGAGAACCCCCTTGTGTGATTGTTTTTCCTTGCAACTCACGTACACGTGCCTCTAGGGTCAAGGTAGGTTTTCCATCCCACTGCCTCATGTCCTCTCCGTGGTCACGCAGGTAAAACCACAGGGTGCCCCGTGGTGTGTACTTTCTATATCCTCTCTCTTGAGGATATAGCTGACTCCTAATGGCTGAGATACTGGTCTGTACAGGTGGAGAATAGGACCTATTGTCTTTGAGTTGCTGGACCTCTCGGGACAGCTTCTCTACAGCCGAGACAAGGGAGGAGGAGATAGTTTCTTCAAAATCCCGAAGTCTGCTAACCACCTCATCCACCGTTGGTGCTTCTTCCTCTTTCCAGCACAGTACTGCCAACGAACTGGCGTACGATGCTGGTGCGCTCCGTACCAACTTCCGCCACATGGGTCGGGTGCACTGGACGTCATCTGGATCTTTGGGCGTTTGGTTGTCGTTCAGGTCACTATAAACCACCTCCAGCACGCCTAGTTCTCTCAGGTACTGGATACCTCTCTCCATAGTGGTCCATTTGCTTGGGCGATATATAACATCTTCCTTGAAGGGATACCTTTCCTTTACGCCTGACAGCAGTCGCCTCCAGAGGCTGAGGACCTGTGTCCCTTTTCCAATTGCTTTGTCAATGCCTCCTTCCCTAGCAAGGGATCCCAGCTGTTTGGCTTCCTTCCCCTCCAATTCCAGGCTACTGGCCCCATTATCCCAGCATCGGAGCAGCCAGGTAACAATATGCTCGCCTGGACGACGGCTGAAATCTTTCCGCATATCTCGCAGCTCACTCAGGGATAGGGATCGGGTGGTTTCCGTCTCGTTTATGAGTTCTTCCTCTTCCTCCTCCTCTCCTTGTGATGGCCCTGCTCTTTCATCATCCCTTTCTAAACGACCTGATCTCCGCTTCCAAGATTTCCTCTTCTGTACAGGGGCAACGGATACCAGCAAGGGTTGGTCCTCTGGTTCAGCTGTAGTGCCTGTTGCTGGGGTTTGGGTAGCTGCAGTGCTTGTCATGGGGGTTGGAGTAACTGTAGTGCCTGTTGCCGGAGCTTGAGTGGCTGCAGTGCTTGTCGCAGGGGTTGGAGAAGCTACGGTGACTGTTGCCGGGGTTTGAGTAGCCACAGGGGTTATCATGGGGGTTGGAGTAGCCGCAGTGCCTGTCGTGGGGTTTTGAGTAGCCACCATGTCTGTAGCCGCCCCCGAGACTCGCCGCTCCGCCTGCCCCAATGAGGCACCGCTGCTTGCCCTCCCTCTTTTCTTGTTCCTGAGGGTTGATCTCTGGACAGTATTCCTGAATAGTTGTTTAACCCTAAACAAGGCCTGAACCACATTCAGGAGACATAGTACCAATATGAACATGCTTGTTTGAGCATCCCAAGGATATTCAAAATTCTCAGGGAATATTGTGGACATCTTTGTGAAGAGGATAGAAGAAAAAGGAGTTTCTGACGATATGGAAGGGAAGATGAACAAGTGGGAGAGAGTGTCCCATCCCGTCTCCCCCTTAAATTCATTCTCCGAGGAGAAACAAGTGCAATTACCAATAATTTCTAAGAGGTGGTTCCCGAGGTACAGAAATGATGGCAGTGCCGAGTACAGATACCAGATTGGACTTACGACCAATGATTTTATCACCTCATAAAACAGCAACAAAATGATAATCTTGGCCCAGCTCCGAATAATGGTAAACAGCACAAACGGGAACATATACTGCAAGCAAGGTATTACATGACCCAACATTGAGAGCCAGCCCCACAACTTTGACAGCCAATACATCAACATTGTGACCAATCAATATAATGGATGCTTATAACAATTTTGCCTTAACACACTTTGGTCAGATCTATCGTTATCTCAACCCTTCGTGCCCCACGTTGGGCGCCAAAAAGGACTGTCGTGGTTTAACCTGGCAGGCAGCCAAATACCACGCAGCCGCTCACTCACTCCCCCCGCCCCCCCAGTGGGACGGGGAGAGAATCGGAAGGGTAAGAGTGAGAACAACTCGTGGGTTGAGATAAAGACAGTTTAATAGAACAGAAAAGGGAGAATAATGATAATAAATAATGATAGAATATACAAAATGAGTGATGTACAATGCAATTGCTCACCACCCGCGCTGACCGATAACCAAGTAGCGATCGGCCCTTCCTGGATCACGCCTACCCTTCATATACTGAGCATGACGTCACATGGTATGGAATACCCCATTGGCCAGCTGGGCTGGCTGTCCTGATTATGTTCCCTCCCATCTTGTGTACCTAGCTCAGTCAGTAGGCACGGGAGCTGTCCTTGGACTAGGAGGGCACTTAGCAACAACTGAAAACATCAGTGTGTTATCAACATTCTTCTCATACTAAATCCAAAACACAGCACTAGGAAGAAATTTAACCCTATCCCAGCCGAAACCAGGACACTATTTGGTATTGTTCACTGAAGAAAACATCTTTCACTGGACCTTATATAATATATCAGCGTGTACATTTAAAATACACATGACAAAACCAGCCAGCTTATAGCTTGAAGTTCCCTGCCCTTTTCTGGTTAGATATAATGTAACATAAAGTTAAGAAAAAATTGTTATTTGCAGTTTGATCAAACCATATTCCTTATCAGTGTGTTCTATGGTGGTTTACAGCCTTGCTTTTCTCTATTTTTAGCATGCAAAATAGTAATAGCTAACAAAAAAACTTTCACTAAAGACTTTCCATGTCTTTTTCATTTACACTTTGTCATGTATAAACATATGAGGAAGTTGTGGGAAAACATAGTATCTGCCTACTCTATCCATCAAGAGAATGACTCTCAACAAAAATGGATTGACATCAGTATAAAACAAAATGAATATTTTCCATTAATAAGAATCGAGATCTCAGGTTTAATATTAGAACTTCATCCTCACTGAGTTTACAGATACTATGAAAAAAGTCCATGGTAGACAGTTGCAAGATATTTGATGACTATTGTTTGTGGTTCCTAAATGGCAGCCGGATATGCAAAACCAGTGAAACAGCGAGCTCTCAGGTTTTGCATATAGGCAAATGCCAAAGCATTTTCATGAAAAGGGACCCTGTGTACTCAGAGTGAAATGACCTGTGGAAGGAAGAAAAAGTGGCTTGTAAACTAGACATTAAATCTTCCTATTACACTTTCTACATGGTATGAATTTAACTGTAAAACATTGCTAATCCTTGATTTATTACTCTTAGGGCTAAGACAGTAACTGTAAAGAGTGCATCTGAGACAGCTTTCAGATACGCTGAATTTAGAAGAAAATTATAACTATGTGCTATTGCAAGGCAAACCAGCAAATTGGACAAGTGCAAAAGGAGTTTCCTGAAAAAAAAAAAATATCTTGAGCTGATGTGAAAATTATGGTCTGTGTCCTTCTTATGTGCCTCCTCATGAGAATCCTGATGGGGAACTTTGTTTCTGAGGTGTATTTTGAGTGACCCTAAGAAGCAAATCATCTAGATAATGGAAACTTTGTTTTCTGTTATACATTCACAGCAGAAGAAAACCTGAAGATGAATTTTTAACGTCAGCTCAAGTATTACACTAAACTCTAGTACTTCCTTCATAGTATAACTTACTGGTCCACACCAGGTATAATGTTGAATATCAAAGATAAGAACACTAGCGAAGGAACATTCTTCAATTCTTGTTATGGTTTTGTTTCATTTTAATTTAAAAAATAAGGAAGTGAGATGTTGCTTTCTCAAACATCCTGTTGCTTTAATATTAGTTATAAATAGTGCTTAAGTACAAAAAATTTCCAAAAAACTCATGACAAAAGTTACATAATTACTATAATCCAATTAAAAAATCTTCAACTATGTGTTTGCAACTACAAATGAATATTGGATATTCTCCTTAGAAATAAATAAGATTGAACTCAGTCCTTGCGACTTCCTTCCACCCAAACTGTTTCTGACATTAATGGAAATACTTCTACATTGATTAGAAAGGGATGAGCACAAAAAGCAGTCTGCTTAGAACAGTTTTGATCTAGCAAGGTTATATGTACTCTTCTCACTTAGATACTTTTTATGAAGATATTTCATGTGTTGCAATGCATAGTCTCCAACAATAGTACATTACACTAATTTCCTAGCCAGGGAAATATGAATTAGCAGAGTCTGTTGAAGGCCCGCTAGCAGTTCATGGAAATGTTGATGACTTCTATTCAGACAAGGCTGCTTATGTTTAATGTCTTAGTTTCTCCTTTCTTATTATTACTAATAGTCTCTGTATGAAGAATGTGTTCTTTGTGCTTTCTGTGGTGTTTGCATTCCCTGCAATATTTTGTTTATTACCATGAAAGCACTTAGGTCACATGCATATAATTATGATTTCAAAAAGGAATAATTGGCCTCACTAAGAAAATTAAAATCCAACCAACCAACTAACCAACGAACAACAAAAAACCTTTCCAGCTGGAATGTCTGAACTTTGGTTAAATGGAAACAACCAAATGAATTACACCACTTCAGGCTACAGTGGCTAATATTTTAGTATACTTCAAAAGTAAGAAACTATCAAAGTAAACTAGGTTGCAAAATATACCTTTTTCAATTGTCATTTTAGATCCTATGCTGACTGATTTAACTTTTGACCCAGAGTTATTTCTCACCGTGTTCAAGTTCATGCACTTGTTCTCTGGTTCCAGGGCTTTGAGTGGTAAGTGCTGTGCAAGCACACCGATGCTTAAAGCAGGAAACCAAGACAGCCAAGACAGAATTAACGGACAGTTTATAAATGATTCAATATTCAGCAGCTTTTGGGGTTTGTGTTCATTACCTTTACTGTTTAAAGAGATTGGACCACAAGTCAGGAGATTAAAAAATAGTATATTTTAATCTGTCTTCTGTATGTCCCTTGTTTGCTGTAAATAAATGCATATGAGTGATTGGAAGAGCTTCCAACAACTGCAGATCTTTGTGAACTGAGATTTTGTCTTACTGTGGTGTGCTCTCCTTAGAGAACCCAGCATACAAAGCCATAAGGAGAGAGTACCTGTCTTGAAAGGTGCACAGAAGTGACAAACATGGTGACAGGTCTGTATTGTGGCTGCTGGAAATGAAAGGGACAGTAATCCTGCAGAAGGCCCAGCAGACATCCTTGAAACAGACTGCTTGGAAGAGATTTTTTTACCAACTGAAACACTTGAAACCTCTTATACTCTTCAATATTGTCCTAAAACTCAGGTCGTTCATCCTTCTTCCTCCCATGTGTGCTGACATGACAGCTTTGAGAATGGAAGAGAGTTTTATTAAATCGAAGTCAAAATTTTATGGAACTCCTATGCTTGGGTTAAAATGAAGAGTGAATCTGTATATTTTTATGATAGTCTTACAGGGACAACACATGCTAATGATGTATATACAGCAAAAAGGCAATAGAAGGGTAAAAGCAGATCTGTATTTACTTTTAAGTATCATGTTTTGAAAAATAAATCTAGCTATTATGCACATACAAGATTTTTTCATCCTGACATTTTGTTACAGTATTGGGAACACACTCTTCAGATACTGCAGATAGCTTCTTTCTTCTCTGGTGTATAAGCAAATGCTGGGACAAAGCAGGCAGTTATCCTCTGAATGAGCTAGCCCATTAAAGGGTATAATGTGGGCATTATCAGGCAGTTATAGAGTACTGGAACAGAAATGAAACACTGGGAATGAAAAACCTGCAGAGCTGTTATGTTTAGTTATAACCCACTCTTATTTTTGAAAGGATAGATTCTTTTCCATATGTTGTGACCAGGAGAATTCCTGTGTTATGAAATATTCTAGGATAGTGTGCTGTTAATTTGTGTGCTGAATTTAACAAGATTAATGTCACTTGCCCTGAGAAGTATTTAATTGTTAAGAACGAGCATGATTCTTAAGTATTGTGGCTAGGATGTTCCCATGGAGGAGACACATAGGGTTCAGACCTTTTGCATATGTGTTATCATCTTGTCATTGAAACACAGTCCAATCATCAATGTATCCACTTGGAAGATGGTGTTGCAAATCTTCTCAGCCTGAACAGGCAATTGAACCTTGGTCTTACCAAGAGCTAAACGTTCTGTTAAACCATTTTAAGTGGTTCAGGATAAAAGCAGAGTAGGAAAGTGCTCCTGCTTTTTATAGTTTTTTTACAAAGCAGGATTACATTTTGACATTCCATGATCCTTCCACTGCTGCAAGAGAAACCATCGTCTTCCCACCTGTATGCTTAATTCAGGTACTTACTTTAAGTACTTCACCTTTTCATGAGCCCCATGAAAATGAATGATAGCATTTTAGGAGATGTTAGAGTAAAAAAAAAATAACCTCCACTCAGAAATTATTGCTTTAATTCTCTTCTACTTTCTATCTGAGATGTTTTCTATAGTTGTACCATTTTTTTCCTTTGCACAGTAATCTTTATACTGCCTGTGAGGTCTGGTCTTTTCATACAGTCAATCATAAAGAACTTCTTTATATTTAAACTGTGGATTTAACTTCTTTTACTGTGGAAGCCATTAAGGAGTATCTTGCCTTCAGTAAGCCTGTCTAACTAAATAATAATAATATTTTATGGAGATTAATTTGTCTAAGTGAACTGTGAGTAACCTTCGTTTTTGTATAACTCCAAAGTGATTTTCATTCCAATAAAAATAGCTTTAATTTCTTTTTGAAAAACCTCTCTGTTTTGTCCAGAACACAAATATCTAAAGCAAATTTGGGCAGAGGAAGTTCTGTCTTTAAATGAGGTCCTTTTTTTTTATTTGAGAATTTGACTCTAAGAGGATCCTATCCACAATGTGGAAAGTTGTTCAGTCTCTTCTTTCTACACCACCAGCTGGAAACTTAGTAGCATCTGTGTATGGAAGAGGTTGTAGGAGCTACTAATGGTAGTTCGGCAATTAACTTGAACTTGCAAACAATTGCCAGGCATCTGCGGAATGCAAATATCTAATGAATAACCTGATATGCTGAGAGAAGTAAAGAATTTGACTCTTAATTTCAGAAGTGCCCAACTCAGTAGATACATGATTCATTCATGTAATTAATTTATCAATCTTGTTGCATATTTTCTCACTAGACATTGGTCCTCATTAAAAATAAAGGTTGAATTAGTTCCATTAAGTTTCAGCCTTAAACATTTTAAAATATTTAAATGTATGCACTGTTTAAATGTATGCACCCTGCATCATTGTGGTAACACCTGCATAACCTAATGTCACTCTTTATTGTGTGTATCTGAGTACTGGAGTGGCAGAAAAAAATAGCAAGAAACATTACAGAAAATGAGTTTTCGATGGAGGAAGAAATGGGCTGGAACTGTGCCAGGAACACTTTGTCAGCAATAACAGTCATCTTGAAAAATCGAGAAACTCCAAATCCCACCCTGCAAAGCAGAAAATGAGTGAAATGGAATTAGTACTACTTATAACGTAAAGAGTTCAGGGAACAAAAGGCAGATCTTCAGTAACTCTGTATTGAGGAAAGCAAATAGATGCCCCACAGAGTAGTCCATTTGGGAACTAGTAAAAGTTTAAATGTATAACAGAAATGTTGGCAAATGACATGATTAGTCCCATATAAACTGTTGCTACAAGATTATATCTGCTATTAAGGGATGCTTGTGGTGTCCTTAAGAGAGAGATAAAAAGTCAGTATTCAATATTTAAAAGTTTGATCCTGATTTCTTTACTGACAGCAGGAAATCCATAATTCTTTAATTCTAAAAGTAAACACATATTAGAATAATACAAGTTGTTATATGTATCTGTCAAGGAGCCCTTAAAATCAAGAAAATACAAGACCATTTATTTTCTCTTTAGTATTATCTAATGTTTCCAATGTTTCCAAATTATGTCTTTTCCTGATTTTCTAACTAACAATTTTATATTTTCTGTCTTTCTTTCCGATTACTAATGAATATCTAGTATTTAGTTTCTATCTGAATTTAGTAAAGAAAGAAACTCTATTCACTTGGAGTCTATTCTTTTTTATTAATTAGGGTTTTTTTCTCATTTTCTAACTATGCTATACATTAAGCATCTTAAGAAATCTTTCAGGAAAACTTTTTGAGCTTACTTAACTGAGTTACAATATACAATGGCACATAAGGTTAACCTTAAGCTGTATGCAATCTTGATATATATGTGTAATAATTTTAAGAGCAGGTAGACTTTATGCTAGCTGTGTATTTGACTCTTCTGTTTTACTCCAAGCTTCTTCTGGTCATGGTGATCCTTGAACTGAAATCAATAATTTGTAAATGTAGAAGAAATTAAAATCTCATTCTCAAAACCACAGTATGAGAGGCTTGCCCAAGTTTGTCTGTTTCTCAACCCCAAATCAGGAACCTCAGAGCACTTGGTTGTTAAACTAAACTAAGGAATTCTATGTGATATTTCACTAAATGAAACAACTCAGAATTACAGGTCAGAGAAGAATTTATGTCTTAGAGAAGAAAATCTGCATCTCTACTTTGCCTTCCATAAGCAACTCAGATAAAGGTGTCATAAATTAGCAAAAGAACAGCCCAGAAGGGCTAAGAGTTCCACTGACTTGTCAGGCAAGCAAAAAATTTTTAGGCACAAAAGCGTCGTAAAAGTGTTCTTTCCTTACCGTGTTAAATCTGTTTTGGATTGAAAATGTTGCCTTCTTTCACAGTGCAACGAGGCAAAGTAATGGGGGGGGGTATCTGTTCTTTTGTTGTTTGATAATATCTGAAACTGTAGCTCTAACTGAAGTAAGATTATGCAGCTGTGAGGGGGAAGGGATGGCCAACCATATATTTAATGTCCTCATTTTTCTGTCTACTTCATGGTCTCTCAGGGACACAGTCAGAGGCATTGACATTTTGTACCCCTCTTTGGCTGCAGAGGTGGGATAATAGCCTCTCTATTTTAAGCTAGCAATGGAACAACCAGCCTTTGAGGAGGCAGAGTGGAGGTCATATTTGAGAAGACTAACTCAAAGTGCATACTTAGAAAAGAAGGAGGTATAGAGATACTTCTTCCATCTACGTGTTTGAATAAATTTGGCAACAAAGCAAGTCTGCTGCAGTGTTGTTGCCAGATAGGTAAGCAAAAGGATGAACCCTCCTTTCTCCTTGTAAAGCATGAATAATTAGAGATTGTGAAGAGGGTTGTGTGTTAATTTTAACCACAAGAAATAGAATATTTTATCTCCTCTTGTAAATTTTATTTTTAATTTAATAATTTTTAATGGACTAAATTGAATTTTTAATGTCTAATTAATTTATCTAATTAGTATTTTGGAGGACTAGGTAAATGAAATCGAAGATTCAGAAAATCTTGTCATTCATTTGACCTTTCCATTACTCCATTTCCATGGACTATTGCCAGCTCCCCAAAAAAGGAAATAATGTGCCTGTAAGAAGAGGAAGAACTTACATATGGTTAATGCTAGCAAGATGTTCTGTGGTGCTTCAGTTAGAAAACATAATAATGAATATTTTATTCCGACTATGATTCTGCTTGTGTAATTCTGGGCTGTCATTTTGAAATCTGTGAAGCTAAAACCAGAACCCTATGTCCAAGTCCATTCAATTATCAGCGGTTCTATTTTCTGGGCTGTATGGGGTAATTTCCCATCAGCAAGAAAGGGGATTTATACCAGTGTATTTCTGCTACTTTCTTCTCTCTTCAAGGCAACGACCTGACAGTTCCTGGTTCTGATCTCTGACACCTTGATTCCTGGGAAAATCTGAAAGACGTTTAATAACTGTGGAGGATATTGTACTTCTTATCCTATGATCCTAGGGTGCCTTTTGTAAGTTGATGTAGCTTGCTACAACTTTTTTTAAAGAGACTGGAAAGAACGGTCATATTTCATTCCTCACTTATGAAAAATTACTTCTTTTGGGATTTTTGAGAAGCAGTTCTGGAGTAGCTGTAACAGGCTGGAGAATCTGATCCACAATTTTGAGGTTTTGTTTTGCACGGCTTAGCACAGGTAGTGAGGGTAAGAATCCAATCTGCTGCTGACAAAGAGCCACCTCCTCCCATAGCATTTCACTTCCTTCTCTCTCCAACTCCCACAAAGCTTAGACATTTCAGAAGCTGCCAGTCGCTTTCACAGAAATGCTCTAGTTCACAGCAACAAAAATTCTATGGGAACATTGGTTATCTCACAGTTTTAAAATAAAACAGGGCTTTTCCTAAACAAATTTAGGAGTGATTTTAATGGAATTTGTATGTGTGTGTTTTATGTTGATCATTGAATCCACTTTTGAATTCAAAGCTTAATCTTTGCAGCTTGTATTCATCTTCACATGTGCATGCACCTAAGTTGTACAGTATTATTAGTAATCATTTATTGTGCCTTACCTTAAAAAAACATCAGTATGAGTACAGGCTGCCAACTTTACAAAAAAAAGTTCTGTTTAATTCCATTTCAAGAGATGTGTACTGCTTAAAAACAAACACCTGGGCTTTAAATGTTAATCTCCATTATACTGGTCGTTCTTGCTTTCTCCCATATCCTTTCTAAAAGCAAAATCCGCAACTGATTTACATTTATTCTTGTTTCCTCATTTTTGTCTTTCACTACTGCATGAGCATGTTTTTACTTCACTGCAATACTTGCTCCTCTTGTTTCTCACTCTCCCATTTTACTCACTTGTGATTACTTGGTGTTTTTTGTTCATCTATTTCTGCAGCTGCTCTCACTGTTGCTTTTAAGTGTCCCTTAAGGAACTTCTATTTAATACAGGTTTTCATTTAAAGTTCCATCCTCTTTTTTTCTAACACCCTTACTGTGTGGTTATTACTATATTGTGCTCATTACACAGTGAAGCCTGTTACTCTTGTTCCTATTTATGACTTCAGGACAGTCTCTATTGCATGTGATATAGGGTAATCACAGTGATATATGCCAACACTAATACTCGAACTATAAATCTGCAGAGAGATGGGAATTTTCATTGGTGAAGGTTAGAAGAGATATTATCAGACTAGTTCCCTTCTGCCAATAATATGTATATGTCTTATTCTGCCAGTCATTCCCAGTAATGTTACTCAGAAGGTTGAGTTTTTCCCCCCACAATTATTTCCACTGAGTGTTATGTCAGTGAACATTTGGTCATAGCCGGCACTACACCAGGACTTTAATCATGCTACACAGCATGATTTTTGAACAAGCTTCGTGGAAGCAAACACTGAGCACATAATCACCATTAATGCAAAACTCTTCATGCAAATGTTCTAGAAAGCAGATGGATGCTTTGGCTGTTATATGAAGGAGTATTTCCTAATTCCTGATTGCCATTTATTTTAGTGTATTTCAAGTCTATTTTCCAAACTTCCCAAGCGCATGGCTCTCAGTAAATTCATTATACACTGGCCCACTCTGGTCCTGGTGTCCAGACTTCCAAAACGTTCCTCTCATTACCTTAGAGGTTCATCTTCCATTTAAAGAGCCTCAGTGCTGAAGACTGGGAAGTTTGTTTGACGAGTTTTCTCCTCCCAGTTGCCTTCAAGAGCGTGTGTTTGACAGGACAGAAATGTACAGCATAACTCTTCCTCAGACTAATTTGGCCCCCACATTTTTTACTAGCCCGCCATTACTGTAGACATTAAATCCCTTTTAATACTTTACTGTGCGGGAGGAAATTAGATGACTATAGATTAAAAGCCTTTTTTAGGCTTTGATATTTCGCAGTAGCTGAAACATTTGTTACATTTTTCTGTTAATTAATAGAGTGATTGTGGTACAATGGCACATATTTCTGCTAAGTTTTTCTTGTGGGATGGTCTGGTTTTGTCGAGAAAACTGTGAAAAGCCTCTAACCTGACCCTTAATTTATGACATCTTTTATTTGTGTTTGAGATAAGCAAACACATAGATGTTTGCCTGAGATAAGCACCAAACTCCAAGTTGCTGGCAGCCTAGAGCTTTTACCAAAACAGGGGGAGCTATAAGATGATTTTTTTTTCATGTGTATTGTTTACTTCACATTTCATTAAAAAATATGCTCAGAACACCTGATGGGGGGTATGTTTGGTCCCGCAGGTTCACCTAAATGTTTAGTTTTAGAGATTAAACATTACTTCCTATATTTTATCTGTAAGGAAACACTATAAATGAAAGCCTTTGAGGCTGGGGGACAAGGGAGGGTGCAAAACCTTTTAAATTTACTGTATTTGTTTGAGATTTGTTCCAACATTCCCCTCAATAAAAACTAGTAACTTTATTAGTTAGTATTGCTCTTTTTATGTGTAAAATACATTCAGAGTCTGTGTCCAATATGACTAATAAGACACTAAATATAATCAGAACGCTGGAGTGAGGAGGAAGTAATACAGAATTTCGTATGTTACTCTTCAAATCCTAGTCACTTTCAGGAAAACAAGTGTTATCATTTTAATTTTTCTATGACAATTTACATTATTTGTATAAGCAGGGTGCCTAAGATACACGAAGTCAAAGTGCTAAAACTTGTTCCTGTGCACTTTTCAACACAGAAGTGAATTTTTCTGGAAAGGGAAACTCTTCATATGGAGCCTATTCCAGTGTTGTCAATGGAGAAATTCCTACCTATATAGATTTTATATCAAACTATAACAGATAAGTAACTTTTAAATCATTCTCAGCATTTGTAGATATTGTAGAAAATTTTTTTCACTAAATTGTTAAATGTAATGTTGTGTTAGACTATGACTAGTTTTAGCCGTGGCTTAATAAGAAAATCTGATGGAGGCAGTTCTAGTTAGTCATATATAAATAAGGATGTATGAATGTATATATTTTTTCCCCTCTAGTTATGTTACTGTATACTCATATGATGTGCTCTGCTGATGTTCAAATTCTGGTGTAGACCAGCTTGGACATAAGAAGAATTTCCTGAAATAGGATACATCGTTACAGTCTATGTGTGAGACAGGAATTTTGTTCTAATTGCTGTAGAAAGACATGGACACTGAAACCAGCCAGGTGAAGTCAAACCTTCTACAATTTAAAAAAATGCACTCAACATATGCATAATAGCATTAGAAATTCACAGTTCATTAACCTTTTTCAGCCTCATGTTTGTCTGAAGAGTATAAAATAATCAAGATGGGTTTGACAAGAAAAAGATAGTGGGAGGAAGTTCTGAAGAACGTAAAAACAAGAGGATTTTTTGAGGGAAGATTTATATCTCGCATAAACCAACTATAAAATCAAGTATTCACTGAACTATTAAAATGATAATTTCTAAAACATATTCAATATTGAATCTAAGATAATATCAAGGAGACATTTACATTTGACTTTCAGATTTCAAAGTCCACTTTTAAGGCAGTTTACAAGGATATTATCCCAAAAAGATGTCATGGATTTTATCTTCTATTTTGCCTGGAATATTTTAATAAAATCATAGAATCATAAAATCATAGAATCATTTCGATTGGGAAAGACCTTTAAGATCATTGAGTCCAATGGAAAATAAATTTTTAATTAAGTAATAAATGTTTAATGGTGTTGCTTCTGCTTTCCTAAGATGTGATCCTCAAAAGGCTACAGTTATTTGGGAGAAAATTCTTAGGTAAGTAATGTACTGCATTCATGTATATAAGTATTGGCAGGGCTGGAGGACTAGAAGTAAACAATAAAAATCACAAGGAGGAAGTAAATGCAAAGTAACCTGCATGCAGTAAGTAAATCTGTGTACATTGGAGTGGAAGTTTTGAATATGAGTACACGAGAAAAGGAGAAGCTGCTGCTGAGGATAAACTTGGTCACATGAGTTCAAAGTTTGTGGAAACTTTTGTGTGTGTATGTGTGTGTGTGTCTGTCTGTGTCTGTGTAAGGGTCAGGTTTTAAGATCAGAGTTCTTCAAAAGTTTGTCACTATAAACTTCCCTTCCGCATAATATCACCGTGCCCTTGGAGCTGTTTTTCTAACTTCTAACAAGTAAGAGTTTTTTTTTCTTTATAAAGGAAAAGAAATTTCGCGTGAAATGGTGTTATTACAGGTGTTTAAAAGAAGAAGGTGGGGGCCAGGGGAAAATGCTAAAGAAAGAAGGGGAAAAGTTAATGCGAAACATAACAACATGGTGATTTTATAATTACAGAACAGAAACTTTAACACTGTTTTTGGTATTTGTAGGCAATTGTGTTAGGTAGATCCAGACAGGAAATTTTATGTATTCAAAATGAATGCGATCTGTTTTTTCTTAGGTAATAAAACATGAACATATGACCTGTGGTGCTGGAGTGGTAACTTCTCCCTTGGATATCAGAGAAGGAAAGTTGTACTTATTTTAATTTTTAAGTTTGATGGGTGACAGCAGAAACTTTTCTCTTGGAATTAAGGCAGTGGTTCAGACTGTGTGTGCAGCCTGTTGTCACAGAATTGAAATACAAAAGTAGGATTTTCAAAAGTGAAATGAATGGCCCTCCTTTTGTGAAGTTGCTTTTGTCACTATGCTGCAGTCCCACATAAAAACCTGTCAATATGTGAGGAGGGTGAGTTGTCCTCCACTCTCCATTTCTTTCAATTAGTTTGAGAAATTAAAAAGTCTTTTTCTCACACTTAGAGTGCAAGTTTTATTTGTGGATATCTTCAGAAAAACGTCCAGAATATCTGTCAGAGAAAACTATCCATTGTCAAATCCTTCATGATAAAGAGTATTTGCAGATTATGCTCCCCTAGAACTTTAATCAGCTTTCAGTGGAATTATCAACAATATTTTTTTTTTAATATATGATAAGAGATGAATGATTGGAGCTATTGTGGAGGTTCATTCGTATTATCACATGTACACACTATAAATGGTGAATTTTCTTAGGAATGACTAGATGGTTGTCTTAAAAATAATTCTTTTAAATTTTTCTTCTACAAGAATGTGTCCTAAACATTTGTAATTTCATGACTGGTTGGAGATGTCACTCCTAGCAATTCTTGGATCAAGTGACTATGAGGATGATAAAGAAGCAGGCATGGTTTTTATTCAGTTTTCTCCAATTTTGTGCAGAGGACAGTTTAGTTGCACAGGAGACTCCAAAACTTCAAGTCCAAATAAAATGAGATCAGAGATTATCTGGTCTGGGTTTTGCATGGCAGCAATATCTTGCAAAACAAAATAGCTCTCTTTTTTTTTTTTTTTTTTTTTTAATCAAGTCTGAGTTATTGACTCTCTTAGCTGCACAATAACCAGAGATGAAACAATGTTCACTGCTTTGGCAAGGACAGCTTTACAGATTTTACGTCATTATAAAAAATCCCAGCTGCAGCACTGTTAAATATGTGTTCACTATGCTTCCTTCTCTGTTGTTCAAGCTGCTTTTGCAGAAATAGGCTAAGTGCAAGTCTTTCAATCTACATTAGTAGTGCCCAGAGAGGTAGTATTGGGGCTGAATAAAGGGGCTAAGGAGAAACTACCAGTCCTATGAAGATGGAAACATTACCATGCTCCGTCACCTGCACCTATTAACATTTTGCCTTGGAAAATCTTCCTCATCATACCGTGCAGAATCTCAAAAATGTTAATTTTACTTGTGGATTGATAATTCTTTAGGACCCTTGAAGTGGAATGGTAGATGCTGTTTTATGATTTGTAAAATAATGATAATAATGATTTTAATGTGAAGCACGTCCTTCTGCCCCCTCCAGCTACATCCCTGATATACTCTTTTTATCACTTTACCTTTGGTAGAGAATAAAATGGGAAAGCGCCTGAAATAAAAGCACCTTCCCTATATGATCTGACTGTGTTTGAGAAGTGGGGGAGTTACCATCTTTGTAATTATACTCTTATAAAAAATTTTCAACTCTGTTATGATCTCTCTCATGACATGACCCCACTCACACACCAATCATTTATGTGCAGTCTTCTCTCTGCTTCACATTTTGTTATTGCTTGTGCTCTCTTGATGACTGTGCCAACAAAATGTTAATGGGCAGAATTTATGCTAAATACTAGCACACTTACTAATATCAGAGTTCAAAATCCACACTCTTAGAAAGTTTAGCTTTTCTAAATAATCCCATAAAACACCAAAATTAGCAGAAATAGTACATGCAGAATTTCATCCTATTTGCAGAGCTATTAATAAAGACTTTCTTGTAGATGGTCTCTTTCGGAACTCCCACTCTGCTGGGAGTACTGTCCTCTCCCATCTGTTAAGGGGGAGACGAGTCAGCTGGAATCAGTGTCTTCCTACAAGATTTCACCACGATGTTCTGGGATATAGGGTTTTGAGACAGCAACCTGCCACATTATGAGTGGATCCACCTCTTGCATCTAAGGCTGATTCCCAAAACAGCTTCATTAAAATCACTCATCTTTTGTCAGGGAGCAATCAGTATCTGTCCTGCCTCTATGTGAAATTGTAGGTTTCAACAACTTCCATCTGTTGGCGTGGGCAGCTAAGTGGTGATGTTAAGTGCCATTTTTCTTAGTGAGTTTTTGAAAGGAGCAGTCAGGAAATTCCGTTTCCTCTGACATCAGACAGCAGCAGGATGAAGTATTACAATTTGCGAGCCAGGTCAGAAATGTGAATGATTCAAATTTGTATTCCAGTAGTAGCTCCCTCAGCTCAAGGTCACCACAATGAGTAATATTTTGGCACCGCCTGCCTTCTAAGCCTGGGCCTTGCTTTTCTACTCACACATGTATTTGTATCCATAATGTCTGCTGTTGCGGTATTTAATTACTGAGGTTGTCTCTTTCCTTTCTGATTTGCCACCTGTCTTCACTGTAAGAACAAGCATTTCAAACACCTCCCAGTCCTAACATCAGCTTTTTTAAAATTCTCCCTCCAGAGTTTAGTTCCTCTAAACTACCCTATTCCTGTAAAATTCAAATTCTTTTTTTTTAGATATCTCACTGTGACTGTTGCAACTCTTTTGGCTTCTGCATATTTTTTTATATTACCTGACCTTCACCTTGTGTTACTGTCTTTTAGGCCTGGATGCTAAGTGTTCAAAAGGAAACACATAACTGCTTTTTAACCTGGCTTCACAGTGTTCGTTATATGGTATTTGACCTCTTCATTAGCAGTTCTGGTAGGCCTTGGTCCTGCTTAAAAAGCAAAACAAAAAAAACCTCTGCCTTTGACAGCTTCCCTTCTTGAGAACCCATATGAATTTGATTGAGATTCCATGTAGAAGCAAGCTCCTTGAGTGCATCGTTGTGCCTCATATCAAAACTCTGTTGGTCTCCTCAGAATCGCCCTTTCAGAGGTAATGCTGATTGTCTTGAGGAGTTCCTTTGAAAAAGGAGTCAAATGCTGAGATGGGGAAATAAATGTCAAGACCTGGTTGTCTATACTTTGCACAGACTAATGCACACTGCAGTACCAAATGTGTATTCACTTACTTCTGAATGCGTTGAAGTATATTCCAAATAACTCATTGCTACTACCTCCATCAGTTTTTTAAGCCAGTAAATCCTGACACAGCAGAGAATTGCTGTTTTACTTTGGTATTTGTATAGTAAATGTCCCTCGGTACCTTTGTCAGGTCCTAACTATTGGCACCCCTTGTACAATGCCTATGCATATGCATGGCTTTGGTGGCGTGAACTGCACCATTACGTGGGTTTCCATTCTTATCTCCCAGGTGTTACGTAGGAGACAATGCAATGAACTCGAATGATATAGACTTCTGCAGAGGTCAGAGGATGTAAAAGTTGAGTTCTGCCTCAGTGTTCAGTATTTTATTGTTCTGTATCCCTCAAAGGTAACAAGATAACAAGATTAATGACAGGATATGTAATGGACTGTTTTTGTTTTGACAAATGATTCATGTTCTTCCTGTAAAGCAACTTTCATGGTTAATTTTTCATCTTGCCATTGCTTATAGCTCTGCAACTTCCCCTTTATGGACAGAAGATAGTCAGTGCTTTATTTAGGATCAATATATTGCAAATAATTACTTTTACCTTATTCCTGGGAGAAACATTTGTCTTTATATGGCATCTAAATAAAGCTGAGGAACTGTTCACCTATTTAACTGCTGAGATAATAAAGGTGGTATAACTGACAAGGCAAACACAACAGATTATTTTTCATGGTGTGTAGAGGAATTCTGAATAGGTCCTGTCATCTAACAAAGAGGCTCTGAAGCCATGAAAGAGCGAGACAACCACAGCTTAGTGTTATAGAGAAGAGTAGGAACAGTGTTGGGCCACCTCTACCACTGGTTTTCTTCTGTGCCTTAGACATGCACGATGACTGCACAGAAGGCAAAGGTAAGCAAGGCCCATCCTTGCTGTCTTATTGAACCAAGAGACCCTATGCATTGTTCTAGAGAGCGGTCATGAATATATTGGTTCGTCTCCTCTAGGGATAAAAGCTTCTGTAGCTTCTGTTGGTGATGAATGATGTTATATATTTATTATTTTTATTTCACTGTTTCTTAGTCTTAGGTGTCCTGTTTAATCTGGGTTTTGATCTGTGTGCATTTAAAGAGCTGGATAGATTTTTGTCATAAATTCATTACGGAACCAGCAGAGTCCATTTGTAAACATTTCTTCCCCAAAAGCACACTACTGAGAAGTGTGATGGCTGTATATCCTGACTCGGGCAGGTATCTAACATGGTTTGACAAGGTGGAAGAGACACTGTGACGCCACTAGCTGCTTCAGTGGCTTCTCCCTGGGCTGTTGGATGCCAAAGTTGGAGACGTGGCACCGTGTGTTTGCCTGCTGCAAGTAGAGACATCCCTCCTTGTTTACAGCTAGGTTCTGTTGCATCTGGAAAATGTGGTGAATACAGAATTGCTTATGTCCTCTGTCCAGGGCAGATTTTGGAGGTGTTATCTCACTGTGATTGCTCGGTCTTCTGGGCCATCTTTTTGGTCAACACAATGGGCAATCATTGCTGTCTGATCCTGTGGGAAGGGGATACCTTATCTGTTGCCTCTTGCAGTATCACAGCTGAAGAGAAAAACCAGACTTTTGTAATCTGTGCCTTTGCTGAATTCCTTCATGACCTGTTTGAGTGACTGCAGTGTTTGTATCAGAGTGTGTTTGAGTTGCTGTAGCAGATGCTTGGAAGGGGAAGGGACCATTTCTTCCTGAGAGGCAAACAGGTGGGAGATGCAAACTTTACTTAGTTACAGCTGTGGTAATGGAGGTAAGCATGGCAGACACTCCATGTCTCTCAGCATTGAGAGGACCTGGCCATAAATACCTTAGAGCTGTCTGTCTGAGCCAGGTTTTCCTCTATTCCAATGTACCTTTCTGTAAGCAAGTTGGGCCAGTCTTATCCTCTCTCTTAAAAGACTTTTTATTTATTGTCTCAGTTAAGGTGGGCTGGAATCAAAAAACTTTTGGTTTACATCTTGCAGTGAAAATAACTTTCTCACAAATACATTCTTCTGTAAAAAAAAAAAATATTAAAAATTGTCCTCTATAGTTAAATTTCTCTGGAGACTCCCAGTGTGAAAGAGGTTACAGGGATCATTTGTTTTGGAGAAGTGCTTTTAAGGTTTCTTCTTTTTGCAAGATGGCGCAATAGCGGAGATTCTGGTTTTCATATCAGACAAACATGTACTTTGCTATTCACAGATATCGATGTCACCCCCACCTTCTGATTTGGAGCCATGCTTCCAGTTATCGCTTTCACTGTATAGTTTATTGGGGATGACTTGTATAAGACTGTAGCTCAGAATTTTGCTAAGACCTCTGAAGGTCATGTCTTTAATTCTGGCTTTGCAAATTGTTTTAAAAGTACTGATCTTAGAGAAGTTATGGCAAACTTAACTTGTCAAGACCAAATTCTGCTTGCTTAATAGATACCTTTTGTTCACAGCATAACTTTAATTAAAACTTAACTTTAAACCATATAATGAATTCTGATATGTGTAATGCTCCATAAATCTTCAGTGGTACAAAATGAATATTACTGAAGTTGTAGTGTAGTCAGGTGCAAACCTGATACACAAACCTTTAAACAACAGAAGTGTCATAAACCAGAGATATTCCTGCCCCCTTGTATTTCGAATTAGTTTTCTTTCCTTGAAATACACTTCATACAGTGTGGGGAAAAAAACCCACACACCAATGTATATTTGTTGATAGGAATTATTCTATACAAACTCATTATTACAATATACATTGAACCATTAGATTACTCAGATATCATTTAGGTAAATGTTTTATCATATTTGTTAAAGCAGTACTTGATCTTGGACAGAAAGAACACATTTTTTCTAATTGCTGCTGTGAACTGTGGTTGTGAACTATAATTAGTAAAATTTATACCCTTCAGGGTTTATCTCTTTTACTAATGTTTGGTGTCAGTAATTTTTTTAACGGTGGAAAAGAGTTGAGTGCCACAAAACTTTAAAAAAAAATCTTGTGACTTTTTAAAGTTAATGGTGGTGTATTTGCTTTTTATAGCAGGGTGGTATTTCTGGTTTTCTCAGTACTGGATCTTAAGCATTACAATGACAAAAGCCAAGGTAGCTTTTTCATGAAGACAGCTGCATTTTATGTTGCATCCATAAACAACTGAGAACAAAAAGCACACAATGTTTGGTTTTTATTCTTTCTTTTCTTCTGGCGTGTGATATTGCTAAACAGATTCTGGAATTCTTTATTTTATACTGGAAACTTTTATTTTCACAACCAACCCTCAAACCTAGTAAGAAATATTTTATATGAGTATTGTTTTTAAAAGCAGATGAAGTTTTATACAAATAGAGAGATTACATTGAAAAATGTTTTGCACTGAATTTTCTTCCAGATTTCTTAGGAATCTTGCAGGGAGCAATGGTATGAAAACCAGCATAATGAAGAAGTCCTTTTCTCTCATTAGAAACAAATGGCATAAGGTGATCACATCAGTTATTACATCCTGTAACATCAGGGATGAAACGAAAACACTTTTCAAGTTATAATGCATTCCAAAGTGCCAGATGTGATATTCCCAGGGAATATAATATTGTTAGATGCGGAAAGCAAATGTAGTGAGGTAATTGTAATCTCCTAGCTGTTAAGATACAATACCAAATAAATGTCCTTGCAAAACTCAGGAATGTTTAAAATGTGAACAAGTAAATTAGGGTGTCTGGGTTAAAATGGTTGTTCAGCATTAACTAGGTTGCATAACCTCTGGAAGGGAACATTCAACTGTGCCATTAAAAGAGAATCGTTTGCCACTTTCCTTGCTGCTCTCTTCCTGATCCTTCCAAATGCTCTATGTTCCTCTGCTGGTTCTCTGAGTAGTGTTAGCAAAGGCAAAGAAACAGCAAAGGATTTTCTGGGGAAAAAAAACCAAACCAAACCAAACCAAAACCAAACCCAACAAAAAAAAACAACAAAAAAGACTTTTATATTTACATTCCAAGACTTCTGTGCTTGTTGTTCTTCCTTCATGACAACTAAGAGAGATGATCCGAAGGACAGGAAGGAGTAAAGCAGAATCACATGAAATGTAAATCTCTAGCTTATCTTGGCAGAGCATAAGTATCTATATAGTCTTCTGAATATAACCAAGTTTTCTGTATTCTGTATGCCATCAGCTGAAATTTGGCAAAGTCCCTTTTTTTCTGGATCCTTACAGGATCTGCATTTTGTTCTCTAGAGACATTTCTTGTTCACTTAGTTGTAAATGCTGTCTGAGAACATGCAAGGTTGGTTTTGAGTGTTTTAGTGTGAGCATAAGTAATTACAGTCTTACTGCATTTTCCAGACAATATCTAGTATCACTACTCTTAGGTATGCCGTTAGCCTTATCATTACTTCTTGCTCAGTAAATTTAGTGAGATTTAAACAAAAACTTTTTTTTAATATTCCCTTGATACTTGGCTTTAATATATACCATGTATGTTTATATATAATACATCATTCTAGCAGGAACCATCTATAATAATAATTTTGAGATAGCTAGCTAAAGAACAGTAAAAGTCTAAAAGCTTGTGTATGTGAAGGGCGATACATATGCATATTTATACGTGCTTTTGGTACTAGACTGAACCAAAGCCTCTCATCACGGGAGTCAGTTGCTCAAGGTGATTGTGACACAAACCGTAAACTATGGCATAAAGTCAACGTTCTTTGGGGACTGAGCATTACTTTTAAAGGAAATCTGTTACCTCATGCACTGATTGTCCATGGTTTTGGATTATTTGACTGTGTGCTTTCAAAAATCATTTGCGCACACACAGAAGGTCTAACACATGACACAGTGAACTCAATACTGACCGGTCTCATGTACCTGCTGCCTTCAACAAACCTGCTTAGGTGTATAAGAAAGTACAAGATTTGTGATCTCAGCTGACAAAAAAAAAATATTCACTGGTATTTTGCTTTAAGCAATAGAACTTGACCTACAAAATAGTGACTAAAGTGCTGTCATGTAGAAATGCATATAAGGTTTCTGCCGAAGGCCCAGTCTCTTTACTCTTTAAGTAAGTGACAGGAGTAGTTCTGTTTGTGTGAGTAATCTATAATTTTCACAGAAAAATTAAAGTTCACAAAGGCAGGAAAAAATAAGAAAACTAGTACATGAGGACTTAGTGTTGTGTGGTCACTTGTGTATATACGTGTCTCTGTGTATAAATATGCCAAAGAAAAAATCCTACATATTTATGAAAGCACTGAACATGATTGTGTATTAAACTAACAATCTCCAGTGTGTTTTCCATATTTCTTAATGTATTCTCACTGGTAGAAGTGCCTGTATTACCTGCCCATATTAATGTAAAAGGTCTTTGTAGTGTCTCAACTTCAGAGAAGTTCATCATAAGAAGAGAAATTAATAACTACTGTCATGAAGCTCAGAAATCACTACAAGCTCCTTTGAAGGTGAAATTTAAAGTGGCCACATTTGGCACCAGGTGTTGTATTAAAGGGTGTCATTTGTCTTGGGTTGTAATTGGGGTCATGATTAAAAAGATGCTAATTCCCTGCCTCAGCTATTATTCTTAGGTTCATCCCTAACTCCTTTCATCAAAGTCTGGCTCTATTACTCTCACTGCCAGTAGTTTGTTTACTGGGACTGATTAGTAAGGCTCTAGTCACTGTCACAGCCTGTTAGCTCAAAATTACACTGACTCAGAGCTCCTGCATTAGCAGGGCTTGCAGCAGACACATGTGGTGGATCCACGAGTCAATTCTGAAATTGTGAGAATAGATTTATTAATACCTATTAATAGATTGGCTCACTGTGCTCGGTAATAAAGGGATAAGACCTCTCTTCTCCCTCTACCCCCAAAGGGCACTTGAATCTCGCACTTCTATTTTGCTGCTGACAGTGTAAGTCTGAAGTCTTTCACTTCTCTGCTGCAGAGTAGGGAGGTATATGAATTCAGTTGAGTCTTTGGAGTACTTCTTCAGACTTAAACGTACTGCTAGTCATCACATGGGAGGGAGGAGTACCCATAGCAGTTATGGGAGTCTGCTCCGCCCTACAGCCGCCTTCTACCTCAAGTGGATTTTCTATATATGTATATAGAGTATGTATTCATATTAGATTTTAAATGTGTATACAAATGCACTGGCCCCGAGTATCTGCAAGCTGATTTCTCAAGCATTTGCTGTATCTCATGGCTTTTATTAGTAGACAATAATTTTCTCTAGAAATAACTTTTTTTTCCTTCCCTCCCCACTCTGTTGTTCTGTCATTGGGTTTTGCTTTTGTTTTTGACACTCGTTTTCTTTGTTCAAACATTTTGGGGGCTACGAGAGCAAAGGCTTGAGAATTTTGCTGGGTGTCCTGAAGATGGCAAACTTCTGCTGAGTGAGTGTTCAGAGCTGACAGTCTTCTGGTAAGAAGTTAAAACAGAGAGAGAGATCTGCAGCCAAGGTCAAGTTTTATGTTTGATCTTTGCAAATAATGCAACTCTTTCTGTCTTCAGGTCACAAGGCCAGACTGTGCCACAGAGAACCAAGACAAAAGGTGGCCAAGGAGCCTGAAATTTCTAGGCAAGGCTGCTCAAGGTCTAACATTTTGCCCTAACCACAGAAATAAAGACAAATGTTGCAGCATTTCCTTTTCTAGTGTTTTGACTCAGCCTGGCATCATCCATCCCACAGTGCCAAGTCCTTTAACATTGTTATCTTTTAACTAAATCAGTTTAGATATGCACATGGAGCAGTTGAATCACCTGTGAATCATTTAATATATGGAGCTTGTCCAGCAATTCTGCTCAGGTTCTTCTCCTCATATGGGAAGTTATCACAGGAAAATTATCAATTCATGTGGTTTAAATCAAATCAGGAATGAAACATTTTCTGATTAATTAATGACATATAGTTAGCTGCAAATCAACACCAGGATCAATGCCAGCAGTACTGCAGATATGCCTCACTTGATACTTACAAAATGTTAACGAATGCTTACAAGGTTCTAAATACCCTTTTTAAAAGTATTGACAAAAATTTGTAACTTCCACACATTTCTTCCCCCCCTGTATCCACACCTTATACAAATGTTTACTTGCATGCCCACTCTCACTGGAAGTGTGGGTTTCCCTGCTTGCTTACCCTGCTGGAGATAGGTTTGCTCTTGCTTTGTGCAGCTCCCTACAATCTGCTAATCTGTGCGCCGGTGGGATGACACCCCATGAGTTCCGGGGTGCACCCTGAGCTGTGGGTCCTTCTGCCACTGCACCCCATACTGTCAGCCCACCAGCTGGAGCTCAGCCTGCTCTTTGCATGGGGCCAGGACGATGCTGTGTCAGGCCTAGACAGAGTCACAATGGCAGCAAGGTGACTTCTGCCAGTGTCAGACACAGTTTGACTTCTGCTCTGAGTGCTTTCCCTCTCCCAGGTCTCTCCCTGCAATCACAAATTTTCACGCCTCTTATACATCTTGTCAAGCTGACTCCTTTTCTTAAAAGCCCAGATGGCCTCCTGGTTACTGTTTCGTCCATCTGATAGTTGTCTTATGAAGCTTGATCATTGTTCATTTCCTCTTTAAAGTTACCAGGGTTTGGGCAAACACCCTCTCAGGCAGCTCTGTTTGGGTATTCCCTTTTGGATATTCCATTCACATGTGCCTCTCGCACTCACATCCCTACATATCGTCTGGTGCCACACAGGCTATGTTACCAAGGAGCAGCTGTGTGAATTCCCCCCAAAGGAAGAAATAATATTTCAGTATAATGCTAATTAATGTAATAAATCCTGGTTTTTTTTTTACTTTTTGTTATAAATATGATAATAGGCCACAATGTATGGGCAGGTAAGAGTGCCTAAGAAGCTATATGGGGTTTTGACATGTCAGTGAAGATGTGCGTTCCCCCAGTTATTAGATTTATCAAACTTTTGAGCAAAGTTTTACTCAAATAATTTGTTATCTTTAGATAGTTACTCAGTTAATATTATCTTTCAAAATAACATTTCAGGAACTCTTTCTAAATAGATTGGTCCAAAAGCTGTAAGGTCTGTCCTGCACAAGATTTTGTTGTGGATGCCAGCACAGCCTGGGAATCTACTATTAGTTGCCATACTGTATTTTCTGGGGTACCACTGCATTGCTATGCATTTGTATATTGAGAGAAGAGAAGATATATTCATGGACACATGGAATCCTACTGCAGATGTGCTATGATTTTGACTGCTGCATTTTTCTTAAGTGAGACAGTGATTGTGGTGGGTTGACCTTGGCTGGCTGCCAGATGCCCATCCAGCTGCTCTCTCACTCCCCCTCCTCAACAGGACTGGGGCCAGGGGGGAAATAAGGTGAAAAACTTTTGGGCTGAGATAAAGACAGGGAGACCCCTTACCAATTACTGTCATGGGCAAAACAGACACAACTTGGAAAAAAATAATTTAATTTATTTAATTCATCAGTCTGGGATGAAAACAAGCATTATAAATCTTTCATTCTGCTTTGTGTTTTCTTAGACCCAGATTTTGAAGAGACACTTTTTGAAGAGTTCCTGAAAAACTTTCTTCAAGCTCGATGGAAGAGGAAAGAAACAAATGGCCAGCAGAAGCCTGGAACCCTCGTTCTAAAATACAGGTAGAGTTGGGCACCAACTGGCTTTATAAAACTTGTGATAAACCTGCTAGCACAGCATTCAAACCTGAAGTAATTAAAAGCAAATATTTTCAGCATTCAATATGCTTCTACTTTTCTAATCCATTTCTTGTGTTCAGCTGCACACATACTAGGTAGCTTCTTCGCAATAACTTGATGTTCAGTTCCACTTATGCTGATGGTGTGATAACAAAACCTTATGGGTCATCAGCTCCTAATTATAGCTTGAAGGTTGCCTACCTTTGTGCCTCTTCAGATGGTGGGGAAAGGTTCAGAGATTTTGCTAGGTGAGACATAAACCTGACATAAGTTGGAAAGAAAGTAGAAAGGAATATGAAGTATTTCTTTCTGGTGAAATGATCCATTTCTATTTCTGGTGAAATGGATCTATTGAAGGGTGATCCATGGGTCTGGAAAAACATTATGGAAACCAAGAAAAAGCCACCGTGGAAAACACAGTCAAAGGAAAGTAATTTGGGTTCTTCATAAACAAATAAAGGGGATTTCTAGGGTCAGAAGGGGATTGATGTTATACATAGGGAATGTTCTCTCTTTTATGAGACTTCTCTTTCCAGAAAAATGCTGCCTTTTGGTCTATTCATGGTTCCTCACTTCTTTCTGTCACATCTTGGGGAGGTTGTGGTTAAGATTTGCAGTCAGTGTGAATGCTCCTTGGTAGTAAACTAGGAAAAAAAAAATGGAGGGAGCAGTCATTAGGGATTACAGATATAATTAGAGATTAGAGATATAATTAGAGACCTAGTTAGAGATCTCAAAACCACATCTAAATTCATGGCTTTTCTCAGATTATAATGATCTAAAATAAAAAAAAAATGTTTTTTTTTGCTTTTTTAGAGGCAGAGTATATTTATGAAACTGACACTCAAGTTTGGGTTGTGAAGACCTGGGGCTTTTGGTCATAATCCATCTATCCTCTCTCTTTCTTAGTCTAATATTCATTTTGGATTCTTTATAGTTGCCATTGAATTATATACCTTTGTAGTGTTTCTACTACACTAAACACTACTAGTAGTCTCTACTGTAGTGTTTAGAAAGGGAACTTTCATAAACATCATCTTATTGTTTGCGTCATAGGACACTACCTTATTTGTCAGGTTCTCTGAACACAGCAACATAATAAATGTATGCTTGAAAAAGCAGTGTACAGCTTGTCTGAAAAAAATTTTCTCATCACATCAGTATTTCAAGTTTGTAAAGAAAAAATCTTCATTACATATGAGATCTTGAAAACTTAAATTAACCAAAGCAATTTCCTCTGCACTGTTTTACCATCACTGGCTTCAATTCCAAAATTAAAAGTGTTTCAAGTGGTTTCAAAACCAACGATTTCCATTAACAAAAAGTTGGTCCTGATGGAGCTGCTTTGCTTGTCTTCTTTCTCCCCTTCCTCTTAACGTGTTTCTGTCAAGACAAAACATATATTTTCATTCAGTCCTCTGAGCAACTTAGTTTCAGCTTTCAATAGTTATTGGACTCTTTGAAATGCATTGCAGTAATACAACAAATCCCGATGTGGAAATATCTCAAAAATCTGCAAAGATTTCCTGCAAGAGGTTAATTTAATTCAGTTTTAACAAATGCTTTTGAAGGAATAGCAACTTATGTTAAGGACCTTTGAGAACAAGTTGAATAACACCAGAGTTTATGTCCCTTGTAAAAGAAACATGGGTCTATTGCATTCGACCTATAAAAGGAAGGGGGGTTTCTGTCTTGAAATTCTATACAAGACAAACTGCTTTTGTTATGTGTTCGAACACAAAATTGTTGAACATTGTCCAGTGTTAGCTCTGTACTGATTTTTATAGAGACCATCATTCTCTTGAAGAACAGGGGAATATAAAATAATTTTAAGATTGTTAAGCTCAATGGGACGACTGCAGGGAAAGGGCTGCCTCTGTTTCTCAATAACTCACATTAGCAGTGCTTCTTTTGCTTTCTACCTCTTCTGCTGTCTGTCTTACATTCTTGTTTCTTTCCTGTTTTGTTCTTTAATCAGTTTAGATTGTTAGAAATTACACAGATATGAGTTTCAACAGCTGCCAGATCAAGCATGTTCTCTAGTTCACCCTTGTCAGGTACCAGTGCTGAATTAAATGTTTGAATTCATGTGTTGCTGTCAACACAGCTGTCCAATACCCCAGTGTTTCCTTATCTCAGTTTATATCACTATCAATACTAGTTTGCAAATGCTTCAAGATATGTAGTGCATCTTATAATCTGTTTTGTTAAGTATTTAACAAAACTGAGATATAATGCAATGTTGGAGAATAAATAATGCTAAAATTCATTTGACTGGCAGCTTGGAGCAGCACAGCTACAAAAGTGATGGAGAAATGTATTTCAAGGCATTGTATTGAGGCAAAGCCGCCTTAGAGATATCCACATGCTGAGTGGTTTTGTATTCTTGAAGACTGTGAGCTGTTCCATTAAAAGAAGTTTATGTACAAATGACTAATTATGAAATTTGATACTTATATTAACAGCATCACACATCTAGCTGAACTTTTTTTCTCTTACATTTATAGAGGCATTCTTTCTTATCATGGCATTTTAAAATACTTTCCCTTATGGCTAAAATAAAATACTGGTCTCATAACTAATTTAGTTTATACAATAGCAAGATCAATTTAATGGGAATTAACTCATATTTTCTTCATCTAAATTCCTAGGACAAACTCTTCTTCTCAGAGAAAATCTTAGAAGTTCAGCTTTTGTATTATTTCCTTGGAATGTTACTTAGAATTTTCTTGCATATTTCCTTCCTTGTACTTCAGTAGAAGTCTAATACCACTGAATTTTAATTCTGTTTTCTATAATTTGCTGGTGTGGAGTAGAAACTCCTCTATGCCAGCCTCTTCTGTTCCAGAGCTGGTATTGTGTTCATGGGACAGCAAATGGGCGAGACAAATTTCCTGGTAAATGTCATTTACAGGATGTTAAGGCTTTTGCTTCATTTTTAATGAAGAAAGTATGTGCCTGTGCCTCCCTCTTGTGGCATGAAAATATTTTGACCAGAAGTTGTTAATCATAACAGAACCTTTGGAAAAAAACACAGCCTTTCCTGGTTTCAGATTTGCCCCTTGTTATTCATTTTTTAATGCTCAGTTTGTGTATTGTTTTAATTAACTATTAAGGATTCTCCTAGAGGTGCAGTGAAAGCTTCAAGTTAAAATTTTGGCCAAAATAAAACTCCATGGGTTTGTACTATACTGTTCCTCAAAAACAAATTTAGTGTTAACAAGGTCAACTTTGAACTTTTTGTTTTCTTGTAATGTATTCAGTCTCAGCTTTCAAGGTCCAGTTAATACTGGAGAAGATCTCCAGTAGAAGAGTTTATGGGCTCTGTGTCATACCTGACAAACCCTGCTGTCCTGTTTTTGAACCCAGGTGGTTTGATACAGCCTACTCAAATGTCCCTGCAACATCCCTCCCAGGACTTCTCTTTCCAAGATTGCTGTAACAAATACCAAGTCAGGTGTCTCTGATCTGCACCTGCAGCAGAGATGTGTTTAAGCTTCAAAAACCCAAGCCATCTCAGAAATCTAAGAAAAACCCTTCAAAATCTGCTTTTGTTTTGTTCTTAAACATTTTGTTTTGGTTTGGTTTAATTTTAGTTTCTGGTTTTGAAATCCTGGGGACTTAATGGTCTATTGACTCATCAAGACCCATCAGTTTTGGCTTGAATCTCTGTCAGTTTTTACACATTGAGTAGTCCAAAGTGCTTGCCTATGTAAGTGGAGGAGTATAATCTTTCTCAGGAATGGCAGGCATCACCTCAGAGCTTAAGAAGCCTTCAGGAAAACTGAGGACCCTACCTCAGGGTATAGTGGTATATAGTGGCAACTTTTAGTGAAGATCCAGGAATGTAAAAAGCTAAGAAAGTAATATATAGTTGTTTCTGTCATTAAAGCCCTTGTTATACAGAATGTTGAATGTCTTCAATCCTGTACACATTCATTGTCTTGCAAAAGTGACTGATAAGGGATACATCCTAGCAGTAGTTTGGTAGCCCACATTCTTGAACATGGTTACCTAAATGGATTGTTCCCCAGGCAAACAGGACTGAGAGTTACTAAGTATGTATCACATCTCCTGAGAGGCTGGAGATGAATACAAAGCACAGCAAAGACCAAAAGCAATATAGATGTCTCTGTTCAAAGTGGGCTTCTTTAAGCGTAACCTGCCTTTGGAAAAACAAACCAGTCTTAAGAAATCACTGCTATGTAGCTGAATACAAAGAGTGCCCAAAATGTTTGCAAGTGCCAAGTCTGTTGAAGCTGTTGTGCAACCAGGAAGTATAGTTCAGAAGGAAGTGAAGGCACAGACTTGTCCTTCAAACATGAGGTTGATCAGCATGCAGAATTCATCAGCAGCAAACTCTTAGACCCCTCAATAACATCTGTCCTTGCAGGTCAGTGATTAGGACAGAATAACCACACATCCAGAGTGGCCAGTGCAGTCACAAAGTTTTAGTCTCCCGTTTCAAAATAGCAAAGAAGGTCTTTAAGGTGCTATTTTGTTCCAGACTTTAGAAACAACACAGCGAACAAGGGAAAATGTCCTTTGACTTTGGGTCAAAGAGTTTTCTATCTCTGTTTCTCTAGCTGCAGTCCTAAGGACTCAACCTGTTTTCTTATAGCCTGAGAAAAGATATGTCCTTATATTCTGTAACGTGACCCAGAAGGGATGCTCCTGGGAATCTTTTCTGACTTTGTGGTGGTGTGGTTTTTTTAACTACATGAGATAAGAAGCATCCCCTGAAAGAATGAGAGATGGGCTTCAAAACACTGTCTTATTACAACAGAAACAAGAGCCTGAAGTTTCTGTGTCCCAGGTGAATGCTTTAACCATACAGTTACAAAGTAGACAAATGTCATCTTGTCTGGTGAATAATTATCATAAGTAGAATAGCTCTTAACAGAATAGGCTGCTAATGAGCAAGTGCAGGATTCCTAGTGTGGTAGTTAAGGACATTTCAGAAATCTAAGCATCACTTGCTCTAAGTCAGATAAAGTGCAGATCTGAAAACAGGAGTAATGCCTGCAAGGGAAATGAACTTCTTTGCAGCCAGATGTAAAGGATTTGCACACCTGTCAGACAAAGAAGGGAAAAAAAAAATCCCAAGATACCAGAAGCATTCTGTAAAATCTTACATATCTGGTCTGAGAATTGGGATTTCCAGGATTGGGCACTGCAGGTGAGAGAGGCAGGATAATATCTAAATTAGCACAAGACCATGGACTAGGTGTGAGTTAAGCTGTGAGCAGTTTAGGTGGTTTAGGATCAGAACTCTCCTTTTTTGAGGGTATTATAGTTATCTCAGTGTTTATGTAACCCTGAATACTCAGCAGCTATTATAAGCATTCCTATGATAACATATTTCCCTTTTTTCCTATAAAATATGTGAGAAAAAACGTTTTGATTATGAGAAGACAAAATCTAAATTGAAGTAAGCATTTTTAAAATGTTTTGTGTGAAAAACTTCTCAATATAATCAGTTTGTCCCCATGCACAACTTGGTAAAAGACTAGTTCCTTTTATTTTGTCCCTGATAAGTTCCACTTTCTGGGTCTTGTACACAAGAAGGATGTTTGAAATACTATTTGAAATGCAGTAAAAGATGCCTAAAAAGACGACCAGTCAGGAAGTGGGCTTCTGCTAGTTCTTGGTGCAGGGCAGTACGCCAGATGGGAGTTACTAGAGAGAAAAATGATGTCGCACCTATATAAGTCAGTCTAGATGTTGAACTGTGCCTAATTTTTGTTTAATTTTCAATACATGGGGATTAACATTTCTTTCTCATCTGTCCTGGCAGTACTTTAACTCTGATATAGATGTTTTATAGGAATGTCCTCTGTTCTTGCTGTATATTTCCATAAGACAGTGCATTTTTTGGTAGTAAAATTACATTTCAAGTGATGCCATCTGTGTAAAGCCATGTATTTGGTCATAAATAGCAATAAGACTGCCAAAGAAAATGTAGAAGAAAAGTTATATTATGGCTGAAACCATAATATAATAAGTACCTTGACCTTATTTGCTTAGGGAGTGTATTCAACAATCAGTCTGATTTTGTCCTACAGAAACTATTACTACAGATATGCAAGGCAAAATTTCAGTCTGACTCTAAGCTCCTAGGTTAGCATTTAGAAAAGCCATGTTTGAACTTCTGGATGGAATATGTTGATCCAGAATAACCGGTGTGCAAGAAGCAATAACCATTAAGGTGTTCCTTTTTCTGCTATTACTTGGAGAGCTAGAGAGCCAGCTCTCCTCCTGTGACCGGGAAGCTAAATCAGTACAAAACTGGTACCTGCCTCCACTGGGTGGCAGCCCAAACTCTTCTCAAACCCAAAAGCGATGCCTTTCTCTTTAGCTGAAAAAAACAGTGCTTTGTAAAACTCACGAGACTTTTCTGTACAACTAGTGAGTCAGGCGTTGGCCCCTCCACCCTCAGGGACTCTCTGGTTACCCATAGCAAGATGGTGTCTCTTCTGCTAATGGCACTTCAAAACATAGTTCCTTTATTGTGTTTTAATTAGATTACGATTAGTTCAAACAAACTGTGTTTTAAAATGAGGATTTCTGAAACAAACACCTTCACCTTCACCTTCTGAAACAAACACCTGAACAAACACTCGCTACCCACAGAGTTCATTAGAGACATCTAATGGGTTTAAGTAGCCTATCTGGAAATTAAGGGGAAAATCATGTACTGTGTGTTGCACATAGCCTTGTATTTTAAAGCATGCTGAAGCACCACTGAAGAAGGTGGATCTTTACAGCGGTGAGAGATAGCACTTTTGATCCTCTCTTCTAGGAGGCTCATGCCTGTGGCTGCAGTCATTACTGTTGCCTGTTCAGCTGCAGTCTTTCTAAGTCTCATAAGCAGGGTCAGTGCTTGGATGGGGAGCGCGCCCCATCGGAGCAGGAGAGGGACCGGTGTGCCTCTCCTGCTCTGCTTCGCGTGACACTGGTGAGGGATGCACTGCTAGGATTCCTTCCTTCCAGCCAGTCACAACTGCTTCAGGTGTCAAGGATCCCATGGCCTTTTCAGGATAGTAAAGAGAAATTGCAGTGTCCTGGCCGTGCTGCATAAATAGTAGATTTCCTTTTAGGTACCTGAAGTTTTTTTGTACTTTCTGCTGGACACAATTTCTCTTCTCTTTCTGGTAAGGATAACAGATTTTTCAAAGAGTTGCTTGGTCTTGCTGCATATACCACATTTTAGTCACTGTTTCACCACAGATTAATGTCATAACACAGGACAGAAAATTTTACGGGACTGGTGTACAATAGAAGTCTGTTAGTTTAATCTAAGATATGTAACCTTGGGTTATTTCAGGCCTTTTCATAGATTCCATTAGGAAAGATTACACTGTTTGGCTCCAGAGGCTAAATATGGATCCTTTTTCTATGGAGAGGCCCAGTAAACTGTGTATCACTGAAATAAGATGCTGGCTTTGGAGTTTGCCCTGGTTTGATCTCAGAACGGTGAGTCAGTGTGCTAGCAGCTTCAGAGCTGTGTCATGCAGAAGGAGGCATTGTACACCACTTTTTTCAAAGTCTTTTCAACCTCATATACTCAAACTCAACACCTGAGAGATTTACAAAATGAAACCCAGGCAACAATAACCTGGTAGGGAAAAGGATAATCTCCGAAGAACCTATCTGCACGTTAATCTAGAGCATTTGTGCTAAGGTTAGTGACTCAGCTTGTGCACCTAAGAGTCCCTGAGATGTTTTCAGTAGATTTTATTTGGAGATTTCCACTGAAACAGATGTTTCATATAAAAAACATATAAATGAAAATGAAAGTTACCTTTACTTTCACAGGATGAAATTTCAGTTCTGAAATAGATGTGTTTCTTATACAGCTGTCCTCAACAGGTTTGGTTTTTTTTGTTGCAGCGAAGCTACAATGAAAAAATCCTCTTGCACTAGTTTATTTCTTGCCCTGGGATGGGAAGTATCAAAGGTTTCTGCATCACTTGAGTGATGTAGGCTGCCTCAGAGCCCAATGGCTCTCATAGTGCAAGGTGATGTAGCTGACTGTAGCCCACCAGGAAAGGTAGAGCTCTTCGCGCTTACTCCTTAACTGCACAGCAGACTTCTCATACCCAAAAGAGGGATACGTCTTTCCTAATTTCTAGGAGTGGTGCCATGAGCTGTGAAAAACTCCAACCAGAGCAAACTACAGACCATCTCTCTAGCAACAGAAGTCACCATGGACATACCACCAGTGGTGACTGCACTGGCTCCCTGCTGCGAGTGCAGAACCTCATTTGGTGGCTTTTATTCAACTTTGCACAAGTTACCTGGGAGTTTGTGATCACATTTGTGATGATGATGTCAAACAATAGGAGGAATGTGGAGGAGTTTTCCTAAGAGTGAGACCTAGACTCTAATATTTGCTTCTAAGAGAAAGGAGAGTGAACACGGACCTCAGCTTTATCTCCAGATATTTCAACTGCACGTGACATGTCTTCCACCCAGACAAGTCACTTGATACCTGCAATGGAATAACACAGCACACCAAGGGGAAGAATAACTTTCCTGTGCCTGTTGCTTTGTAACGTGGTGTGCTGTGAAAGAGTTTTCTGGTCTTCCGTGGAAACCAGCTGTACAACCTGGGCTCTGCCTGTGTGCGAGTGGATCTCTGTCCCTCACCTACCTCATGAAAGAGGGCTGCCAGAGTTAATTTTTGTGAAGTGCTTCACAATTACTACCTGACAGATGCCTAAATATGGAGAATGGTTAGTATAATAGAGTAACTAAAAGGACCTTAACAG
This sequence comes from Calonectris borealis, assembly GCF_964195595.1. NCBI lineage: Eukaryota > Metazoa > Chordata > Aves > Procellariiformes > Procellariidae > Calonectris > Calonectris borealis. The sequence continues at coordinate 45,417,162 of NC_134313.1, forward strand.
AACCATTTTTGCTTTAAAAAATGTCTTCTCTCTCTCAGCGCTCTCTGTTTTAATGTTCCCATCTTCTTTCCATCTAATCCTCATCTCATACCTTTTGTTTCTTTTCATTGGCCCTTCTGGACAACTGTTTTTGGAAAAGCCTTTTTATATTTCTCTCTTTCCCTCGCTCTCTAATAGATACCATCATCTTTTAAAGAGCAGCCACTCCCTCCCTCAGCTAAGTACTATCTTGGCAGGCAACTGGGGAGGAGGAGTCTTCTTTAAAAGGCTTTGAAATTGTGTTGTTAAAAAATATATAAATAAAGCAACAAACCTTTTAATAGGGCTTTGAACAATCATCCCTTTCATTCCCTTATGGCCTATTGTGCTTCTGGGTTTTTTATTATTTAGTGTGCATCAAAAAAAAAAATCCAAATGTTTTATGTTAAGCCATTAAGAGTTTATTTGGGTTGAAAATAAATAAATAAATGTGGTGCTAGCAGTTGGGACTGTGAGAACATGCACAGTTGCCTGGCAGAGGCACCTATAGGAGGCACATCAGAAGGCCAGAATAAGCTTCAGTGAAAGACCAGAACAAAAGCATCAGCAGCATTTGTTTCTGGTTAAGTACTTTTGCATGAGCCTGACTACTGGAGTGGTTTACCCAGCTTTTATCTGTTTCAAATTCACCTCACTCCCCCCACCCCAACTGTAACTCATGGTAATTACATGGGAAAGGAGGAAGCATGGGATTTTTAAAATCTTCTTTTGTTTTATTTTTTTAAACCACCTGATGGGAGCATGTGATGGGCTGGTATCCAACATTGCTCCTGGAGTTATTAGACACCTAACTAAATGTTTTTTGCATGGCCTGCCTGTTTTTTTTTGTGCATTTAGACTTGGTTTTTTAAGTTCTGGGTATATTTTGTAAATAGCCAGAAAATGCATTTTTTTTCTTTCTTTCTTTCTACCCCCTTCCACTTTTGTTTGCCAACTCTGCCTGTCATCTGCAGAGAATTCTGCAGCAGGCTGGCGATTGCAGCTAGGGCTCCTCTGTGTGCATAATTAGTATCAATCTTGCTTGGTCTCATTTCCCTGGTGGGGTTGTTGGGAGAGAGAGAAGAGTCAGTGCCATTAAATGCATTATTAGGTTCACATCTTAGCTCCCATGTGACCTACATTTGGCGAATAAACCTCAAAACTTAAACTTTATAACCCTCTTTCTCCATGAGACTGAAGTATATGGTAATTTTTGGAAAGCACACATACAGACCACTGTTGGTGTTGTTAAAGATAACAGATTGCAAGAGGTAGATCGGAGGAACTTCTGAGAATCTGAGCTTGACTTTGCTGTCTCAGTTTTGAGCCTCATAAATAAAACAATCTGATATTCCTCGTTAAGTTGAATGGAGCCACTGACAGTCCAGACCTCAGAAAATCAAGGGAGAGGTGTCCATCTCCAATCAGGCTCCAAAGGAAGGACAGTGCCTAATGGGTGCCCTTCAATGAGAGCTATTTTATGTGTGGGACATGGAACGTACCCACAGCACAAAAAAAGAGAACATGAAACTGTCTCCATAACACAGTGACATTTTCACTTTTTGCTCTTTTTCAATGGTATTGTTGATTTTAACTAAAAAAATAGGCTTGTCTCTTTCTCTTACAATAGTATGGAAAAGGAGTATGATCTGAACACAATTCTAAAATGCTGGACTCCTTTAACTCATGTAGTTTGGTAGATTTCCCTGTAAAAGCAAGGCGTACCTTTCAAAATCTAGTTACAGGATCAGTAATAGAGAAGAGAAAATCACTCAGATATTTGGACTTAGGAGGCTTAATGTTCTGTGGGCCTTGCTCTTGCTTACAGCCTTCTGCATGCTGGTTTTGACCTATTAAAAAAAAAGTACTAGAGCTCAGAAAAGGCTTAAGAGGAAGACCTAACTGAGGCCTTACCAGTCCATAAAAGAGGGATTATAAACTTTCTGACTTCATGGTGATACTGTGAAAGTAACTAACCTACTGTATACTGCAGTATTTTAGTAGGCAGGGTATGTGTTCCTAAGATACAAATAATTAAGTGGAACAGTGAGGTTATTGGGAAAGGGGAAGAATATACGTATGCTATTCTATAATATATTACTAATTTTAATGAGATAAGAAGAGCTCATAATGTAAACTTGGAATAAAAATAAAACAAGTATACAAAGATCAGTGGACAACATCCTATTGGCTCCAGTGCTTTTTAAAGTCTACGTTAAAAAGCAAGAGCAACTGTTGTAGTATTATGGAGAAGTGAAGGTTCACTTGATCTCTTTAAGTGACTACTTTTGGAGAACAGTACTGCTTGACAAGGCACAACTGCAGACTCTGACAAAAGACTGGATGTTTGTTGGATACTGAAAAACAACCACATTTGTTTTAAAAATCCTGAGGGATACTTAGACAATTCTACTTGCAAGATCATTCACCATTCATATTTTAAAGGCATTATTTTCAAATATTGATAGAAGAAATATAGCTAGGTTGTTCAAAGTTTTTTGTATTTCTAGAAAACTTTTACATTTTTAAAAGCTATACTTTTGTCATCCAATTATTGGTCATGAATCATTCAGTTGTTAAAGTATATCAGCAGTTGAATGTCCTTTATGTCATACCTGGAATGATCTTTATTCCTGGAATAAAGATTTGGAACAACCTACATCACAAACAAAGCTTATAAAGGTATTTCACTTGGGTTGATATCAGAATACACATTTATGCTGCAGAACCAGACCCCACAAAAGGAAAAGCAGACTAGTGTTTATTTTACAACATAATGTCACCATGTCTCATGTTGTCCTCTCACAAACATATATGACAGGTGTTTTATAACACCTGTCTTTTAGACCTTTGAAAGCATAAGAAAAAATATTTACTAGGAAGTTGTAAAAAAAATGCGAGCATGGCAAGGGCTGCCATGTAGATAAGAAAGAAGGATGGTTTGGATTGGGGGCAAGAAGAAGGCTCCAATGCTGGTCAGGCAGTTAAAGAATGAAATTACAAAGAGATCAATGAGAACAATTTTTCATCTTTCCACATCTGGAAATAGTTGTTGTCTGTGATTCATTGTGAGTATAAAGAAAAGCACTGGAGTGGTTTGGTGTGAGCAGAGGCCAGTGGCAGTACTGGAAGCGCTGGGTCTATATGGGACTTCTCTTCCCATAGCAAACTGAAGAAATTTCTGCTTCTCTGCCAAAGTGTGGCTTTGTGACTAGTGGAGTAAGAGTTTTCAAAGAATAGATGGGTTTAAAATAATGAAAGTGGGTGGAGAGTATTTATGATTTTAGGAATATTTGAAATTACTGAACTGAAATGCAAAATCTAAAGTTCCTCTGATTTCTAGAGCAATCCCAAATTGCTTTAAGAATTCAGTTGTATAATGAGGCAAAGCCATAAAGTTGGGTCAGAATCCCCACTTTGAGTTTTGGGAATACTGAATACTTGAAACTTGGGTATGGCTTTTATAACTGAGGCCTATTTCTTTAACGAACCAAAGCAAAAGACTTGCCACAGGTGTTTTGAATTTTGCTGGGTGTGAAGTTGGGTAAGCCACTGAGTTTCTTTGCTTGTTTCTGTGGTGGGTCTGGAAGACTCTGAATCAGCTTAACCTGTCTCCAGGGTTCCTGCACTAATTCCAGATGTTCCTTTCAGATCCCTTCTGGAAGAAAACAAAGGTTACAGTGGGGAAAGTACCATACAAGTACTAGAGCAAATGCACCCAGCAGATTGAAGTTCTGAGATGATAAAGCAAATATAGCTTAATGTTAAGATGGAGAAAAAGTAGCACCCGCCTCCTCCTCCTCCTCTGCACCCACACAACTTGTTTACAAAAGTGCCTTGTAGTGACTGCTGGTGGTGTCACTCCGTCCCATGCCCCAGAGCTATCACCGGGCCTCATGGGAGATGTGACTACAGCATCGGACATGGGACCGTTTGTTCACTCACTTTCTGTGAAGAGAGTTTTGAACTGTGTTTTGAATAGACAGCATTTTCTTTGTGTGGTTGGTAAATAACACAGAGCAAAGTTAGTCAGCAAGTTGCATAGCTTCTGCATTCTGATTCTTTGGAGCCCTTTTGTACCAAGCTTGACAGGATGTTTTTAACAGAATGTGACCTCACTGGGATACCAGAGGTAAGGAAAAAAGTTATTGGGGCTGTTGTGGAATATTTTGCACAGAGCTGACCAAAAGTGCTGCTTTAAAATGCCTCTTGGAAAGAAGATGGTTTCACTGTGATCCAGTCAACACCTTGTTCAGTGAAAATCAATGTCTTTCACCCCTTCGTAAGTTATAGGAAGTCTTAATAAGATTTTCTATTTCCCACTGACGGAAAAAGACGCCGATTTGCAAATCTCAGAACGATTATGTACTTGCTCTAATGTGTTGAGCAAAGGCCCGGTTCTAGTGACAAAACATCAAAATGTTTTCTTTCTAACACAGAACAGAATAAGCAGATCAGATCCAGTTGTTCATCCAAGTCCTAGAAGCAGCAGTGCGAGAATCGAAGCGGTGGCAAACCCAGCAAGACCAGGAGACAGTGACCTTCTGGACACCCGTACTCAATCACTAGGTAAAGGTAAGAAGGAAAAAAAAAAAACAAACGGTATTGGTATGTTTTCTGGGTAAGATCATGTGTGGGTTTTCATCGCAGGCATTAAAACTGGGGCTGCCGCTTGTAGTTTTGCTTGGACGTAGAGCAAAGGGGGCTGTGGTACCCTGGGGAACGCGGGGCTGCGCGGGCACCCCCTCTCCTCCCTCTGCTGGTCAGCGCCGGGGAGAGGCAGCCGCCGCCGGTGGGGAGACCCGGCTCCTTTCTGCCGCCGTGGGGGAGACCCCTGCTTGCTAGTGGCTCTTCAGGGTTTCTTTAGTGTGTTGCTCGTGGTTCTAAGCACTGACAGCGTTAGGAGGTAGTGATGTAAGGTTCAGCGGCGGTAAAGGAAGAGAGAGAAATCTGAGTGTTCAAAAAGTCAGGGGGAGGTGATTTAAAAAAAAAAACAGCACGCAGACATAGTTCAGATATTTATTTCTAGTATTAAAATATTATAGATTGACGCTGAATGATCTGAGTGATTTATTTATATTCACGATCTACAGAGGTTTTTATGAAAAATGAAAGAAAATGTATTATTGCACAAAATAGCTTCATGAATAATAGGCATCTTGCTGTTCTGAAATTGAATTAACAATATGTGACTTGCTTTAGTATGTATACCAACAGAAAAACAAAGCTTCATTGTTTTTGTGGTCAACAATTGTTATTTTCCAGCCAGTACAGGTGACTTATCAAAAAAAAAAAAATTGTTTGGAGTCACTGATAGAACCGTGAGAGGAAATGAAGTTCTCACAATATGTAAAACTGTTATTCATACTTAAAGACTTGCATCACAAAGAATTCTAAAAATAGGCCTTTAAAATTGGAAAGTTTTGAGTGCTGCTGACAATGAAAGTGTTCTTTGGTAAATGAGGATGGAAAAGTTTGCTCATCAGTAACTAGAGTTACTCTTAACTGTAAGGCACATAAAGAACTAGAGATTTGTTTTTTCTTGTGATCAGTCAGAAAAGTGGATGGGTTGAACTTCATTTAGTAGTGTAAAAGATGCAATGAGCACGTCGCTGCTCCCAGTAAGACAGGGTAATAACTTTAATTTGGCAAAACATTTACAGTGATTCTTTTATAATGTCAAACTTACTGCTGTACTTTGATCCACTGGCATGTGGTAGATAAGCTGCCAGTTCTGTCCTAATCAGAGCAAATATTTCTTCTGAAGAAGCTTCTAGAGACAATTGTGTTCTCTGAAGCAAAAGTCTGTCAAATGGGGATGATTTAAGATCATGAACTTATATTCACAACTTTGGAATTTGTGTTGCAGTAATACTTCTGGTCCTCATCATGGGTCAGATGCTGGGTATTGTACAATACAAAACCAGATTTTATATACCAAACAGCTAATGATGCAGACATGAGGCAGCAGTTGAATAAAACAAATCTGATAAATTATTCAGTTACAAAAAATACACCCAAAGTGTTAAGACGGAGTTTTCTGATTTTAATACCTTTCTACAGCTGTATATGTACTGTTAGGGTGTTTTTAACTGATGATTTTTCATAGCGTCTCACCCACTATAGGTAAAATGCCACCAGTAGTTGGAAGCTTGATCTCTTTTAGACCTTGAGTCAGGGAGATGTTGGCAGGGTGGGATACAGTTTACTTTATCCCTGAATTTGAACAAGAGAGGGCAAAAGTTCAATAAAAGTAAGCTGTTTAATATTTATGAAAGCTACGATGGGTAAACCAGTAGAGGTCAGTACAGAGTGCCGAAATGGAAGTGGAGTGCCAAAGCTTTGTGTATTTATGCTCTACATTCGATCTTTAACTTTTCCTTTAAAATGTGGTAAAGGCTTACAGTGGCTTACAGTCAATATTCCTGTCCTCTTCAAAAGATAGATTAAAAATACTTGGGATAATATGATAATGACAGACTGCTTAAACAGATTAATTTAAGTAACAAAATGCATTTTGTAGCATGTTATAGCTTGCAGAGAGATGCTGGAAACCTTATTTTGTGGAATCATTACTGAAACCAATGTGTAATACTTATTACATATATTGCAGTGACAAATGCATCTAGCTGATGGTTATGTTGCAAAAAATTAGGAGAAAGAGGATAACTTTTAGGAACCAAGTTTTCACATACTTGAAGGCAAAGCAACAAAAGAATTTTTCTCATTTTAGGTAACACGTTTGGATAATTATCATTAAGTGGTGTTTTAAAGGTCTTTTCTTTGTGTATATATACACATATACAGAGAGAGAGAGAGAGGGGGAGAGAGGCAGACAGACTCTGTATATAAAGTTGAATTATCTTTTGTTTCACTTTTTAAAGCCATTGTTTGCTCGTGGTTTCCTTTTGTGATTTAAAGCAAGGAAAAGAATCACCGCGTATAGTCCGTGCGTGAAAAGATCCTTCAATATATATTAGCTGCAAAAGCTCATCTCTGAAAAGCTTCTGTTCAAGCTGCTTTCTATGGATCTAGAAAGAGCAACCTGCCTGTCCCCATTCTGTTTCCTTGCACTTTAACTAAGTACTTTGAAAACTACCTTGCTATTAAATTGTAATTATTGAATATTAAAGAATTACAAAAAAAAATCCTCAGATAAAGATGGTATGTTATATTTTGATTTCAATACCAACTTACATCTGCTGTTTATGAGCTTAGGGAGAAATTTCCCAGTATATTCAAAGAGAATAGAACTATACAAATGGGGAAAATTTTTGAAAATCCTCTTCACTTGTTCTGCTTACCTTTCATGCTCTTCTTTAAATTGATTATGGAGGCATTGGAATGTATGGAAGCCATACTTTCTTTTTATGTGCTTTATCATGCACTCAAAAGTGACAAGTACTAGACAGAGACTCCGCAACTCTTTCTAACGGGCGCTTGTGTTGTGTGCCATTACAGTCAGATGGCATAAGTGTGAACGCAGTTCAGAGGGCTGTGGGAGAGGATTACTGGAGGGGAGGGATTCCCTGATAACTGTAACAGCTATCAACAGTATAAACTGAGGTAAAAAGGAGACAGAGGTGTCATAAACTGCCGTTGCACATCTGACCCGTGATGTGTTTTTTCCATACTTTTGTCACTGTGATGTCACATTACAGATCTTGCAAAAGATGTCCCTTTACAGGTGTAGTGTAAGTGGCGAAGACAATGAAGTCTTTATGTTTGAATCAGTGGTGAGACCAGGAGCTCTACAGGCTTGTTCCAACTTTTTTCCCCTGAGGAAAAGGAAACTTAGAAATAATCTCATTTCTGTCATAACACAGGGTCCAGTCTAACAGTGTGGCATACGAGTGATGGCATGTTAAACGACCATTTCCATTTTGAGTCCCAATTTCTTACCAAAGGCTTGGATTCAATTCCATCCAATTCAACTTCATTTAAAGGGAAATGGAGAAAGAACTTCTAGTAATGATTTCATTCCTGGCTTTGATTGTATTTTGAGAAAATAGGCTTGAATCTGAAAGTCAAACACACCTTGTTTCTCCAGGTAAACTTCTGATGTCCATACAATTTTGGCATACAATATTTTCCTATTGCCTTTTTCACATCTCTCTCATTTTTTGTTGGGTAAAAAGGGTGTGAGAAGTTGTATTTTGCTGAACCACAGCGGAAGTGCTTATTTACAGTAACTGATACTCTTCACTAGTTGTTGTTGGGAGGGAGCCCTCCTGCTCAAAAGCTTTTCCTGAAAAGTAGTGCAAAGGTTGAAATGAAGGTGGTTCTTATAATACTAAATGCTCTGGTTTTAGTCAGTCAATGTTGAAGTCCAAAAGTCCAAGTATTTCTATTGCTTCAATTAAGTTTGTTTACATGTTAAATTTCATGAACATCTGGTCAGCTTTTTTTCTGTAACATATGGGATACAAACCCCCAAAATTCAGGGACCAAAATAATGTTGCTGGAAATGTGTAGTTCAATCAAGTATAATGTTATACTAGAAGTTTGCTGTTCTTATCTGTATGCAGACCAAAGATAGAAAATTACAAGCGGAGCTGTTCATGCTTAAGGAACAGAAAGTCTATCTTATCACTGAAGTTCTCAGTGTCTTGGTATATTAATGTTTGATATTTTCTTGATTGTGGTATTACATTCATACATTCTTACAGGTATAGTAACATTATATTCTCATTTTGTCCCTCTTTTCTGATGTCTTTGATTTATTCGTTTGCTGGGTTTTAAAAATTTTTCCCTGCAAAGTAGCTATGCATAAGTAAATTATCCTACCCCTATATAGCTAGGTTTTACCTTTGTTTAAGTCAGGGATAAATTTCTCCATTCTTAGTGTATGTGTGTACAGGGGTGACTTCCAACATTTTTGCATTACCTGATACGGAGGTATCTGTCATTTAACTATAAAGCTGTGTGTTCTGTTTAAGCATGTATCAAAAAATTGTGGGCTTGTGTCCAGATGGGGATAGTACTAATTCAGTCAGTGGTGATCAGTAATCAAGATAGCAGCACTTGTGAAAATCTCTTCGTATAAACAAGGAATCTGAGGCATTTGCACCAGCAATTGAATAAATTAAGGTTCCTTACCTGTAATTATGTTATCAATCTGCAGATTGCAAAATAACCTAAAATACATTACAGCCAATAAATTAGAATGATAAATGTAGGCAAATAAATTGTAATTTCAAACATTCCACAGGGAGAAAAAAGATAGATTTTTCACCCATTTCAGGAATAAAAGGACAGGCTAAGGAATTGGTGTAATTCTGGGAAATGTACTCTATATTACAAGAAAACATCAATATAACAGTTTCATTTTGGCGGTTCTACCATTTTAGTGAAGCATATCTACGGAGGCAACTTTGCTTCTAAGGTGCTTAAGGGATCAGAAATGGTGCTTTTCCCTGACTATGTTAGATTGGATGGTATAACGGGGTTTGTTTTTTTTTTTTTTCATTTTATCCTGGAGTTCTGTTGGGAATTTGTTACCTGTCCTATTCACTGTGTAGCTCAAGTCAATACTAGGCTTTTCTTTTTCATTTCCTCACTTTCTCATATGTCAAGAATAAACTTTAGACTCCAGACTCCCCTTGATATTCTTTACCTCCCACTGAAATCAATAGGATGCTGAACCCAAGTCTTGAGTGTCTTACGTATCCCGGTAACAGAAAAAAAACCTGGTTGTATGGGTGGCCTGAAGCTGAGGACCTGTAGCCTTTATAATGTCAACATTAAACCTGAGGTATAGGTGGAGTTAAGGCTTTCTAGAAACTCTGAAAATCACTTCCTTTTCATAGAAAATTTCTCAATCATTTCTCTTATACCTATGTATTTCTAAGAGGTCAATATTCACACCTTAACTGTAAACCAAATAAATGTGAATTCCGTTTTTGTGGTACATACTCATTATATTTACAAGCAAAGTTGTTTCTGAAGACCTTTATGTGTTTAACAAGTCTCTCCTAAAAGCGAATCTTATGTTTGGGTCTCTTCTACAGAATAACTCTTTTATGAACAAATTGTAATACATCACAAAGATCTTCTGTAGTATATGTTTGTGATTACTAAATATACTGCAAGGGGATATTAAGAATAGGCTTCACAGAATAGAAAATATTTAACAAGTACATAGTCTTACTTTTTCCTTTTGTACTTTAAGGGCAGATCTCAATTTCAATTGTATGCACTAGTTTTTCCCAACACTGTAAAAATACAATGAATAGCAATGTTATTTGACGACTTTATTTGACTATTCTTTGGGGGTTCTATGTTGGTCCAGAAAAAGAAATGTGCCTTTCTGAAAACTTTTTATTTATGTTTATATATTTTTATCAATATGTATTTTTATCAATACACGCATATTTTATATCTGTATCTATATATGCATATGAATATATAGAGAACATTATGAAATTTCTGCAGGAAAATACTACTTGGGAGCTCATTAATATTTTTTATGACCTCAAGAAGTTCATATTGACATTAATTTTGTTCCAGAAATTAAGATGTTAAACTTAAGAAAATGTTTAATTAAAATTAGATGGAATATGGATAAAAGTCGTAAAAAATGCTAACTGCGGCTTTAAAAAGCACGAAGCAGAAACACATGTAATTTCCCATGAACCTGACTCACAGAAATATTTTATCTATTTTTCTCAGTAATAATTTTATTAGTAGTACTCCTATAGAAGTGTTAATCATGTGATTGCATGTGTCAAAAATATTCCATTTTGCTAGCAGATTTATATTACTTCAGAGAAAATGTATGAGTAAAGATTTTCTGGTAGCTTAATGGTGGTGGTAAAGATGACCACAGACAATGTGAGTGCTTATATCTGGTATGCTTATACCAAGCTCTCTTGCAAAAATGTGATTTGGAGTAACATGGATTTTAATTCCTGACCAACCTGATTGCATTCTATGATGAGATCACTGGATTGACTGGATTCGTGGTTAAGGGGAGCAGGGGATGTCATCTGCTTTGACTTTAGCAAGGTTTTCAGCACAATCTCCCACAACATCCTCATTTTCAAGCAGGGTTGTTATGAAGTAGATGGGTGGACTACTAGATGAGTAGAAAACTGGATGGATCATCTGACTCAAAGGCTAGTGGCTAACGGTTCATAAGAAATCTGGTGCATTTTTGTTTGGAAGTGGAAATAGTAGTTAGGGAGCGATTAGCAGATTTTTGTAAGCCTATCTTTTCCTTGTGCCAAATCAACATGACTAACAGTGAGGACAGGGGGCTAAAAGGAAAAGGAAAGGGTTAGTGAGCTCTCTTGGGTCACTGGTAGAAAATACTCTACTTGGGAATGTGGAATACATTGTAATCAATCTTGTACTGTATGGATTTATACTGCGGAAGATACTAGGAAGTGGTTGGGAAGATACCAATGTGATCAGCCCTGAAATGCACACCAACAGAGTGGTACCAGAATGTTCAATCTGTCTCATCCAGATGTTCTCCTGTTAGGCCAGGGAAAGCACTTCTCCCTGACTCGCTTCCTCCTGATTGCAGAAGCAAGTCTGGTATATGCATTGTATGTTTAGAAGTTTGGTTTGTTGTCCTGACTCAGGCTGTGCTGATCAAATGCAGTACTACCCAGCAGGCAGCACTGCTCACAGGACTTGCATAACTTTTAATTGCTTTTTCTATTCTTACCTTTTTCCTTTTCTACTTTTTGATGTTTCTTTTCACCTCTCTGGTTAAGTCTTTCCTCCTTCAGTCTCCTCCCAAAAAACAGCCTGCCCCAATTTCTTTCTCCCCGCTGGTCCCAGCTTTGCTATATCTCTTTGCCAGTTCAATATTTCTGATACCGTTGCTGATGTACTCGTGGCCTTGCATGGAATTTCTGCTACGGTTGCTTGGGCACTGTTGGCCTTGCATGACTGTACTCACCAAAAGGTCCCCAGGGCTCCCTTTCAACTATCTGTGAAGTTTGGCCATTGATCACATAACTCTCTCTCAACTGCCTGTGAAATCCAGCCATTCTTCACTGCACTATCTATAAAGTTTGTTAGCTTCTCACTTTGTTGTCTCTCAATAGTTTCTCATTTTCTGTTCATGTTTGCATGGGTAGTGTTAGCACGTCCTGTTCAGTTAGCTTTAACTCCAGGCAGGGCCCAGGCAGCAGCCTCGCTGCTTTCCTGAGCCCTAACGCCAATAGCATCATCCTTAGTTGATGCTACTGGTGTACAGTAGCAGAAAAGGTAGGTAGTAAACCAATGAATTTAACTATGTAGCATCTTCACTTTCAGAAAAATAGTAACACATTTATATGACTTTTCTGTTTTAAACAATGAATTTAAAAATTAACCATGCAGTGGCACAGCCACACTTCAGGACGCTACATATGTGATTTCCATGACTATGTGATCACCAGTCAGCATCCCATCTAGGACAGGATGCAACCTGGAAATGAATAGAAGTGAGTGCACTTCCCTCTGACGTGTTTAGTCATTCCTGATCCTCCCTGCTTCAGATTACAAGGCAGCAGTGATACCATGATGCGGATCTGCAGAGGGAATGAGGACCCAATACAACAGCTTTGGAGGAGTTCAGAGCAGTCAGGACAACGGGTGTTGTCACTATTATGGTGAAGGGAACAGGAGATAAGGGCATAGGTAATGACAGCTAGTGATGGATGGTTGAAACCTCTTTAGGTTCCTTCTGTACATCCTGGCACAGGAACCTGCCTGTCAGGGCTACTCGGGAGTTACAGTGCATGAATGGAAATGGGAGCAAACTCTGCCTAAGTTCCAAGCTAATAGGAAATGTGTACTCCAACATCATGTGAGCAGGTATCACCGCAGTGACCGTGATAAGTAAGCCTTGCTGCAAGGCCGGGTATGGTGTCACATTTATTTATTCCGCTGGTGATTGTATGAGAGTTGGGTGGCTTGATGTATGGCAGAGCAAAGTCTCATCTGCTCACAGTTGCACACGCAGGCTTAGTCAATGAGAGAGGAAGCTTTCTTCTCGTTGTTCCTGGTCACTGAGGACAGCGGGAAGCAGAGCAAGTAGGAGCAGCTGAAGTCACAGCTATTGATGCAGCATCAGGGTGGGAATAAACACTTGGAAACGGGATGCTGGAAAAGTCCCTTGTTCTAATCCATGGCTAACCCAGATGACTTCAGATAGTCATCTGTTAATTAATGGGAACATGCTCTGGTTACGAGAGACTGGACCCCACCACAGCTGGAAGGCAAAAATCACAACTGGAATACTATAATCCTCTGGTATTAGGTACAGAAATAGGTCTTTGAAATTACTGTTTACACTTTTTGATCTTTAAAAAAAAAAAAAACGAAACCACTTTCCTAAATGGTTTTAATTTGAGACTTTAGGAAAATGAGATTGATGCTGCCTATTTTTATCTCTTGTAGAGATCATGCTCAAACCCTTGCTTGGTGGGTATGTACCTCTTAAAAATTAAAAACTGTGGAACGTGGGGTTTTTGAATGATTCTTTAATATTTTGCAAATAACATTCAGTTGACTCATTTCTGTATTATTAAATCTTTACAGTACTTGGCTGCAAGTACAATAAAGAAATAGCGTGCATAATAATTTTTGTGATTATAGCGTCTGCTGTCCAGTTACAAAAAATCTGTCCAGAAGAAAAAGAAAATGCAGTATATCCTATTCACCTGTTTATATAATCTTATGGCTAGTGCTATCACAAAGGCATCAGGTTTATTCAGTGATTTCTGAAGGTCAGATTACATGAGTGAAGTGAATGCTGACTAAAGATGAAAAGATAATGCTTGTTCTTGTAGTGAAAAAAGTTCTAGAGATTTTTGTATGAATAAAACAACTTCTGTTTCTGAAACACTAGGATTGCCAAGATTTCCAATGGAATTATACAGTTGGAATATGATTATATTTGTTTCTTTGTTAATCCAGGGATCTAACACTATCCAACACTCTATCAAAGATGTTTTGCATTTGGTTATAGTTTTAAAACTCTCTTGTCAGTGCTGCTAAAGAATTGACATCCCTCATTTAATCAGCTGACAACTTGAGAAGTGCTTGTACAAGTTCTACAACTGCATCAAATAATGACTGAAAAAGGACAAAATTGAAATTCTGATTTCCACAGGTTTGAGATACAGCTGATTTGGTAACTAAAGATAAAATCTTGGAGTGCCAGTGTTTTATCTGGGGACTCATTTCACTTGGATGGACAGTTCTTAGAGCCCTTTTTTGGTGGTCTGCTCCTATTCAGCCCTGGATATTTGGTTACTAGCCTGTGGTGATTGTGAAAGAAGAAAACTATGGCAGATTAAACCCTTCTATAAGGTGTTTCCTGTGGTGCGTAGCCATCATTATGTACATAATCTACAGAGATATAGTAAACATGTTAAAGATACTTCAGTATGAAAATTCAGTGTCATGTACAAGTATTATGTAAAATTACTAAAGAGCAGAAATTCTTTGCTTCTTTTTGGAACTTAACAGGATGCAACTTTCCTTTCTGTGTACCTGGACTATGACAGAGAGAAGCACATTCTCCTCCTTTTTATTAAGCTTTTTAGTATGGGAACATTCCTCAAACAAGATATACCTGGAGCCTAATAGATTCCATCTCTAAAGGGAAAACACACCCTATTCTCAACACACTAGAATGAAGGACTGAATCTTACTTTAAATTATTTGTCTTTTTGCCCAAATATCAAGTAGATTTATTTAACTGAATAAAAAATGGTCCTGAATGCTCCAAGTACTTTTGTGAAATAAAATGTATGTTACGCTTGTACAATGACAGAGGGAAAGGAAGAAGCAGAGATTGCCAAGGACATTCTGAGAACATTTATTGATTGGAAACAAATCACTGGATTTTTTTTGTTTTGTTTTGTTTTGCTTGGGTTTTTTTTCTTCTCCATATTACATGAAGTGGTCTCTGTCTGGGTGTAATTTTTACTTTTTAGTGCCATCTGCACCTGTGGCCTTTGGACTTAATGTTTATGACAGATGGACTGGACTGTGTTTGCACCATTTAGTGTATAATCCTTCTGTATGTATCTATGCCATGCTAGGCAGTGGCACTGGCCCAATGGGCATATTTATTAGTGCAGACTTCCTGTCTGCTTCCATTGTTCTGTTGCAGTGTCCTTTGAGCCTAATGGACCTTGCTTTGTGCTGGGCCCACCTACAAAATATTGTTCTTGATTCATGCCAGATTATCTGTTGCAGACTCTAATTTTTTTTTTCTTTTTTCTCTAATGCGTTTGCCAACTAGAACGCTTAAAATGGATCAATTCCATATTGTAAATGCTCTTCCTTTCCTCTCAGCCTGCGAGCTTCATTTTGGAACAAGCTTGCTAGCTTTGTTTACTAGTATCAAGATGCTTGATAAAAAGGAGAACCATTTCCTCTGAAAAATGTTGCATCTCATGCTACCTGAGCTCCCGCTCTACTGGAAGCAGAAGTTGTTCCCAGCAAAGCAATGCCTCTTGTAAAACAGGATGTAATAAATGCAGCCCTGGCTGCAGGAGCCTGCTGGCCCACGGCTGGCAGCCTGGAGCTGTGCGGCACATCCCATTCCTGCTGACTTCATCGGTGCTGTGTGGCGGGTGTGGGAAAAAGGACAGGCTACTATTGCACAAGAAATGTTGCCTTCTGCATCAGTAGAACAGCAAAACAAATGCCAGGCAAATGGAAAAGTATGCAGCACTTAGGCACTTGCAATTTTTAAGTTTTTTTAAGGTTTGTGAACCTAAAAATTGACAGACGTGATATCTCGACAACAAAGAACAATTTACTATTGTTCATTTATCTCATGAAATCATGAGGTTGCCTCTCTTAAATTATTGTACCTATTACAGAAATGTATGAAATGAACCTCGCAGTTTAGCTGTAGTCACATCAAATTAGTGGCAAATTTCAAACAGACATTTGAGAATCAAAAGCACCCTTTTCTAACCTTCAACATATATAATCCTAACAATTAAAGAGGATTTAAAAATATTTCTATAGAAAATAATCATGCTCTTGTAAACTTTCTATGGAAAGATAGATCACCTATATAACTTCTCACATTACATAGCAAGACTATGTATTCTGTGCTCATATTAACATGATCATGAGGAAAGGAAGCATATTCTGTATCATACAGCTGGATTCTAGCAGGGATAGTTTTTGGGGTGGGTATACCTGCCAATCAGATTTCTGCAGGATGAGAATAAAGACCTGCGAGGCAGAATTTATAATTTCATAAATAAAAAAAGCAATTATCAACAACGTTTGCATATCTAGAAAAGGCTTCTTTATAATATTGAAATAAAGCTGTATAGTAAAAAGAAAAGAGATTATGATGGTGTACTCATGACTGAGAAATAGAAATGGCAAAAATTATTTTTTTCTTTTCAGCCATTTTAGATTTGGTATTTCTGGTTTGCAGTTAAAAACTTCTACTATAAAACATCCATCCAAAATGTGTAACTGAGTGAGCTTGGGCTTGAGAAGAAAGTATGTTGAAGTCCATATACAAATACTTATGTATGGTTTGAATATTTTCCTTTTTCATTCACCTTTAATGCTGTTGAATACTTAACACTTTTGAAGATCAGGTACCCAAATTTCAATGGTGAAACTCCATATAGGCATTTTTGTGAAGGAATGTGCATATTTTCAACCCTGAATTTAGTATTAAAACATATGATTGAAATTTGAAAATCTCATGGCAGCATGTTTGGCAATCATCTTTCACACCCCATGCAATTTTTTTTCTTTCCTTTTGTGATATCTGAAAAAGTTTCATCAATTTAGCCTTGTAGTTGCACATCTTGAAGGAATATTTTTAAGAGTTCAGTGTAGAAAATGTGCAAGCTGGTTGTGGGCAAATCCTGTTTAATACCCTTCAATTTGAATTAGCTGTGTGACGGTTCTGAAATTTTTTTCCTGCATGTGCTGTGGCAGTATCATAATTTGTTCCTCATAGATTATTGCTCACCTACTCCATGAAAAAGCAGTTTTCTAAGTTGCTTTTCCCTGCTGCCAGTCAGTGTGATGATGAAGTATCTCTCAAAACTACCATAAAAGCTTCAGTATCTCTTTTTTGTAAAAGACATTCTATAAATTTTAACGTGAAAGCAGAGGCTGGTACAGAGGAGACAGGATATTATCGACTGCTTATTTTTTATTTGCTTTTCTTTCTTTTGCTTTATAGAGTTCATAGACACAGTTCAGTATGACAATAAAGATATTATCCAAGTTTGCCAGGACACAGAAGTAATCTGCCACAGAAGTCTGTTTGTTACATGATAAGATTAGCTTTAAGGTTATTGTAATGTTTGAGTTTCTGATTGGAGCCCTCTGCAAATAACGACCTGAGGGGTTGTGTCATCATGTAGACAAGCTACATGACCATTCAGCTGTGATTATCGTAACTTCAGTGCCAGTAATGTACAGTGCTCCAGAACTGTGGAGCTAGGTATCATGTCCTGCAAATAGAATTAATCACGGAAGAGCCCACGGACTGAGCTGATGGAAGCAAATAATTGCAAGGTTATGCCTATCAAGGATATGCAGCCTAAATCTCCCAACTGCGAGGCATGGTAGAGACAAGTGTAATGTGACGGCCCTCCCTTGTGGATCATCATCATATCCCTTCCCTAGATGTTACCTGATTACTAGCCAAGACAATATACCATACTACCATCCTCTGCAGGGTTGCACCAGAAATGCAGACAACCAAGGGGATTTTTCATTACCCTGAATTGCACGTATCTGTGAACACTGGAGAGTCAGCCTTATTTGGTCTTGACTGAATTCACACTTCTGTTAGAGGAACTGTAAGTCTAAAGAGCTTTGCAGAACATCCAAACTGGCCAATAACTAACAACATGTCCTTGGGGACATGAGACAGGACAGTGCGGTCATCTGCAAACGCTAGCTCAGGAATAGTTGTTTTCTGTACATAAGTCTCCTGTCCCTGCATGTGTTTACTGAAGATTCAGGACTCCACTGTTCAAATATTATTATGTGTAGATGCATAGACTAGCTAGAATCCTCAGTCATTTTCTGTCACTGAAGCCATTCTTGCCTCTTAGGCCTCTGGTACAGTGGAACTCTTTGTGCCAGGCTTTCCACCTACTACTTTTTCCTATTACTTCATAGCTGCTGCCTTTTTCTTATTTGTCTGATCTACAGCAACGATCCTTCAGTTTTCTGGTGGAAGAGAAATCCACATTTATGGTCCCACAGAAGGCTCTTCGAAAGACTTATTCAATGCCAGTGGCTACTGAGCTCTGCATCAGTTTTCTGTCTAGCTTTACGATCATCTGCATTTGCAAAGAAATAGGACAGCGCCCTTGGGATTTTCACCAGTTCTCTTCTAGACAGAATTTCTGTACTGGAAGCAGATAAACCGGCTTTCCCTATCCATGACTTTCCAGGGTCCAACCAATGGATTTAGCCACTAACTTCCTAATGTCTCTAGGCTGAAGTCCTAAATTAAAATACAACTTGTGTTACTTGATTTTAGTGACAACATAGGATATTGCTCATGAAGAGGGTGTCCTGTGGTATTGAGGTGTTTTCTGGGTACTAAGCAAGAAAAGCACTTTGAGGAAATTTGTGGTTACAGTATTGAATAATGTGGAAGGGGAGATTGTGAACTAGTTGGAATCAGTTGTTCTTCTGTATAAGAACTAGTATAGACAGAGCTTGATTAGTCTCTTTAGCCAAACCCACTAAGCAAGCGGATAACTGATTTTAAAATCTGTCCTTGTGGTAGTCTTCAGTGGTAGGAAAAATAGTTTTTCATGTAGTTGACAGCCTCACGTGTGAACCTCACAGCACAACTTCTGCATGTGACTGAGATCGATTTGGCCAGCAATGGGCTCTGTGTGGGATTATTTCATTTGTCCCCCTCACTGCTCTGAATCCTTTTCTTCTGTCTGTTAGTTGTATTTCCATTCCACCAGTTAATACTGCGATCAGTGAGGATGAGAGAGTAATCCATCCTTTGTACAGGTCTTATGTCTTTCTTCCATCTACCTACATGTTTTCCCTAAATCCTGTGATTGCTCGGTAACTGGCAACAGAGACAGATGGAGGATGTCACACCTACATACAAATGATGAAGAAATGATGGCTGTTGGCCATTGACTTGCCGTGACAGAGGCATCTTTAACTTGTACATCAAAGGAGCCCTTTTTAAGGATAGTGTCACTATCACTGGTTGCTGAAAATGGAAAAACAGATCCTCAGCTGTCATGTACTCTATCATTGATTCACTGTGCTACAAGAAGTCAGTTACACAGCAAAACTATCACATAAAACAAGCTAAGCCAAAAAAATGTGAGAGACTAGGGAGGTGTGGAGTATATAGTGAAAGTGTCTTGCAAAATGTAATTTTAATATAGAAATCTGAAATGAAACATATCTTTCAGATAAGATAAATTTTAAGGCAGTCATTTCTGTATATATGTATTACCAGAAATCTGATTTTGAGAATAAGTGACTGCTTAATATTTCCTTAACTGAAGCTGATATCAAAGTTAGATTCTTTGTAATATTACTGACAGATTTTATGAGGATCTAGATAATTCAGTGAAGGTGTCTCCACAAAATCATAGGCTAAACTTGTAGGTAAAGACTTACCCATGTTTGTGTAACATAGGAAAATACAGCTGATCAGATTGCTGCGGGAAAGAACAGCTCGAAGCATGACTATAGAAGCTGCAGTGTTGACTGCTCATAGATATATTAAGTAGTATCTTCCAGATTAATAGTTTCTTCCATTCAAAATAGTTGCTGCATTATGATTTCCAATTCATTAATGGAAAAAAGAGGTGTATTTGGAGGGAATAGAAGGGAAGGTCTAAGAATTAGAATTTCCTTAATCAATCACCTTCATTATAGAAAAATAATGCGTGAAATAGCATGAAAAATAAGATTTGTGTGTGTGTGTGAAATAAATACAAACGTACTAAAAGACTGATTAATGCTAGATTCCCAGTGGTTAAAACAATGCCCTCTTTTGGTACTCTGATATTTGAGTTTATAGAATATATATTCTCTTCTTTCTGACTACTCTGTAGTCATTTCTGTTAATTATAATCTGAAAGACTATATAGTCCACTTCTTATTGACATAAAAATGCAGTAACTCTCAGAAATTGTCCCACTGATGCCTATGAAGCTATTTGCAAGAGAAACTGCTGGCCAGAGTAAGCAAGGGCTCCATTAAAGGGTTTAAATGGAAGAGAAAGTTAAATTTATGTTTACTTGATATATTCCTATTCTCTAACATTCCTCTTGTTTAAAACCTTATTTCTTCTTCTACTTATATTTCTAACTCCTTCTAACTCTTTCTCTGTTTCTTCCTCTTTTTTTTTTTTTAATTTTTCTCTTTCCTCCTCCTAATATTCCAGTTTAACAAGATTTTGAGTCACACTGATTCCAGGTAAACAAGCTGGTGTACTGTAAAATAAATAGCCTTGAAATCCTACAAAGTAAATCACTTGCCTTCAAGATTAAGCTAAAATGTTTGCTTCAGCTTCATGTCTGAACATCCTTCCACTTAACCAGATGATAGCACTTTTTGCCAACAAAACATATCTTTACTAAACCAGGGCCATCTTTCAATAAGAACAGAGCAGTATGATGCCCTCTGCCATCAAAACATGCCTCTAGCCCTATTTATTTATGAGGAGCTTTGTACTGGATACAAACTGATCATGAATGTTATCCAGCTTTATATAAGACATCACATGGTATTGGTAATCTGATACAGGGTTTTAAATGGATAGCTACACTGCTGGTTTTAAGTGCCAGCATTTTTTTTCCTTTTGCTATCAAGTGGTATAGCCTGTACTGCTAAGAAATACTCTAGCCTTCACTGAGTTTATGCTTCCTGCTGAAGAATTGCTGTCTTTATTTTGCCTTTTATCTTTATTCTTCTGAACAAAATAAACTATTTAGTGTTCTCTGATGCAGAATCCTGGAAATAGATTGTTGTTGGAAGAATAATCTACATTTTTACTCCTTACTCCCAAATATATTTTTTCACAAGCTTGTGTTTCATTATCTTTTTGCTGTATGTTTATTAAAATAGTTATGCTTTACTGTTATAAGTCTGGAGAGTCTTAAGAAACAGATATGGTTTCAGACAAGAAATATTGACTTTTCTTGGTGTTTATTCTTACAGAATTCTATTTGATCACCTATACTTGTATTTGTAAACCTAGAAAATCAGCTTTATTTGTGGATTACTTACATAATTGACATTCACTCCATGCAGGCATGGAAAAATCTAACCTGGTGTGAGAAAGCTGAAGTGTGACTAACATCCTGAATTTTTGCTTTGCAACATAATCTAGAGGATGGATGAGCATTAACATGGAAAATCTAGCCTCTTTTTCCCAGAGGGCACCTTTGCATTATTGTAGCTGAAATGCTTCATGTACTGTATCACTTTCATCTGAAAGCAAAAATCTGATGAACACTTGTTTGAGTATTTTAAAGGTAAAGATAGTAGCTTTGATCAATCCCTTGAATCCCTAGTTTCTTAAATCATTTTAGGACAAGTTAAACTAAGATTCTGGGGCTGGTCTGTGCATGCTTAAGGGAAGGAAAATTGGCTAATTTGTGCTTGACTTACTAGAAAGCAGGTATGGGAAAAAATATGTCAGAGGGACCATTTAAAAAAGTGAAGAGAACTTACCTGAAAATTTTGTAAACAATTAGATGGTAGTACAGATAGAGGCATCTCAAACTGGCATTTCAGTATCCAATTATTTATCAAACACTCATTTGCAATTGAAATAACTTAAGCAGACATGTGCCTTGGAGGGGGGATGGAACTGGTAAGGAGAATTATACACTGAATATTTGTTTATATGTTTCTTCTACCATGAGAGAGAGATCTGTGGTTTTGTATGCTTCCCTAACTTTGTGCATTAAAGAAATTGAACAGCATGACTGGGTTTAAAAGGGGTGACATTAATGTGAAGTCTAAGGATTCTTTATGTGCATAAAACCATGATGGTTCATTCCATGAACAGCTGCTAGCCAATAAGCCTTTTAAAAAGCCTTTTGGAGATGACACTGAAAATCCAGAGCTCAAACTCTTACTGCAGGATTTGTACACTGAATTTTCAAAAATAGGGCACCTCCAAATACATGTTAAAGGGTAATCTAAATGTCTCTTAGGGACCCAATATTATATTATTCTATATCCAACATAACATTGAACTTATTAGAACTTTACATAGTGCCTAATAGAGAATTTGTACAATATTAAGCTAATTAAAGGTTTTTAAACATAATTAAGTGTCATGGTTTTGAAAATTGTTTCAGTTGGTAACTTGATTGTCCACATATACATCTGAGTGAATCTGGCTATTGGGTATTTTTACTCTAGACTTTGTGCAGAATGCAAAACTATCACAGTTCGTATGAGCACAGAATGACCTATGTGGTAACTGAAGCCCTCTAGTGAAGCTATGCTAAAGTTTCTACCAACACCCTTCCACTGAGCTATTTATCTTGAGGTTATGTTGTAAGTTTTTTTGGGAGACTCTTCATTTATACTCCACCTGCACAGCAGTTCTGATTACTGATTAGTGTTATGTTACAAGAAATAAATAATAAAATCAATGGATTTGCTTGTGCTTTGGACAATTGCTGAAGATTCCATAGTAGCACTTCTCATTTTCTGGCAGATGGTAAAATGGTTACCTCTGCAATTAGAAGAACAAATGTGTCTTCTTTTCTGCACTGAGAGGATCTTAACAATTAAAAATGTGGCTATGATAAGGCAGAGGAAAACAGAAACAACCTGTTTGTAATGTGTGTAACTGAAGAAATATATTCAGAATGAAAATAAAATGTTAAAAAGCCTCCTCCTCTCTTTCTCTGATGCAAAATTTTCTAGGAGCTTAAGGATGGGAGTGCCAGTTCCAAGCCACCACAAGTGTTGAGCTGTGGTAGAACTGGCCAAGAAAGGAGCACAACATTTGAGAGTTTCTATCTTTGTACATTCAACTCTAAGGGGTAAGGAACTAGAGCTTAATTACAGAGACATGAGTGTGAGTTGGTAAAGGTACTACAGCCACCTGACCATCATACAAATATAAACACAGTCAACGTTTTTTTCTATATCTAAGCAAGATATTAAAAAATGCATTTCATTTTTAATTAAGTTAAAGCTATTTAAATTGTAAGGATTTCTGGGACTGGTGTCCTACATGTTCTGACCAATGCATAGGAAGAAAAATTATATTCCACTTTAATGAAATTACAAAACATTTCCTCGAGATTTGATCCTGTTGCTTAATAGCATTGTCTCATCTCATGGACAACTTAGCTAATGCTGGTGTAATCAGAGATGGCTCGTGTTGTAGCACGAGTTGGAAATACGTCAGTTAAGAATGTAACAGCTGCACCTTCCACTTAAATTTTCTCATTATATCTTGAAGTATAAATGTTCAAAATACAGTTTAAAAGAGAATAGAAACTTCAGCTAAGTGACTTACACCACTGAAATGGAATTAACAATAAAAATAATGATGGATATATAACTTCAATGGAACTGACAGATTAGTTATAACAACTTTATGTTGCTCATTAGAAATTTGTCTTGTGTCTGATGACTATAGTTATCAGGGCAGGAGAGAAGAGCTTTAATCACAGTCTTAAAACATATTTTGTGGTTCCTTTTGCATACTTGATTTGCCTCTTGTATGCAAATATTATTTTTACTCCATATTTGAAAAATGTCTCCTATTAATCCACATTGATTTTATTTTATTTTGCAGATTGACTAACTTGCTTTGTGTAAGTTACGCTGTAAGGACAGCTTTAATGGTTGAATTAGGTGGTTTGACCATTTTTTACAGTACATTTTATTAGTCTAAATATATGGTAACCAATACCTACAGGTACCTTTTCAGCACAGTGCTCAGGAAATTAACCATGGAGCTCTCATTAGCATTAATGGGTGCTTAGTGGATAATTTACTGTGCACCACGCTTAAAACATACCCCCCAGGGTGCTCACCAGGCTGTGTGGGAGATTCCTCCATGCTGATGGTATTGTAATTGTATTTTATTAGATCAAGCTACAAATGAAAGATTTTGATTTCTATGACATCTATGCCTAACTCTGATTCAAAGAGAAAACGTACACACCTGTGTGTGATACAGTAGAAAAAAGATGTACTATCAATGCTTTTAATTTCTCATAAAGCCAGAAGATGACACAGAATATCTTATTTTTATGCTAAATATTAAACCATAAAAGCACAAACTTTCGATATAACTATTCAGAAATTTGGAACTGCTGTTGCAATTTTAGCTTAGCCTTATCATGCATGTGTTTTCAATTACAAAGGGAAAACTTTAAGAAATTAAGATAAACCAACAGGAATCAAGAGCTCAGGAACGTAAGAAGCTGTAAGAAGCTAAAGTTTTCCCAGTCAAAGGTGCAAAAATTCCCTGGAATTCACACTCCGGTCAAAGAAGAAAGGCTGTTGGGAATGATTCCAAATTCTATTCTGAATAATGAATTTAAAAAGAACATTAACTTTAAGCAGAAAACCTATAAGGAAAGGGGGAAAGACAAAACAACAAAGAATCCTGTGCTTTGTTGAATAGAAAACACGGGGATAAGGCAAGACTTAAAATCACTCTGAAGTTTGCTTTAGAAAGAAGGTTCTTCATTCCTTAACAGAGGACAAAGAAGGAAGAGGTTTGCCATGTGCTTAAAATTATCTTTTACCTAGAACAAATGCAAAATTGATATGTATTTCAGTTTTTAATGGGACCAATGCTAAGCACAAAAGCAAAGGCAGGCTTGCCAAAACAAAGTTTACTGTGTTTAATGTGTGTGTGTGTACAGGAGACAGGGAGAGAAGAAGATTACATCATTCCCAAAATATTGGAATATAAAATCACAATCAGACAGAATGTGATAACAAATCTGAGTGGCACCATAAAATTGCAGAGTAATATAAATAGTAACTACATTTAAGACAAGAAAGAAAATAGGTAACTTAGCCTAATATTAGCAGTGTGATTCAATCAGGCAAAAACTTAGAAAATATTGAACATATAGTAAAGATGAAAGTAGACAGCATAAAACAAAGGGCTGATAGATCATTTCAGATCAATCTATTATCTATCTCAGGTAAGATAACTAATTTTTTGGATAAGAGAAATGCAAGTTAGTCTAATTTGTCTGGGCTTCAGAGAAGGATGGGAAATTATTGGTTATTGGATTAATAGGGACCTCTAGAGTGAGTAAGGAACTGGCTAGAAGAGAGACAAGTAGATTTTATGTAACAAGGGATCGTCATCACCAAAAGCCTTTGTTAGCAGTACATTGCTTGTGCATTGCTGCTTGTCCAATAGTATAGATCCTAAAATATTATTTGTCACACAACTTCTTGGCCACTGTTTTTTTTTAAACAGCTTTTTCTTCACCATTGTCTATAATGCCGTACTAAAGAGCACCTGCTACAGAATCTGTCACTTAAACTCATGTCATGAGTGTCACAGGTTCTCAGAATTCACAATGGTGGTATCATTCTTGTACATTACACTCTGTAGCATCACTGGTCTGTGATACCCGACTATTTTTTTTTTTTTACACTAACCCTCTTCCCCCTTACTGCACAGATACATGCTGAAACATCTGCTACTGTAAAGTGACCTGCTTATAGTGTGGGTCAGCATCACATCAGAAAGGTACATCAAAAAAGTTTAGGACAGTGCTTTGCATCCTAATACCTTCTAGGAAAGGTATGAATAAGACTGCACTTGGGTAGCCTTTTTTAAGACAAAGAATGTGATTGCCTGCAGAAAAAGGTCTTTTATTTGTTCCAGATATGTTTACAGAATATCTTTGTAGAATCTGGCAGCATATTTACATGGATATCTGCCCAAGGATAACTAATAGATATATTACAATCTCCAATCATGGATGAACTGTAACAGATGTAATGAAGTGAGTGGTGCAGGAAAAGCACAGGATAAAATATGTATATCACAGTTGGAAAGATAGTGTCTTTCTTTGCACAGATATACAGATTGACTATATGTAGTAGTTCGTAGCAAGAAAAGAAAGGTAGATGTGGTTTCTCTTGGAGCAGGTGATTCCAAAACAGCTTTGCTGGGCTGGGAATAAAGCACCTCTAGTGATACAGACAGAGGAAAACTGCAGGTCTTGCCTACCCTTCCTTCCCCTAGCGTAACATTTGTTGCTGTGGTCTAGCTGATCACGGTCATCTGTTTCAAAATTCTTCAAAAGAAAAGAGTGACTACAGTGTAGCTGTAGGTGTCCACTATATTTTATCTGTTTGCTATAAAAATACTGAGAAAGAAAATTCCACTATTCATTTTCAGAAATGTTTGTTATTTAAACACTGTCAACCTATCAATCAATATTCCTTTGCAAAACTGAACCAACCTTTTGCACTAGGAAAAATGATGACAAAATATATTAACTCTTTCAGAAGGTTTGTGCTGGTGCTCCTCAGTCAAGAATGTAATTTCCACCCTTGTATACTTCATTCAGTATTAGAGTTTCATTAATGTATTTCTTCTTAGCTTGACGGAAGACTGAAAATGCTTGTTGAGTGAGTGAGGCTTTGAGCAAATAGCACTTGTAGGAAAGGGTAGCAGGCAACAGCTTGTTCTTAAACAGCACAAGAGGAAATAAAAAGTGCTACACCCATCACTATTATGAAGAAACCTGGAAAGAACAGACTATCAGGGGAGGGTCCTAAAATTGCAAAATAGTTTCTTTACATCTGAAAAGATATATGTATGGCAAGATGACTAAAACTGTTTTCCAGAAGGGTGGTGATTCTGGAGTAGGTTGTGCATGAAGGGGCACCTGTAGCTCCTGGAATATGCTCACCCTCATCCTCACTAGATGAACATGTCCTGCCCTCTACCAGATGTAAAAATCAAGTTCTACCAATGCCCACAGGAAGGCTTCGATGCTTCTGGAAAAAGTAATAATTTCAAAAGTTCAAAGAGAAAAATCCTGACCCCACTGGAGAGGTCTGGAAACTGAAGGAACTGGAAACCCTAAGCCACTGGCTGCTGTAGAGTCTGATTTTTCTCTCTTATTAGCAAAAGGTGAACTGAAAATATAGGTAAGACCTGATGTACTTAACAAAGATCAGGTCCATCTTCAGCTTTTAAAGAAAGTGAGGACTGAATACACTATTTGCAATAAACATCAATTTTTAGCTGTGTAAGGAGGTGGAAATGAGGTGGTACAATTAATGATAGACAGGAAGATGTAGCATGAGTCAGCGTAGTTTGTACATTCACTTTGACACTGAAGAAACTTCAGGATCCAAAAACATTTAATGAACCTAGCATTGTTGTACTTACTAATTGCAAATACAACTCTCTGTGATATACTTTCATATTTAACCAATATAAAATAGTTTTGATGAGTTGATCTATTAGAAAAAAAAGTTCAAATGTTTGTCCATCAGCAGCTGCTCATCTAATGAAACTGAAGCATGTCAGGGGATGGACAAATACATGCCAGGTAAATTTACCTAAATCAAGACATTGATCTGTACATACACAGTATTTTTTTTCCAAATTACAAGATACTACTTCACAAAAATAAAGCCAAAATAATTTCACTGTCATGAAAAAGAATACTTTAATATCTTTGACATTTCCCAGATTATTGTCTCTTCTTTCTCTTTTATTTTCTCATAAACGGATTTCTGTTGCTCCTTGAAGCGTGGGCTTAAAAGGAAACTACAAGTTTTCTGAGAAATCAGATTCTGGGTTTTAAGAGTGATCAGAGTCTCACTTAGAATATTGTATTGAACCTACTTTCTGTGGATGCAGGATGTAGATGTATCTTTGTTTTTCTTCATGGACCTTCAGGTAGAACATGAGATTGGGTAACCTAACTATGTGTTGTTGACACAGGGTGTGCACCCATTCTACTGCAACTGCTACAAATTGTTAGTTGCCTAACAATTGCACTTTTTATCTTTAGTGATAACATAAAAAAAAATCTTATCTTGTCTCATCAGTGCCTGGAATGTAGAACACAGAGGTGGCTGTTTTGGAAAAATGCATGTTAATGGGCTGGCTTCTGTACTGGAAACACTGATAAATGTTTAGTGGGTCTCTTAATTCTTTTTTAAACTATATCTACAGGACATGCTGCTATGGAGCTGCCAAAACTTTCTAGTACGGGAATCTGAACTGAATATGAGCTGCCCTATGTTAGTATGGTTGATGTACTGGCTGATAGTGTTTTCATGTTGTTTCATGTACCTGCTGGTCACATCCTCATTTACAATTTCCATATCTAACTCAGGCACATCAGTGCACTGTGTGATATGCATATGTCTTTAGATTGGTGCACATAGCCAGCACACAGGTGCCTACATCTTGAATGCTGCACCTTGCACCTTGGCTCAGGTGATACTTTTCAGATATTCCAGAAAAGTCTTTGTAACTTAGAGATTATTACATGCAGAAAACGTAAACCTATATACAATTTTCACATTCTTTTCTTCTTGCTCCCCTTTAGCCCTCTCCCCACTCTAAAATGAATAGTAAGTACTATCCTGTAGCACTAAAAAAAAATGCCAGGCAATCTCATATGTCCATAAAGCATATATATACTATATTGGGCTATAGTCTCTTACAAATTTTTTTCTCTCATACTACATAAACCTGTGTATCTTTTACACATAACCACAGATTTGTAGTGTTCTTTCCAATGAACAAGTGAACAGTGTTTTTCTGCTTATATAAACTAAGTGATGCCGTAGCTGTGTGGTATGACACAAATGTATATCTTGTATATTTACAGGGAGCAGAATACAGTCTAGTTTAATTATGCAAAAATATTTATCTCTCCCTTATTACCATATCTGAAAAGTGTATTTCCCACTCCCACAGCTAAATGTATCCTCATATCAATTTCTCATATGTAGTGCGCAGCACAGTGCTTTACATTTTCAAAGTGCTTTAGAAATATTAACTAATTAACTAATGCATGTCATTATAGGCCTGTGAATCTTGGATGTTAAAAGGCAAAAGACAAGGCAACCACATGATTAAATAAAACACAGATTAAATTGCCAGCATAGCAACCCCAACATAGCAAATTTCTCTACCCCGTGCAAAACTACTCTCTGACCTGCACTACTGTTTCTTGCTTCTTTCTTCTGGTGTGAGATAACACCACTCGGTGATAATCCTTCCCTTCAGTTTAGGTCCCATAATTCATAAGGCCAGCCCCAACCACATGCCATGTGTCTGTTCCTGCTTTAATACATACGAGCATAAGATTGTACTGCCCTTGAGATGTGGTTAGGATAGCGTTTATGCCAAGATGTACTCACTGCACAGTCTTAGAATAGGAATGAATATAAATGCAGTAATCTTGACTCCTGATTCATAAAAAATCCTATTTGTCAATTTAGATCAGAATCATCCTCTGAAAGTTAAAAGCTAAATATGAGACTTAATGGTAGGAGATATTTATGCCCTTTGATACAGTTCTGCATTCTAAAGGATTATCTGTATAAAGGTGTCTGATCCATTTCCTGGGAGAATTTCCTTGACATACTGGATGCAGGCCACTAGAAAAAAAAGTCATTTGACTCACTGCTTGTTCATCATCATTCTCTTTCCTTGGATCTCTTCTGATAGGGGCAGAGAGTGAATTGTTGTCTAGATGAATTTTTATGGCTGTTTGCTCCTGGCCTCCTTTTTCCAAAGTTCTTCATGCCTACCTTTACACATGAATATAAGGTATGTTCCTCATGTCACCCAGCTACATGCTTTTCGTTCAAAGAAGAGTTCCTGATATGTAATGGTGCTGTTGTGTCCTCTCATGGCTGGAGCCATGTTCTTTCATATGCAACTGAATGCAACCTGTCACTTGACCAAAATACAAACCCTTTTTACAGTGTGACTGGATATGTTCTCTTCCAGTAACACTGAATACCAGCCTTTTATGCACAGGACTGATGAATTCATATTCGTGTGACAGGTGAGAAATGTGAGCATCCAGTGCCTTCACAAGAGATGGTGAAGCCATTCTGCTTCAGGAGGTAGGTGGATTGTTCGGCACAATTCCACAACGTTGTATTCCTCCTTTGCAAGAAGCGAAAAGCATCAGGTCTTACATGGCAGTTTACAGATTCATTGAGAAAATCAGGTTGTATATTGCTCATTAGATTCCACTCACCAGAATAAAAAACCTAACAGCTTCACTAAAGGAGAAAGCTGCAAAGGTAGAAGGGAGAATAGCAGAACAGGCAGATTTCTAGGTGTGGCCATTAGGACAATCACAGCAGGCCATTCTGCCTTTTGTAATGACTAGACGGGCAGGTTTGCTGAACTGATGTTAGTTTGTAATACAAAAAGGTTGAAAACGACTTCTTAAATTTTCTGAAACCTTAGAATTTACTTCAGTGTTTTTATTATCTTCCATTCTATATCCACAAGCCCAACTCTTCAGTATTCTTAGGGGGTAGATTAAAGTTGTAGGTAAAAGACGTCTTAATAACTGCTGGATAATAACAAAAGTTCTGACAATTTAAATTGATTTTGTACCTCAGTATTAATAACTGCACAGCTATTATACAGCTATTAATGATGATACAGCTATTATAATTACAGCTATTGTAATAAATGAGGAAATTATTTCACTGGCTTAAGCAGAAACATTATAGTATCATCTATATGAAATGGCAGTTTTCCCCCTCCTGCAGATACTTCATTAGCACAATCATACTTGTCTAGTAGTAGCACCTAAGAGTCCCTTCTTGGTATGAAAGCATTCCTGACAGCAGTGCCAAGTCGCCTTGCAGTTAATGTGAAGAGGCCTGAACTATAAATATTTTCATGACCTTTATGAATGCAACCAGATTGCTAATTTTAAATTATAAGTATTTAAACACGTTGGAAAAGCTGGACTGTACCACTGAAAATTTGCTATTAACATTTTCTTCCCCAGAAATGTATGTTCAAGTGATGAATTGCTTTATGTTACACTTGTCATAAATCTCCCTGGTGCAGAGTGCTCCCCCATCTGTCTGTCTTATCATCAGCATCACTCATCTTGCTCTAGGTGTAAGAATAGTTCCTTCCTCTCCAGATATGTGGCTAGATAGGCACCCAGAAGGACTTCTTTATAGAAAACGGGTGCAAAGCTCCATCAGAGTACAATGTGCTGTGGATTGGATTGTTACACAACAAGCTTTTAGAGACAGGGATTGTCTTATAATGGTATGCATAGTGCCTCATTAAATGGGCTTCTCCACCACCCACAGCTGAGGTCCCTAGCCTCTACTACAATACAAAAATAACTGTATTCAGTTCAGACATGTTCCTGGTTTTAATCTATCTTTAACAAAAGTCGACAGATCAAATCTGTCCTTTACATTATGACTAATAAATAGTGCCCTAGTGCAGAGGTTCTAAATAAGTTATTTTGGCTGCTAAGATGGAGACACTTTTTCCAGAGCTAATGAAACTTTTATAAAGCTGGATTGGTCCCTGTCTATCAGATCTTGGGGCAGAATTTTATAATCAAGGCTTAACGATTTAAATGTCTATGGTTGGTACATTCAAGGACATCTTTCGCAGCTTTGTGAATAAAAGATATTATCACCTCATATAAAGTAGGAAGGAGAGATTAGGTGCATGAACCTGAACTGTGCATCTGGGGCTAGTTTAAGGCACAGTGCTTTGTAAAATCTGATAGTAAAACTAGACTTCCCTGAAGCTTTATCTGGCAGTTTAAAAAAAGCTTGTTTTACTTCTTCATGTAATATATCCACATCTAATATGTATCCCTAGACCAGTGCTAGATGGAGGGGTTTAATTCATTGAAAACAGTTTGAGATTCTTACAACAACTTTTATCTTAGAAGCACATGGGTAGATGTACAATTAGCCACATACCTACTTATTCAAAAACAACAACCATCTTTTACTCCTGCTGTATATAACTTGTGCCTTCTCATTGGCTTAACCTTTTAAATTATTAATCATAATAAACCAGTGATTTTGCTTTTTTGGTTTGTACAGATCAGCAAAACTGGATCTTCCATTTAAACTAGTATGTGCTTGTGTATACAAATACTTCCTTAGCATACTGCTTGAGAACCAGGGATTTTTCCTGTGGTTCATATTTCGGGTAGAATCCTTTGGTACCCACCATTTCACTCTTTCTCTCTCCTAAAAAAAATCCAAACAAACAAACAAAAGAGAAGAAAAACATCTGTGGTACAGTCTGAAGAAGGAAGTCATTCACAATCATGACAACACACCCACAGAGACCCCCCCACCATATTTCTACTTTATTCAGTTGAAGTGAGCATGCAAACATATATTTTTTTTCCATTTTCTCCCTAGAAATGTTCATTCTTATTTAACTATACAGTATGTATTGAAAAGGGGTACATGTAAATAAGTTTTAATGACAGCTCTGTTCATAAAAAGATTAAAATGGGTTACCAAATGTTTAGTCAATTGTTAGGCTCTTTGATTAGATTCAACAGATCGATAGCTTGTTATTTTCATGAATTACTATAATTCTGGCAGTTTCCTGTTTGCTTATAGCATATGTTGCTTGCATTTATATTGTAATTTGCCCCTGCATTTTGCAATATAATCTTAAGGAAACATTGAATGTTTCCTTGATGTATAGGGTCCCCTACAGTTAGGTTTTCAACAGTCAAGCTCAAATAAACCGTTTGGATTTAAGCAGGAGAAAGGAAATTAATAATAAGATATTAATTACAACTTTTTCAAGGAGTTTCAGAACTTTGAGAAGAAACTGTTTGAAATGTGTCTGTGTTGAATACACCCACAGCTCAATATGACATCCCTAATAATTATGCTCTCGGAGGCTGACTATGTAGCATTTAAAACAGAAGGAATTCTGTCATCGACTACATTGGGGCAGTAATGACAACTGACTACACTGGGTCTTCATGTGAGCCACAGTGTCTCACTACAAAGTTCATTGAGCATGAGCAGGACCATACCTAGTGACCATCAGGACTTCTCAAGAACCATTAATTGGAAAACAGGGATTTAGTTGTAACCAATGTTTCTGCTGGGAGTAAAATTCAGACAATACTTTGTCAGGAGTGAACTTTCTGATGAACGTGGAGGTGCAGCAGACCCTCAACCTCAAATACCTAACATCCCCAAAACTGGGGAGTTCCTCATGGGTGTGTAGTACCAGGTTTAGGTCTCCCTTCTGGCTGATTTTGACTGGGGACTGGAACCTGGGTAGTTCTGTGTTTCAAGCATGTCATTAACAGGGAATTACAGTATATCTATGTGAAAAGGTATAAACAGGTGAAAGCTCCTCTGCCTGTTTGCTAATGTATGAGGGAAGATATATACATTCTACATCTATAGAGTACTATGGTAACAGCGAAACTCCTAAGCCAGA
The DNA here is from genome assembly GCF_964195595.1 of Calonectris borealis. Taxonomy (NCBI): domain Eukaryota; kingdom Metazoa; phylum Chordata; class Aves; order Procellariiformes; family Procellariidae; genus Calonectris; species Calonectris borealis. Next base: position 45,450,616 of record NC_134313.1, read on the forward strand.
AATTTGTCTGCATATATTAATGTAGAAATACCCTGTCTGCCTTTTTCAGAAACATCTACTGTGCCCCCCTCCCATCCACCACCACCAAACTAGAATTATAAACGTGGTATAAATAGTTAAATACTCAGTCACTTAAAGAGAAGCTGTCTAGGAAGTGTGTTTAGTGCCTGGCTTGTAAAAAACATAGTTTCAAATTGTTGGCCTGATTCAGATACCAGCTTCAGGTTTCCTGAAGTATTTTCCTGTTCTGTCTGTCTCTCTATTCTCAAAATCTTTTTTTTTTTTCTTTCATTCTTTCTCTGGCTGAAAATAATCCTGTAACATCATTTGATATCTTTGATATCAAAGTTAATTTTGATTTTCCGGGTAGACGATACCAAGATAGTCTTCATACTACATCATGCGAAGCATCTGAAGGGCTCCAAGTCACCTTCTGGAGACTGGCCACTACTGGCCAACTACTCTCCAGTAGTTGCCTGGGGAAGGGTAACTCTTCCTTGAAGTTCAGAGCACTTAACTAATCTAGCTTAAAAGTGAACACCTTCCTATCACAAAGCATAAAAGATGAACTGTGAGGTTCTGTAGGATAATAGGGTGGCCTGTAATATATACTGAGCTAAAGGAGGAACATAAAAGCACAACAAAGGAAGGTAGCACTATAGTTGGAGCACAGTGATTTACAGAGGCTCGAATAAAACCCAGGTAGCATACAATCATATTACAGGAATTGCAAAAGGAAAAATCAGTAGCTGGAACTCTTCGGATATGTCCATATACATTTACTGTTTGAGGAGTTTTGCTTTCAGAATTTTAAAAATTATTAAATGCATTAGCTTTACTTTATGATTTCCATTGTAAGAGCATGTGTTGGATATCTGCCTACTTGTAGCTCTTTTCAGACAGTCCTATTTACCGGCTCTGTATCATTTTAATTACATGATAAATAGTACAGATTACAGATTTTTCCTGATTAATGTTGCTACTGAGGCATTCACTCTTGGAATACAATTACAAGAAAATATGTATTTACTCCATCTTTAGGATTGCATAAATAATAAAAAAAACTTGTCACTTTGTAAATCTCTTAGAAAAACATTTTTGTTTTGCCAGCTCTTATGTTTCATACAGACGGCATGCACCATGCTAACAGTCAAAATACAGTACCCTTGTAATATCAATATTTTATACACAACCATTTCATAAGATATAACCTTGCAACTTAAAACAATGATTCTCTGTCATAATAAAGATAATTAGGGATGAGCATCCCCATTCTGTTCATTTTTGATCTCCTCCTAATCTGTGTAAGTAAGAATATTAAACTCCAATAATCCATAGATAATATGTTGGGGGTTACTCACTGCAGTTGTGATCAAATTAGTTACCTCAGAGGCATTTCTTTTCCTACAAATGAGAAAAAAAATCCAGAAAAGGAAAATGACATAACTGGTTTGCTTTTTTTTTTTTCCCCTCACAGTTTATCTGAAAAAAGTCTATTTATAACAACAAATCTAAGTGTAATTCGGAATGCGATTTGGGGATTTAATTAATTCTATCACAAAGGAGAAATTAATAGATTATAAAATTTTGACAAGTCAAAAGCAAAACTGAAAAATATTTGGGCACTTTTATTTTAATGTATTGATCATGTAAGTGGGATTTTTGTAGGGGACTTCACACATATGAAATATATAGAGAAGAGTTTTGAAGTTGTGGCATGTATCCTTGTAGCTGTGAACCTACACAGCAATGACCTGTACTGAAGTTCTGAGGATATTGTTTCACATAAAGCCTGTAAAACTCCACCAAATAACCTGCATTCTCTGAAATTTCTCCCTTGTCCAGATTAAGCAAACCCAGTTCCTTCAATCTTTATTTCTAAATCATGTTTTCTAAACCTAATTCTTTGCTGTTGCTTTCCTCTGGACTCTTTCCAGTTGATCCACATCTTTCTGCCAAAAACTCCATGTGATACAGCCAGAACCAAGTAGAGTGGAAGGATGACTTCATGAATCTAACATGACACTCCTATTTGTACACTGACTCTCCATCATTGTATTTATGTATAACAGTGTGTTTGGTTTTTTCTTCACACTGCTGAGGTGCTTTTAAAAAATGTTCATCTCTTATCCTCCAAATACTTACTCACATGCTTAAATTGACTTGAGTTTAAAGGGACAATTCACATGTGTAAAACAATGCACATACTTAAGCATTTCAAGGGTCAAGGCCAAATATTCCTGTTAAGGAGTTATAATCCACACTGAAGAGGCAACCTGAGTCAAACGCACAGTAAGCCAATAGCAGAGTTCTCTAATGTAATTAAATCTTTTCTGATCTGCACTTCAGATGTGGGATCCGAATGCATGAAGAACTAAAAACTGTAACATTAATGTTCTGTATCACTGGTCTGCTGTTACCTCATGGAGAGAGGGGGGAAATGATTTTATTTCTAATCCAGTTTTGTTTTACTTTTTCAATAACTGGAATATATTTTCATTTGCTGACTTGCAATGTTTTATTAAGATACACAGCAACATTTCCGTAGTCAGAGTGAAAGCAGACTACCAATTAAAAATGTTAAAGAAATGCTTCTCATATTCTGGTAATAGATTAAGCAACAATAGATTGCTCAAATAAAATGTGTTTATTTCAAATATGCTTCAGGAAAAAAAAATCAAAATAATATCTGGTATTCAGTTTCCTTTGATTTTGTCAAAACACAATTCAGTTGTTAATAGAGACTTTAATACTAATTGTTCGTTTCTTGGTTCATGCTATCTCAGGTGTGTAAATTTGGTGTGTTTTTTCTTTTCTTCTTTGTAAATATCTTGTTACCATTCTTATAGACACTCTCAAGAAGCTTTTCTTTTCAACATTGATTTTCTGAATAATTAATTCAAAATGTCTTTTAAAAAGGCATTGCTTTTTTTTTTTATTTAGACATTTTTACCTATGTGATTATGTAAATAAACATTTAGTTAAAGGTACCATTATTGAACTGCTTTTAAGGATGTTTGGTACACAACAGCTGACCCATCATGATGTGATTACTCATGTTGCCTTCATTTTCATTTCAACCAGAATGCAGGGTTTTCTTGGTCCTATTGTAAGAGCAGAAAAACAATTATTTTATGCATGACTGATGATAGTGATGGAGACTCTATATGGGACACAGCAGGAAGCTGAGAACTGCTTGATGCTTCAAAATACTGTGTACTTACAGCACATTCAAATGTTGTAAACCCTAAGTATTCAGCTTAATTTTATTTGTAACTTTAGAATTTCTAATCTGCTGTATATATTTTTTTAATTCTAATGGCACACTGGAAAAATAATACTTTTCAAAAAATGTACGATGCGTCAGTTTTAAAGCACAAATGAATTCTGACTAAGTGGATGCTTTACTAGGCAAACTGGTGTTAGAAGTTAATTGGGTTTGACTAGCTAGTCCAGTTATTGGCACAATTTATAAGCTTTTGCAGAATTGTGACCATTCTGCTATCATACAGTAATATGCACAATGTGAGGCCTGACAGTAAGTGCTTGCTATCTGACAGTAAGTAATGAATCCTAGTAAAAAATATCCTTATAAAATAGACCCCTTTTTGAAATGAAATGTAGTACAAGACTATTTTTCAGGATGCCTGAGCATTTATTACATCAGCATATAATTAACTTTTCATTGTCTTTGCGTGCTGTGCCAAATCTGTTTCGGGAATGGTCAGTTGTTTCTTCGTGGAGAAAAAAGCTTCCTAGTGGAGAAAAAATTTGTAGAAAATATTATTATAATTATAATAATTACTCTGTAATTTGGGAGACTTCCTCGTTCTTTCTGACACACAATGCTATAACTTTAAATCCTAAAGTAGCATTTCATAAATCCTACTGGTCTCTTGCATTATAATATTTTTTTTCTTCATGTGCTTGAAGAGTTTCTGCAAATGTTTAGACATGCAACTGGTTTAATCACTTCAGTAGTTCCTCCAGTGTCTAGCATAAATTTGAAATCACTGAAGAAAATCATGCATATGCAAAGTGCTGTGTGATGCATTTTGGTTTTATTTAGTATTAAGTGAGTTAATCTGAAGAAACATTTAACCACTCTAGGTGTAATTATTACTGTGAAGTGCATAAAGTTTTGCAACTAAATGCAGTTTCTTCTGGGAGAAAAATCACTTAATTTGCCACTACCTTGTTGTGACAACAATGTTTCTAATTCTATGTGGGCATTGTGAGCATTAGAAGTTGGTAATACATCTATCCCCCACTATTTTTTCTTTAATTATCAGAAGCCTGGAAAAACCTACCTCCTTTGAGAGCTTAACTATTGCTAAAATCCCTGTTTTCCTGCAGGATAACCAACTCCTGGCAATTGCCCTGGAGCCCAGAGTTTGCCTTTGCAGGCTCATGCGTGCACATCACACCACCCGTCTCTTCCCCTGACTGCCAATTCCATCCCAATGAGCTGGCAGGGTGCTCAAATTCACATCAATTCTGTTCCGTGATATTTTCATCAAATTGCCAAGTCTTAATTGCATAAGTGGGCTACATGTTTTTTTTGTGCTTGCACACCATTGTAAATAGGACTAGCTACATGATGCTGTCTGTAGGATATTTTACATTTCAATGTTCTCATTTCTTTCTGGGGGGATCACTTTCTATTCATCCCTTCATAAGTTGCTTTTCTAGGTTTCTCCCTCATATTTCGACCAAAGAGTTTAGTTTGTCCTTGACTTTTACATCTCAGACAAAGCTGATTTTGTTACTTTATCAGGGAATTCAGATGATTCTCAGAAAATCTGCAGAAGGCCAAGTCCTTTATTGTCTGGTTTCATTGGCACTGGGTGGATCACGTGAGTCGACCAAATGCTCTTATAAAGAGAGACTGATTCGCCATCCGCAGCTGTACCTGGAATCATGGTCCGACTTCTCCTCTGCTATGCGTGCTCAAGCCTGAAAGCAGCTGCCAAGGTGATGCCAACAGCAGTTTTGGTACCACTTCAATGCAGAGGGTTTGGGAGGGGGAAGGAGGCGGCGGAGCTAACTGCTGAATGGGAGAGACTTGATGACTAGGTTTAGGAGAAATGCAATAGGGCTTATGTTCTCTGCTGCTTTTTCTGGTTGGCAGCTTAATTCCAACACTGATGTTGCAAAGTGTGTTACCGTGATTTTTCTCTGGCACAACATTTCTAAAGCAGTAAGGAGAGTAACCATATTGCAGTTACAGTTTAGGTGAGGAAAAAAGTAGACCTGCAGATTCTGATATTGATGTTGAAGCTGAAATCAAAGACAGTGTTTGCAATTTGCTTTTAATGCATATAATAAGCACTTAATAGATCCTCAGTGTAAAGTTCTGAAGTAGAATTATTTCCAGCCATCTTTAGAAAAGTAGTCATCGGTCACAGTTTTCATGTTACAAAAAACTGTAATAAAATGGGAGGTGGGGAATTTGTTTGGGTGCTGATCTAATAGCAAAACTTCAGGAAACTAGCTTATGTAAAACTTAAATACAAGGCTTGTTTATTCAAAAGTTTTCTGATTCCATTACCCTGAAAATACATCACTAAAATATGAAGGGTTTATATCCTGGCATAATGAGTCTAATTCTTGCTGAAAAATTATAAGTATTCCTAAGGAAACTTTTTATTTTGCATCAGAAACAATCAGTCATATTTTGAATCTGGATTTCTGAATAGCCAAAGTTCTAGATATGCTCCACTGGCTGCGGGTGAAGAAGCTACCGCTGCCGTGTTACCTCTGGTTGCCTATCCCTAGCCTTGCAAGTGAATATAGTTACACCACCTCGAATGAAATCTTTGCTTACTTTCAACAGGGAGTTGAATGGAATGAAATGTTGAGCTGAAACACATGCTCTTATGCTGAGTATTGATTTTTAACTGCAAGAAATTGTTAATTATTCTGTTTCCATGGCAATGCGCAATAGCAACCCACAACTTTTCAGTGTTTAGTAGCTGTTTTTCTTTGTATTTCTACATTTCCCTGAAGATTTAACTGCTGACCACAGTTCAGTGTTTCCAGATCTGTCATCACTTGGTAGTTTAGTAGTCCAAAGAAACACCCCATCAACTGGCTTGTTTAGATGGTGGTATTAGACACCTCATGAGAAGACCATCTCTCCCAAGACAGTCCAGAACTGTAAAGAAGGACTCAGTGACTTCAACAAGCAATTCAGTCTTATAAAGTTACATTCATCTCATTTTCTGCTTTCATTCACTGCTTAAAGAATACTTTATGGACCACATTCCCAGGTAGTACTGTCCTAAAAAAAAAAATATCCCAAATACTGATCTCATAACCGTATAGGCAGATTGTTTTCTTCTTATAATTCCCACCTGTGCTCTTGGAGAAGTATCTTGAAATTTTCCTATATGGAAATTTTTAGCATTTTATTCCGAGTCCTGCATGGAAAACTCAGTGCCTCTGGATACCTGAATGTTTTCGGAAAAGTGAGTATGTTAAAAGGACGAGACAAAGAAATTAGACTGAAGAATCCGACTAGACAGAGATATTCTTTGCTCCTTTGCAGCTGCTGAGCAAACAAGGTGTTATGCAAACCAGGAAGTGCTCTCTTCAGTCAGTCATGTTTTAAAACAATTATTGACTTTTCTCCTTGCTGCTGTTTATGGCACTGTATTTCTATGGTGCATAAATTGTTTTCATGAAAAATCACTGTGAACGTCTTCAGTGCTGTGAGGATAGAAGCACGACCTACCAGTGGCATCAGCTTTGAATAAATTGCTCATTCATTTGGATGGAATATCAAAATGTACAGTAACCTATACATCCACCTGCATCAAAGGAATACATTTCACATGCCCATTGGGTACACCACACAGCACTGAAGTGATCAGAGTGACAACCACTGACTATATCACTTGTCCTACTGTCACATAAATGTACTCAGATTATTCAATAATTTGGTCTGGGGGTTCAAGTAACATATAACAGTATATACTCATGTTATAGAAGGTGTGTACTAGAACGTATTATTATGCCCTTTTGAGGCAGTATTCTTGTTAGTGTAATGAAGTATAGCTCTGAGTCAAGTAAAGATACACGTCTTAATACCAGCTCACAGTTTAAACCTTTAAGTAAACTCTATGTCCTTTCTCTCAATGGTTTACCATGAATATCATGGGTGCCAGCAGTACCTAAGGTTTGAACGCGTCCTGCATAACTAGTCAGAGAGCAGCATTTGGGGTTTTTGCAGGAGTGAAGTCCTGGCTGGCTGCCCAGCCTTCCTTCTCTTTTCCTGGGGGTTGGAACTGTCAGGGGATTCCCCAATAACAATCAATGACCTGCTGGCTCTTCTGGCAGCGTGCCACCAAGTTGTGAAACTGCTGAGAATTACATGTCCTGATTCACCCTCACATATGCCAGGGAGCTTCCAGCCAGGAGAATATTCTAACCTGTTAAACAAAGATAATGCACATATTCTACCTCCAGTCAACCATTTTTTCCCCCCTTTTTAACATGCGGCAAAATATGTGCTTTGGCTGGCTGTTGGACCCTTATGCAAGCACATGCTGAGGTCTTTTTTCGTGTTACGTTTTACTGATTCAGTAGGGATTTTGTGTAATATCTTTCACACCATTTTTTTTTGTTTCATTTTCATGTGAATACCACCAAAATCTTAATTCAGGCTCCAGTTTTTTGTGTTTGTGTTAATGCTAAACTGTTCTTGGCAGATTTTAATCAAAGGTGATGATAATGATAGCATCTATTTTACCTCAGCCTTCATTTCTCATTTTAACTATTACTTTCAACTGTCTTCAGGCTACAGATGTCAACTTTGCTCCACTCTGTATGCAGCTCTTCTTTGTACTTAATTTTTTATGCTACTTTTTGCAGTGGAATTTTGGGTCAAATAATTACTATATCTTGTATGTATGTAGACCTTTCCTGCAGAAATTTAATTTAGATAAGCGTTGCAGGATTAGCCTTTATGTAACTGACAGTGTTATGAAATATTTTGCTGGGACCAGGACTAAGATTCCTATAAAACCTGGTCTGAAACCCTCCTATGGCATACATTCTCTGAAAGCATTCTAGCAGAAGGCTGAGCTATGTTCATGGAGATTCAATAAGACTTTCTGCTGTGGAAGTTAATATAGTGGCTTGGAGTTAATCGTGTCTCATCCTTCAGGGCCTAGTTAGGTACTTTATCAGGGTTCCAAAAGGTTTTCCTTGATGAAATATTTTACAGTGTCTGAACAAAATTATAGAAATCTTTGAGCCCTTTTAGCTGTAGTAGGTCATAGGTAAAACAGGATATCATATATAGGTGGATCAATACTGTAGTCTCATACAGTCAGTCACACATATCTAGGGCTATTTTCAACTTTTTAGAACAAATGATGCTGCAAACAATTGTATTTAGACCTGCCAAATAATTCCTTGTAAAATCCCTTAGAATGCAAATTCTCCAAAGATTTCTAACACGTATTTTATTATGGGTTCATTTCTGGTGCAATTTTGAATTTTAATGCACAGGTTAACATTTTTATTGTTTTTTTTAATTAATGCCAAATGCAAAAAAAACTTTTTGAGAGACTCTTCAGTAACTGTAATCCTGCAGATTCATGCATTATCTAATAATCCCTTTTAATATGTCAAACAAACATTTCTGCATTTGTTGTAAATGGAACATCATGATAACTCTCCATTTTTAGTCTCATCATCGATACAAGAAGAGACATAATAACTGATTTAACAATATATGTGCAGTAACAAGCCCTCATTATCTAACTTATAGATGTGGTCTTTGAACTTATGTGATCATAACAGTGTTTTTTGGACCAAATCTCCCTGATGCCAATTGGAGTTCTGAACATTGGATCAGTTACTGAACATGATTCAGTGGATGGTGGTAAAGGATGAGATTCTTCCCAGTGTGTTCATTAAATGGCTGATTTACATGTCCCAGAGATTGCCAAATATTTGCTTCTAAAATCACATCTAAAGCAGTTCCTGTCTGTTTAAAAATCATTTTACCACATTTTACAACAAATGTTTTAAAACTGATCTAACAACAAGCAGCAGGTGATCTTACACTTTTGGTGTATAAAAGATGGTTCACTGAAGTTAGTTTGTGCCTCTCCAATAAAGAAGCTACCTACAGGTGGATGAACAAGACGTGTGTGTAATCACATCTTTTCTCCTTCTGAACCAGCAGAATGACTAATTTCCCCTTTAAAGAAGGATGATAACTTGGATGAAACCTTTTTGAAAAGACTGAGTAGCATAAAACTAACCCATTAAGTTTAGTTAAAACCATGTTCTCAGATTAAAGGAAGTATTTGTCCAAAATTGTTCAAAAGCTTTCAAAAACTTAGGTGATTTCACTCATCTTTCAGGCTTTTTGCAAATATGCCTGTCTGTGTATTTTGCCTTTTTTATAAATGAGTGAAGCAAACACTTTATTTCATACTTTTTAAGAAACTAAGGTGGAATTAATCAAAGTAAACACTCCACTACTTTTATTATTCTATTTTATTCCCACATCCTGATTAAAAATCTATGAAACACACAAATTAAAATATAAAAAACACACAAGCTGTGTTTCTAACTGGTGATAAAAATGTGGATGTGGACTCCACAAGGAGTTTTGTTCAAACCTTTCCAGCGTCATTGAGCTAGATTATGGCTAACCATCTAGTGAAAAACTAGGTTTGTAAAACCCAAAGCTCTTCTAACATCCTGATTCATGTTGCAGATGCCAGACTCTGTCCTGAACGCAGGAGGAAGAGAAAATAGTGTACTCTGTACCATACATTTTCCCACTGGCCTCTTATCTTGTTCCACCCAGAGGCGTTTACCTGTGAGTGCATAGGTCTGTGACTACATTCTCCTCCATAGGGCAGAGTTGATCAGACGTATATGGCAACAGGCCTTTACAAGTTGCCAGCCTTTTTTCTCCCCATATATGCATGGCTGGCCAGGGAACTGTGACTCCTTTGAGTCATATTTCCTTCCCGGTACTGTTTCTCACATCCAAATCTGCCCCAGTTGATCTCACATTGGAAGATCCACTGAGGAAAAGTTCTTAAAGACACCTATTAGTTAATGCAGTAAAGTGAGTGGTAGCTACCTTTTTTTTCACTTATTATTCTGGCAAACACTCACGCAAATGAAATTCACATTTGAATTGAGATTTCATGTATCTGCTTTGAGACCAAAGCAAATGATTAAGATCACCTTGCAACATACTGAAAAGAGAAACCTTAATGAAAATCCTGAACTACTTTAACGTACTGTGACACACACTACATTGTAATAATTGGGTGTGTGAACAAACTGAATGCAACTGTATCGCTGTTTTGCTGTCACTAACGGAGATGGCATTAAATACCTCAGCAGCTTTACACATTGTATCTCTCTTACTAATACTAATGATATCTACACGGCAACCCAGAAGCATAATTACTTTGCCATCACCACTCCCATTATACTATATGAAAGAAAAATGAGACCCTAGCTTTTCTATATTCCAAGCATCACAATACCATGAACATGAAGCATAACTGTGGAACTGAGAAAACATATTGAATAGAATACAAATCAAGAGCTCAATGACAAGCACAACTCCTTCATGTGCCGACAGAGGATGTCCTCTGCGATGACTTGCACATGATCTGAGCAAAATGCACTTTTATTTTCAAATGCACTTTGCCCAGCAACACAGATGTGAACAAGCCTGACTGGTGATTATCTGAAGGTATGTGGTATTTAGTGATGTATCATGGATATTGCTCTTCTAGCTTGGACAAATTTTTAACCCTTTTAAAACACCTACCCTAGTATCATATACTAACTGCATGTCAGGTTATTCTGAAAATATGCTATTACCTATTCCAAAAGCACATGCATGCCTAGTAACTAACATCCCAAGTCACACAGCAAGGCTGCCTTACAGTTATAATGCTAGGGTATGCACTTAGTTGTTTATGATCAGATGTGTAATTTCTCTTGGCCTCATTGAGCATTCTGTATGCGTGACACGATGTAAATTTTCCTACAATGGTAAAAGACCATATTTTTTGCTGAGTAACGATACCTTTGCACTGTGTGTTTGTGTATGTGCGTGTGACACATATTCTGCCTCAAAAATTCAACTGAGAATTTCCTTGTCTGCACAGGAGATAGTATAGGTGCAACATAACATAATATAGCATATAGCATAGTATGATATTCATAGTAGAATTTACCATCAGCCACATTAGAGGTCAATGCTAATTAAGCAAATTGATCATATCTGTAGTTAACTACTGTAAAGGCTCAAAAAAAAACACCAAGAAACTATTTTATTCCCCCCCCCCCCCCACTTTTTTTTTAAGGAAAGAATAAATGATATTTCTGGTACAGCTAATGCAGTGACTGTTGAGCTGCATTTCTTCAGTTATCATGAGCCCAGGTGTTAAACATGGCACATGACACCGGTGCGCACCATGCAGTGAGGCAGGGGCACTGTGTGCTGACAGAGAATCAATAATGAAGTGGAAAAGACAATGACACTCTATGGCATTGTCTCTCTTCCTGACAGATCTGTTCAGCCCCAGAAGTATTAATTCAATTGCTTCAGTAGCACCAGACTCTGATTTCATTCAGAAGTCAGCACTCATGGGGAGATTGAGACCAGCATCTATGATGCATAAATATGTTTCACGGTCCTTTCTTTGTAAATACTTAGTTATCTAAATTGCTGTTACAACTGATGAAGTCATATTGGGTTCCAATCTTTTCTTCTCAAAGATAACCGTTTCTGCAGCAGAAATCTGATTTTAGTTAGAGATCCCCCTTGGCTTGACTCCATACTTGAGCATTTTAGGGAGAATCTAGTGACAAATTTAGCAAAAAATTAATGAATTCAGTTTAGACAAATGAGATAAAGGGTGGTGTACAACAGAAAAAATGGAACTATGTTACTAGTAACTGTATAGTAACAAAGAAAGTTGCATTTACTCATTTTTCTCTCTTCTCTCTCTATTCATTGTAATGACCAATGTAAACATACGGTGCTTTCTACTCTTTGTTCACCACTGCAAATACAGTTACACTGAATATTAATCTCCTTCCATGTCCCTGTTTCCCCCAAAATGACAGCATCCATGTACTGAGAAGTCTCAACCATGATATCCAAACAAGGAAAGACTTGAGTATATGCTGGTAAAACACATTTGAAGCATGTAGGTTGGAAGAGCTTAGGCAGCTTCTGAAATCAACGTTTACTTGTTCTACAGATAAATAGAGAACTTCAGTGTATTCTTTTTTAGCTCTCTCAACTTTCAGAAGCAAAAGTTAATTTCTTAAGTTTTAGATCAAAGTACCTAAACTGCATTTAATTTTCATTCATTGAATTGTCATTAGTTGTAATGGGCATTGCATGCTTTCAGCATTTTTTTTAAATTAAGCTATTTACACAGGTTATTAAATCTTTATTTGTGTGTCTGGCATTTAAGGATCATTTTCTGAATACTTAGGCCTCTATTTTTATTTGGACAGAGAAATGAGAATGGTGAATGTAGGCTGCTTCCATATCATCAGACCCAGTAGTGCTTGTGAACTGCCAGGTCCAGAATGAAATCACAGTGGGTTTCAGCTCTCCCATCCATCCTCATGGTCCAGTTTCTAAGGAGGAAAACTTGGGCACATGGCACAGGTTACTTTTATGCCATACCGGAGTCAGACAGTGTTGTTCCAATATTAGAAATTAAAAAAATACCAGTACTGGAATTGTATCTTAGGAGGTGTACTCACAGAGAAACTTTTAGAAATAATCTGAGATGTAAATGTAATTTGCAACAATTAATCATACAGGACGTTCATATTCTTCACTTGAAGTATTGTTTTACATTTACCTAAATTCTGAAGTCTAAAGCTGAATAAAATTTTTATTAAAACAGTGTACAGCTATCAGTACAAAATAAATCTGAAAAATGTGCTTGAATGAACTTCTGCTGAAAAATCTAGGGAGGGAATGTGTGTTTCAGCCAGTCATAGAAACTTTATTTAAAGTTAAAAGGACACACTGCAGCAAATTAAGATCCTTTCTCATTGCTGGTTTAATTTTAGTTGAGTATACTTATTTTCTATATTGAAAATATATTCTAATGTGGAAAGAGAATGTCCACAGAGGGACCAGGCTGGAAATAGTATTTCCATTAAAGCCATTCTTGGATGTTTCTCTGAGCAAAACTGCCTTAATGAAGCCTTGTTCTGTAAGAATTCAGAGCGCTTAAAACCTATATTTCTCTTTCTCATGCTAAATCAGGAACCATGCAAGGCATGCCAAAATAAGATGCCATTCTGAAACATTAGTGAGTATGAGAAGTGGACATTTGCACAATTTTGTGAATGTAACTCTATTTAATGGTGGAAAACAAGATCACTTTTCACATCAGTAACTTCTTTTTTTAAAAAATCATTTTGCCTTTATTTACTTTTAAAGGAGTCTCAAAAAATGCCTGCAGCATGACCCAGTGAGAAGAAGGCTTAAGACCACACTGGAGACAGGGAACGAGATAGAAAGGAAACTGGGAAGAAGTGTGACTTGCTATCATTTTCCTCTTGAATAGATAGTTCATCTTTTCAATCTGTATTCGTATCTTTAATGAATAAACTATTGAAAATTTGAAGCCACCTTATGAGCAACCACGTACAATCTTAATTCTTGTAATAGAGAAACAAATATTGTTTACAGCATCCGAAGGCTGGGTGTACTGTGTATAGCTTCATGTTACTCTGACAAGGGTTTCATGTCAAACTGGGGAAATTACATTGTCCCAAATTTTCTCCAACAAGATATCACAGTAGATTATCTGGCTGCCACCGCTCATCAGGCTGCAGCTGCTACCCTGCTCTGTTTGTCTGAACCAGCTCCCTATCTCTCTGCTGAAGTCAGACGGGATGCAGACCGTGCTGGGAAGCAGGCTGGATTAGTAATAATAAGGAGGCCGATCGAGCAGCCAGTAAAGAGTCAAACATGACTGGTGGTGCAAATCCAGGCTCACCCAGGCTTTTGTTTGCAGCTTCGGTACAAGGGCTGCTGGGGTTTATCCATCACAGCATTAAAAAAAAAGAGTACATTGATGGTTTTGACCTCAACATTATCCCTTTGGTTTAACTTTGACCTCCTAATTTTGCACCAAAGGGATGTGGTCCTGCTTAAGCATGCCAAGAATTGAGAATGTAGGGAGCACTAACAAGAATTTTGTGGCAATGTGTAGAAGCAGTGTATTGCTGGTAAAATGCTATAGACTCTCTCTACTTCAAAAGGTTTCATAATTCTGCAGCTTTATACAAATGATCCATTTTGTTAATCTGAATTCCTAGGGTCATTAAAATTTTTTTCTCTCCTCTCCGAAGTAGTTTATTACTTTGAGAGAAAAAAAATCAGTTTAAAGCCAGGTAAGGGAGGAAAGCTGACAAAAACATAAATTAGAGGAAGAACTTAATTTAAAAAGTGTCAAAAAGGATAGATAGTCTTAGTTCAATAATAAAGCCTGGTTCAAGAGCCTTCTATCTTTAAATAAAGCATTCGAGCACTCTATTACCTGTATACAACCAATCTTTGATTTCCAATCTGAGCCTGTTTTTGCTTCTTATGTGATTAGCATACAAATGCAACAAAAAAAATGTGGCTACCCTGGTGACATCTAGGACATGTTTTTGACTTTCATGTCAGCATCAGTGAGAGATTCTGTATGATTTTGAAGGTGAGTCTTGCATAAAAACCTCCTGTTTTGCTTGAATCAAAATATCACCACCACTGAGTCAGGTTATATCTACACTTCGTGGAATATTTCATGCTGTGCCTTGTGCTGCTTTACAGAGACATCAAAGAATTTTTAAGGATTTGACCTTTTCTGGGCTACCACACCGTGGGCTGAGCATGAATATCTACGGAAGTCACATGTGTGCAAACAAGGCAACTGTACTTTGGAAAGTAGAAACATTATCCACAATCACATAACCAGCTCTTGTTTTCCATAGGATTTAATGCTTCCTGGACTTCTCTCTGATAGACTATCCCTCAGGGTAGTACCTGTAAGTTACAGTCCATTATGGGACTCTTATTTCAAGATAGTGTATTTAAGTGTAATATAAGTATCCCACTACGAAGTTGAGGAGAGAGTTGTACTTTGCGTTATTTTCTGATAAATATTTTGCTTTTTCTGATAGCAACAAGCATAGATTTGCCTCCCAAGCCAAAGATCAGCAGCATCCTGTAGAGCCAGTGATCACAACTACTATGCCAAGACAAATCTGGGGTAACCCTATTGGAGTCAGTTGATTTTCTTTGAATATATATTGATTTGCAGTGACAGCAGAATGTGACTCGGAACATTCATCATAATCAAAATAAGAAATCCCTTTTCAGAATTCCAGAATTTGGTGTAGAGGGACGATGGCAGCTTGAGAGTCAGATGTGTTGTCCACTCCTAACAAACAAGCAAAACAAGTCAGTATAGATAGTGAGAACTGTGAATTCCTTCTTCCTGATCCATGCCATCAGTTTGCTTTTCACATAGTGGGACCAATTGTAAGGAGGAGAGGTGCATAATTACGTCTCTGTGGTTTCTTTCGGCTTTCTGCTGAGATTGAAAACAAAGATGCTTGTTATGATGGTGAGATTTGTGGAGTCTGTCACACTTTGTTTGGAATTGCACTAAGACAGCAAATGTATTTCACATAGATCATGCACTGAAATTGTTCCTTTTTCAGTACTGAGAGCAGTGGGGTCTGAGGACTTTGCAAATAACTCTAATCCTCAAATCTCACAAAAATAAACCCAAAATTAAAGTTGTTGGCTATTTAGTTATTTAATTATCTTTATAACAACAGCTGCATCATTTGCAAATACTCAAATCTGATTAAAATTAAAGATACTGAATTTACTAGCCAAATATTTCAGACTAGTGATCACTGAAATGGCAGTTAGCCAAAATATTTAACAATTTAATTTCTGGTAGTGTATACTGTTTGGGTTCTCTAAGATCCACTGCCTCATTAATATTTCATTTGTGATGAGTTTTTTAAGTTCTCTGTAGCTAAGTTACCACATCATCAAGTTGGTTACTCTCTATTTTTTCTCATGAAGGAAAATGCCTCTTGAGGGATGATAATTGACTACTTGGGCTGGTCTCTGAGGATGTTCAAAGTCTTCTATGCTCTTTATAAACCATCATTTGTGGCTCTCTGTCATTTTTGTTGCTCTAAGACAAGCTGAGTATCCAAATGGACTTGTGCTCTTAAGTTGCTCAGCTGCAGTGAGGTGACAGCTCTCTTGAGGGAATGCTGAAACCCACTCTTCAGAAATATGTCCCTTGGTATGGGGGTACTTGCTCACTTTGTGGCTAGTCCATCTCGTTAAGAAATGTAACTGAGAAAGTGATTGCCTTCTACAAACACCTAGGTCATAACAGCCTACATATGTTCTACCTAAGTTTTATTTAAGTGGCTGTATTATTGTTGCTGTCTTTACTGTGCTGCATCACTTTCTTTGCCACAGTTTTGTTCTTTCTTTTGCTTTGATTATCTTTTAGTTCCTTAGATCAGGAAATTGTGTGTATTTGTGTGTGTGTACACAGACTTACTGGTACAATAAGATGCTCTCAGAAAGAGACAAATAGGTACTATTAATAGAGAATTCTAAATAATGAATAATGGTCCATCTAACTTCTCCCTTCGATCTTTTACTTTTTCCTTGTTTCATACATCATTTCACTTCTCACATACTTCTGTTTTCAGATAATGTAATTTTTAATGTTGTTACTTTCTTTCATTGGTCCTGTAGAGCACCATGATAATTTTGGTTGAAGGAACTGATGCTGACTGATGCACAGTCATAAGAAAATGTTCTGTGTTAACATTGGCAGTCTATCAAACATGTATGTGGTTTTCAATAGACCGAGATATGTTTGTACCTTGAAAGCACTTTATTGCATACACTGAAAGTAAGATCTTGTGGGATTATCAGATTCTGACATGATATTTATTGTCTGGTTGCAGGGTGTTTACCCAATTCTGTTTTTCTTGTCCTTATACTTTAATAGTCTTTGTAACCTTTCTGTGTGAGAAGGAAGGAAGAGAAATGGAGAGAGAAGAAGAAGAAGAAGAAAAAGCACATATAATACCAGGATGAGGAATCTGGTCATAGCTTCTTCAGTGTGTTCTTTCCTGTCCATTGTTTCTTTGGTTTTATTTTTTCCCCAAAATTTTGGTTATGGTGGCAGAGTAAAATGCTACCATCTACCCGGTAACTTGTACGAAATGGATGGAAAATAGTTCATCTATGGTGTACTTGGATGGAGACAATACTTTTGCTCTGTTCTTACCCAGTTTACAGTGGGCTTTGTGCTTACTCTTTGCCATTGCACTAGTTGTTGTTTGGGGTTGGGAAGAAGTGTTTTCCTCAGCACTGAACTGGTAGATGTAGATGAGTTTCCTCTTTTCTACAGGGCCTAGATGTGTGAACGGTAAAGTTAAGTTCAGATTAGTATGTGACAATGTCTAGCAGAGATGCTTGTTCCTCTCTCTAGTATGCCAGAAAAAAAAAAAGCTGGGAAAAAACACCAAGGGTTTGTGATGTTCATACTGTCAAGAGACAATCATAAGCAAACTTGCTGCAGTGGGACTTAGCTGACTTTTGTCTTTCCCTGCAGCACCAGCTCATGAGGCATTACCTGATACCCAGCTGTGTAATTCATGCCTCCCACCTAGTCATACCAACCTGTATCTAACTTGGAAATTTTCCTCTCACCAATATCTTATTAACCAAGTCCATAAGTCAAATGGACTCTGAGAGGACTGGTTAAGGAAACAGTGCCTTGGGGGAAACGGATGACACATCTGGGTGGCCTTCCCAGATGCATTACTAAATTTATGGCTTCAATAAGTCACATTTGTGGCATCAAAAGGTCTTGCACGGTCAGGTTTCCAGTTGCTAGTATCTTGTAGCATCCTGCATTGTTTGTGGAGACACCACCACTTTTCACAGCACAATAGCAAGAGCTTCATCTCTCTATTAAATAAAAAATGAAAAGAAATGTGTCCAGGTTCTTGGTAGTGGAATGTTTTAAGCAGAACAAGGGCCTACTTTCAGTCTGAATAGCTAAGTTTTGTACTGAATGCATAGTTAATAATAGTAATTTCTACATTTACAGTAAATAAAGCAAGTTTGTAAATATAATAACCTACTGCATGAATACAATACCACCATGAATAGAATGTAGAACAGAAGAGAGGGTTAATAAGGCAGACATTATAATAAGTATAGTTTTATGTGTAAATCAAAAGATCTAAAACATAAAAAATTACCATGCACAAGAATCAGCAGTAGAAACAACAGAGCTTTAATCTAAAGTACACTAATGCAGCTCAAGTATAATCAGGGTTGAATAAATATTCATCACCTGTACTTTATTATACTGTACTCTGAAGAGGAAGATACAGAAAAAAGTACAGGGCTATATTAAAATTCAGTTTTTGGCTTTGCGAGCTAGTTCAAGTCATTCATTTATATGCAGCTTTATAGCTAAGGGCTGACCAGTATTGGTGCTCAGAGAAAGTGCAGTTCTGTCAAAGTCAAAATGCTTCACTAAAGTGGCCAGTTTTGTATGAATTCTATTTGAAAGGGAAAGGTGTGGGAGGAAATTCTGTTTCTGTCAGAACAAAAAAGGTTAAAACATTAACTTCAAGCTAATTTTTCATGTTGACATTTGGTATTGTGCCTTAATACAAAATAACAAAATTGCAACTGAATTCTGAGTAATCAGAAATTATCATTTGAGTTTTTGGTTGTGTTAGCCTTTGCTTTGGTTTGGAAAAGAGCTATACTTACAATCTTAAACTTGTTTACATACTTTTAGCGACCTCTTCAGATTTAAATAAACAGCCATCTGACCTTACGAGAATAAAATTGGACTCTTTCTCAAGGCCTGAGAAACAATTTCTTTTATTTTTATTATTTTACAAGAACGTGGCCCTTTTCTTAATTCTGATTTCCTGCTGTGGTTCCAGTATCCTCTTTCTGCTGAGTAATAGCAAATACCTTGCACCTTTTAAGTCTGCTTTCTGCTCAGGAACAGAGAACGTGGACAATAGAACTGAGGTTGCTGAAGAGAATCGGGCAGGAATCCTTTACAAAATTCACCCACTACCGTGCCCTGGAAAGCCTTTCTTATTCACAAGCTGGCTAATAATAATTAGAGATGAAGTGCAGAGAGAAGAGCTGAATGTTGCTCATCCAGAGTAAAGTTGTTCACCGCTTTCCAAGCCCCTGCAGACGATGTTTATAATGAAAGCATGCTGCATCTTCCAAAGACTGGTGTTTGCTCATAGGTAAGGACATTGGGAAGTTAGCATTTTTGATAAACTGAAATTCCTGAAGGAAGGGATTTATTCCCTGCTGCTTCATCACCTTCAATCCTGCACTGGCTAAGTGAACTTGAAGACTGCATAAAACACCAGCTGAGGATGGTTTTCATGGCTTTACATTTGTGCTCCCAACTACTTTGGTTTCATGTGTTTCAGGCTGATTATTTTTGTAAAGCGTCAAGTAACATCATCAACCGCTAAAGTTATTCACACTTAATCATTGATTTCACTCACTGGTGAAAGTTCCCCTCACAGGGACTCTTGAGGAGCTGAAATGAGATACCTTGTAAGAATATTGTTTCTTTCAAGCATTCTATTCTTCTGAGCCTCAGTTAATTATACCCGTGTTACTACAGTTGCCCAACTCAAAGGTAGTTAAGGGTACTCAGTTATTCACTGGACTGTGAATAAAGATCATAGCTTTTCCTAAGGTGAAAGTAATTAGCTCAGAAACAAGTAATTTCCAGGTAGGGAGGTGAAAACCCTGTGAAAATAGTTGATGATAGGGCTACAAATAGAAACCAGGTCATCTAGTTCTTGTTTCTCTACCTAAAATACAAGATTATTCTTCTTTCTGTGCTTTGAAATGTTATCCCATTCATCAAGTTAAATATACAGTGGATTAATGATATGAGTGCATTCTAACCAAATTATTTCCCTTTTGAGGTTCTGTCATTGTAAATGACAATATATTTCAGTAAGCTTTCTAATTCTTTGTGACAATAACAAAAATTTTGGACAATATTACAGATATTCATCAGATCCTTTCAATGGAGGTCTAATTTACAAATTGTTTGTTTCCTTTCTTCTGTAGATAGATGAATGTATTATTGGTGAATAAATGTTTCCATTATTCAATTAGTTGTATAGATAGTCAAATAATGTTTAATTATGTGACCTATTCACATTTTTCCATCAATTGATACTAAAATGCTCATGAGTAATTATTTTCATTATTCAACCAGCTCTTTAAATGATCAAATAATATTATTAAGTTCAATTCAGTTGTTATCAGCAAATGAAGCAATCATTATTAGAGTATTGTTTTTCATTATTTTCTTCAATACATTTACCTATGCCATGAACCTGCTTTGAGATGTTTTCTGTAAAAGTAAAATCTTTTGTACGTTCACACCATGTTTCATCTTCAATTTAATACTAAGATAAACTCAGACTGACAATAAAGCTAATGGGCTGGAGGAGAAGAGAAGTACTGCAGTCCTCACTTTTCCACTGTTGGTATGGAGGTTGACAATTTTCTCTGAACCGTGATTCTGCCAGTGGTTTAGCACATACTCTTTTTTCTTCAATATGAAGAACTGTAGACAACCATTTCAAAAAATAGACTCCCAATATTTGTATTTTAGTGATGTTAATGTTACTAGTTGAAATTCATTGTTCAGCCTAAAGGCAGATTCATTTGCAAGTTGCAGTCTTTTTCTTTTTTCCAAGCCAGTTTCCTGCATTTTTCTACCTCTATTTTTATTTGATATATTTTGTTTTCAGTCTGACATGGTGTTCAAAAACCACTGCTATAAATATGAAAGAATATTAGTATAGGCACAAGAACGCTGCAGTGCACTTGACAGATGGAAAAGGTTTACGGTGAATCTATCATTGCCCTATGGTGGAGAACAATACTGTTCATAGATTAATGTTCATTTTATCACAGCCATATCTTACCCTCAATCTGTGTGTAGGACTCTCTCTGAAGTCATTTGATCTGTGTGCATCAATCAAGGGGAGTATATGACACTTAGGGCCACATTTTCAAATGTCGGCACTTGACATCTGGAAATCCTGTATCTTGCATGCCCAAAATATTTATTTATATGTTGAAATATGGGTGGTTACAGGATGTTTTAGTGAGTGAGATAGTTAAGCTGGTAGGTTTGAAAAATTCACTGGTTAACTATTTGAGTTAAGTTCAGGCACAGGCTTAAACCAGGTGTGCCTGATTTAAACCAGTTCCGCAATCTTTCCATTCACAACTGCATTGATAGCCATTTCTACCTGGCTGTATCATCTTGCTAGGATAGAACAATCCTCTAGCTGTGTAGTTCAGGATAATATCTATTGCACAGCAGTTATATATGTGTGTGGTTATGTATAAATGCAGTTCTGAACAAATTCTTTGGGCCCTGTGAAGGCTTATGTTAACAAATATTTCTGAAGAGTTTTGTAAAATTTGAGAACCTGACAATTTGCATTGTTTAGAAGCAAGTAACTGCTGTTTATCACCATCGCTGGTAACCCAGACCTAAGATAATATCGGTAGAAAAGGGGTCCTTGAAACAAGACTGTGACAATCTCATACTTTATAGAATACAGCCAAGAGAAATAATAGTTTGGCCCACACTTGCTCAGTACAACCTCTATGCTTTGTGAAATCAGCAATGACATAGGACTGTATTCTTCTAAATTGATGTTATTAGAAAAGTCCTCTAACTGTCGAGATTTGAGAGAAATAATTTACCGTCAGTATAATTTCCTGTATCTTCCTTTGTGATGCTGTAATGAAGAAGTTATTATAGTTCGGCCCTTCAGCCTATGACAGATTGAATTCTCCATGACTTGATGATGTGACAAAGTCATTGCTCAAAGGCAACTATACTTTGTAACTGATAAACTAATGCAAATTAATTTATACTTCAAGTGAACTTTATAAAAAGGCATGTTATTTTATTTTTTTAACTCAAATTAAAAGCCAGGCAATATCATAATTTAGTGGTCTCAAAAAAGCAATAAGTACAATCTGTGATGTGAAAAGAAGTATTACTGCAGGATTAGGGAAGTTTCAGAACTTTAATCTTTTCTTTTCTGTACTGTTGGACTATGATGATGACCAATGTCCTTTTAAGAAACTTGAGCTGTATCATAGGCCGATTTAGGACAGAAAGAAGAACTGGATGCAAAAGTAATTTTCTCTTGTCATGTTCATACAAAGAATATGTGAATTATTACTCTCAACAACAAAAGCTTCACCCAGATCGTCAATTCACTTATTCCATTGCCTTTAGGCCAGAACTCTGGACAAGGGTTTGGTGCTGTCACATATCCTTTTCCATCTCATTTAAGTGATCTGGCCTCTGTTTTGGGAATGCATTTTTATTGTGCTGTTAAGCCTTGTGTCCCCTACATGAATATTTCATATACCTACTAAGTGCTTTCACTGAATATATTAGCCCCTCGTTTTCTCTTCTTTCTTTTTTTTTTTTTTTTTTTATCATGCCTGTTGCCACAAATAAAATGGTAATCGTGTCCTAAGTATACATGAATAGTCCTTTATGGGATGGGAATTTTCAGATGCCAATAATAGCTACTTTGTCAGGTTTTGGCTAGGTTATCAAAAATGTTTAAACAAAATCTGCCCATCATATTACGTAAGCATTTTTCTATTTATATCTGCCTTTACCAGTTCACAACAAACATAATGAGCAATAAACGAAGCAGTGGCCAAAAGACACGTTTATGACTCATGCAGATGCCAAGGGACCATCCTAATATGGGCACTGCTTGGCATTTCTGCTAGCAACAGACCAGAGCGTAACTCTTATTTGACAGTATTTTATAAGTTTACAGTTAAAGCCCATAGACTTTACTCATCTCAATGTAAAGTAATGTTCAAGCTTCAACTGACTTATTCCACTTAATATGACAGATATCAAGGGGCAGGCAACCCTTGCAGTTCAAACTAATATTTTACATCCAAAGCACAATATAAACAAGAACAGACTTTGTGCTGTACTGTGGTCAAAAGAAAACATGTAAGTGTGCCCATTTGCTACTATAGACTTCACCCTTTCCGTTGGACCTAAACTAAATTAACATTGGACTTGAGCCACACCTATTTTCTAAGAAATAAGCTTGGCTATGGTAATGGTAAAGATTCATAACATTTCACCCATTCTTGTGAAGGCTAGAATATTTCCCAACAGTGAATCTGCTGATGGTTTACACAGATTTCAGCTATTGAGCTCAAAATATATGTGCTCCTCCCAAAACAGATTTTGAGGTAAGGATGGAACAAAGAAGGAGTTCCTAAAAGGGCAACAAGGATGCCTTATATCATGTTAGATAGGAGATGGTGCATGTTTTTCTGCCTGTGTAGAAACCTCCTTCCCAGGTATGTTAACCAAAGGTTTAAAAAGAATGTGCTAGGGGACTTTCAACTTTTCTTTTTCCATTCACACATTGGAATAAGGAGCCAAATGTACAGGTGCTCCAAGGGATGTTCTTGGACTATCTGGATGTGGGGCGCCTGACAGATGAGCAGATTTACATAATATTTCTTATTTCCTAAGCATAGTTACCTGTCCTTTTACAGTTGGAAACAGTGCCAGTCTCCATCTTCAGAAGGTGTTGCAGGAACCACTTCACCATTATTTAAAATCATGGTAGTCTTCTCCGTAAAATGAAAGCTGTATGCACAAGGCTTAGAAGTAATACAATGAGCTTACTAATGTGCAGCTCTGAAATAACCTATTTCTTGGTTACACAGAAGAAAGCTATGCTAACCTTCTGAGTCCTCCTCCATCGGTACAGAACAACTTCAGACGAAGTCAGTTACATGATAATACTTCTGTCTGACAGATAAAGTGCTTTGTGTGAAGTCCACTTATGCTGATACAAACTGCTTAGGTGTTTCCCTGTACTTCCAATGAGACTAGCCTCCTTTATTCCACACGCAGAACCCCTTCAGCAAGAAGTTTACGTGAAACTGTTATGATCTTTTGTTAGACAGGGAGTCAACTAAGTGGGGTTGTTTGCCAGAAAAGAGCCCATATGTTTACCACCATGCATGTCTGGAATTTTTTGACATCTCTACTTCAGACTGGAGTTTTCCAGCCAGTTTACACTAAAAGCTTGAAGTGTGCTGAGTTCAATGGAAGCTTTCTTCATTAAAACCTGAGCACTGTGTCTCAAGCCCTAGGTGTTTATTTGTTCACTTTTCAGAAATAAACATGATAAAAACTGGTTTTAAGGATAAGCAGAGGCTCCAAATCACCAAATGACATTTTTATCTATATGTTTTATTTTGTATTTATTTTTCAGTCATCTGCATATTAACATTTGATTAGCAACCGCTTGTTTAAGAGAGCATATCAGGTTATCTGGCTGGAGATAACAAAGCATGTTTTCCACAGAGGCTTCCAGACTAGAGGCTACACAGATGTGCCTGAGTTAAAAGGATCTCACTGTCTACTTTGAGAAGTGTAGATGGCTTCTGTATTTAGAGAAAACTCATCTGAAGCATCATAAAATAAAATGTACGGAAAATATAATATTCCATAATTAAGATTTCTAATGAATTGCCTTGTTAATCCATACAGTGTATGCATGTTGCAAAATTTTCCTGACTTAATTAGTGCACTTGCTGATTATGTTTATTTCCTGATGTACACACTGATTAAGCATTGTCCATACACTGAGGCTTGAAGCGGGATCAGTCTACAAAATAGTACCTAGTCGTTTAACTGGAGAGTCAGAATGCAAATAGATCAACTTATGTAAAATTAAATTAGTTCTAATAGAACCCATTTTGACTGAGCAGCTGGTGACACATTATAAACAGAATTCTCTTGTTATGTGAAATAAAGGGCTTCTGCTAACAGATGCCTATATACTTTTAAGCCACAAAAAATGTCCTATTATATTTAAGTCTAAAGTTAATGAAAGAAAATAAATTCTGAGCTTGTTAAGTAACACTTCTGCATTGGGTCTCAGCATTGCTATTTGAATAGTGTGTAAGGTCGGCTAGCCCTTTGCAATGCTCCATGTGGGAACTTAAAAGTGAATAACTGCTAAATCATTAGTCTCACAGCTAGCACATTAAACTTGTTCTTTTTAACAAGGAGTGGCTATCAGATGATTTTTGAAAAAACTATTAAGATGTTGGTACTGTCCCCTAAACCCTTAATTATTTTGTTCTTTTAGTAGAAAGTGACTACTTTGTCTTTATTATTCTTTGGGAACATCATTTCAGACTGGTTATAACACTCAAACTAGCCATTAAGGGTTAGCGGTGTGGTGTTCCTGGTCAATATTTGACAATGAACTGCACTTTTTTCCTTGGAATGTTGTCAGTCATACTGAAATGTGTTCAAGTCCCAGTGACAGGCCTTTTCTTAGTGACAGAAGGTCTAGTGGACTGTATGAGTGAGGTAGGAGTGTTTTAAACTCCTGGATGTACCATTTATTTGTGGAAAGTTTAAGCCTCCAAGACAAAGAACAGAATAATTTAACAGGCCTAGATGTGCATTTTCTGGTTTTAATGGATTTAACCTTGATTATGGATTTACTAGAAGATGACTTTGTGTGAAGAAGACATTACACTGGAACTTACGGGCTCTTTGGTTCTTGTTCTGTGTTTGACAGTGCTTACCCCACCAGAATTTGTGTCCTTAACTGACTACCTAAATACAGCAGCGGGCAAATTAATGCATATGGATGCTTTAAAACATTATAAAATTAGTTATATCTTTAGTAAGTTAATTGGGAAAACAATTAATCAAATGCTCCATTTTTACTCCATTCCTGGTGTGTTTGTGATTTTATTTTGTTTTTCTGTCAATGGCACCTACTAAGCAGAATTAAAAATATCAGTTGATCCATCGCAGTCTGGCAGTTTTTTCTGGCCTTACTCAGTATTAATTTAATATCAGTGGACTCTATGGAGTTAGAGGTCAACAGAGCTTAAATCATAATATTTTAGGCAATTCTTGCAGAACCTAGATGAGTATAGATAGATGCAAATCATAGTGATTTAAATCTCTAATTCTTACTATCATTTGAATAAATGAGCAGTAAATCTTGATTCAAAATATTGCATTTGTACTTATTTTCTTAATGCAAGGTTGAATTAATATTTTCAACTGGCGTGTGTCTTATACTACATTTGCTACTTGTTTTTGACAACCTGGAAGATACACTAGCTTCACATTTAAATAATATCATCTGAATGTACATTTCTTCAATTACCTCTTTTGTGCATTTTGTGTGAAAAGGGAAAATGACATTTATTTTTTATTTAAGGGACTTAATTTTTTACCCCCATAATTTGGGTCATGCTATTTTTGTATGGAAATGGGAATTCAATGTGGAACATATATAATCAGACATTGCTTTTACATTTACTACATAAAATTATGTTTTACATACATTATAAAAAGTGTTGAAACATTCTGCACTTCTGCACATAGAACTGATTTATAAAAAAAATGTATAATGTGGTCAATCTGTGTTTTAATGTTTTATGACCAGTAAATGGTCTTTCACATGATTATTCACACATAGATTTGAAGAGAAAAACAAGTTTTACTGCTTCTTCCAGACCTGATATTTTTTTTTTCCACTTTGAATGCCTAAAATAGAACAGAAATATTCTTCCTGGATACGCAAAAAGGCATGATTCTAGTTTTCTTCGCTAGTAATGTAAAAGCACCCTTTTCAAGTGTGAAATGTCATACTCTTGTTTTCTGAACAATATATTGAACAACAATATTACTGTTTTCAGTAATATTTGGAAAGGATAAGTTTAGCATGAAAGACAATACTCATGAATACACGGCAACAAAATACATGTGTTATATATTTAGGCAGTAATGTTAGGAGACACTGTTGAATCAGGTGTCAAAATGCAGTGTGGATTATCTTTCAGATGTTTTAGATGCTAAAATATTTTTTAAGTAAATTTTGTCTTCAGATACAGTTCTTTATTCCATCATTTCAATTAATATGTATGTGTGAGAATTAAATTTTTAAACTAATTTCCTCCATAGTCACTTAAGATTTTAACACTGCAGAAATGAATTAAAATGTATGAGTCTTTTAGCAATAGTCATTGATATATTATAGTTCTGCTCCAAAGAGTTTTCAATCTATGAGAAAAAAAACCCTCTACTGTACAAGTGAAGCTTTTTGCCTAGTGTCCCTAAAAATGTGGGGGCCTTTATACTCCGTAGGTGTGCTTGCAAGTATGGTAGGCCCTTAAATTTAATGCGTTAATGCAAGGCTCTTAAATTTGGAAGGGTGCTCTGACCTACCAGTATAAAGAAAGCATTTAAAAGTATTAAGTTCACTAATCATAGACATAACACAAATGTTATCTTGATGGGGTATTGCAGATATTAATAGCAATGGAATAATAGATAAGAATGGACTTGAACCTACCTCAAAGTTTTCGAGACCAGGACATAGGTCTGGATTTATATGCACTTCAATATTTGCTCCATGGATGTTCATTTCATCAAATTTTATCTCTTTTATACTCTCTTGAAGACACTGGAAAAAATCAATTGGATTTTTAATTATTTAAAAACAATCTAAATTTATGCTTACATAATCTCATTCTTTTACATAATTTCATTCTTTTACTTGCTGTTGGTCATTTTTCAGCAGCCTTTAATGGTGGTGAAGCATCCAGCCAACTAAAAAACATTTAATGCTAGTTAAACCTTTGTGCAATAGAAACTGAGGCTAATAATCTCATACGTGGGCACTGGTTATGATCACAGTTTACATTCCTGACACTGTCTCTGTGGTCTCCCCCATTTTATGCCCAGAAAAAGGAAAAACAGCCAGCACTCATTTCAGACTGAAATTTAAACAGCAAAAAATCATTCTACCGTTAAGCAAGAAGACAATACAAAGCAAGCAAACTAAATCCAAATATGTTTAAATTGCTGCTTTAGCCTGCATGGCCTTTTCATATGATTCATGCAAAAAGAAAAAGAAAAAACAAACTAAATTAGGATCACAGCTCTGACAAAGTGCAAAGCTTCATATTTTTTCCCCATTTCTAAAATGTATCAACTGCAAAATGTTGGTGTGCTAGATCAAAATTAAAACCACATGAAGTGAAATATCAAACTTCATGCTCAAAAGAACTAAGAAAGTTCCCGAGACACAACCTTAATTTAAAGAAGCAAAATTACAAGAATTCACGCAGAGCAGTATTCTCCTCCTCTCCTCAGAAATGCGCAGCTCTTTATTATGGAAAGGCGGTAGCCCCTCTATAGTTAGGGTTGCAATCAGCTTCCATTATGAAGCCCTATTTTAGCCCCCTGTAACTTTGGCTTGAAAAATTGGAATACAAATTGCCATATTTTCTCCAAAAGAAAAGAAGAATAGGTGAGGATTTTTTTGGTGAGGTGGGAGGATTAGGTTTTATTTTAACTTTTTTTGTGTGAAATTGAGGAAAAATTGCTTAACAGTTACAAAGTTTAAGTCACTAAGAAAAAATTAACCTGATTCAAAATTTTCATTTTTTTTGTTGCTACCATATCTGCCCATATCTGCTCTTATTTGTTGAAATTATTTGGAAATAATTTAGCAAAACAGTCCCATTGTCTTTTCTCTATTCGGAGAAATGGGCCTAATTTTTCTCCTGGTGATGACAGTAAGAATATTTTGCTGGTGACTTGTACGGACATTGGATTAGGCAGTCTGATCAACATTTTCAAAAGCAATTCATGTATGGTAGTGTGGTATACACCTCAAAGCGAAGTATAAAGCACATGTTGATCTACCCGGAGTTTTTGAAAAAATGTTTAGTTTCTGGAGCTCTCCACATATTCTTTGTTGAAATTTCCAACACAGAGGGAATGACTGAGTGTTAAACTAAAAGACTGCTTTTAGAAAGGCCAGAAGAAAACATATACTTAGTTACTGAGGGCTACTAAATCTAAAGATTGCCTAATGACACTGTGGTGAACACTAGCCACTCCCAGCATTCAGCCTTATTTATCATGCTTGGCTCATTTCCTAGGATTAGGTCCAGAATAGCCTCTGGCCATGTAGGCTGTTCAACAAACTGAGTAAGAAAAGAAAGCAAGCATAGTCTATGGAAACATACTTCCCCCTTTTTTCAGATAGTTGTTATCCCATTCTGGATCTAAGCATTTTAAATTCTTTATCATTAAAGACCTGGCATTCTTGCAGATCTCTTTGATTACTGAGAAAAAAAAATTCTTATGGCTCTCCCTTACTTTTGTGTAGACCATTTAGAAAAGGTTCATAGTGGTATTCTATTCCATTCTATTCAAATGATCTCTTCAGTGTTAGTAAGAATAAGGTTTTTCTTCCCTGCCGCATACATGTGTTTATGTATATATATAAAATACACATTTGTGTATGGATATGTAAAACCTGAGATTATTTTGCATATACCTATTTATAGTGGTTTGGACAGCCCAAAGTTAGTTGTATACTAAGTTATAATATTAAGAATTATAATTATTTAGTGTATTAGTACAGTATTTTAAATGCTGACAAGATGCATCAGAATGTAAATTTAGATCCAATTGTGATTATATACACACAATATTACATACACAGTTGAATCTGACTTGGGGTTCTCTTCCTGCAATGCTTAAGATGTCCATGTGAGATCACTGTGTGTCTTATGATATAATTTGACTCTTTGAACATACGATAGTACAGTTATTCAAAGTTTAGCAAGACAATTGCAATATTATTAAAAAAAAATTACACTATAAATTTAGAGATTTTAACAAACAATGAAATCTGACAAGGTTTTAAAAATATAATACAAAAATCTCTACTAGGAAGACGGTTCTCCTGAACAAATCAGACCATTTTCAATGGGATATATCTATAAAATAAATCCTAAAAATGTAGGAGCAGCAGGAAAAGTATTAATCCTGTGCCAAAATAATTGAGAGTGAAAGAAGGAAAAAGATGCCAATATTTTCTCTATTTATATCCACACGAGATATTTTAAAAAATTCTTTTTTTAACTGGCTGTTTTCATCGTGATAATTAATGTTCAGATCTATTTGAATTTTTCTTCGCCATTCAGACTTCTTAAAACCCAGGAACACTAAGATCACTGTTTCTACAATGCCATTAGGCTTTTCTTTGGATAATAAGTATGTGCTGCACATAAGGAAAGAGGAGAACAGAAAATGATGCGCAGGATTTCCCTGAAGGAAGCGGCTGTCAGGGATCAGGTAAGACATTGCTGGCAACTCCAAGCTGTTGGAGTTTTGTGTGTGTTGCTGAGCGAGAAGCAGAAGAGGTTGCCTAGGTCCTTCCCAAGACATGACTATCAGAATAAAAAAAATCTGAAGAACCATGGCTGGAAGCCTAGGGAGATCTGAGGACAAGAACTTAGGCTGAAAGGCAGGTGTTCGGCAAATGAGTGTTTACCTGTTGACTTCTCTAATCTGGAAAACGGTGATATGTGAGCAACAGAAACAAAGGCAGGACCTTGCCTGCAGACAAGTACAAATCAGAGAAGGGATGTTTCCTGAGGGGAACCTGGAATGGTCCTACTCGGAGGGCCACAGGTGGGCTTCAGTGAAAAGGCTGTAAGGAAAGATATGAAGGGAACTGAGGGAAAGACACAATTGTCACAGCTCAGGACATTTATACAACTATGTTGAGTTTTTTACTTCTCAGGACTACATGGACAGTGAGAGAGCTTTGTGTCAAGGTTTCCAGGGCTCATTTGCTCTGTTGGAAAGAATGATTTTCCCAAACAAGATTTAGTCTGATGCTACAGATACACGTGATGAAGTTTTCAGAGGTTAACACTGGAGGTGTTAGAGGTGTCACCCCTACTTCTAACAACATTTGTGATGGTGTGTGAAAGGTAGGAATGACATATACAGACACAAATACATAAAATAGGTTGCAATCAGATCAATAATTTAAAATTCAAAAGTTCTCTAAGGTAAGGTTGACCTAAACAGAATCGTTTTTCTTTTTGAGTCAAGATGTACAATAACTTGAAAACTACTAAATTATGACACGATCCGTCATTGTGACTCAAAAGAATTTTTCTGGCTGATCATCTATCTGAGTTGCAAATGAAAATCTGGTAGTATCCGTGATAGAAAGTTTCTTACCACAACAGCAATATGATTATTGGCTTTTTATTTATGCATTTAATAATACAATGATTAGGAGAAAGATGTGTTTGAGGGTTTTTTTTAATTAGCAGCAAGAGCTGAGAAAATTTGTTACTCTTAATATTTAGCCTTATTATGGGATTTTTTGAAAGGTTTAATCCATATTTGACATCACCTACACCTAATTTTCAGTGCTTATTAAATAACTGCTTTCAGTTACTTATTAAGGCTATATATTAAAGTAAATATGACTGCGAAGAGAAAAATATTTTCATTTCCCAGTTTTAGATCAGCCTGAATTTCATAAAACTATAACTCAAACCAGCAATATTCTAATCTCCCTTTCAGTAAGGTACAATCCCAACAACAAAACCCATTAAGGATGACTTTTTTACGTCCTTTAAATGGAGAATTGTCCACAGTTCCTTGAGTATTTTTATAGAAAGCCTAAGAGAATTGGGTGCATGCCTGCACTAAGAGGCTTTAAGAAAACTCACCCAAAATGTCTGTTTCCAGCTTTCTGTGGTAGAATCTATTGGCAGGAAAGAAGTACTCCGAAATTTGCTTGCTTTCTCCAGGGTGCTGTTAAGTAAACATTTAGGAAAGAAGGTGGCTAGAGAGAAGATGAAATCTTTCTGTTATTTCAGTGCATAGAGTATTTCATAGAGAACATGCTGAAAACCTTAACACTCCCATGAGCCAATATACAATTTTATTTGGATAATCATTCCCTTGTTAATATTAGGTCAGGTATCTTTTCTTCTTCATCCTTTTTATTCCTCTAAATTGACACTTTTGAAGTAATATGTTGTGCAAACATTTTCAAAATATCATTTCAAAGTTGAATGCTTAATGACTTGTAGTTTTTCTGCTATGTATATATCTGGCAGTTTTCCTCAGCACGAGCCTGCTAACGTAACTCACTCCAGGCTGATTTATTATTTTTATTCAACCAGGTGCTACATGGGTTTGGCAACTTTGGCAATGCTATTGTCTATAATGATTCTGCACTTGGTGCTTGACGATGCTAACGTGTGCAACGAATTTACTGGCACCGGCAGAGAATATTTCATTCCTTTATCTCTTTGTGAAGAATCAAGCTTCATCTCCCGTATTGCTTGTTATCCAGGACGTCTCATGTAATCTTTTTGATTTCTTTGATACCTTTCCATTTCCAGAATGTTCAGTTATGGTTCTGTTGAGCTAATAGTTGTTCTTAGAAGTAGAAATACACCTGTTACGTTGAAGTTTCTTTATAATTATTTTCAGTGTCTATTTTTCCTCTCTTGAGGTCTCTTAGGCATCTCTATTTTGTTCAGGAGGCTGTATCATAAGCAAGTTTTGTCTTTTTAAAATAGATCTGGAATATCAGTTAGCAAGATGTAGGAATACAGAGAGTACATTTATTTCTGCAAAGAACTGAAAACTTTCTTCTTTTACTGTAGCAGTCTCTTCTTCCTAACTGTGAAGATAAGCTAAATTCAGGTGAAAACATTGAAAATTTTAGTACTATTTAGTACAATATTCATAGTACTAATTTAAAGTTCTGTGCTGGTTTTGAAGTTTCCCCTGAACTTGAATAGCAGCCAAATAACTGCTCTACAGTCTACAACGAAACTTTCTCTGGCAGTCTTTGCTGTGGTCTATCTATCTGGTGTATTACAACCAGCAATTTACAATTTTCTTTATGCTCTTTGAAGAGCATTTTATTTTTCAATAGAAGACTGTAAAGTCTTGTACCTGAGCATTCATATTAAACCCGCACAATTTCTTACCACTACAAGTCTGAATGGTAGCTCCTGCATATTGCAATGCACATTTATTTAATTTGTGTTTCTGCAACAAGACATCACTCTCCTATTAGATTTCATTTTTTCCTAAGTGAGCAGTTTGAGGGATAATTTAACCCTTTCTTTATTCTTTTCTTGTTATTCTTTTAAACTTTGAACCTCCTATTGTTTAGAGGGTCAAAATAGGGTGACTGTTGCAACCTGAAGTTTTGCTAATGTGGTGATGCATTCATACCCCCCCTTTCTTCCCTGGGCCGCTTGTTGATCTCAGAAGAAGAACTCTGAAGCACTTACTTACATCCTAAGTACATATTTTGTTTTTTAAATGAATTCTCAACACAAACAATCCAATCTTTGCCAATTTGTCATTACTTACTGGATTGTAAACCATGCAAAAAGCAAAGTTGTGTTAAATCTGAATTTACGTAGGATTGATTTAATGATAAAGATTTTTTTTCTTACTTATGTGTCTCAGTGGAATGTAAGAAATACCTTCCAAACCCTTTTTTCCGCAAGCAATTTTTGATATGTATGGCACTACAATCAAATAGATAAGAATCAGGAAGAGATAATCTGTATCTACAAATTTTACTCATCCCCTCATCCCATGTTCTTCCCATGTGAGAGGATCTGAATAGCTTCGTTAAACGAGCTGTACCTTTAAGATAAATGAGACTGTTCACAACCCAGGACTATACTTAACACTGGAAAATATAAAGACAGTGACCTAAATGCCAATCTCACTCCATGATCAATTAGGGCCATGCACAGCAGATCACAAAGGAAAAAAAAAAAAAAAAAAGACTAGGAAAAAAGCTCCATCTGGTTCAGAAGACACTGGCCAGTCCCATAAATAACACAAGCTGTCAGGAAAACATCATTCCTATAGTACTCTGTGTATTGGCTTTCTGTCCAACTACTGATCCACTACAAGGAGCTTCAGAGCTTTGCATAGGCTTGGACCACACTTATTCCTTCAGCTCACCATAACAGCCACATTCATTAGTTATTCCCAAATTAGCAGAGTGGAGAATGAAATGTACAGAAGTAAAGAACATGGACATATACAATTCTAGAATCCTATTGCACACGCACGCACACACAGACACACACAACAACAACCAAAAAAAAACCAAATATAAATGTCCAGGTTTTCATTTCGGCTGAGATTTTCTGAAACAGGAAAATAAAACCCATCAGTAACACTATATTTGGAAAATGTAATTGCATACTCCACACCACACTATGAGGTAAAGATGAACAAAAAGTTTTACTTTACACTTGTTTGTATTTTAAATACTTCTGTTGGTAGCTAGTAAGTAGTTGGCAATACTAAAGACAGAAAAGAAACACTTCTGGTTTTTACTTGGTTAAAACAGCCATACATAATTTTCATATTCAGAAGATTTTTTTCATAGTGGAAAAGGAAAGATCATTCATTACTGACCATTCGTATTCTGGTAGCATCTGTTACTGGTCAGAAAGTGAGAGTGCTGAGTGCTGTACAGGCGTTTGATAAATAAATAATAGTTCTGAAAGGTTACAATATTGGTGCACAACAGAAACGTGCCTGCATTTTTTTTAGATGGAAGCTTTACCTTCATAAAAATTGACCACTGGAAATGCTAATACAGAACACGAGCAATGCCGAGGTGGTGTTGAGCCCTGCCAAAACAGGAGGAGGATCCACAGGCCCAGCACTGCCTCTGGAGTTTCCTACCACTTGCTTCAAGTGTCTCACCATCCCCATTTTCCTCCGGCAGATGTCATGCCACTTGATGTCTCCTCTCTGGCTTCAAATTTACATGCCACTTGTGCTCAAGGTGTGTGGGCTCCAAGGAGAGGAATGAAAATTACTTTCAACAATCCCACCAATTTCGAGGAATTCTCTTCTGTGAGGGGTAGCAAGCTTCCTTGGTCCAGTTCTGAGCTAAATCTCTAGCACTCAATGGAGCCACCACTTCCCAGAGGGTTTTTTCAGTTTTACTTAAACATCCTTCCCTCTACCGCAGAGGGAGACAAAGGATTCTCCATTTTTCTAAGGTCTCCCCTGGGGAAAAGAACAAAAGACACACACAGTTTCTGTACTTACAGTTTCTTAGTTAAACATACAGTTCATAGCTGAACTTTATTTCTGAGGAATCAAATGGTTACTCACATGTTTAAAATATTAAAGGATGTGAAAGTTGTGGCACGAAGAGGGTGAAGAGAGGCTATTTTGTTTGCTCAGAGGTAAAATGGTGATCCCCACTCCTTCCTGTTAATCTGTTGAAGATAAATAGCAAATTGCTGCATTTATTTCTTCTCCCTGGTTTGCATTTAGGAGACGACACACAGAAAATTCACTTTGAAACATTTCCTTAAAGGCACATGATAAATCCCTAGGGAGAAATTCACAGCCTGAAGAGAGCCTTGTGCTTGGGTTTGATAGTGACAGATAGCAATGGAAATACAGTACGTGGTGCTCTGAACTAAGAGACCATTATGTGTGCAACTCACAGTGAGACCACGGCAGAATAAAGCTTCCCCCAGCCCCACCCAGAAGTGTGGCTGCCTTTGTAATTTTAATTGGTCTGTGTTTGTGGAGTGGGGCCTCTATTTACTTATGGCTTGGGGCTTGTGTTTACCAAGCCTGGTGGAGGCCAAGTGTCATATCACTGAAGCTTAGTTCCTGCAAGCTCTCCTGCTATATCTTGAGGCACTTTTCTTTTCAGTATCTGTGCCTGTCTAATTCGCGAGCTTCTGTGAAACAAGCACAGGAGGGTACAAGGCCTACAGGGAGGAATTACACCTAATTACTCAAATAATTGCTAGGCTGTTGCCTTCTTAGTCACTGAAAATAATTTCCAGGTCCCTGGCTTTTATAGATAGTCTTCTAGAGGCAGGAGGACACAGCCCCCTTTTTAACTCAGCCCATTCACTCACAAAATCAGAACACTCGAGCCTGCAAAATTAATAAGCACCACTTCCATTACATATATTTTAGGTTGTTGTTGCCGTGGCGATAAAGTCAGGGACATTGAATCTCCTCTGTTGAGCCATTGTTATCATCCCTGGCCATCTGCTGCAGAGGAGTGATATTCCATCTCATTTGCATGATGACTGATATATGGGAGGTTTGGAAGGACATATGCCACAGCAATCATGTGATGAAAATTAAAGTGAAAGTTTTGGGCCCAGAGCCGAAAAAAATCTGTGTATGCGCATGAGGCTGTTGATGTGCAAATGTGAATCATATTGAGAAGGTTTGAATAGGGAGGTGTGACGTAAAGAGGGGACACAAACGCAGGTGCTTATCTCTAGGCAGTCAAAGGCACTGGATGTCATATCATGGGAACTACCTTTCAAAGACACAGCTTTAGTGCACAGTTCAGCACACAAGGGAGGAGAAACATATAAGTTTTGGAAACAAAAATAAAGTAAGTTTAACAACTTTTTCACACTATTCTGAACCCATTGATGTTTAAGCAACTTGTACTATTAGTAACTTTCTGTCTTTTCTATTGCTTGTGCTCTTATTTTGCAAAAAGCAAAAAATCCTGTCCATATATCAATGTTGAAAGCTTGAAAGATTTGTATTAAGAAGTTTGAGGGGTTTTAATCTATGTTTAAAATGCTCTCTGCAAACTTTTCTTTTTGTTTAAATGACACTAATGCTGTTTCTTCCACAATGTATGCTTGGTCATTATCTTAAATGCTATTTTGGGCCTCAATTAAAAAATAGCTACTTGTAACTGCTTTGAGAAAGCTTTCTGAATGAAATGTCATGGTGTAATTGCATTTATACTGCCTCAGTAAAGCCTTTGTTCATATACATTTTAGAATTGTGCAAATTTGCAGCTCTAGCTATTTGATTTGAGGAAATGATCACAAGGACACTTTTCCTCTCATTTTGAAAAGTTACCGAACTTAAATACTACAATTGAAAAAAAGACAGGGGGAAAAAACAAGACGGGAGAGGGAGAGAGTGAGACCAGTGTATTTGTAGGAACTGTTCGATAGATGCAGGTTCACTTGCAGTTATGTATTACACACCAAAGAGCTTTTTCATGATGTTTTAGAATGCTTTATAATCACGCATAATGTTTTTAAAATGAAGATTGTTGATCAATATATTTAATAGCATTACTCTAAGTGAAAAAGGGTCTTTCAAAGCATGACATTTCAGCCCTTTAAATTATTTGGGATTCAGAGAGTGAATGGAGAGCTTCTGATTAAAAAAGCAAATACTGTACTTTAGAATGAATGTCTGTGTCAGGAAAATCTTTAGAAAGTTAAATGACAGTAATATCAGGCAAGGTTGAAGAATGAAATGGACCTTCTGGGACCACATTTTGCAGGAGGATGATTTTTATGAAATAGCATTTGATGTTAGAGAAAGTCTGTTTAACACTCTGATCAGCAATAGCTCTCTCTCTCTCTGACTTTCTTTTGTCTTTAACAAAGCACTTAGTTCAGATGTTTGTCTTCCTTCATATGTAAATAGCAAGACAATCTTCTGCAAGGTGCTGTGAATTTTTCATTTTCAATAGATTATAAAAGCGCAAATCCCAGATTCTATCCTTAAACTCTATGGAGTGAACTTTGTCAGTTAAGGATCTTTTTAGGATTCAAAATGACCGTTTATTATCTCTTTTGTCAATTAAATTAGTTAAGTTAATTGTGTAGATGTGTCTTCTTTGGTTTGGCTGTGCAATGGTTTTGTAATTCTTGGGGAAAATTACAGCATTTGTGATGAAAGCTTTCTCTGCGACAATAATATATTTCTGTTATAAGGTGGCTAACAGATAATCCAGATTCGGAATGAGGAATTTCTAAATATAGGCTTTGCCTCCTAACTTCCCAGTTTGGAGCATTTTATTTTTACTTGTAAATATCATCTGCATATTATAGTACTTTCATGCCTGCAGGCTAAGATTACCAGTCTTCTTTTTTTCCTCCTCCTTCTAAATATTCAATTACTCAATGGTAATTATTATTATGTGGCCTTCTTGGCTTACTGCATTATTAGATTAATATAGATTTCTTGTGCCAAATTAGCGGAAATCACTGTTATACACAACAACGAATCACTTTTTTTTTAGTTTTATTTACTTTGTTGAATAACAGGAAGACTTTGACATCATGAGGTTTTATTCTTGAGACTTAATACAATATGCTTTTGAAAGCTGAGCGGGAGGGGGCGTATTTTTGTTTTGCTTTTTCTTTTGTCAGTTTTTAATAAGTAGAAACTTTGGTTAAATTATAATTTAATTCATTCAAAGATCTAGAAATAGGGACCTTTGTGAACGAAATTATAGTTAGTGTCTCTGGTTATTGTTTCAGAGGTGTGTAGCAGAGGTAAGAACCCGAAAATGAAAGAAAAGGAGCTGTCCAGGGTACTGCAGCTGATTAATATTTCCTGTTACTGTACAGAAAAAAATTGTTTACTGAAGTAAACATTTGCTACTTTTTTTTTTTTTTTCCTTCTCAAAACTAGATAAACCTTATATTGAAGTTAACTATAAAAAAAATATGTGTATGAAAAACTTATTTCAGGAGCATGTCATGTTTCTGTGAATAGCAAATACACCCTCAGATCACAATAACTTTCACAAATTGCTTATTAAAACTAAATTTTTATGTGAAGGTTTTTGTCAAAGTTACAGCCAATAAAACTTTCCACTCTAAATTAATCTTTGAGTATAACACAAATGGTTTCTATGGTAGTGCTGCAATGTAAACAAAACAAACACACAAAAAACCCACCCAGATCCCAATCTTGCATTACTTGATTGCTTTTGAAATGAATTCTTGTCCTTATGTGACCTGAAATGTGTGGTTACAAAGCTATAGAAATCCAAACGATCATATTTGTTTGATATGAAATGAAAAAAATAGTTAAATTGAAAGTTTAACATCATGAAATTCAAAATCCCAAGCGGTATATAAACATTAAAAGAAACTTTGGACTGCTAATCCTAGGAAATGAGTTTTATGGATTGAATTCAACAAGGCTTCAGAAATGGTTCCATCTGCTGCCTAGCAGCTGGTGAAAGGATAAATTTAATTCATTAATTCATTTGGAAAAAAGGATCCAAGTAGTAAAGACTTCATTGCTCATAATGCACATAGGTGGAAATCAAAACTGAAATTAGGTCCAGTTGATCATCTTTGATAATGAGGAACATTTTCTTTGTTATTGTTATAATGATCTTGATCAGGCAGTTGACAATATATTGACTATATGCTGTTAACTGATATTTTTATGGCTCAAAAACTTGAGAACAGTTCTGAAAGCATAGCTCCTCTTCTGGGAGGAACATCCCTACTTTGGGAGTTACAGATTATGTAGGTTTAAAAAGCTGGAATGTTTCACTGAAAAAATATTGCTGTCTTTCTATGAATATTTGCAACTTCTTTCCTATTAAGTCAATTTAAGAATACAAAATCAAGTACCATTAAAATTAGAAAATATACTTATTCACTGTTAAGTCACCATAATAATCCAAAACCAGAATGTCAAAAGTAAAGAGTTTATTACTTTCCTTTACTTTTCTTTTGGAGTCATAAGCTTCATCTTTTCTTTCCTGTCTCCACCTATTTTCTTTTGATAATAAGTGTCAAAAACTTGCACAACAGTAAGAGGGAAAAATATAAGTTAAGGACTGAGAAAGGGCAATATTGAAATATCCGGAGTTTTAAAGACAAAATTAATTGGACAAATACTTCAATAATAACTTGACATTTACATTGTAGGTATAAAGTTATCCAAATTATCACAACCTCCAGATACAGATTTTTTTTAAAAGTGCTTACCTCTATTTCTTTTAATCTAAATCACAAGCAGTGAGTGCAAAGTTATTTAAGGCTTTTGAACCATGAGACGGTCAAGTGGCAAGGGTTCTTGTTCACCTTATACCAGGCATACAGGTAAACCTGTGCCTCATTACTTGCTGAGGGATACACAGGACAGATGAACCTGTTATCCTGAAAGTATCTGCCAGTTAAATATCTGCCAATGCCTATTTTCAACGTTTCTGCTTGAGATGGTGATTTCATGAATGATATTTGGCTTTTCCCGTTTCCTCTGTAGCCCATAGCTCACTGTGGTGGGTTTGTTGGATTTACTATAAAGGTTCTGTTCGCACCCTGTGGGTTGGGTTAAGAATTAGGATTTATGCATTTACTTCTACTGTTGCATTGTTTATACAGCTTTGGTTTAGTTTTGATCCCTTTTTTTTTGCCTTTGAGGCTCTTCCACAGTGTCAGCTGCTGACTGATAGTAGGAGAACGGCCTCGTGGTGTGAATGAAAGGGACCTAGCGGTTGGTAAACAGAGATAAGGAATAAATAGAGCACAGGCAAAAGGAGATAGTTCTGTGGGAGCCCAGATTGCCGCCAGTCTGTTCAAGTGAGATGCAGTGCCTGTCCTTTTCCCAGATTAAATTAGTGTGCGAAATCTCCAGTGACCTCCTCCCCTTCTCCCCATACTCTTTAGCCAAGCTGAACAGCCTCTGCTGTAAAGTATTCATTTTATCCAGGGACAAGTTGGACAATAGAACTCTCTCTGTTACTTATGGACAGCTGTCGTGATTCATAGGGCTTTTCAGCATTTCATTTTTCATAAGAGTTAAAAGGGTTTTACCTTGTAACTGACGAGAGGTTAGAAATGCAAAGACACCAGCCCGGAGGTTGCGTGTAGTAAGTAAGTTAATAAATAAATATCACCCCCCCACGCACATACATATCCCCTCCCCAATGTGCGAAAGGCTGTGTATTTTGTTAGTGCTGCTCTTCTTATTTAAAGGGGTTTAATTGTGATAACACGATTACACTGAAGCATGAACTGCATGGAGAAATTAACAAGCAGAGACACAGCGATACGCCGGGCCCCCAAGGTTCCCTAAATTAAAGGTGACCAGTGCAAACCCAGTGAGTGCCCTTTTCCCTTCTTTGCCCTTGTTTTTGCCTGTATCTCCTATCACTTTATTACCTGCAAATAACTCCCAGGAAAGAGTAAACCCTCATGAGATACCTCTCTGGTCCCGTATTTTTTTTTAGTGATTTACTGCAAATATATTCAGCATTTTGACTGATTAAATAGACCTTCGGCAACCTTGAGGGTCACTGTGTAGAGTATGTACATAGAAAATGCATCAGCCCATTGTACCCTGGCAGCTAATGAGATTGGTCGTTAAGTAAATGACACAAAGCCTACAAAAAAAGCTTAGCAGCTCACTAGAGTATCACAGAGTGTCCCTGCACACCACACAACGACACAAACAGTGGACTAACCTAGCCCACCCCTGCTTTATTCTACATCACTGCTTCCCTGATGTCAGCGTGAGAGGCAGAACAAAGGCTAAAAGGCACACGGTAAGTCAGTCTGACAATTATGCCCTAGGGAGAAAGTAGAGCAAATCTTAGCCTAACCATGGGGTTGAAAGTCCGTTTCTAGACAAGTAGGTCATAACGAAGGGATTTTTTTTCCCCCTGTCACTTCCCGAAGGGGAGAAAAATGTCTCTGGAATCAAGGTTGGGTTGGTTTCTTGTTTGTTTGTTTCTTTTTCTTTCTCTATCTGACGTGCCAGCTTACAAAAGTTTCTGGAATTCCAAAAGTAAGGTGAAACTGTGTTTTGTGAACTGGATATTGTAATTATAGTGTAATGAAAGAAATATTCTTTGTAAGAACTGCCACACAATAAGCCCTGCCTCAGGTGTACATTAATGTCTGATGAACTTTACAGACAGAAAGTTTCTTTTTACTTCTCTGTAAAAATCTGCTGAAAATGTGTTATATGTATGAATACACATTTCAATCCACTAGCCAGCTACTTACACCCCTAAATACCTGGTACAGTTTTTACAACTATGCAGATATAAATGAAGTTGTTACTATAATTTTTGTGGTGGTTTTTAAAACAGATTTTTACATGATGTCTCTCTCAGTGTTGGCTTTTTACGTGAGCTGAAATTAAAGAATTGAAGATTGCTGTTGAAGAGTTACACAGTTATTACCTATTTTCTTTGCACAGCAGCAAAATATGCAGCTGATATCTTAGAGTAGCAGGTGCCTGCCTGTGTATCCAATGATAAAATCTTTTCTAGCAGCGTTTCAGTTTAGTATCTCAGGACCCTTTATTTTGCTGAAAAATGGCAACAGGAAGTTGCCAGAAAGTCTTGTTTGCATTGCGAAAATGTTTCTGTCTGCTTTGCACTTTGGAGGCTCAGGGGATGTTAGGTTCAAAACAACATGATATTATTGCAAGATGCCTGTGTGAATTAAGTAATGCTTCTCCTCACCCTCCCCCAAAACCACTGAAAACCATATGTTTTAAGAATGCTTTCTCAAATACTGACAGTTAAAAAAGTGGGGTTTATATATCAGCCTGCAGTACAGGGGTTTTTTTGGTTGTTTTTTTTTTGTTTTGTTTTGGAAGAGTTATTTAATTTGGGAAAGCACTTGTCAATATATGTGTATTTAGACATGTCAGGATAACCTGTTCACTTAAAACTCTTCATAGGTCACAGAAGTCAGTTCACTATGATATGTCGCTTACACAGGGACATCTTTTTTACTGCATGGACAATAGAAGTATCATCACAGCTTATAGAAACTAAGAAAAAATGTGATATTTTAACACATGCGTTTGGTGATTCCTTGGAAAGGCGTGTGTGTGTGCATGCATATATACGAATCCATATGTGCATATTATATAAAAAGTGTACATATGCAAAAAACTATGTTCACCTATAGAGTAGCTCAGTTTATTGAAACTATAAGTAACAGTTATGTCTGCTTTTGCTTTTCCCAATATTTCCAACTTAGGAAATTTAACGAGGAAGTAAACAAAGTAAAATTTTGTATTTAGTTTTATTTTCCATATTTTTAAGGTGTGTGCATTTCAGCAACATGTTTTCCTTATGTTACCTCAGAAAATGAGATATGCAAGCATCAGAAAACAAGCTCGCTTTCTCAGCGAAGTCCTATAATTCATATCTAATTGCTAGATCAGCAGACGTTTAGTAAGCTACAGCGTTATGACACAGTTTTGTTTTGAACTTTGCTAATTGCTATTAAGTTTTCAGTTAATTTTAACAGGTAGGTTTTGAGGATATCTTATGTTCAGGTACATCACCACAGCTTTTAAAAATGAGCACATCCCTATCACAGAGTCATCATGCTTTTTACATACCTATGTGAATGAGAGTAAAGGGTATTTGGTATTTCAGCATTCACCAGATTAATGAATAAGTTCAGCTGTCCTTTATCCTATTAAAAGTAGAGAGTAATTTCATAGGGGTAATGCACATGCAGCAGTGCTACAAAAATCATACTGCTACTGTAATCTGACAGGTTGAGCCACAGTAAGTTTCAGTAGCTTTTCATAGCTTCATTATTTTTAATCTTATCTGTCATTTCTTTGGAACACCTAAGAGAAAAGGAAAAGAAAACTTGATTTCTGATAATTAATGTTGTTCATCTGATCTCCCTGATAAACTGTGTAACATACCAGATTTTTAGAAACCACTTTTCAAGACTTTTTAGACTTTACAATCCATAATGAAGCCTTTGCACATATCTTTGTACTCAGTTCCAGTGGACACAAGTATCAGTTGTGCATGTGGATCTGAAAAACTTTATGGCATTACACAGTTGATTTGAATAATCCTAATTCAGTTTTTTTGTATGCTTATAGATTTTCAAGCCAGTAATCTCCAAATATCTGATATTTCTGATAAGCAAGTATCTCCAAGGTCAGTCACAAACAATCCTCCCAAAGACCTGGCTCTGTCACTCCAAAATATAACATAACGAATAACATGCAGAGTAAACTTTAGATTCTAATACATCCAAATCTATTTGGAGCATTTAAACCAAAATCTATATGCTACTTAACTCATTAATTTTGGAAGTATACATATATAACTGGGACTGGGTCCAGTAGTTTATGTGTGCATAGTTGTGGATTATTAAAAACTGCATAAGCAGGATCAATGCTTCTGAATTTTAATTATCTTGAATCACTTCAGACTAAAGATACTGTTTAATTAGTGATAAAAAATGATTGTCTCCCTCTTAACTTTTTTTAGTACTTACATAAAATCTCTTTGGAGGAGAATTGCTCTCATTCATGTTCGTGGAAGACTTCTAATAATACTGGCAACTTTTGTCTTTCTAACTGACAGATTTCTGGTTCAAAAAAGAGGTGATAACCTAACAGTAAAAGTTACTTCATAATGAAAATGGGGCTTACCTTCTTGGGTAGGTGAACACTTACAAAAGCATTTATACACATGAGTGATTCCACTGAG
This sequence comes from Calonectris borealis, assembly GCF_964195595.1. Lineage (NCBI taxonomy): Eukaryota > Metazoa > Chordata > Aves > Procellariiformes > Procellariidae > Calonectris > Calonectris borealis. Next base: position 45,494,980 of record NC_134313.1, read on the forward strand.
GTGAGGTCGATGGCTCACTACAATACAGTAAAGCAGGTGTGTAAGTGTTTTGAAGATGAGGGGTTTATTGATTTGCTTAATAGATTCGGGTAATATTTGCTAGCTCACTTTTCAGGTTTGGCTTCATACGTGAACTTTTCCCTCCATTAAGGAACTTTGGTTAAAAGGAGCTTGCTTTTCATTTAAAGATCTGTATTTGAACTCTGCTCCATGAAGCATTAGATTAAAAAGTAAAAAAATGCTTTAGAACTTTTCCAAAATATCATTTAATGTGAGCATCGGAGATCTCCATTTTTTCTTAACAGTGTTTCTTCAGGTTTAGTAAGAGTCACTAGGTCAGTTTTCTCTAAACCTCATGAGAAAATTTGACAACTTCAGTGCCCCCCCCCAACTTAGAACACATGTACAGCAGCTGGATTGGCACAACAAAGTAGTAACGGCTCCAAAGGCACCGTTATGGACTATCAGGTCAATAATCCTTATGCTAAGAAGGATTTACATGATACAGAGTAATGGCTCTGTCATTTCTGAAGTAAAAATCCACTTTTTAATGAGCATTAAAACAGTGTTTTGCACTCTTCACATCAGAGATGTTATGGTAGTTAAAAAAAAAAACCCACACATAACTTCTTCAAATAAAAGTTCACATTTAACTGTTTGAATAAAATAAATGTTAAAATATTGTAAGTAGGCAGCTACAGTATCCCAAGTAGAGACTTTTAATAATGTACTTTTTACTGTTCTCAAATATTTTGTTCCTTGCTCTATCAGAAGAGTATAGCATATTTCCATCATGTCTTCAAATAACACTTTTATGATGCAGTCCAGAAATAGATTGGGTTTAGGGGGCCTTTTGTTTGTTTTGTTTAATTTTTCTACTGTGTGATTTTATCCTACTTCGGCCAGAAGTTTGACACAATCTAACATACACAATCTAGACCTTGTTACAAAAGTAAGTTTGAAAGCAAGGAGAGTGGTCATAGAAATCCAAGGCTGTGATTTTTGTATAAATTTCTTTTTTAGATATAGTTCAATTTCTTGTGATAAAAAACCCACAAAACATTTAATCAATTTCCCACAGTTTGGGAAAAAATATTTTCTTCGCTAACAATGTGGTTAACTCAGCCTCCATACAAGTAATGGAAAGTCACCAAATCCTAAAGAGAAAGAACTACCATAGCGATACAAATGAAAAGACTGAGTACACATGACATTTTCATTGTATCTCTAACATTTTATAAAACCAAACACCATTTTGAAGTATGGGTTTGATGGAAATCATCCTATATATAAGCATTAGACATTTAGTGAACACAGTGCAACTGAACACATAAATCACTCTAAGTAACATTGACACTTGGTCAAAAGAAACATATATTTAAAGCTCAAGTGTATGGTCAAGCTACTTTATGGAGAGCATTCCCATTATTTTTGTGAGAAAGAGTACTGTCTACAAAAAGGGTTAAAGAAAATGCATTCTGTTGCATCTGCTTACTAAATCCCTTACTTTAGTAGAAATTCAAATTTTGTAAAGATTATTCGTTTTATTGATGCATATAATTATAATCACAAGCCATCTGCTGATTTGGCAGGCATGGTTAAAATTCTCTAACTCTCATAACCTTTCAAGTACAGTGCCCTTGGGACTCTATTTCACTTTTATATTTTGGAAAACATGTAGGGACAAACAAGAGAGGTCATCTGCCGAAAGTCAGACCTGTAAAACATTAAAAGAATAAAGATCGTGATGACTGCTCTTGTTTGAATAGCAAAGAAAGTATTTTCTATTTTATTTCTGACTTCAGGAAGGATTATGCTAGTTTCCATCACGCACTTTGGGAATTTGAATTTTTTCTAGGGATTAAAGCTCTTTCCTAACACTCCTGGGATCTGGGTTCCAAGTCTAAACTAAAAGAACAAATATTGTTCAGTTTGGTTGTCACAGGTGAAGTAAACATATTTGACCTTGGCCTTAATTTTTCTTTTTACACAATTCCCACAACATTTCTACCTGAGATGTTTTAACTAACCCTCTTCTCTTTTTTTTTTTTTTTTTAACTTGGTCATACTGAGTTTCACGGAGAGACACCTATCACATATTTAGCTTTTTCCCATGAAGCTCAAAAGAACATTTTAATTTTGAGGGCTACATACAATAAGGCATAAAATGGCTAACACTTTGCCCTAGTCCTTTAGAAATGCATGCCTGTATTTATATAAGCCTACCATTGACTGGTGGTTAGCCACGGTTACAAACGTTTGGGCTTTTTGCGTATGAGAAGTCTTGTTCTCCATGTTCTTGTGTCCTTCACCATGGTTAGCCAAGCTATTTTATACTTGACATTTTTTCCTTTTGTTGTTGTTGTTGCGTTACATGTGGTGTTACTCTGCTTCGTCCTGTAGAAAACATCTACGGGGGCGGGGGGGGGGAAATCTAGGAGATGCTCTTTCTGTCATAATACAAAAATGATTGTATTTCACCAAGTTGTAGGATATTGTCAGTGCTCTGGGTTAGGAAAAAGGGCATTTTAGAGAGAAAATACATGAAGGTGGAAAAACTTAGTGCAGAATGGGATAGTCCAGTGACTTCCTGATATTAGCAGAAGGCAAAGACAACCACCCCTCGACAGAACTGTCTTGCTTAATGCTGTATTGATGTGTATCTCGCAGGAACAAAAGATGCAACTCTCACTTCTGTTTAATTAGTGTATCTGAAGGCCTGTATACAGCACGCATGCTGCTTTACTCCTTTTGGAGGTTTGATTCTCACCCCACACCCTCATTATGACAAGCAGGAGGGAAATGCACATGTTTGAAAGTGTCTTCACAGCTGAAACTAGGGAAACAGGCCGAGAGTAGCTCTGGTTTATTTCACAACCAATTAAGTATGACATCTGTTGAAACTCAGGAAATAAGTCTCCCTTCCCCCTGTTCATATACTTACTTAAGCTGCCAGTCTTTTGTTTGGATATGGTGAATTTTACTCACAAGACTTTTTTTTCTTTGGAGTAAATACACAAAATAAAGAAAACAAGACATAATTTTTTTTTTTTTTTTTTAACTAGATTTCACTGGGTGCATGTTAAAAAGCCCTGCTTGGCACTCACAAATCAAGCAAATGATTGTGTCAATAATTCTTTAACTAAACACTCACCTTACATGCTGAAAAAAGGACATGTTTGTGGCAGGCAATGGAGGCACAATAACATTTTCATTTTCGAAAATCTGGCTCTTGTTGTTGGCTCCCAAAGACCAGCAAAAGTTGCTAGAAGGAATTTGGATTTTAATTTCTTTAATTTTGTGGTTTAAAACTTGATACTGAACAGAAGACACCAGATAGAACAGGGAATGTGGCATTATGTATAGTTTAAAAAAAAAAACAAAAAAAGAATTAAATGCAGAGTCACTGTCATTGGTGACATCAGGTTTCTCAAATATATAATAGTTCATAATAAACAAAGGAAGAAACACAGATAAGCTTAATTAGCAAACTTAGACTTAAGAAAACAACTGTATTCAGTATAATAGTTCAAGCTGAGAGACACTTCCCGTTTATCAGACATCAATTCATGCGATACATTTACTTATCAGGAAAACTTTTATTTCTTCATAAAATATTGTCCAGTCCAAATATTAAAAAGATGGTATTTCAGTCCATACCAACTGTTAGAGTTCAGTTTCCCTCTGTTGTGCTTAGAACTTGATTGTCATCATTCTTCTATATCTAGATAAAGAAATGTTTGCCATATCATGCTGACCTTTTTCTCTCTCTGCCTCTTGACACTGGATTCTCCTGTCACTCTGAAGCCACAATGCTCATATCAAAGCTGTGGCTAACTCTCCTTTTCTTTAATTTACACCATCCACTAGTGCTCTCTTTTATTTGTTCATCAGCTTCGTTTTCTTTGCCAGTTCTTTCCTACAAGGACTGGCACTGCCTTCATTCCTGGAGGATGGCTCCCTACTTTATTTCTCTTGCTTTTTCATCCCTATTTTAAAATAGAGCTCAGAGGCACATAGCGTACGTGTTATTTAAGCTGTAAGATGCTTCTCAGCAATTGCCATAGGTTCCTTGGTTAGGAATCCTCTGGTGAAATCTCTGTGTGCGCAGTGAAAGTGTCTAGACCTGAGCCAGTCATCCAGATTCCCTTTAGAGTCAGTGGAAAGAAAGAGACATTTCTTGGATGCAATTCATCTCACCCTGAAGTAGATGTATGAAATAAGTAAGATGTATCAGACATCTACACAGTGGCAGAAATGCCTGCAGGTTGCCTAGAGGCTACCCAGAGACTATGGGAAGCCAGTGGTTACTACCTCAGAAATACATATCTGCATTTCAGGCACGTAAAGTTAGGGAGATGAATCCTGTCTTTCCTGTCCAGCCTAAAAACTGGACTCAATTTCTTCTTATATCTTGTCTCCACATAAACTTACTATTTCTCACAATTTCATACAAGACAGTGATATGAATAATATGGTATACCTTAGATCAAAAGTTTCCTTTTGCATATACACAGCATTGATGAAATTCGGTGTGTGCTCAGATATTAATGGAGAGCAGAATAGCAAAACTGAATATTGCTGTGCAAGTCAGAATTTTGTCCGAAATTTTGTCCCCGAAACATGATATTTACAAAGGGAAGGGGGTAATTCCCTGCGTTGTTCTTAGAAGTCATTGTATTTCCTTTCAGGAAAGGGTTTCTTTTCTCAAAACTAATTCTGAAAAAATAAAAAGAAATGAGCTGTAAAGATTTAACAATATCCATTCATTTAAAAATACAATAGAGGCTTCTGCATTAAACCAGTTGGATTTTTTAAACACTGCTGATAGAAGCATTTCCAGACTCAGCTCCACATTTATTTCTCCCATTGGTCACTACTCGGACTCTGTAGGCACTTTTAGGGGTGTCTCTGTGATTTCTCACTCTCCTCAGGCTTTCAAGACTCCGTTTCTCAAGCTTTGAGGTAATAGAAGGATAGATGAGATGACGGTTTTGCGCTGTTTCTGTGGGTGATTATAGTGATTCAATGTTTCTCATGCTATCATAAAAACTACAAGCAAGCTTTCAGTTCAAAATTTCAGTTACTGTGCATACTTTGCATAGATTTTTTTCCATGTTTAAAGAGATTTGATTACATAAATTTGATTTTTGGAGGATTATTTATCATACCCATAGCTTTAGCACATAGGTGTGGGGTTTTTTTAAAGAATTCTTCACCTTTTAAAGATGTAGGGACAGGTTCTCAAAGTTTCTGCAGATCGAGACAAAGTGCTTAAATTGTATTCCTGAGCGGGCAACTCAGAATTCCTTCGGGGACCAGAGCTGGATGGAGCTCCACTAAGCTGACTAACCCTTACATAGTGGATGGTCCCTATGGAACAGCATGTGGCTATACTCTACCCTAATCTACACCATGGGAGGCACAGGTTGGCCTTGGAAGCAGGAAGCCATAGCTAGGTCTCTGACAGTCCTTTGCCTTTTCATACTTTTTCCCCGAGGGGAGCATAGCCACAGTAGTAAACTCTGCTGTAAGATTACACTCAGCTTGATCTAATTTTGTAACAGTGAGTTTTACAAAGGGTTAGTAACTATGTGTCTCCAGTAGCACTTCCACAGATGAGACTCAAAATCAATGAAATTCATGCCCAGAATTGTGCACATGCAAAGTTCATTATGGTATAAATCGACACCAGTTCAATAAACATAACCCTTTAGACTGATTTAACATTTATCCTGAAAAGCTTAATCTGCTCACATATAATATTCTCAGTTTTCTTCCCCACAACAACATTTTAGTGGCTGTCATTAAAAAGTGTCTTCTCTAATATTCCTAAATTATTTTGAATAGTGTGAGAGAATAAATAGTTTTAGTCCTGAATGCATTGGGCCCAATGTTATTTATAGAAACAACATTTGTAATACACTTACTTTTTGTTGTTATCAATGTGAATAATGTGCTACTATTTTGTAGTAAATCTTTGTAGATCACAAAGAATAATACTGCAATATTGCAGAAGTGAAAGTTGCTTTCAATCAATGAGTGCCAGCCGCCAAAAAGCAAGTTCAGCATTGTGGATACCTTTCAGGAATACAGCTTGCTTCCCGATTTATTTGTGGGGTTTTGGTGTTTATTTGTAGTTGCATGATGATCCCTATCTTTTAAATTTAGAAATTGCATGGCTATTTTGATGATATTTTAAAAGTAAAGAAGTCAAGTTTTTAAGTGGGCACAGTCCAGAAGATATGATTTTTGGCCCTAAATTTTTCAAAGACGCCATTTGGTATGGCTGCTCCCTCCTGAACCTCCAAGAGGGATCCCCACAGTAGGACTATCATCAACCCAATAAGCTATTTGGAGATGCTGTCTTCAAGCATCCCAGCTGCTTCAGCGTACAGCGTGAAGTCTACTTCTAATAGAGAGCTAGTAAGCCCTGTTACTGACAGAGTTCAAATTAAGCAGACTGCATCCCAGGAAAGGGTGAAACTCCATCCAAGGGTTAGGTTTTCCTATTCACCAAGTGGAGAGGACGTGTTCCTGGTTTTCCTGCCTGCGGATGAAGAAAGCATCTTGAGAACTCAGGAAAAGACAAGTCAGTAACATGTGAAGACCTTTGAGTAGAAGGAGAATGCCCATGCTATCCCTGAGAATTAAGAGTGAGTGAGATACAGTGAGATACAGAAGGAATAATCTCTTGAACAGAGGGAGAATCTGAGACAAAATGGGCATTACATAATAACAGTTTTCCCTGGCCTGACCTGGGTGATCAGAGGTTTCTGTGAATCATTAAGCCCAGTTAATGCACCTTCAGGAAGTTCACTTTCACATAAAATTCCAAAACCAAGCAGGAAGATTGCTTCTAATAAAGCAATAAATAAATATCTGCCTTTTAAAAGACCATAACCACACAGCTCACATTTTCTCATTGCTCAGAGTGTCTGAGGTTGTCAATATAGCTTGCACAACTTCAGGTGCCTGAGAGAAAGAGGAGGTTCATTACAGTAATGTTCAAAGGAAATGTTCATTTTCCAGATGACTATTCAAGTGATTCCTTGAAATCCCATGGTGCTTTTGGCTCAATATTTTCAAAAGCAAACTTATCATATTTTGAGCTGCCAGTCCTGCAAGGTTAACCTGGAAAGCTTAAGTTTCTTCCTCTGTCATCATATTCGGAAGACCGTATTCATGCCTTAGATTTGTCAAGTACCATTATGTCATGTGACAGCTAGCAAGGAATTCAGCCTCAAATAATATCTTCATGAACAGGCCTGTTGCAGATACAAGTGCAAGTAGTTGAGCTTATTCTCACATAACATGTACTCTGTGGTGTCCCTTTGCTTTGTATGGTGAAAGTTTACTTTCTCTGCTAACACCTACAGATCTTACCCTGAGGAAATCTGCTCAGATCAGGGCAACCTCCATGTAGATAATTTTAGCATAGAATTATGTTTTGAAGACAGGGCCCGCTTAAAGTCCTGCCGTCAGTTATATGGAAAGCAAATATTTTCTGATTGTTTGCCCAAACAGGACTTGAACTTTGGAAGCTCTGTCACAATGCCCATCTTTAGCTGTAGTCTTCGTAGCCTCCCACGAGAAAGCTGGAATAACTACTAGTGACTAACTGTAGGTGCTCGCTGCTGCCATGGAGGAGCCCATGCCCTCACTTTCTTGACAATAAAAGGAAGCTAGGTGTGAGTCCCCTCCCTGGTATTAAAGTTAGGCTTTCTAAATACCCCCCAAGTTTTACACAGTCCTTAAAGAGGACGTATAAAAGGATGTATGAAGATCACTCTTGATCTTACACAGCTATAAAGAATACGTCCTGTTCACCCCAGCTAGAAAATGATGTGTACTATTTACTCGCTATTGAATTACCTTCTAGAATTATGTAAAAACATTAGTAGGTTACTGAAAGCCTTAAATCAGTGTCTCATTAGAGTTTGCCATAAAAATAATACAAACTCTTTCCTTAAGTGCATTAATTTTCACACTATTATTTTTCTACTGCTTAAAACAATATTTTATAAAGAAGTTTTCTAGTTCATAGACCAGCAAGCTATAAATAAACATTCTTACCCAATAATCAGCTAAGACAAGCTAGATGGGTACATGGATCTAATCTTCCTGATACAAACTATTACGCAGTATTACAAAAAATGAAGTTTTATTAGTTTTCATGTCCTTAAATTTCTAGTCTTGTTGATTAATTCAGTAACCTTGAGAACACGGTGTTGGCCTGAAAAATACATTTGTTTCCGTGAAAAGAGACATGGGAATGGAAGGAGTTTTATGTTTTTTTTTTTTAAACTGCTTTACAAATTCTTTGCACCACAAACCTCACCAATATGTAAACAGGGCTCTAGCTACTGTGTTTGTCCACAGCTAGAGCTACAGATGAACACAGTGTAGTTGTGTGATGACAGGAACAGCTGACTCATTAGTAGAGAGCAGTGAAAGGTAATTAACCCTGGGAAAAGTACAGCTGCCATGCGAGCTGTTCCTTTCTGTAGGATCTGATTAGAAATTAGTGTTAAACCACTGATTCTTTAAAAAAATGTCATTGATAATTCACTTTCTCTCTCAGGTGTGGCCCCTAAAAGGGGCCTAGGATAGAACTCATGTACAAAAGGTCTTCTGTCTAAAAAGGCCTTTTCTGAGAGAAGTACACACCTGTTTGGCTGCTTCTGGACTTTTCTTAACCATGAATATTGTCCCAGCTTTGAATGTTGTGAGGACACTCTCCAAGTCTATGGGCAGCGCAGAGAATGCATTGTCAAAATGATTTAAGGTAGAACATTGTTGGTTGCCATAACGGCGCCTTTAGTGAGGCTGATTATTTAAAAGTCACAGCTACTACTTCTCGTATCAGGACATAGTTCTGATGTGAAATGATGCAGACCTCTTCAAAAGAAAACAAAAATCTGTCTCCTGGGGTAGTTGAACACAGCATAGGAAAAAAAGGATTATGCCCTGAGCACAAAAGCCACCCCCGGCCCACCCCTTTTCCTGCACACATCTTGGCGTTTGAGGTGCCAACAGAAGAGGCAGAATCCATGATTTAATGTGACATCCAAACAACAAGCCAGCCTATTACATATATATTCAGACATCTGAAACAGGCCTGCTTATCAAGAATGACATAACTATCAACTAAAATAGCAAAATTTCATTAAGGTGCTATTGGAATTTCTAAACTGTTGTTTATTATTTACAGCTGTCATATCCAAAATAGTTTTTAATCATCTTACTTTGTAAGATCTTCTGGCCAGGACTGCATCTTTGTATACCTGTGTGATTAATACTGAGTGCATGTGACTGCTTCCACATGCAAATAACATGTATTATTGAGGTCCACGAGAGTGTTCTGGTTGTTTTCAACGGAGCCAGGCTTACGCTAGGGAGCCTGAAGGGAAACTGTGTTTAAAGTGATAAAGTTTCTAAGACATCTCTTCATAGGAAGATTTTTTTTATCTTGCTCAAGTGAAGTTTGCTGCGATAGGATGAATAATGGATTTCTATTATTTACCAATATAAAATAATATTACAAAGATATGTTTCTGTAGTGTTATTTTTAACTCATTATTGTTTAGTGGTACAATGGGCCATTTTCTTACCACACGTCTAATATCCTCACATTGAAAGAAACTTTTCTCTTTCAGTTTCTTTTAAATTAAATACAGTGCTTGCTGGGTACAATATTTGAACTTAATGTTACCACAAACATATATATATATGCACATAAATTTATATATATAGAGAGAGATACATATACACACCTTATTGACACCTTTTCAACATTGAGAGCAAAAACATTCAAAGCAAAATGGTTAAAGATATTTCCTAGGAGAATATTTCTCTTTATAGGAAAAGAAGTAAAACAGATTTTTAAGATAAAGACCTGACATGCCAAGAGTGCAGTTACCTCCGGTTTGCCTAGTATGTTAAGGGAGAAAAGAACAGAAATGGATTTAAAATTATTTTGCTATTCATCATGCATTAGTTAGTACCCATTCTTCTCAGAATTGTCCTCTTTCATTTGTCAATTTTTTTAGTAAAAAAGCTTGAAGAGAAAGAGGAAACACTTTTTTTCTTGGAAATCCCAAGTAATAGCATACTCTTGAAGTATCAGGTTGAGTTTCAGAGGAAGTGAAAGCATGAGCAGGCTATTAAATTAATGAGTGCATGAGGATGAAAATAATATTCACTACCTTAAAGCATGATTAGAGATGCACAAAATCACTTCACAGCACTCTACGTTGTTATCTTCATTTAGCTAAAAGGTGAAGAGACTTGCTGAAGGTCACAAAATAGATCAGTGGCAGAGGCAGGAAGAGAGTTCCAGAATCCCTTTTTTTCCAATTATTTGCTCAATCTCAGTGCCTTCTGTTTATGTCTATGTATATTTCTTTACTGAAAGAGTGGTCAGGCCTTGGAACAGGCTGCCCAGGGAAGTGGTTGAGTCACCGTCCCTGGAAGTATTTAAAAGATGTGTAGATGAGGCACTTAGGGACATGGTGTAGTGGGCATGGTGGTGTCGGGTTGACAGTTGGACTCGATGATCTTAGAGGTTTTTTCCAACCTTAATGATTCTATGATTCTATGATTCTGTGATTCTATGTCTATGACAGAAGACAGGTGCCATTTTAGGAAATAACCTTCACCCTACTCTAGAATCATAAAAGGCCCTGAAAAGAGAATTTAAACTGCCATCCCTGGTGCCACTGGCCTCTTAGCATAACTTTGAACAGACTGAATACCCTTTTCCTTGCTCCACACACCTGATCCAAACATTTGCAAAGCGAAACCTTTTCAGATAGGAATTCTTTCCCAGTGATCATTTTACACACATATTTTGGTATCTGACAAATATTAGTCAATATTTTTGTTACTTTGATTTTCAAGGTAGTATTTTTGTTCTTGGTTTGTTTTTTCCTGTGCTCTTCAGCATGTTCCCAGGATCTTCAGGGCAGTGCAGTAGTGCAAGCAAGCCCCATTATCTTTAGCAGTTAGTTAGGGTCATTACAAGTCTTTTAGATGGTGGCAGACTGTACTTCACATGGCACTCTTGAAGTTAATGAACATATGTGATTTGCATGTTGAGGGAAGGCACACTTCTTCCCTTTGTGTGACTTTCCCTTTCTTGGGACATGTCTGTCATGCTTAATGAAGAGAGCTTGTTGTTCAGCAAGAGGAGGATGAATGCATAGGATATCAGAATGGTAGTTATATTTCTTTTTATAAAAACAGTTCGTATTTTTAGGTTCATTGTTCCTTTTGACTCCATGTTGGAGACTGTTCAATGAGCTAATTAGCCATGGGTTTTGTCCAGCATAAGAATTGCAATGTCCTAATTCTGGCTATTAAATCTGTCCCAAAAAATTTGGCTGGAACAGTCAGAAATCACAGGGAAGGAGTATAGTAACCTAGATTAAGCCTGTAAGTATTTGAGAAGTGACCACCTTTACTGAATCTAATCAGCTCCAGCACTTCTGTAGAGGTTCAATGCAACCATAACAGCACCCCCATAAAATTGTCCTTCAAACCCATGGATTCCTAACTGGCTTGCTGGAAAGCATGTAACAGTACAAGGACTGTAAAAGCAGTGGCTAAACACCAGCCATGTAGTAATATCAGAGCAGGACCAGAATCTTCCTGATGTTGAAGGAGGCTATAACGGAGCAATTAAAACAACACCATTTCACTGCTCTTAGTTATACTGATCTGTGTGCTCAGGCGTCTCCCACTGGCCTCAATCCTGCAACTGCTAAGCACGCCTTCAATGAGCAGAGCATGGTCATCTTTTGCTGAAGTCAGTAGCAGTCCCCCCACACAGTACCTGACAACAGAGATGACTCCATGCAGGAAAAGTCATCCAGGATGAAAAAGAGTAAACATGTTTTAAAAGAAAACAAACCCTGTGTTCCAGAGTCAATGACGCATGCTCTTTGAACTTTCTTTTAAAATTGCTCTGAAATCATAAGGTTGTTATGGTGTGGTTTTACTCAAAATAATGCATATCATTGTAACACAAGCCTTGAAGTTAAGTGGCTACTTTAATGAAACATAGTTACCATAGTTACCACGGGAGAACAGAGAATAACTTTTAGTTCTTTTGAAGCTATGAATTAGTTTAAAAAGAGGAAAAGGAATAAACAAGCATGCAGAAGTTTATTATTCAGTGTTTCATGCCTGATCAACTCTAAAAAAGAAAAACTCTCCCTAGACTAGGGCATTAACATTTTCCAGCTGAAATCTATAATTGCCCATCAACAAACGCAAAATTACATTTCAACTCTTCAACTATGTCTGTTTCCATGTTTTTTTCCTGAGTCAGAGAAGAAACGGATTTTTCCAAAGTTCTGCTTTCAGCATTTTGTTAATAACTGACGTTTTACAGCATCTTGGTTGCTAAAAAAATAATGTCCTAAAGGCAATAATACATTGCTAAACACAACTCACGAAATCTATGGTCTAGCTCTATTATTCATTATAAAAACTATCTTAAGGCTGATGAGAGGGAAATGAGAATTTATCATAGTGAAGATGTCTTCTTGGACCAGCTTCATTGTTTTTCGGTTTAGCATTGAGATGTACTCCATCCCTGAAGTGTTAATGGAGGTCACTGCTGTTGCTCTCCTTTACTGTGTCAAAGCAAAGGAGTTCCTACATAGTTGACTATTGAGAAACAAAATGATGTTCTTTCCAGTATATCACCTTCAGCTTATGAGCCTCTAGAGCAGCAGTGATTAACAGGACTTTTGCAAAGTTTCTGTGTAGTTACAAGGACAGCTTCAATCTTCTGTCATTTTTTTGCATTAGCTATGATTATGCTTTTACCACCAAAATGCATTTATTTTAAAGGTAACAATACAGACTCAGAGAATAGCTTATGTTTCATCTATATTTATCAGCACTCACTGTACATTTGTGTCTTCATTACCAGGAAATATTAAGGGACATTGTGCCATCTATTCCTGTTTACAGTTTATTATGCAGAGATAGGAAACACTTAGCATGTAAAATGAATGTAGAAATTATTCCTGGATAGAAACACGGACATTTCCCACTCGTTGGCTCTTTCTCCTCCATCACCGGATCAGAGTGTAATTGTCAGTAATCAGGCCTGCTTGCTGCTGATAAAACCACTCTGAATGCTAGCAGCCTTCTTTGTGTGATGACTCAATTATTCCAGAAGTGCCTCATCAAATCTGCCCCATCAGCTGGGCTAATAAATAAGGAGAAGAAACTGGCCCCCCAAAGCAAATTATAAATCCATTTGCATTAACCATTTCGCTGGTCCATGATCTAGGCAGAAATAAGCATGGCAGATTGTGTTAAGCTTATTTGAATATGTTTATAATGTTTACAGCATGCAACCTTTTTTTTTTTTTTCCCACAAGGTGTTGGAGTTATCGGTCATGAATAGCATCTAAATGCAGTTATGTTAATTACAGGAAAGCCTCAGGCATCTTTGAGGGATAGTTTGTTGCTTAAATCAGGTGAAAGCTAAACCCTTCTGCTAGGCGAAATATGATCTTGGAATGGAATTGGAATTACTGCCGTGTTTAAAAGACAGGATGAGTGGAAGGGATGTGTTTTTACAGGTACTGCAAGAACAACTGCCTGGTTACCAGGCTGTCTTGCACTGGTAACGTGACCTCCTGTTCCTCTCAGGGTAGAACTAAATAAGATAAAGTTTAACCTTGTAGTTGGGAAAGAAAATGCAATAGCTAAAGTAGCAATAATTCTGTTTCATGTGTACTCTGCACTTAATAAAACAAGTGCAAAGAGGAGTACTCTGTCCCAAGGAAATTCCTTTCTGAAGCTGAAATTATATAAAAATGGTGTTTCCAAGTAGACTTCTTCAGATTTCCAAGATTGCCCAAGATTACCCTACTGCAGTGAGGGTGTTAAAGCGAAGCATCAAAAGGCCAAATGAAATTCATTTGTTTACTCATGTGCTGAACATTACACATGCCCTTAAGGGTCTCACTGACGTGACCCATAAGTTTGTGCAGAACTTAGTGTGTAAAGTTACGTACTTCAGTCTGTGCAGGATAAAGATCTGACGGCAGTCAAGAGCTCAATATATCTTCATTCATTTGTAATGGCATCTTTTGTTTTCACATATTTTTTCTCAAATACTAAATATGTTATGTTATTTTATCTTGAGAAAGAGAAATCACTGTCACTGTAGAAACATGAAAAATGTTCAGGAACCATAATGGTGAGCACATTGGATTTTGTTTCCTTATCCATTACTTCCATTCTGAGTTAACTAATCACAAACTGTTGTGCTTGTTCATTTTCATATTTGCAATATATCAACTAGTGATGTGGTAAATGAGAGAAAATCAAATTAATCTGTTGGAAATGATATCCATTATGCTCAAAAAAGTTGTTGGGGTCTTTTACAGATGTAGTACAGCTTTGTGTACTGCAATTCTGACAGAGAAAACAACTTCGGACTTCTGGTGAGATAATTTTTGACTGTATTATATGTCTTTTCTCATTATTAAATCCTCAGGAACTCTCTACTAATCTGACCTGAATGAGTGGACTTTTACCCATAGACAATGGGTCAACAAGAATGATTGCTTGAAGGGATTTGTCACACCCATCTGATGTTGAGGATCAGGGCCCAAACGGTGATTCACATCAGTATCCTGGTATGACTCATGGGTCTCAGTAGGATGGCACTTCAGAGTCAGTACAAAACTCTGTTGCACTGGAAATGGCTATAAACCAAAGAATGAATTGCAAACGTTCCAGGTGACTTCACTGAGCCATTACATTGACAAATCAAGCAACTTATTTATTTCATCTTTGTGGGTTTATAAAGTTTATTATTCTAGTTGAATTGAGGTGCTGGTTGAAAAGGGTGAAGGTTTTCTGTGTAGGTAGGCAAACTTCACCTTCAGGATTAAAAAATTCTGTTCAGACACATAAGGAGTTGAAGTATAGGCATAATTTGCCGTCTGTAAATCCTTTTGGATTCTTTACTAAAACAAACGAATGAGTTAATGCAAGCTATGAATAGATTGGGCCAAATGAAGGTATGTGTGGTCTTAAGGGGAGTGATCCCACCAAAGAACCTTGGTTGACAAGTAAGTAAGTTAGTTCTACCTGATTTCCATTAACAACAGTCTTATCAAAGTGGCCAATAACCTAGATAGATGTTCCTTATGGGCTCTGGAGGCTGAGATCTTAATTCTTCCAGTTGGCATTGCAGACGTTTATCTGCACTTCTTGCAATGCCTCAAAATTTGGCCCATGGTTAATTTTGTAATTCATAAAATAGTGTTTCTCAATAACTTATCGTATAAGATCTTGATCTTACTGTGAAATCAGCACTAACTCTCGTTTGCTACCTGAAGTATCAGATCCCAGCATTTATATGTGAAATGTAAGTTGCTTCTTGGAGTGTGGACAGGGGTGATGCATAGTTTATATTCCACTAGCGGTATGTCACATCCCATGACACAGCATAATCCTACACACCCTGTTTATAACATGACAGATGCATGACATTGTATTCGACTTTTTATGAAACACCGTATCTTCAAATGTGGGTACTCACCCACGAATCAGCTGTATGGCAGCCAGCACCCTGTTATGTGAAAGAAATAGAACATAGCACATTTAACTTACTAACCAGTAACTTCTGCTGTGATTAAACACAGAAGAGGGGTTCAGGTTTTGCACTTTATATAAAAGTCTTGCTTTTGTCCTACTATAGCACTCTCTGCTTTACAAATGTAGCTGATGATGTCTCATGCAAGGCAGATGGGAGTAAAATAGCAAATGGCACTGTTGCATGTAGTTTTCCAATACAATTTTAAAACCTGCCCCCCAGCCCCGACCCAGCCAAGACTCCTTTTCTTAAAAGGAGGATTTTCAGTGTATTAGCTTATTACGTAAAGTTAAATGTGAAAAGTTTTGTATATTTTCCTGTCCTTTGTGCACTTTTCCAAGTGGATCTCAGCTGTGCTGTCTTAACTCTCGGTCCCTTAGGATGAGAGAGACAGCAGATGGGGTTAGGGCAGAGGGCTGATGCTTCTGACAGCAAACGGCCTGGTTGTTGAGTGGAAGCTGTGAGCGTCAGGAAGCTCCTTTTCCCCAGAGAACCAACTAACCACTGAAGAAAGTTGAAAATGAGCCCTTTGAGAAACGCTATTAAAAGTAGTAAAAAATTGCAATTGTGCAGATGATGTGCTGCTGTGTGGTTATTCGGATGCTAATGAGTTTGACATTAGGGAACTCAAAGGGTTTACAGCTACTCCCTTATGTGATTTAGTTCTTTATTGGCAATCTTTGAGAAAATAAATGAAAAATATATTGCTAATAAATACATAACATGATAGGGTTTTAGACAAAAAGCTGCTAAGTTTTAGGCTTTAGAAAGAGCTCTGTTCACCATTGTAGCTATTGTCAGAGATCTTTTGTTTTAGGTTAGTGTGTTTTGAACAAAGAAGAAGAGGCAGGTAGAAAGCTTTAAGACTCCCCTTTTTTTTTTTTTTCATGGATGTTGAAATAGAATAATGTGGAAAGAGGCCTTTGAGGATAAACAACATTTTTTTCCAGCAACGTATTGGCTAGAAAACTGTTTAAAAAAATCTTTTCAGTATTGGGCTGTTTTGTTCTGGGTTTTCTCCCTTCTTTATCATCTTGCATCTGTTGTCTGTTTTGCTATTTCAGAAAAGCTTATTTATTTTAATTAAAAGTTATTGGCGGGATGCAACTAATATTCTATCTATTGGGACTCAAGCAGAAATTAGTGACTCAATAAACTCTAGCTTCCCTGAGAATCTGTTTAGAATGAGCCTTTCCAATTTCAGAAATGTAACATTACAAATTTTACTGACAAAACTTCATCAGGTATCATTAAATGAATCATTTAAGTTTCACCTTCAAGTTCCAAAAGTTTATCTGCAAACTTTGTCATAGTTGGAATACGTTGAATGAATAGATCTGTTTTAGGAAATACACTGGATAGTATTTGAAAAGGGCCTCTGAAGTTGCAAGTGATAGTAAAATTTTTGTATTTTGGTCACTAGTGACAGGAGTGATGCTAAAATGAAGCCTGCCCATAATAACTGCTCACGGCCAGATTTTCCCAGGTTGCAAGTGCTTACAACTTTAAGTGTTTGAAGGTTTGGGTATTCATTATTTCTGAATCTCAGCATTGTACACTCAGATATAAACTTCTGCAGCTCTTCTTCCCTGGCTGTTACTGCTGATTTAGCAGGAGTTTCCTCACAGAAAGGAATAAAAATTGAGCATGGAGAACTGTCAAGGATTTCCTTCGGTTTGCTTATGGTGAGAACACTATCAGTCTGCTAAACTTTAAACATGGATATTCAAAATCAGAAAAAAATAAAACTGAGGGGTTTTCTGTTATCATTAAAATATTTTAGAATGCTTCTCATTTATTTCACATCATGTACTGAACCGTCCTACTCAGTCAAAGGGTTCTAATGCAGTAAAAACATTTGACTAAGGATTTCTACATATAGAAACCGTGGATTTTTGTCTGTGCAAGAAGAAAAACTTTTCTTATCGCAGGTCTATTTCGTAAGCTGTCGGAAAGGGCATTAACAATATAAAGAGAGTACCATAACAAAAGAAAAATTGCTATTCTTTCTGCCTTTTAGAAGCATCACTGATGCCTCTATACCACATCTTTGAAAACTGCACGAGAAAACAATGCACCTGGATTATTTGCCCATTTGATTTAAAGTGTGTCCTGCTTCATCTACGTTTTATTTAGTATAGCTGGTTTTTTGTTTTCTTTTGTTGTTTTTTTTTTTCAGAGAATGAATTTCAGGATTATCTGTTAAATCAGGCAAGGTATCTTGGACTGAGTGACGAATTTGGTCCTTTGGAATCTGCACATATTTTCACCCGGAAACACACAAAGGTGGGATAATTTATTTACAAAAATGAATTTGAGTCAGAACAGATCTCTATATTAGTGCTAGAATACTATGTGATTTCATGTGTAGTTTCCTGTGCACTATAACTATTTTTCTCTCATATCATCTGCTGTTTTAAGAACAGCAGTCTTCAACAGTCAGGTATAATAATATTGAATGATTGAAAAAGATATAAATCTTTGTAACTACCTAGAATTTCTAGTTTTTAAGTTTCAGAACTACACTCTGTTAGCATTACATACTGACAGGAACACAACTATCTTTGAATCTATATGACTCCAGGAGTGAGAATGTATTTCATAATGCACTGCTTAAATTTAATCTGTGAGGGGTAGCTTATTTGTGAATTTCTTTTTTATAATGCTTATTGAGTTTTTTTTAACTATATATCAGCTGGGTGGGATAAAAACTTTGGTGTATTTGTAAAAGATCAAGGTGTCAAAGCATTTTTTTCTTTTTGAATATTGACACTTTCTTTCTTCTAAAAAATTATATTTTGCATATAGTAGCCCAGGAAAGAGTGACGAGACATTGAACTACATCACAAATAAAAATCCAGGAAAAAAAGCCTCCAGAAAGTAGGATCACACATCAGCTTGTGTTGAGCTGCATTTCAGCATCGTAGACTATATAATTTTTCTCTAAATTTGAAAAGCTAGCAGTTGCCCCTTAATTTCATAAAGCTGTGACTCTGCCCTCTAAAGCCTTGGTAAAGCAGACTAATAGAAATACTTGGCACACGTTGGTTACCTAAGGGAATAATAGAACTATTTGCTGTAGTCGTTTGGCAAAAGGACATAAACATATGGCTTTGGTTTATATTCAGCACTGCCAGTTGTGCAAAGTTGCATGGATGAAGTATACAACAGCAGTGACAACTCAGAAATCAGAAGTGAGAATCAAAATAAATCATCCTCATTACAAAGCTATTCAAGCTTGCCTCTGATTTAAGGTTTATTTTGTCGCTGTATATTTTCAAGTAGCGACTTCAATATAAAAAACACGTACTTCTCAAAAATATGTATACCATTCAACCACAATATAAAATGCTGAATTGTTTATGATTTATATGTGTTATAAACATGCTTTAAAGTTTGCATTCAGTACATATACTTACTTATTTTAATTCCTGAGAAAAGAATAAATCTGAACAAATTATTTCCATGCTATTCAACTTTCTCTTAGAGAAATCAGGAATAGCATTGTGTAAACGAAAGCAAAAGTTTCAAAAATAAAGATAAGATGACTACTTAGTTAAGAATAATCAAAAATCACAAAACAAGGCATATTTTCAATAACAGTCTTTAAGAACACCTATTTTGTAAGCATTTTTCTCCTTTCTGGCCATCGACATGTTATTAAAAAAAAAGAAGAACAAGAAACTTTAACCACAGTACAAGCAATGTTCCTAAAAATTTTGCCTTTGGATTTTGGATTTTTTACTGTCAGTAATCAGAATATACAAGCTTTATCTAAAAGTTGCTATATGTGTATTTTGCATTTCCTTCTCACACCATACTTCTCACTGTCAGTCTGTTATTAATACTTCATATTAAATAAAAGCTATCATAGAGTGACAGAAAGATGCAGTCAGCACACATATATACACAGACAGAAAAACAGTGCTCCGTACCTCTGGACAGTCTATAGGAAATCTTGCTTTCAGATTTATTTTAAAAAATCTTTTTCTTTGTGACATTATTCTCTTTTTATGCATTAGATTCTTAAATGAGTTATTGAAAAGAAACATTAAAATATGAGTAACCAAAGCACTGAAAAGCTTGCTCTGAGGGTATTATTTATTGTGGGGAGATGCACACACACTGTCATGTCACCTTGGGGCACAGAACAGCACAGACTTGTTTGCAGTGCTTAGCTTAGTCTGACTTCAACTTTGACATTTGTGGCTTGTGTTTGAGACTTGAGGATGGATTTGTGTGCCTTTAAAAATTATGAAGTTTTTGTTTTTTTTTTTTTGTCCTGGCTAAGTTCATTAGTCTAGTGACAGATGTAGCTGTTGCCTCTATATAAACTTAAGTAGTTTACAAATTAAAAATAGTAGAGAAAAGCTATTCTTTTTTCAGACCTCTCAAAATCAGTTAAAGTTTGTCCTAGAGAAGTTGTTTGCCAAATTTCATTTTGCAAATCAGACGTAGCTTTTAGTTGGAAAATCACAACAAAATGTCAACTTTTATACTCCTTACATCTAGATAAACTGGTGGTTTTTCCTCTAGCTAGTCATGCAAAAGGAAACAGACTGCCACTCCAGGAGTGTGAAACCCACTCAGGGAAAGCCATGCTTTTACAAAGATTACAATAGAAATTAGAAAGTGCACAGCTCTTACATTAGCTCTTTCCAGGAGGTGCATTTCACTTTTACCTATGTCAGCAGCACTGGCTTCCCCAAATCATAGTTTATTTCACAGTAATGTGCTGTGACGCTATCTTACCAAGATAGTAGTATCAATTTAGTTTCTGAAATTCAGTTCTAAAATGTGCAAGTAAACTGAAATAATAATTATTATTGTTATTGTTATAATTCATTGCACATGCCCTATTTTCAGCTGTTAGTCATATTCTTGGATCCCATTATAATATCAGTACATGCACATGTGCACGGATAGACTCCAGGCACACAAAAAAACCAAACTCACAGCCAAATCCTGATTCTCTCACTCAGGGAAGTATTTCCAGGTGCTGCTCTTGAGTCTGCTGACTGCAGTGGGATGGTACAAACAGAAGTAACATTTGGTTTCTGCAGCCAGGAACTGTGAAATAGTTTGCTCAGAAAGTATGATTGCTGCTATTCCACCCGTAAATTCATCTGGAGAAACATGAATACGCTGTAGCAGTCACACAGCAAGTTACTCCAGTTTCAGCCAAGCAGAATTTGTGGTATCGTCGGTGACTCCAGTCAGTTTTCTGGGATCTAGTTATTCACTTACCCTTAAGCCTCAACCAATACTGAAGGAAAGGTGGAGGGGGGATCATACTGAAATTCTTGAAGTCAGACAGAAAGCATTAAGAAACTTAGTGAGATTTGTTGAAACACGCTTTCAGAAAATAATTCCACATCAACATCCTCAGTAAATTTCCACATCACAGAAATAGGGCATAACTGAAGCAATTCTAAGGCAGTCATTTATTTCTTAGCCCGATTGCCTAATGATTTGGGACTGCATAGCTGCGACCCCTCTGTCGCTGTGTTTCTGACTGTATATCTCCCCCTAATTCCTTTTGAGTCCATTAGCTAGTTTCAAGTAATTTTGAAAAGAAAATGTTTAGATGGGTTTAAAACTCATCAAATCAGAGAATCTAGGTATAAGACACAAAGATAAAGTGAAATTAATTCCACTATTCACTTGTCGCTATTTTTGTGAAGTTTGCCCTTAAAAAATATGGGACTGCAACTCCCAATAAAATTTTCCTGGCAAGCACTTAGATATTATCCCGATGGTCCTGATGGCTAAAAACATTAGTAGTGAGACATCATGTGAGGATTTTGTGCAGACATGACCATTCTGTTTATCCCTTTTTGTCTCAAGACAACATATGTACTGGGAAGGAGGGCTGACCATCCCCAGCTTTGAGAATATGAAGCACCTTCCAGAATCCATCCAATCTTTACAGTACACAGCAGTAATAAGATATGTCTCTCAAATTAACACCTTGATAACAATTACCTCTAAAACTTTGGATGGAATTTCTCATTTAGAGTTTAATTTTTTTGTTGTTCCATGGGTGATTTAAAAGTTTGAATACTTCTTACTGACCATCTGTGGCTGTAATTTCATGTAAAATAATCACTATGTAGATAAAAATCAGAAGTGAGAAACTTTGTTCACTTTTTTCAGTGTCAGGCTCTGAAAGAATTATCAAAACCCAAAGATATTACATTTACATTTTGAGCAAGAGAGGTCTTTTTGCTGACACACTTAAAAGATTTCACAGTTTTATTCAGTTACTTTTGTATAATTTTCAAGTTAATGCATGGGACTTTTTGTAAGTTAAGGTGTTTTTTATGCAACACAGATATGATGTTTATTTTAATATGTGGTATGCACCAGGCTAAACAGTCCTATAAATTTTAGGTTTGAGTTGATTAAACATCTCTCATAGTTTCAAATTATTACAAGGAAAGAAAATCAATAGAAAAATCACCTGCATTGATTTTATTGTTGGTTTTCACTCATTGTGCAGTTTTTAAATATTCATCACAGTGCAACGTGCTATTTAGACCAAAGTAACTGCTGTTCACCAGAAGCAGTGGACACGTTTTGTTTCATAATTAAAAGAGCAGCACTGTGATTGGTGTGGTATTTATTATGAAATGATGACAAAGGAGTACCAGTGGTTTTAATAGTTTTAGCTTACAGGAGCTGTTGTTAATTTTGTCCATAGAGTTGCAGGTGAAATAATGCACAGTGGATAAATAGTCTATATTGGTTTAACTGAACATAATATATAGTGTGTTCTGGAGTTGTTTGTCTCAATAGACTATAGTAATCAAAAGTAATGAACCTATTATGTGCAGGACCTTGGAGAGCATAGAATGGCAGTAAAAGTGTGGCACATAAAAGGTTTATTAAAGGAAATTAAAGTCCATCATTGCCACACCTGCTCCCCTATTATAAGTCTATGGCAGGTCAGTGCCTTCAATCACAACTCAGCATCAGAGAACAGAGCCATGTTTCCCATTACCATTGCAGTCACATTGCAAAAACTCGTTCTCCAGGTTTTAAGGATAGTAACAAGTAAAGGCTGCCATCAACCCCACTACGTAAACACAAGCCACTTATGTTCCTTCCCTGCTAATAATCAACATCAGATGTAAATTTAAACAGAGAAAAGATATCATTGTCTGGCTTTGAGATGCATTTTGATCAATTTATACTTTCATTTCAGATATCACTAACCTGTGTTCTAGAATTACACTTCTTCAAGTACACGAATACCTTTTTCAAATGCTTGTGTTCTCTCCTGCAAATAGGTATTTTGATTCCACTAGCTGTATATAATGTGTAACCATATATAACAACAAACCGAAAAACCCCAGGAAATTAGAAAAATGCTTTTTCTTCCCTAGAAAGGCTGACTTTACTCTTTTTCTTTCTCAGGTCAACTTTGTCATATTCTGCAATGTCCTTTCAGATAAGACCTTCAAAACATCTCAGTTATCTGAGTCATATGAAGCTAAAAATAAAACATCCTCAGATCTTCAAACTCTATAAATGGAAATAGGCACAAACAGAGCTTCATGCATCTTCCCTCTGTGGGGCAAATCAGTTCTGCTGATCCTCAGAAAAGAAGAGTGGAATAATAGACATGATCTTCTGTTGACATTGTTTTTTATCTTGCGACCTTTTGCAGGGAAAGATGTCAGGCATAGGCAACTTCTGGTATCCACAGAATGCATCTACCTTTTGCCCAACACAGTTATATAAATCAGATGTTGGTGTCAGCATTTGTTCCCGCATATTGATGTGCAGAAGCACATGGGAGTTGCTTCATCTACAGTATGTTTGATCATCACCATTTTACAGAGAAACCAAGATCCAAAGCAAAGATAGATAGTAAGATACTACCATAGACTGAAGAAGAATTCCAGCGTTCCTGATATTTTGCCCAGACAAAAATTCCTCATGATAGAGTCTTCCTTACATAAAAATTAGGAGTTACTTTTAGAAAGAAGAGGAATTTGCTTCCCTGGACATGGTCAAAATTACACTGTGGTAAAATCTGCTGTATGTCACTGCAGCTCTCCACATCAGAACATGAAATCTTAATCCCTTTGAATTTCAGGGGTTTGTAATAAAATCCATGGATTGAAAACCTGCCCCTACAATTATGGGTCTGGGCCAGATCCAAGACCAGAAGGTGCATATTTCCAGTGCTGGTTTAGACGTAGCCAAAAGTGTCAGGAGAAGAGCGGATCTTGCAAGGTCTCTCTTATTTCAGTTAGAAATCTTATGGCAACAGCTGACTTCTTGGTGGGTTGGATTTTTTGATTGTTTGGGTTTTTTTTTTTATTTATGTGAAATACAAACCTTGACACTATATTCTCTCAAAAACTCATACAAATCTGTAACTGTCTCTTTGACCAAAACTTCTGTAAGAAGTAGTTGATTAAATAGTGAAGTATTTCAAAGCTGTACGTGTGCAATTATGCACATTCAAGCAAGAGGGTTTCACGTTTTAAGGATGAAGTTGTCAGAAATGCAGGTTCCAACGCAGCTATTAAGATATGCTTCAGTTACAACAATAATACAGAGTGCCTGTAGGCACTGTGGCTTTCTGGGACCTTTTCTTCCAGGAGGTGGATGCTGAAAGCAGCACTCATACAGCATTGCTGTGTCTAACCTTATGCCTTCAGCTAACACCTGTAGACGTTGTCATTAAACCTTACAGAGTCACTCATAACCATCACTTTATTAAACAAATCTGTATCATTAAAGGTTTCTCCTAGGTATTTAGTAGATATTCACAGATGGCTTTTTATCTCTTTGACAAGATTAATAAGGCATGATTATTCTTCTTTCTATTACTGTCTAGCCTTTGGAAATGTGAAAAAAAAGCATTGGAGACTTTTTTTCTCAATGGCAAAAAGAATGAATTAAAGACTTTGTGTTAATATTACAGATGGATGCAGATGGGGAAAATAAAAAGCTGCGCACACGCTCAAAAGGAACCAAGGGTGAGTTAGCAAGCACGTTCCACGACCCTGTGCCCAGCACACCATGAAATATGATAGTTCCTGTGCACAGTCCCTAATGTGCAGTAAGAGAGTGTGTAGCTTCCTTAGGGCTGCTTTTTTAATCAAGGCAGGACACAGACTACTGGCATTAAGAGGCACAATGTTATTAGCTATGGTTTAAAGAAAAGCAGAAAAAAAATCTATCGTATGCCATTTTCTTTGAGCTATTTCTCAAAGAAAATGAAGGCTATGCTTTTTATTATGCAAACAAAGATTTTCCATAGGGAGTAGAGCTAGACAATATTGAATGGATGCTTTCAAGATAATGTACAAAACTTTGTTTCAGCCAACTGAATGTTTTTCTGTCTGTTGGCATTAATTATCTGTAAATTAGCTGTGTAAATGGTCCAGAAGTAAATTTACTTTAATCAAAAGGTGCAGGTGTATGCAGCAGAGAAGAAGCCTGTGCTTTTTTTTTAAGTACTGGTGCTCGTGTTTTATTTTGTAAAGTTATGACATAGTTATATTTCCCAGCTATTCCTCTCTTTTTGTAAGGAACAGATGGAAATGCAGTACTGAGAGATAAACAGGCCCTTAATGATCTCAACATCTGGAAAACATGATTGACTAGCAATACAGCCCTTCCAGGAAAATAACTTTTTATTTTAATTCATAACATTTTTTGTGACTCTTGATAATGAGTGAAAAATGGAGATACGTAAAAATAAATGTCAAAGTCTTGCCTGTCCTGTGAGCATTTTTGCTTATGACTATTTTCAGAGGTGCAAAGCACCCATCCTTCACTCTGATTTTAATGTGAATTGTGCACTTTTACGATTGTGCAAAACAGACTAGTTCGATTCATTGTCAAAACTCAGTAGTTCTGGATTGTTAATATCGTGGTTCAGCTTCAAGTTGTGGTCAGAATTAAAAATTAAAGAAAGTGTGGTTTGGCTTAGTTCTCTAGTTTCAAATGGCCAAAGAGGGGAAAAGTGTTAGACTTCACTTAGGAAAAGACAGAGGAAGTGGGTGGGAGTGTCACAAACTGCCCGTAGACAAAAGGATAAATACAGACAAACCTTTCTAAAAAACATAAGCATTGTCATACCAAATCTTTGATGCATCCCTCAATAATGTTCTCTGAAATTAATGTAAAATTTGTACATACTTCAAAAGTACCAGAACAGAGGACTTGAACAAAGTTATTGAATAGGGAAGTTATTCACACCTCAGCACTAGAGCACTCACACTGAGCACTAGACCATATCTTCTCTGTTGGTCAGGATGGTGGGTAAAAACAGTCTGTCTGGCTTAGCAGACTTTAGTTGTATTTAATAGGGGATTCATACACTTTTCACTCAAAAAACTAACAACACATTTTTAAAACTTATGGATTTTCTTTCTCTTTATTTTTTATACACATGCACACGCATCTATAGGAATAGATCAGGAATATTTTTCCACAAGTGAAACAACAAAAGTTGCCTGTGCAATATGAGTAATTCTTAGAACCACCTGTTGGCTTTGTCAGTATGCTGTATATCCTTGTGTGGGCAGGTATTTGTAAACACCAGCCTTCGTCATTCCCAAATTGAATTAAAATTCAGAAAAAGCAGAGATTTGTCATTCTACATTCAATAAAAACAAGTGCCTTCTCTTTTACTTTTATTTTTTCTTATTATTTTTCTTATTGTTCCACTGAACATCATACTCCAGGTTTTATGCATCCTAAAAGAACAGTGAAAATTATATGTTTAGTTAAGGTTTGCCACTAGTAGCTACAATCCTGTGGTTAGCCTGAAATTATCACCTGTGTTTTGATAACTGCTTCTCTGTCATCACAGATAGGCAGGTGCAAGGTTGCAGAAAACACAAGTCTGGAAGTGTAAACTAATTCATTCTTTCCTGCTTTTATTAACAGTTCAAGTGGACTCGATAGCTCAAGAGCTCAGGTAAGAACTCACGTTGTTTATTTTTTCAGTTTTATTTTCTGATTATATTGATAAATTCATACCAATGGTATTGTTATAAAATAAAGAATCCAGCAAATAATGCATTATGTAGAGTTTTAGCATAGATCTGACACAGGGTACTTGATGCAGATTCACTTTTTGAATGTATCAAAAATAAAAGCAAGATGTTAGCATTAATTGTGCAAGTATAATCAAAAGTAATGCAAAGTGGGCAGGATTCTGGTATGCTGTCTTTATTTTCAGCCTGTGTCAGGGCACACAACAACAGAGTATAGTTTCTGATCAGTCTTCAGTCTTTTTCCTGTAATAAGTATTACAGTATTTTAACATCTGAACATTGTAAGAGTTATTAAGCTTTGGTTTTGTTAGATGGCTTTTATAAAACTGGTAGTCTCTGTACACTACTGTGAATTCTAAATGCACAAGTGGTTCATTCTTCCTCAAGTACTTCTGAGGTTCAATATTTTATTGAAGTAGCAGAGAGTACTTTTCAAGTTTGCATAAAGCATAGCAGTCCATTCAAAACCATAAATTTTGCAAGGATATTCCAGATCACCAATAATCTAGTAAAATTTTAACTTTACTAGTTTAATATTACTAATGTGTGCATCAACTCCTAATAACTGGTCCAAGAGCTTAGAACAAACCCTGGAAAGACTGCTATATTATTCAGTACCAAATCTTCAAAAAAGAACATGTACCATCAAGTCAAGTTTTTCCTGGGACAAGTTCACTCTTCATGTTCCCCGAAGAAAATATTTACAGGTAGATGCAAATTCCTAGAATTATTAATGAAAATTACAACGAACTACAGCTCCAATATAAACGCTGAAAACATTTTTGCAAAAACTCTTAAGAGTTTTGCTTAAATTAATTTATTTTGCCTACACCCACTTTTCATCACATGCTACTGAGCTGCTTTCTTAACCACAGCAGGCATCTGAAGTATGTGCTTGTGGGTTCATCCATCTAGAGAACAGAAACATCATCATGTGATTTATTTGATCAATCAAAATGCCACTCTCTCTTAAGATAGGACATGAAATATTTACAGGAAGTTATCTGCAGTGAAGACATACAATATTTTAAGTTTTGTTTTATAATAAAACAGGAAATTATAAGCTGCTTATAGATATTCCACGAACAGAAGTGGAGGCTAACTTTTTGGATAAATTATTCATGGTGAGTCACTCATTCAGCTCTACTCTGGACCTCATTTTTCTGTATGGCTTCAGTTTCCTGAGATTTAGTGCTTCTCCTTTTTCCTCTGTGCATCCCTAATTTATGCACCAGAAGGATGCATTAATCCGAAGAGGCAGTCATCCAAAAATGAGGATGGTCCATGTGTTCCTAAGAGAAAAATGTTTGAAAAACAGAGGATATGCAAGTTTCTGCAACATCAGGGAAGCCGTAATTTATGCATTATCAATTACTATAGCTTTTCCCAAGCAATTTTGCTTTTCCCTGTGAAATACATGCTATCTTAGGAACTACTGTGTAACAGATTACTCTCTCTGTTAGAGGTGTGGACTACTTCCATAAAGAAACATACTTTGGTTCAAAACAGTGAGCTAAAAAGCCAACAAAGCCGTTGCCCAGTCCTTATCTTGGTATTTGTAGCCTTTTGGAAATGTAGCCTACGAATGGCATTCCTATTACTCATACTGATATTATTGTGGAAAAACTATTGAACGTTCCTCAAGAATTAAAGACTGAAATAGTCCGCTGTGTTCCCTGGATACAGATATTGGAACTACTGTCTTTTCTGACCAAGGTTCTAAATGCTGTGTTGGCTGAGAAATTTAAATCCATGTTTAATTAATTTCCCCTTTTCCCCTGGCTTATCCTATCTGACAAAGCGCTTTTGCACTCCTTATTGAGTTTCTGTTACAAAGTGCCTTGGGATACTTCTACATGAAAGACACTACATAAGCTTACATGCTCATATTGTATTGTTATTAGTTTCGTAACATTGATTGGTTCTAGAGCATTTGTTAGCCTTTTCTTATTCTGCAAGTTGTGTTTCACAAAAGTAGAGAATGAAATAAATGAAAAGCAAAACAAAGAGTTGCAATCACCAATTAGAGTCAATAATGCATGAAAATTTCTCTATTTTAAATTTCAGGGATTACATTCTTGATTAATGGAATTCAATGCCAAAAAATCTATTGATTTCAAGAAAGCCAAGATTTCATCCAGAAATCTGGCTAATGGTTTTGCTATCATCCATCTTTTCCTGAGAAATAGAACCACCTATCTACCTAAAGAGTATATTTTCAGAAAAACATCACCTTAAGGACCAAGTTGGGTTTTAGTATTTTCTGTTTAATAAAATAACTAAAATTTCTCTTGCACTGCACTGGGTTTTCAGAGGACAGTACTTTTCTTCCAGATACTGACCACATATACACAACTCCTGTTGAAGTCTCAAACTTGCACTGATTTCATGTAATTATATTCCTTAAGGAATGCAAAATTTCAATATCATATAAATAATTTTCTTTATATGTGAATATTATTAATACTGTTGTGTTATTAGTTCAGGTTTATAAGACTTTTTTTTACTATATCTACTGTATATGCTGTAACATTGAAGCATAATATGCTAAACTTATTAAGTCCTTCAAAATAGAACAGTTTCTCCTTCCAGTCTTAATTTATGAACAACATGGTTTAATTTTTCATTTAGGAATGTAGTGCTGTGGTGATTTCATTGGTAGCTAAACTACCCACAGGAAGAGGTGAATCTTTTATCACAACCTAAACATAACAAAATACAATACGTGGTAAAAGTGAGTGCCGAAGCCAGGATATCTCTGTCCCATACATTCAAGTTTGAATGTGACGCCTTTCGGGCATAACATCTCTGCTGTATCCATCTTTTGCAAGAAGCAGAAAGAAGAGGTCTTCTTCTAGATGTTTAGTCATGCACCACTGAAAGGACCAGGACCTTCAGCTGTGTTCAGGATTAGAATGAAAACCAAAGGGAAGTGAGGAATATTGGTGTGATGTATTCTCATTACTGTGTTCTATTTAACAGATGGGATACAGTACGATGAACCATCTGTAGGTTATGGAGTGGCATCTGGGTCAGACCAAGGAAGAGCAAATTGGATCAATCCAAGCATGGGATTACAAAAGCATAGATCAGTGTGGCTAAGTCCATATCTGAATAGAAAGGGTACCTATTCTGGATTAGATACAGGTAAAAACAAGCCTTTCTGGCTTCTGTCACTAATAATTAATGAAGATTACACAAGGCACTGGTGTTTCAAGTCATGGAGAACAGTCCTGCTCTTTGGTGGGAATAGTTACACTTCTCCTTAATCTCTGTAGTGTGGATCATTTCTTCAAAAGGACCGTTTCTTCAAAAGTCGAATTGTTCAGTGTGAATGTATAGAGATATGAGTATCTTGGTTTTAGTGGAGAGAGAATAGAGCAGAGCTGTCTGGATGTTTCTTGATAGAAGGAGTAACTGGACACTTCAGCTTTTGCTGCTGTCTCTCGATTAAGAGGGTGAGAAACCAGCAAGGCAACCCTGCAATCAAAGGTACTGAAGTATTTCAGAAGGTTTATGTTACTAAAATGTATTCCTTTTAACTTTATCCAAAATGTTTAAGAGGTATGTCAATATAAATAACAGTATTGACAGCATACTAAAAAGCATTTTGCTAACTGAAGTAGTTATAACTTATACTACAATCCTGAATATTTTGCTGGTTTCCTCTAAGTACCGGTAGATGATTCCGATTATATCTGAACTATAGTTTCAGACAGTAATGGAATGATGATAGACAGCTTGATAGACAGAAGATGATTTGGCCACGCAGGAAAAGTTCATAGCACGAAAGAAAAGAACTGTGCATGCCTAGCTGCATTTAAAAAGGAATGATTCATTGGTAACTCTTTTTGTGAGCTCCACAGATGGTGGAAGAAGTGGACACATGAAACAAAATCACACAAAAAGCCTTAAAGATATTCCTCAGTAAGAACTGAAATTATGATTGATTTGTGTAGCTATCACCTTCACAGTACTCTTATCCCATACCACTGCTTAAAAATGAGACAGAGGCTGAGAAAGCTGTTTGTTCCTAGCCTGCATCTGGAAAAACTGTCAGGTTTGTCCTTTGGGCTTGGCTTCTGTTTCCGCGGGAGTTGGTCGTAGACTCAAGATTTTCTGGAAACTGCTGGGAAAAAGCACATTTTTCATAATCCTGAATAAGCACATTTGGAATAGAATGAGGTAGACTTGCGTTTGCTGGTGACTCATCTGTCTCCCACTGGCAGAGAGTGTGGGACTTCCGCAGTCCTTAATGTGCTCTGCTGAAGCAAAGTGTGCCCCCGAGTCCAAATAGACTTAGTAGTAAATGCTAAATGAAGATGGTCAATAGTTGTATCTACTGCCAGGATATTTACCCTGATTTTGTGCAGACATGTCTGAGCTTGACAAAAACTCTTTTTTTTGCAATTGAAGATTGGGTGTTGACAGTGTATGTGCCCAGCTCTCCTCCCAGTATTCCCTATGATGGTAACTGGCTGCGACAGACTTGCACCAACTTCTCATTCAAATATTTCTCCATGATACATCTAGATTAGGCATTTCACCTGAGAAAAAGATCTGTGTCACGCTGATGCTATTGATAACTGATCTTCAGTTAAAAAATGGGCATTAATCTTAAGAGTACCTATTCCCAAGGTCTGAGAACAGAATGATGAGTTAAGAGTATCTACTGCTTGCTCTCTAGCTTGGAAAAGGAACTTCCTCCCTGCCCTAGCCATTGTAGAAATGGAAATGGTTATGGGGCTTTGAAAATATTAACCTCTGCCTCTTACTCCATGATTTCTGATATAATCAAGGCTGTCATGTTGTCATCAATCATACTTTCCTAAATTCCCAATAAATCTTGTTCATTTCTTATTCTTTTCTGACAACACTGTTAGGTTCTTAAGGAATTTAGTCTGGCGTGCTAGTCAGTATTCTCCTCAAAGAATCTGTGAAAATCTATGTTTTATGTTAAGGAAAAAGGATTTTGTAATTGGCGTTTGATAGAAAACATTGAACAGTGAAGCATAAACAAACATTGAACAATCAGTACGTGGTGCAGTTTACTGTGAAGCAAAGGTAAGTATATGCTGGTCACAGAACGAATAAAATAATAGTGCTGGAATTCACCTATCCTCATTATTATATCCTGTATGTCAACCATTCTCATCATAACTAATAAAACAAGAATTAACGTAAATTGTAATGGCAATGAAATTTATAGGTCTGTCGTGTCTAAGTTCCTCCCTTGTTTCCTCCTTCATCTTCCAGTTCCCCTCTAATTAGCCATCAAATTGTAAAATCTACAGTGTTGTCATTCCTCCTCTCCCTTCACTCTTCTTCTCCCTCCTCTCCTCTTCTCCACTCCCTTTCCTAAAGCTCTGATGAATTGATAGAC
Organism: Calonectris borealis; assembly: GCF_964195595.1. Classification (NCBI taxonomy): domain Eukaryota; kingdom Metazoa; phylum Chordata; class Aves; order Procellariiformes; family Procellariidae; genus Calonectris; species Calonectris borealis. The sequence goes on from NC_134313.1 coordinate 45,527,024, forward strand.
ATCAGGCTTTTTGCCTTTTTTGTAGTCCCATATGCTTTCATACTTCAGAAACAGGTTTTTCTTTCATTACTCTTAAACCAGTAAACAAGAAACAGTAAACAGGAAAAAAATAAACACAGAAATAAATTCAAAAATTCAAACATTTTCCGCCTCAAGTTTTCTACTTTCAAATATTCATGTGAGTGGGTTAAGGCTTGCATAAAATGTTTGGAACGGGTGTATAAAGAACATCAAATAAATGATTTTTTTTCCATTAAAATGTCATTCTTTGAATGAGATTATAAAAAGTAATAAGAATCTCCACTCTTAAAAACATTGTCATTGTTTCTGTGAAGAGAAATAATACCATATAATTCTGAGTGACCACAAGTAATGACTTTAACATTTTGCAAGTAATCCTGAGATTGACAGTTATTTGACTTAACTATTTAGTGAACTCTTCTGGATAACCATTAAGATGGTTGAAATTGGAACTGTATCTCATCCTCCTTTTGAGACACCTGTGGCTGGAGTTGTTAATTACGATGAATCATTTGCCTAATTCCTGTAGATATTAAAACCTTTTTGATCTGTGCACTGTGACCTCTACCTTTTCCTCCTGGTTTTGTTTAGAACATTTAAAAGTTGTATTTCATGTTCAGATTTCCATTTTAGTTTGATTTAGTTGATACTTTATGTGCATTTGCTTTATAGGTGACTTTTACAGCTTTCTTCAATAACAAATGCGTTAGATGAGTTTCTAGCATATTATAGGCCTTTTTTAACATCTACTATGTTCATTTCTAGCCAACTTCTTCAGTCTCAATGTCTCTTTTCTCTTTGTTATTTTATTTGATTGTGGGTTTACTGTTTTTCCACTTAAAACCACCATTTAATATATATAAAAAAAGCAATGATTAATTAGTTTCAACATGTTTGTTGAAACTTTTACTTTCCTGTGATAGTTTTATAATATATGTCAAATCCATTTCACTTTAATTGTGGCTGCTAGACTGGCAGATAGTTATTTACAGTTTTTTTCTACCTGAGAGCTTGTTGCATCTTAGAATGTTCCTTGACTTGAACTAAAACTTGTACGTTATTTAACATATTACAGGAGTCGTTGTCTTCCCCATCACAACTTCTGTGTTCATCAGCACACACTAAATGTTATCCTCCCAACCCTATACAGGAATTTAGAGTTGCATATGCCTTAATGCCTTCTGCTGGGTGACAGAATGCATCAGAACATTATAGCCCCAAATGGTTGTTTCCTCTTATGGCAGATCTTTTCTCTGTAGATGACCGCAAGTCATATAGAGATTGAAATGCCAACCGGTGACTTCTGCCTCATATATATCAATCACAAGTTAAATATTATGGCTGGCTGAATTGCTCTGTCTGACTGATGTCAAGGATGGATTCAGCCAAGCAAAAGCAAGCCAAAACAGACTGTGGGCAGCCTGGAGATAGCAAGGAAAGGAAAAGAATGCAGCCTTGGGACCTCCTGCTACGTTAAAAGGAGGTACTGTCTCCTGACAATGAATTGCTTACAGTCCCATTGCCTGTTGTCAAAAAAAAAAAAAAAGCTTTTCTTCTTTACGTCTTCTCTAACCACACTGTAGTTACCAGTATACTTTTTATTTACGCATTTACTGGCATTAGCAGGCTGACTACTCACGTGCAAGGCTTTCTGGATGCAAAGGTTGTGTGGATGATCTGTAGATTTGCCTAGAAACTTAATCCATTCTAAGCCAAATTTTTGGCTTGGGTCCCACTGGAATTTATTGACCTACTGAACCTGGACAGATTGAGTGAGTAAATGAAAAAGAGGCTAGGGAGGCTGGATTTGGCCTTGGGCATTCATTCATATTACTGAGTTTAAGAACTTCTTGAGCTCCATGCAATAAAAATTAAGTTTCCTCCAAACTGACTTTTACTAAAAATAACTTACCTGTTAGAAAAGGATCCAAATATACAACTCTAGCCACATAGAGTTATTGATCTATGAGCTATAGAATGACACTGTGAAGAAGTCATCTATTTCATTAACATAGTATTTCAATTAGAGGGCTTATGTGTGTTATTTTTTATATGATCTGAATATCCTTATGATCCTACAAGCTTGTAAACAGAAAACAAGAAAACCAGAGAAGAGAACTTAAATCTGTGCTGTCCTTCTCTGAGTTACCTTTCCTGTGGGGAGAACCCTGCTAAAATAGTAAACTAGAGATTAAAAAAAAAAAAAAGAAAAAGAGTTTTTTTTTTTTTAAAAAAAAAGCCTTTTCATGAGCCTATTGCAGCCTGAAATCATCCTTTAGCCTCAGGCATCACAGTGAGCTTGAGGCATGGGTAGATTTCACCATAACTGCATGCCTTTTCCTATGTTATTGCTGACTTACCATTGCTGCACTCTTTTTACGTGCTTCTTTTTATTTGCTCAATCATTTCACAGTCCAGTTGTTCTTTTTGGTCAGGTGGCCTATAACATTTAGTTTACTGTCTGAAACATCTCCAAGCTCAGTACATAATGACTCAACACCATTACCCACTTCTCCCCAGCCTCTTCTTATGGGGGCTAATAAATCCTCTTTCACCAACAAGGTAATGACAGCTCCTTTGCGTTTCTTATATGTCTTTTTTAAATAAAATATATCTTTTAATATCATGCTCCAGCCAGCTTTCAGTCATGATACCATATTTTCTCCACATTATTATCTGTCCAGTTCTGTTTCTTTTTTCCTAGCTAAACCTTTCATTTGTGTATATAGACAGACACTTTAATACTCCCAAGTCACTGAGCTTATTTTGCTCTATATTAGTGTTCATAAATATGAATTTCCCTTTTATCTTTCTTCCCATCTATACCCCACGTGCATTCCTTTCATCTTGATTCAGCCCTGGACTGAACTTCTCACAACTCTGGCATTTTAGAAAAAGAGCATTTCCCGTGTATGGCAGTAAACTTTTCTGTTTGTAGAAACCCCTTTAACTCTGGAATGATTGCTACAGTGCACAGGAAAAGCCCCTGTCCCTTTCACCGATGCAACTTGTAAACCAAGTGTATGGGTTTGTTAGAAAGGGGTGAAATGCATTTTTTGTGTTGGGTGTGATATTAAAAAATGAGAAACAGTCAGATTTTCTTTAATTCTTACTGGAGTAAGTCGTGCTAGTTCCGAGCTTCTATTACAGCCAATTCACCAGGTCTAAATGACAAGCAATTTTTTTGGACACATTTTATTGGTTTAAATTCTTCCAATTTTAATGCTTAAAAATGTTGATGGGATGAGATTACTTTTACCTGATGAATTCTCTCCAAAATAATTTTTCAGGAATTCCCAGCTGGAGCTATTTTCCAGATTCACCTATGCTGAATCTGTGAAACATAACACACTCCGTCATGGAGTCCAAATGTTGTAGATTGTCTAAAAGTTACAAAATACAAGAAAACGTTAATGTCAATAACTCTGACTCCAGATTAGCAATCAGGGCAAATACACGTTTAGCTTCTTGTCAATGATGAGAACTCAGCGGTCCTTTCCAGGACTAGCCTGCAAAATTTCACATCAGAGTTCTGTTAACAAATGGTCTTTTTTAATATTTTCACATAGAGCCATACGTTTTCATTGGCATAATGTTTGAATATATTTGAATACTTATAAGAATTATTTAAAAGAATCAGAAAGAAACCCCTTTTTTTTTTTCTGGTTTAACTCAACCTTAGACTGTCAATGAACTGTAGCTCAATCCTTGATTACAATTTTCTCAGTTGCACAGTCTTACTCCTTGAAGTTCTTCAGCTCGTCAGTGTGTTGCCACCTATAACTTGTAAAGCAAGCAGTTGCTTCTGGACATGTGCAATTTCCCCACACCTAACAATTCACAGCCTTTCTCGCTTTTACTTTTTTAGATGGGTAGAATGGTCATTTCATTTCACCTGTGCTCCAGCATGTTCCACTATTCAGGGAGAAATTCATGGACATACGAAACATCTGTAGGCACAGTTTCATATCCCACTGAGTAGAAAAATGTTTGGAAATGAGAAGTATAATTCAGGATGGAGCATGAGAATACAGTGTTGTAGAAATCCTGAGAATGTATGCAGTCCATACAGCAGACAAGATAGAAAGTATTGTAAAACTTACAGATCTTTCTAAGAATGAGAGTTGAAGGGTGCAGAGATGGGGTGAAGTCATTAGAGCCTTCTCTTGAACTGCCATTCTCACTGATGAAAAGCATCTCATCAAATATCTTCCTAAAAAAAAAAAAAAGAAGAGATTAATCAAGAAGTCTATATTTAATACACAAGCCATTTTCTTTATGTCCTTTGAGAGACTTTGCTTAGCTTCATATCTAGCACCTATATGGATTTAAGAACAGAATGCAGTAAATGGAATTACTGTTCAGTTGTCATTTTTCCAAAGGCATAAACCTTGTAGATTTTATATTCCAATATCCATGGTCTGAAGTGATGCAATTTACTTTCTTCCTTTTAGAAAACATTCTTCTCTCTCTATGTATAAAATCTATGACTAATCCATGTCTTTTAAAAGTAGCTTCTATCTAGTTTTCTGAATCTAGGATTTGTCTTTGTATATAGTTAGAATATGTGAATTCTTTCATTTTCAGTAAGTAAGTTCATGGCATCAGAAACACCACCCTAGTCCTTGCAGACCTGACTGACTTTGTGGATTTCCAGTCTTTCTGTGGAGACTCCCAACTTCTGGCTATGAAACAGTGAATTAATACCTTTTTTCTGTCTGTTCCCACTTTTAGAGCAACTGAGCTGAGAACACTATCACTCTCGCTTCCACTGAGCTATAAAATTTACATGCACTCTTTGCAAACAACAAGGGTTAGGTAAGGAAAAGGAACATAAATCTGACTGTCTTAACCTGAAGACAAAGCAAACAATTGAGTCATAGTCGCTCTCCACCTTCCTCCCCAACCACTGTTATCCATCTGAAGTTGCTGTAATTAGCAGCATCATTTGGGTTTTCAGTTGCAATGATCAGACTACCAATACTCTCTTTCTTTGAACTCCAACATTCCAGCTCCTTTCATGAACCTCCGTCATTCATGGTTGATATAAACAATAACATCAATGTCATTTCAACTGACATGCGATCTGTCCTAGGAGCAGATCATCCCCTTTCTGTACCCAGAAATTATTCTGTTAATAATTTCTCCTGTCCATCATCGGCTTATGAGGAGCTCAGGATTTTTGTGTGATTTTGGGGGGATCAGATACTTTCAGCTATAGCCTAAACCTTTGAAAGCCATTGTGCTAGAGAGTTGGACAGAATCCAGCTCATCTGTTTCTTAGAGAACAAGCTGACATAGAAAAGGACTAAGGTGGGGAGACATTCTGAATTTATGTTCCTTTTAGGTACCTCTGATTCAGCACAGTCTTAAAATTCTTAGAAGCAAGCCCAACCATGACAGACATTTGTAAACTACTGGTTCATCTGTGAGTGGCAAGTGTCCCTGAACCTTCGAATACCAACTTTTCCCTCCTGTAAGGAAAATGTAGTATTTGACTTCTACAGTGTCCTAGGGCACCTGCAAGTTTGTGAACAAAACCTGATCAAGGCCTAAAGCATCTGGCAACATCTTTAATCACAATATGATTAAGGAGTAGTTAGGCTAACCTTCTCCTTGTAATTACTGGTGTGAAGTTAAATGGTTCTGTGTATCAGAAGAGGATGTCTCCTTTAATTGTAATTCAATAGTTTAACGCTTACTTTTGTAGTATAGTTAAGCAAACAGTCAAAAGGCAATTCAGGCTAAGAATTTAAAATCATTTGCTCCACAAACTAAAATGTTCCATTAATTGTTCTTGCACAAACTCACATGAGGAGTGGGCTCCTTAAATAGCATTAGACAATAAATGTAAGTGCCTTGATATTCAAAGACATTTATTTTCTCTCTTGAAGTTAAGGAGTGTACATGAGATGCAGTGTGTCCTGTTATTATTTTACATGGCGTCCATTACAGGCATTAGTAAACACCAGTTGTCAGGCTGAACGCACCCCTGGTTTTACCCACTATGGCAATTCTTCGCTCTGTTATCATGCTTTACCAATCTGCAGGCTGCTGTGAAAAAGAAAAAAATCCCCAGAGCTCTGGAAGTCTTGCCAACAGATTAAGAACAAAAAATCCTTGCTGGCTACAAAGTGGTTAAAGGTCAGGTTAAAGGCTTGACAAACATGTCACTTAGATGAACCAATTACAAAAAGATGAGCATGACAATTTTTAGCAGTAGGAAAAGCTGTTTAGGACTGCTTAAAACCTCTCTCTTTCTTCTGAGGCATTGCTTTGTGGTAGGGAGCCAATGCACTGTTCTGCCTGTATTCTACCTGTGTCTGCCCACACCATCGAAGATATACTCTGAGCAGAAATAAAGGAAAGAAAAGGACCCAGTAAATCCCCCCAAAAAAGTATTTAGGTATGAAATACATATGAAAGATTTATCATGGGCTTTTTTTCAACACAAGCAAGCAGGTCTTAGATTTTAACCTCTTGGCTCACGCTATGATAACTGACATAAGACTGGTTTTGGTAACCGAGTCATTGACTAAAAAAATAATAATAAAAAATCTGCTCATTATAGATAGTACTAAAATGATTTATTAGTCATAAAATTTAAGTACAGTTAAATTGGGGGAAAAAACATGTATTGGCTTTGGGCTCATAACAAAAAGAGCTTCTCCTGTTTTATGAGCCTCAGATTACCAAATAACCTTGACAGCTGAATCAGTGTTCCATGACAACAAGCAGGCCATTGATAAATAGCAACAAAACTATTAGATGTTGAATTTATGAGATGAGTAATAGAGAAGCTAAATTATAGGTTTACCATTTGACGAACTACAGCTTGACAAATCTGTTCTAACTTACGTATGTGTATGAGTGCATGTACATAAGCAAAAGAGAGAAATAGAAACTTTTTAAGACAAAGGTGAATTTGACATACCATGAATGTTGCAAAGGCATAAATATATTCTTTTCATAGTAGTTAAATTCCCAGTGTCCAAATAATTAACAAATCATGTGTAAGTGCTTTAAAAAGTTACCACTTGTGAAGTTGTTTTCTGGTTTTATTTTCATTTTTACGTTTAAGCACTGCAAGGTAGAAAAGAAGGGGAATTGCTGGCAAATGGTAGATCTTTAACCTGGCTCTTGTAAACTAATAAATTCCAGTTAAAACTCAAAACCAGCGGTTTAAAAAGTCACCAGCAAAAGCAAGAGTATATTCTGCTGGAGTTGAAAAATGCCTTCCCAGCTTACGGAGAGCAATTTGCACTTCCTAGGAAAGAAGCAATAACTGCATTTTGTCATCTTCCTGTAATCAGAGTGGAAGGCGTCAGGAAAGATTTTACTTAAAGTTGAATCTCATGTATTCACTTATTTTAAAATGATGGGAACTATAGAGGAAATCTGGGTGAGAGGCTGCTTGTGTACAGAAAAAGATACAATAAGGACAAGCTAATGCATCAGTCTTTCATAGAGGAGAAACTTTCTAACATGAGCAATGTTCTTCCAGGCAGATTTGTGGGCCTCCTGTCCTGACATTGATGCAGCAGCTTTTGATTTACTGCTGGAAACTGTGGTAGTTACAGTCCAGTGGGATTCTTGTGCTCTCATTTCCCAGAGCAGATCTGCAGGTGGCAGGTGGCAGCAGTACCACCGCATGGTCCTGACTGTGGTCTGCTAGCATCTGAGTTGGGCTGTCTTTCACAGTTGTGGTGAAAAAACAGTGTATTTAATAGCTGTTGTGCCAGGCCACAGCGGTGGGCTTATAACATCACGTTACTAGAAAAAGATTGTACTTAGTGAGCAAGAATACAGCAATCAACTTAGCGTCTTACCATGTTTTCCCTTAACTTGACTGGAAGATACACAGTAATCAGATAAATTACAGGATTAAAGCTGAAGAGCTAGATGAAGTTCTGTGACCTGTGTTGCACAGGAAGGCATACTAGATGATCTGACTGGATCTTCTGTTCTAAAAATCTATTAATTATGCTTGTGTAAGAAACATCTGTAGCTTCGTCTAAGGGGAATTAAACACTGGAAATTCATCTTGTCCTAAACACCCTCACAGTAGCTACTGGAGGCAAACCTGAAGCTTGACAAATAAATGAGAAAGATCAAAAGCAAACCTAGTGAAGCTTTTGGTTGATAAAAACAATTGTGTGTGAACGGTTTTCAAACATTTGTCATTTATTCAATTTTCCCGAAACAACATGAATGGTATGAACTGCCCTTCACAAATATGAATTAAGAAACTCTTGATTATATTTTCTTAGAGATAAATTATGCATATTTGTCCACACCACATCCATCCCTGATGTCTGTTATATGGGCTTCATTTCCAAGGGGATGCTTATACCATTGTGATTCTGACCTTTAATATGATATTCATGTTATCTTCTAGTCATAAACAGAGAAATAACATAGAAACCATAATATATTCCACTACAGCAGGTGCTTAGCATCCAGTATTCCTGATGTCCATAGCATTTTAGCTTTCAGAAGATCAAGAATATCCACTGTGTTTAGGATGCATATGGTAGAATTTTAACATTCCCCCTAAAATGCAGATCCTCCTATTTCTGTGTCCTTCATGTTTGCAAGGATGGATTGCCAAAAATGGGTATTTTTTTTTAACAAAAAGCTCAAGTTAGTCATATGCTTTCATCCAAAACAATCAGAACCTGAGCCAATTTAGTGCACATAAGATACCTTGGAAGGATTAATTTATGCTGTTGAGCTTGTAATATGTGTAACCAATAGGAGTTCTCTGCATACATAGATTTTTTGCAAATCTCGTAGCTAAGTCAGTGAGCCAAATGCAAAATCCAACACCTAAGGGCATCGTGTAGATTTGTAATGCACCCTGGGGGTGCCTAAGGTCGAGAAACCATTGAGTGGATTACACAGATTCATATATGTAGTTTTTTCATCTCTGACAGATATAATATGAGCACTATTATTCGTACTACATAAATTTCTTAGAACACTGTGTGTGAGAGAACAATGAAATCATGGCAAACCACTTACACAAAAAGAGGGTTGAAGGTTCAGGCCTCCCCCTTGTGAGGTGTCGTATGATGTAACATCTATGCGACATACAAATCAGCTGCATGGCAGCAAAGGCTTTGCTAAATATCTGTAGAAGCAAACTAATATGCAGATCAATATGTGGATCTTATAGGAGCTGAAAGAAGTATCTGCTAAAATGCTTCCTCTTTAAAATATTGCCCTCTCTTCTGAGGTCGATCATCTGAAAGTTATGCATCTAGACTGGGCAAGGCCTTTCCCAGGGGATGGCTTACCCTGTTTATCAGATAGATCTGGTTTTAAGTGGGATGAATTCGCAGCCCAGAAGGCCAACTGTATCCTGGGCTGCATCAAAAGAAGCGTGGCCAGCAGGTCGAGGGAGGTGATTCTGCCCCTCCACTCTGCTCTAGTGAGACCCCACCTGGAGTACTGCGTCCAGCTCTGAAACGCTCAGCACAAGAAAGACATGGACCTGTTGGAGCGGGTCCAGAGGAGGGCCATGAAAATGATCAGGGGGATGGAACACCTCTCCTATGAAGAAAGGCTGACAGAGTTGGGGTTGTTCAGCCTGGAGAAGAGAAGGCTTCAGGGAGACCTTATTGCAGCCTTTCAGTGCTTAAAGGGGGCTTATAAGAAAGATGGGGACAAACTTTTTAACAGGGCCTGTTGCCATAGGACACAGGGTAATGGTTTTAAACTAAAAGAGGGTAGATTTAAACTAGATACAAGGAAGAAATTTTTCACAATGAGGGTCGCGAAACAAGTTGCCCAGAGAGATGGTAGATGCCCCATCCCTGGAAACATTTAAGGTCAGGTTGGACGGGGCTCTGATCTCATTGAAGGTGTCCCTGCAAGGAGGTTGGACTAGATGACCTTTAAAGGTCCCTTCCAATCCAGTTCTATGAATTGCCCTCTGGAGGAGTCTTTTTCCAGAGTCTATATAGAGACCTGAGAAGAGCTTAAACTAGGCATTTATGGCTGAGTTAATGAAATGAAACCAACCCTTGGGATTGGTATTGAAAGGGGGACCCATATTGCAAAATTTTCTGAAGGTACAGTGTGTTTCACACAGGTTTTATGCTGTTGAACTCAAGGTGTGCGATTGGATATCCATACTGATGTAAAGATAATGGAGCCAAAGGCTCAGGATATTGTAGTATAACTTGTGGTATATCTTTTCCTCTTAGCTGTTTCTCTGGATTATCAACCCAGACTACAATTTTATTCATCCTTTCCTGGGTGTATTTATTTTACTGCAGAGCAGGGCTTAGATTAGCATATGCTTATTTAGGGTTAAGGATGTTGGGTTATGGCTTTTTTGGTTTTGTCTTCCTCCTCATTCTGCTTCCCCTAAACAGATTTTGGCAGCAGTGAAAAGAAATGGGACTTGCCTGTGCCCTGAACTTCGAGTACATGAGCTAAAATTAAATATCCACTAAACACAACTTGCTGAAACTGCAAGTGAATTAATATTTTGTCAGTCCTCACTTTTATACTTAGAATTAAACTAGAGGATGGTGCTATTTTTTAAACAATTTACCCCTCACTTCTCCCACTTTTTTCTCTGTCATTGCCGATTGATCATTGCAGTGCCTACAAATGCTCCATGGCTAAGAAGAGAAAAACTGAAGAACAGATATCAGGTGTTCCCGTCAACAAAAGGAAGTCCCTGTTAATGAAACCCCGCCACTACAGCCCGAGCTTGGAATGCAAAGAAGAAAATGAAGACAGGACGGATTTACAGGAAGAGATCAGTGTCCTTGAACGCAGCTCAACGCCAGGTAGTCGTGCAGTGTGGCTCCGCTTGAACCTGAGTTCCACAGGAAGGGAGATATGAAAGAGTGTTTTCAAAAAGGATGCAGAATGTGTTTGACTTCTAGCAGAGTTGGAATGGTTCATTTCTGCTTAGGTTTAACCATCGTACTTCCAATTATTTTGTACAATAACACCTCCTGGGGTCTAGTAAATGCTTTTTAGGTCACACAGAGAGACAACTACTGCAGCAGGTCAGATATGGAGCAGCGTCTGCTTCTCCACTAGCTCTGTCAAAGAACAAGGTTAAGCCCACCACTGAGAAAAACACATTTATGAAGAGCAGATTTTCACTGGAATATATAGAGCTCTTAGGAAGAAAAAAAAACGCTTAGCAAAACATTGTTGACTTTAACATTTAGCAAAGCAATTTCATGCATGTGACTGCTACGTGTGTTCTGTTTAACACGATTATTAGACTCAGCACTTTTATACTTGTTATTCCAACTCTGCTAAGCCAAACATGTCCAACAATTTATAGAAACTTCTACAACGTGTATGCTGGAAAATATGGAAGAGGATGAGGATACAGAAACATATAGCTACAGTATGTCTTTATTGCTCTTTTTTTCTAATATATGTTTATATATATTCAAAATGAACAAAAAATATCAAACTGAATTGGCTGTGACATATTTGTTTAGGAAGTCCTGCACAAATCGTTAATCGGGCAAGTGAGAAAATGTCAGTGGAATACCTTCTGCAGTTGTTTTAAAGGGAGGAGTCATCAGTATTTAACAAATGTCAAGATAAAAGCAATGTGATCTGGCACTGGGAAATTAGTAATCGTAGATAATATGAAAACAGAATGAACTTATATTCTACTCAGTTGCTGGTTGCTATGGGATTTTAAAGGTAATTTATTTTCCACTCAGTTTCTTTGTATCAAATATTTTGGAAGGACAGGGTGCTAGATAATCCCATCTATGCTCCCTTTCCCACAAAAGGTTGGACCAGATGATCTTTGGAGGTCCCTTCCAACCTGGGTTGTTCTATGATTCTATGATAAACTAAGATTAGGAATTTATATCTTTATCCACTCTAAATAGAATTTCCTTAAAAACAAAACAAAACCCCCAAATTTTATACACATGAATACCATAAAACACATAGAAGAAGAAGAAGGGTGGCTTTCAGATTAAAGTCATATCCTGCTTCTACTGAAATCAGTGGAGATCTTTGTGTCATTTCTATACGGCAAAAATTTCAGCCAGTTGTGACTTCTAAGTCTTCTAGGAGGAATCTCTCCCAGGGCTCTGATCCCATCAGCGTGAAAGCCTAGAAGGGAGCTCGCTCTTCAAACAGAACATTAATTAACAAGGTGATACCCAACGTCTCTGTCTTTTGGGTGACATTGCTAAGCTAAATTCATCACGAAAAAAGCTCCATGGTTCTCAGTGCCTGTTCAGCCTGCAAGGAGTGTTTCTATCTCCTAACACCAGAAGGGAAGCTGTTTGAGTAAGAGTTCCTGTGTGGTTTTTTTTGTTTGGGGTTTTTTTTTTTTGAGATAATAGATTTTAGCTAATTTTTCTTGTACTGATTCAGCCTGGTTCCTGGCCATCCAGAGCTGCCCTCAGTAATGTGTTTTTCCTTCCCTTTTGTCTGTTCACTGCACAAATTGAAGAACTCACTGAAGGGAAAGTACTATGATGGATGTAAAGGTAGAACTTGTGCCACATACAGATGAACTTAAGTGATTTAACTGGTTCTTTTTTTTAAAAAGGGCAAGTATTGGGCCAGGTCCACTGATATAAATGTAGGGGAACCCTATTTGCATCCAGGCCTTCAGTCAAAAGAAAAAAACCACTTGATTTCAAAAAGATTTATTTGACATCAGTGAGATTTCTCCCAAACTGCTTGTGTCAATGATAATACAACCTATCCCTTTTGCATTAATTTTGCCAGCTACAAAACAAATTTCAGCTAAAGCATACAGCTGGTCTGGGTATGTAGGTTTACTTGTAATTTCCTAGTGTAATATTGCTCATTTTATTATGAACTCATGATTCTTGTCCGTTGATCAGTTAATGCTTCAGTTCATGGATTGATGCAACTGTAAACTAAGCTGAGTTTTGATTATTTTTAAGTAAATTTACAGTCTGTAGAACTGAAAAGCAAAGCTGGGACAGCTGAACCATTAAGGCTGGTTCAACAACAAATTTTTAAATATTGCATTTAAAAATTGCTGATTATTTAAGGAGCAAAAATCTGTTATCATACATTTATATTATTTTTCATCTTTCACCCAGAAAAATAACTGTTACTATAATCAAGTTTTGTTTGTTTTGCTTTGTTTTGCAGGGACATTTCTTTTAAAACTAGAACTTCTTACTTTTTGAAATGACCCACTGATGAGATTCTGTTATTTTCCAAATGGCAGAAGAGCAAATAATAAAAATACATTTGACTAAAGTTGGTTATAAAGCCACATCATCATTCTTGCTTGCTGAGATGTGAAAAGACAGCAGACTTCTTTATTCAGAATACTGCAATGTGTGTGGTACTAGACCAGCTGCTAAAAAGTTACACTAAGGTTTACAGACATTTTTTTTAAACACAACTTTATGCACACAGTGCACAAGGCCACCTCTCCCTGCATGAGTCCAATTTTCTGAAGAAGAATAAGAATTAATCAATATTTTCTTTTAACATATAACAAACAGTTGAACCAAACAATTATGTAAACTGGAAATGACCCAAAATGCTAACAGTTTGGCAGCAGTAAAGTGAAATGCATTGTGGTGCACATGTGCATTTTTGTCCCCCTTTTCCCCTCCACAATAATCTGCACTTAATAGGAATATTTTAAACTATGTAGCTAAGCAACAGAGGTAATTGTTGCTTTCTAGAGCTTTTGTTAGGCACTCTAACACAGCCCAAATATGCATAATTAGGTATAATGTCTATAAATCATTATTGTACACATGTGGGTAGTTAAGTGGATTGAGAGAATAGTTCAATGAATTGGATATATTCACTGAAAATGCTTTTTATTTGTTTTCTGTAGTTCATAATACTTTAAAATTATCATAACCCTTTACACTTTCTCTTAATAGCTCACTGTGTTATTGAGAGAAACTTCATTTGCATTTTAGACTATGCTTAATTTATTATTTAAACCTAGAGTTCTTCTGATTCAGGAGAGGACAGACACGTCTTATGAAATAGTCTGTGCTTCTTTATTCATCCTCCTTTCTAGGAAGTAAAATGTTAAATTTTTCAGTTTATGTTGAATAGATCCCAACAAAAGAATGTACCCTATAATCAGCATTATTGAAGGGGCTAGTGTTGTGACTAAATTCTTCCCTTCATCCAAAAATGCTTTTAGTTACTATGGCAATATTTACTTGATCCTGGCAAACCAGTGTTGATTTTAGAGAGATAATTACCAGAAAGGAAGATGATGGAGATGTATTTTTGAGTGTCCTTGTCAGAGGAAATGTTTATAAAAAATTAAATGAGATACAAAAGGCATATTGTCTTCCACACTGACAACCTCTCCTACATGCAGCCTTTATTACCTGCCGGCTGCTGCTTTTCTTCTGAAGAAAGATGTTTATAAAGATAGGATGCACTTCAGTGGTGTCTTTAACAAGTCCTTTATGAGTCTGTACATTACAAGCATTTCTGTTTGCCTGTGCATGACCTGATCTACCACTTAATGTGGCAGTTGCAATAGTGACCAGGAGCTTGCCCTTTGTGAAGTATTGAGGTTTTTTCCACCAAGGTCTCTCATAGCATCCGGGGTGACTGGCAAAGTAATCAGGGTCTATTTTGAGAAAATATTTGGGAATCTTAGATGACAGAAAAGTGAAAATAGATCAGAGGAATTTTAAAATGTGTGTGTGTGTGCTTGTATATATATATTTATGCATATATTATGTAGATTGTGTGTATATATGTAGTATCTATCTGTATATGACACATTATATTTATTTGAATGTATATGAATGTGTGTGTGTTCTAAGATAATATATGTCTTCACCATCAGTGAAAAATAGCAACATATTTATTTCTCATATAGCTTGGGAGCTATAATATAAAGTAGATATAGTCTTGGAAGAGCTTTTCTTGATGCTACAAGCCGTCATTTCAAACATAGCCTTGGTGTGAATTCAATCATTTCAGAGTATCTTTGAGTAAAGAAATGCCGATTGGTAAATAAATATCTTCATATCACTTCTACAAGATACAAAAAGCAGTTATTCTTAGATATTTTTCTCTTGCTTTTTTTCTCATGCAGAGGAAAGTACTCCGAAATCAGCTGAGGAAACCCCTCATTCAGGTGGGCAAGAAAATTCCAGTCAAAGAAAAGATTACTCCAGCTACCAAGATGCCGTGGCCAAATCTTTGATGAACATGGGAAAATTAGCAAAAGATGCACCCAGTCAAACAGTGGCAGAAAATCTAAATGATAGCGGCATTCAATCCTTAAAAACAGAAGGTGATGACACTGATGAATGTTACATGATTAACTCAGCTGAAAGAAAGGAAAAGACTGTTATTTCTGACCCCAAATACTGTTCTTCTGAGGAAAATGAAAGTAACTCTGAAATTATGGACAACGAGTGGGACAGCTCCTCAAATTTCTCAGAAGAAACTAGTGTAAAGCCCCATGTAACTCAGAAGTATATCGTAGAGTGTAATCAACCCAGCGTACTGGAAGTCCCAGAAATTAAGAAGGAAGAGGTAGAATTTGGCCCTTGCGAAACACTTTGTGACTCAGAAACAGAGCTAAGAGCACCCCAGGAGTCTCACCCAGATCCTTTCGAGAAGAGAATTCAGAATCCCTTCCCTGAAAGTGAAGAAGATGACAACGAGTGCCTGTCAGAAACCACAGAAGTGTCAGTTGAGCTGGACAAATCAAAAGGGAACTTGAGTTTGCTAGAACAAGCAATTGCTCTGCAGGCAGAGCAGGGGCATGTGTTTCACAGCACCTACAAGGAACTGGATAGGTTTCTTCTGGAGCATCTAGCAGGGGAAAGGAGACAAACCAAAGTTATTGACATTGGTGGGAGACAGATATTTAGCAACAAACGTAAGGAAGAGTTTTTGGCTGTTCTTACTGGCTTAGGCATTTATCCTGTGACTGATAGAGGATTCTGAGCTGGGTTTTATAGCAACAGTAAAGAATCTGGAATTTAGCTGGTAATTTTGTCAATTATGTACCTTCACACTAGTGCCTTACATCTAACCAGGTTAAATGCTAGGTACTTGGCTTCCTGCCAAACCGCTATGTGAAGTGATCAGTAATGGGTACTAAAAGGGCTGTGTAGCTGGCACGGACACTCCTTCTCCTCCTTTTCCTCCTCCTCTACCTCCTCCTCCATAGGACACTAATACATACCTCCTAAATTTCAGCAGCCAAAAGAGAAGGCATTAAAACGGTGCTTAAGGAAAGGCTAGGGTGAAAAATTGGCCTCTTCCAAACATACCACCTAATTCCTAAGCCATGTGTTTTCTGAGTTCAGTCTACTTCATGTATCAACATTACATTTTGCTACAGCCAGCACTTCTGAGCCAGGAAAGCACAAGCCGTGCTCTTCTGTCTCATTCCCCATCAGCAGAATTACCAGTAAGTTCCAAAATCTTTATTGTTTCTGATGGTTTGTGGCATCCTACAAAGCTGTAGGAACATTGCTCCATTTTTGGTACTTAATCAGGCTTCCAGAAGTGGAGATTTAAAAGATTTGGGTTTGATTTGTAAACTGGGCTGTCTCATATGAAACTCCTCAATTGAGGATAATTACAGAACATCAAGAGATGTCATTTTATAAGCACACTCCCTGCTGTAGTAATTAACAATACATTCATATGTCCTTTGACTTTTCCTTTTGGGCTTCCAAATATACTGAGGTCACCCCAGCATTGCTGCAATTTCTGCTTTTGATAAATGATTTACTTTGGTATTTCTAGTGTTACTTTAGAGTAGTCCCTGTGGACATTGCAAATATTATGGTAGTTTAGTTGTCTAAAGCATTTAGTGTATAAGATAACTGTCAAGTTTTTTTAGGAGTTGCAACTATGAAATATTTCCTGTAATATTTGGGAAGAATATGCATGCATCACATTTTTCTGTCTCAAGCAGTCTTTTCATTAGAATGTCCTAAGCTCTCCATGCATGGTATTAGTCTACCTCCTTGCTAAACTACATGAACCTTTATTTGCTCAAATGACTATGGCATATGCAGGAATTTTACAGATACCTTTTCTTATCCTGAGACCAGCTGTGTTCACCACCAGTTGGTGTCAGTGTGACTTTCTCACAGCACACATAAGAAGGAGCAGTGATGGTAAGCATGGCAGAATCTGGCCCTTCCTGATTTGCCTCATATTATTATTAGCTGTAATTTGCAGGTGAGTTCAGAGGTAACACTCATGTAGGAACAAACTAGGCTTTGTTCAGGTTGTATAAACACCATATGATTTTAGTCAAGGTAGTATCAGGCACATAATTTTTTCACTTTACATAATTAACAGGGTTTTATTTCTAAAAAATCCACCATCAAATCCATCAGCTCTTAATTTTATTTCTTGGATTCTACATCAGAAAAACATGGCTTAAATTTATATTTTTCCATCTTTTTAATGATAAACCTTTCCAATTAATGGGGGAAAAACTAAATCATATTTCAGGGTCCCTCTTTATTTTCTGTCCACTATTGCAGCACTTTCCATTTGCAGTGATTCTAAAAAGCTTGTGGTCTCCTGTTGATGCTCAGTCTATTTTCTTTCCTCCGTATTTCTTTTTTTTTTTACCTAAAGTCTTGCCAGGGAGTTTAACCCTCATCTGTCTCTGGCGATCCTCTCCCTAAGCACGTCCTACCTCGCGGTCCAACAAAAGGAGCTTGAAGGAGGCTGCTCCCTGTGCTGGCTGCAGCTGTTTTCTCCCCCAGCGCCGAATGCTGTTGGCAGCCAATCACAGATGGAGCTAAAACCATCCTCAGCAATTTATGCGGCCACTTCCTCCAGATTTCTCACAAGAGGATTTCTGGACCAGAATTCATTCCTTTCTCGCCCAGACTTTTGATCCTGCATTGGAAATCAAATAAAGGCTTTCTGACCAGTGCTTCTTGCACAATTCTAGGTGCTTGAAACAAAAATTGGGAATGCGCTGCGGCCATTACAGAGTGGTAGCTGTGGGGCTGGGCTGAGACCTCGCCTTTGAAAGGGTATCGGCTGCTCCATGTTTTCACTGTCGTTGTGGGCTGCTCCACAAAGCGGCATTGCCATGTGTACCAGAGGGAGCTGCTTGCCTTGCCTCTCAAATGTAAAGTGGCATGTATTCAGTTTCCTAACAAAGAACCTACAGCCTAGAGATCTGCGATATTTAAGGAATGGCTTCTGGTTGAAATGCTTTTTGTTTGTTTGTTTGTTTGTTTCACACCTCAGCTTTTATTTGGTCGTCCCAGCTTCCTGGAGTCTGACATTAACAGAGTAAAAGATTGTTTCTGCTTTTTTATTTATTCCTTTATAGATCTTGCTGTTGGCTGATGCTGCCAGTTTTCTGGCTTATTGGATTGTGGCTTCTGTCCTGTTTAAGGTTCTGAATGGAATAATGACACTGCAATCCTAAAGCTATACAGTTTAGCACATAAATGGCATATTGGGAGGAGGGAGCCGTTGTTTAAAGGACACAGTGTGAAAACATAAAGTGATGCTTAAATCACATACATCTCTGTTAAAACTTTGTGTAGGAATTACATCTGAAGTACAAAATAGAGAGTATCACGCTGCTAGGATCACTCTGCTGAGTGCAGACAGGGGCTAAAGCCAAACAAAATCCTATCTGATTTCTCTGCAGATTCACCCAGGCCTGAAAAGAGAGAAACCAAATGTCCCATCCCAGGATGTGATGGCACAGGGCACGTGACTGGGCTGTACCCTCACCACCGCAGTCTCTCAGGCTGTCCACATAAAGTTAGAGTGCCACTAGAAAGTGAGTATCATCACCCTGCAGTCCAGAATAACAGTTGGATCTGGCCCGGTATTGTGGGTAGCGTGTGCTCATGCTGGAAAAGAAACCCACTTTTTCTGGGTGAGATTGCAGAATAAGGTTGAGAGAGGAGCCATTGCACCTTCTTTGCCTGCCAGCTCTTAGTCGCAGTTATACTTCCCACACTTGTGAAGCTCAAGTACTCCTTAGCAGTAGCATTACAAACAGCAGTAGGCTCCTCAGGTGGACTGGGAAGAGTAAGATCAGAGCCAAACTATCCCCACCCTGCCAGCAGACCTGCATGTCGTAGTCTTATGAATCTTCAAGATCTTGCTTCCCCATCCTTTTGCTAAGGCATGCAGCACAGAAATCACCTGCTTGTTTCAGAGCTGCGACCTGATTTGCAGTAATCACACACCGAGGCTGCTGATTTTCATTGCCAATAACTGAGCGGCCTGGGCGTGCTTATTCAGAGATGTTTCCAGTGTCCCCCTTACCACTGAGCTCAAAAAGGTTACTTCCATCAGTACATCCCAGCATTGGTCCACAGCACGTCCCTCTCGTATGACTGTATTGTGCTAACTCTTTTATGCCCAGTCTAGCCTGAATTTCCCTGCTTATTTCCAGCTGTGCTGGTCTGATTACCTTGGTTTGTGTGTGTGTGTAATCCTGCAATGTGATGCAATGAAATGCTGCATAATAAGCCATAACCTAATGTGAAACTATTCGTTTAAACAACCTAGTTAGTCAGATTGTTTTCTGTGGTGGCATGCAAAACAAGAAATTAAAATTGCACTTGCCGATGTCCTGTTCCTATCTGTAGCTCTCCTTTTTTTAAAATCTGGTACTAAACTGTATTTATGGAAACATCTGCTGAGTTAAGCAGGCTGCTGCATTTGGAAGACCTTAGCAACATTAACTTTCTAAAAAGTTAAAATTAACAAGTCCTTGTTAATTATCACACTTCCAATCAGATGTATTCTGTCCTGCTGGCAAAAAAAAAATTACAATTTGGTTCCTGACAGAACAAACCAGTTGACTGAACAGTCAGCTTTTTTGAAGCATTGTGCACCCAAAGGGGTAATGCAGTACTGAAGCCATGAGGGCAGACATACAAAGACATACTCTGTTTTACACAGATGTACATCGCAGTCTTAATAAAAATGATCCACGTCAAAGGGCATAAGAAATGTACATGTACTGTGTTAATGGTGTATGAACCAGAGGGCAAAGGGCTTCATGATGTAACATCCTTCTGTCTTTGTTCTTTTGAAGTCCATAGAACCAATGATGTGGGAAGCCACACTACAGCAATGTAGGGATAAACTGGCATATGCTGGAGGCACCAGCCTTGCTGTGTTGTAGGTCCTTTGCTTCTCCTTTTCTTTTGTGGTCAAAATGTGACAGAACTGAGAATCTGAGTCTGAATAAAAATGTTCTTTTTTTTTAATATATGTATTTTTAATTGATGTATGTTATTACACCTTTTTTTTTTTTCTTATTCCTTTTTAGTTCTTGCCATGCATGAAAATGTTTTAAAGTGCCCCACCCCAGGATGCACTGGAAGAGGACATGTCAACAGCAATCGCAACACACACAGAAGGTAGTTCAGAAAAGTCCCTGTCCACTTAAAATCTAATGTACTCAGGAGTAAATTGATGGGCAAGTCTTGGAATTAAATGTTATGTACTACACTGCAGAATGCCTATGAACTGCAAGGGTAGCCCATATTATATATAACCAAATAATTGTGTTTAATTTCATTATATCAAAAATGGCTGCAGCACTGAGGATGGCAAATTCCGCTAGTATTTTTCAGAGATGAGATTTCAAACTACAATTTCATTAGTCTTCACAGTGAAACACCATCATGTAAAAGGGATAGGAATGAACAAATACATTATTATTGCTACAAGTGGAAAACCCAGCAGAAACCACCACATATATGGTAGACCTTGGCAGAAACTTCCCATCAAGGCACATTTCCTTTTAGCAAAACAGGAAATTTTAAGTGGAACACTTTAGAATCCCTGGAAAAACTAACTCCATTTATTGCCCTCAGGAATGTCATCTTCCTGCTTGGAACGTTTTTGTCTGTTTAACTTGTTGCCTGAAGGGAGAAAGTAAAATTGAGAAAAGCCTTCCAGACAGGCAGCTGGGGAATCACAGCTGGGCTGCAGGTGAGGCAGAGAGTTCTCTGTCTCCAGCAAGCCACTGCTGTCGGCATGGCTCTTGTCAGTACTGTTTTCTGCTGGAAGCCAGCAAGCCAAAATATTCTATTATAGTGCTTCTGGAAAAATATAATGTCAATCTTGCAATCAAACTTGGGACAGAAAATTTTCAAAACCAACTTTCTCTGTTGAACCGAATTTTTGTGGGATTTTCTTTTTTGTTGGTGATTGATTGGTTAATTGGTTATTGTATGAGGGCACCAAAATCAGGGATTATGATACTGTGTTATTATCTGTAGTCTTTGCCAGAGAGATCACAAGCTCATCTACAAGAATATATAAGGAACCGGTAAACACTTTTTCATTGCATTTCCTGTTTTAAATCCCCAGTCATCTTTGCAGCACATCAGCTGCACCATAAGCGACCCATGAATAGGATAAGAAAACATGTTCTAATCTAATAAAGCAGATAGGGGAAAAAAAAAAAAAAGCACAACTTGAAATGACAAAATGTGTTCTTTGGTAACAGTCGTTCACATACCCCTGTTTTTTCCCCAAATTCACTTTCTTTTTACTCAGTAGGAGGCTTATATGCATGGTTTAGCTGATAAAGTTAATGGCATTTGTCAAAAAATTTACTAGTGACTTGCCAGCCAGAAAACAGCAAAGCAGAACTGTGGAAAACTCCTACATGATTCAGTTTCCAGATATATCACCTCAAATAAACAGATTTCACAGTTTTGCATTAAGGGTTGAAAAACAGATGAATCTGGGCTATAATAGCAGCAACTCCCGTAGATGCACTAGGCACCAGAGAAGTTTGAAGTCATTGGGTTCCACAGCACACATTTCCTTTACTTAAGATTTCATTTTAACATTTTTTTTTCCTTCTTGTTTCTTTTCTTCACCTTGCTTTTAAACAGCCTTTCTGGTTGTCCAATTGCTGCAGCTGAAAAGTTGGCAATGTCCCAGGAAAAGAGCCAGCTCGAGTCTCCAAAAGCTGGGCAGTGCCATGATCAGACTCACAGGTAGGAGCCCTCACAAACTAGTCTCTCCAAAGTATTTCTGCACAAACTCTGTGCCCCGTCCTCAGCTCTTTCCCCCATTTCCGATGTTAGCTACAGGGGTAACTCGGTTTTCCAGGATGAACCTCTGCAGAGCTAAATAACTTGACTGTATCTCAAAATGAACAAGCAGCTTTCTGCTAGTTCTTGTGCATCTGGCTGACATTAAAGACGAGACGTATCTTTTGAAAAGCAATCAAATATACTCTACTAAATCTTACTTCAACACAAATAACCTAATCAATGGTTCTTAAATGTCTTTCTTCTGTAAACCAAATCTCCTATCTTGCTGAAATTTAAAAAATTTTCAAGAACTGTTCCTTTGTTACAATATTTTGGCCACTGAAACTTGATTAAAGATCTCTTTGACCTTATTGCACTTTTAGCAGCTCAGTCCTCATTTATTTTGTGATTCTTTTCAGAGGAATCTTCCCGGTCATCCAGTAAGTACCATGTTATCTGAAAGGGTTGAGAACTCTGCTCATTCTGTTTCCCACCATTGAATAATTCATAGTTTGAGTTTCTTTATTTTAAGTTTATTGGTTTAATTAGTTTAATTTATTTTTTATACAATGGCATCAAAAAGGGAAAGCATTTTTTATTGCAATTGTATTTTGTTTGAGAGTTATATGGACCCTACAGACATACATAATTTGCACATCATTGGCACCACGACCATTACAACCTATTATATTCAGGTCTATTTGGGGACACTTTAATTTGTTGATTATTGACATGATCAGCTCTAATGGTTCCTTCAGAGCCATTACAGAATATTATGTCCATGTGTCTGCCAACTGCACGTGCCTTAACTCCACATATGAAAAGTCCTTAGGAAATTACTAAAGACAAGTAGTTACTGAACAGTAACTAAATGGAATAACACACCATAAATAATTTGTTCCTCCCAAATAACAGAAGCAATTATTTTAGATCATCTTATATTATATTTATACCATACTCATTCACAGCAAAGTGAGAACAACAGTGATCCGTAAAACTACGAGTCCTTTGACTAGCAAAAATCCAGACAATTTTTAGAAATAAAGGAAGCACCATGCTACAATGGTAATCCAGAAGTCAGTCAGTATCTTTCTTGTAAATAGCCCACACCATTATTAGAGAATACTAGATTTTTTTATGTCCTCAGCTTTGAACTTGTATGAAGTCAAAGTCCTCTTTGACTACTAGGTCAGCCACCATATTTATGATGTCATTTATTTCTTGTATAAACCTACCAGTAAGTTTTACATGTGATAACAACACACTTCCTGGTACTGAGATGCAACTGTATCCTATTTTTCCAGAAAAAGATTATTTAAAGATATTCTTGTCTTTCTCATTCATTCTTTCCCTCCTCTCTGCAGAACAAATTTAGCGAAGCAGCCTGAGGTATCTCAGTACAATTACAGAACTTCACAGCCAGTCACCTCCTCCAGAGCCACCCTGGCGAAAGAACAGGAGAAGTTTGGGAAAGTACCATTTGATTATGCCAGCTTTGATGCACAAGTCTTTGGCAAACGCACAACAGCACCTGTGGCACAAGGACGAAAAACACCCCAGTTCCTTGAATGTAAGCTTGAAATTCCATTATCTCTTGGAAAATGGACAAAATGTCAATGACTTTTTCTTTCTTTTAGCTTGTTTTGCTTTCAAACGTCTAGAATTCAAAAAATGTCTGTAGGAAGCATCTTTAACCATGCATTCTGTGGCCAGAATGCTAAACATAATCACTGGTTTGCTAAATACAGAATCCTAGAATGCTAAATATCATCACTATAAGCTTTACTTTTTTGACTTTTTTTTTAAAAGTAATTATCAGGGGAAAAGAGGAGTAAAAAGGAGTGGTTTACGTCTTATCTGTTACCTTCTTCCTTGGCTAAATTATATCTTTATGTGATAGGATGCTGCCATGAGAAGTCCCGTGGAATGTGTCTACACAAGACATAATGAATTGTAATATAGAGAAAACCAAGTTAGGTTTTAGAAGGCATTTCAAATACCTTTTAGCGGTATCCATGCAGGTATTATTCCTCCTAGATGACCACGTGCCTCAGCTGCATTACTTCCAGGCCTGGGTTGAATTTGTTTTGATATCTCATATTTCTGTACTACATCATATTTGTAGTACAGACATATCCAATGCATCAAACTGTTATCAAGATTCCTCTGCTTGCATCATTTACAGATTTGCTGTACAAATGAGATACCACAGTCTGAACACTGGTTATTTATTGCAGATGCTTTTCACAATCTGCATGGGAAACTTCAGGAAGATTCTGCCATTGTATTGACCATTATAAAATACTCTTCAGTTCAAAGAAATAAATGATTCTGTTGCCATGAGGAAAATGGAAAAAAAGGGTTTCATTGCATCATATTTGGGTTCAGAAGAAAATAGATCCAAAACAATGTGACAAAAGACTCCTTAGTTGTTTTTTCTTTTGTTCATGGCAAAAAAAATAGTAAAGAAAAACAAAAAAGGAAAACAAATTGCATCCCACTTATCCCAACAAAGGAGAACATTCATAGTAAGGTGAACAGAAAAGCAGAAAATTTTATATATATATTTACACATATATAATATAATATAATAGACTTCTAATACTATATAACATTATATATGTTTTATATATTTATAAAATTTGTATATTTATATATTTATTTGTGTATGTGTCTGAGTACACATACACATATATATATGTTTGTAGGTATCTATGTGTTTATATATATATATAAATACCCTATTTAAAATTGCAAATGAAAAGTAGATATTTATCTGGCCTGGAAAATAGGCCTGTTCAAATGAAAGAAAATATGTGCATTGCCAGCTTCTTGGGAGGCAGATTTTCTAATTTTGTTTGTAAAATTGAATATTCCCTATTAGCTGTCTCTTTGCATAGATGTATGTCTATTTCACAGGTTCATTTCAAGGAAAAAATGATTTAAATGTTTTTATACAAACGCAAATCCATACATATGCAATTTATGCATAATGTATATCAGGGCTGAAGTTTACAGACTATGTTCTTGCAAAGATTGCAGTGTGCAGCTATTATTTCAATGGAAAGGTGAAAGTAAAAGAGCAGGTGAGTGCTTTACCTATGCAGATATACAAAAGTTGGCAATAAGAAGCTGATGATGTAGTGACTGGTTCAGCGTCCTATGTAAATATGTAGCTAGCCAAAAGCCCATCATTAGCCCTCTGTGGATTCTGGACTTATAAACTTGATTTGTTAACAAAACATGCACCCTTCATAGCCTGCTTTTTTTTTTTTTTATCTTTTAGGGTGAGTAATGGAAAATGCACTTTTTTGCTCTTTAATAACCTGAAGTTAGCTGTAGTAACTGCTAAAAATGTAGGCCCTCTTGCTTGTGCTATAGTTTTACAGCAGGGTAGATAAATCCTTTTTCATTTGCACCGGAGAAAGGGAGAACGGAATCATGAGGCTTTTATGTATTGCTCTACTGAGATGCCTCCAGTACTTAGAAAACTGAATATGGCATTCAGCTACAGTCAGTGCACACAGACAAGCATTTCTTTTAGAGCATCCCAGGTTTGAGGAAAGATGAGTTCTTCAATGTCTTGTGTAGGTCTTAGCATTAAAATGCACTCAGCCAAAGCTCTACATCCAAAGGGATCCAGTGCCTTGGGGCTCAGATCTTTATGGAGCAAGCAGATGACCATATGCAGAAATGTTCTTGGTGTATCTGGGTGTAGGCTGAGAAATTGGATTTTGCTTAGTTTATCTTTGTAGGACACTGTGAAATCTACAGACAAAAGAAGCGATTGTTGCTTACTAAGAGCTGAGATCATGGTACTGTGTTTTCCCTGCAACAGTTAATGACATCTCAAGCTCCAAAATCCAGAACAGGGAGCAGAGTTCTCTCTACCTGTTTTAGAGTAAGTTCTACTGATGGAGCAGAAGTCAAAGAACCACACACACCACTTTTGTCTGTGAAAGTGCTTTTCTGTTCACCTGTTAGTTTGTCATTCTCAACTGACCTCTTTGTACCTAGTAAATCTGTGTAGTATTCCAAAAGATAGCCAACATAAGACAGTGAGCTAAGATCAGTTTTATTCTGAAGGCTCATTGTCATTATTTTTTTTATTGATTAAAGGGTAGACTTAAATTTCTAAAAATTTCCACAAAATCAGTACTGAATATTCCTAACAGGTAGTGTTCTTATCCGATTGCTCCAGTTCATTCAAGAGTCTGGTCTTGTTCTCCTTACTCACATAAGCAAAGCTATTTAAATAAAAGACTTATTCATTTAAGTAGGGTAAGCAGTGTTGTTTTAGCTAAGACTGGACAAGTCACTGTTGTTTTTTTACACAATAGAGCTCCAAGAGGAAGCCTTCATAAGGGTATATTTACAATTGCATTTGCCCACCAGTGTCGTCAGGTCACGATGGATAACACACTAACGCTTGTTCAGTCTTTCCTTGGATATCATTGCTTTTAATGCCTGAGTAAGGAATGAGTGAAATCTGAGTAAAAGTCTCAGATGCTTTGTTGAAAGATGTGTATTTTCGGGTAAATATTAAATTATCATGTTTCTGAAGCCATTTTTACAGCAAACCCCTACTGCCAATAGGAAATGGATTGTTTAAAATGTATTCTTTGAATATTTTAATGTATGAAATTGTAGTCTGAGAAACAAAACTATTTAATGGGAAAAATCTCATACGTGCAATTGCTAATCAAATCTCTCTTCAACAGCAAAGCATTTTTCAAATCCAGTGAAATTTTCTAATCGACTGCCTAGTGCTAGCGCCCACACACAGAGCCCTTGCCATGCCAACTCTTATAGCTACGGTCAATGTAGTGAAGACACCCACATAGCAGCAGCTGCTGCTATCCTGAACCTTTCCACCCGCTGCAGGGAAGCAGCAGAGATCCTCTCCAACAAACCACAGAGTCTGTCTGCCAAGGTAGGGTAGTCCAAGAACCTGGAGGGTGTGCTAGCTACTGAACTGTGCGAATAAACTGTCTTTCATGTTAGTGACTGCATTAAATCCCCAAAAAGGAGGCTTCTGTTTGCATGAGAGACAGAGAAAAAATCAGTAATGTAGTGACCAGTTCTGATAAAAATAAATAAATAGCAGGATTATGTTGCTACTCTTTTCATAATTGAGCCCTAAATACAAGGGGGGAGTCTTGTGGGAGGAAAAAAGAAGGGTATTTGAAATCCAGCAACAATCTGTGATGGATAACGAGTTAGGTCTGTTTAAAGAGGGAATTTTCCTCCCTCTGAAACCTGCCATAAGCGATCATTTTGGAGGCTGATTAAAAAAAAAAAAAAACATGTGATTAATCAAGGTGATAATTTGCTAGCAATGGAACAGAACTACACCTATTGAGTCTGTTGTCTTTGGAGCTCATGACAGTTTGACAAGGTGTAGGGAGGGAAATAACAACTGATTTTGGTAAAATTCTCCTTTCTGCTGGCAAGAGAGGAGAATCAGGCCCACAGCGGTTGGAGACAGATAATTTGTGCAAGTCTGTCATAATGGAAAGCTGCCTAATATCGTAGATGTTTGTGTGGCTTTCATGTTTTGGTTTCTGCTTTGCATTTCCTCACAGATCTTTATGATTTACAAATGGTACTGTGTGAGCTATGAGCCTTATTTTCTGTGCCATTATATAGTATTATACTGCTGATGAAAACAGACAAGATTTTCTTCTGATGA
Organism: Calonectris borealis; assembly: GCF_964195595.1. Classification (NCBI taxonomy): domain Eukaryota; kingdom Metazoa; phylum Chordata; class Aves; order Procellariiformes; family Procellariidae; genus Calonectris; species Calonectris borealis. The sequence continues at coordinate 45,554,747 of NC_134313.1, forward strand.
CCGTAGTTGTGGGAGCACTGTTGTTTATTATTTGTATTAAAGTCAGACATGCTCCGCTGCAATGAAACTTTTGAGAGCTCTGTGTAGATGAGAGGGTGCCATTAGAAGAACTTGAGAAGAAATCATTGGGGAGTGAAAAGAGGTAGATTTATCAAAACACAAAGTAGCAGGTGTGTTTCTGCTGTGGGACTCTCAGTCATGATGTGTGCTCCAAAAGGCAGATGACCTATTTCTCTGCAAGTCAGTGTCGCTCTACCTTGTCTATTGTAGCATCAGGCTCAGTCTGGGTAGAGGTGGCTTCCACAGATGTTGCTTTACAATTTGGTTGGGCCTTCATTCACCATTGCTAAGAGGTTAGCTGTTATTCTTTGAGGGGAACTACTTATTTTACCATCAGCATAACACCTTGTTAGGTATTCCAAGCCTTGCTCCTTTGCAGAGTGGTAACCCTTACTTTGCTGCCATTGATTTCCACTTGTGAAGTCTTGGATCTTGAAGCCAATGTTGTGAGATGCCCCAGAGTCTGGGGGTGTGTAGAGTGTGTCCACATGCATCCCTCATAACACAGACATTATCTGTCCCAAAGATTGCTCACGGAACCTTTTCCAGATGACAGATCCATCCCTGATATATGCTGTAGAAAGCTCCTTCCACTGGTCTTCAATAGAGACTTCTTATAGCAGGGAAATGGAAACTGATGCCAATGGCTGGATTAAATTGCTGCGGCAGCCTTTGGCTGACCTCAGCAATAGACCTTCTTGCCAGAGAAGAGCAGTAAAGGGACCAGGCATAACCCAAAGATTTTCTCCTCCGTACCTGCTTCACAGTTGCCAAATCATGGGGAAGGTTTGAATGGAAGTGAACATAATAGTAACGATATGGAGGGACACTTGGGGCACATAGCTTCCTCCTTTTTCACAGCCAGGAATCCAGCCTAAAAGAAAATCACCTGCATACCTAGCTATCTGCCTGCCTCCACTTTTGCCAGACTTTCTGGAGGGCATACTGCTACAAAACATCTGACACAAGAATCAGAATTAGCTTCTGGCCAGAACACAGGCAAGTAAGCCCCAAACAGATTTGGTTGCCAAAACCACACAAAACCCATTTTTATTTGGTTTTAGCTATTTATTACTTTTATCATACAGGACTCAAACAAAAAATTGTGGAAATAAATCTCTAGACTCTCTTCAGTGAAGACGCTTTCTTATTTTAAAATATGAAGCAAAAAATAAGGCTAGTTTCTGTCTAGCTATCAATGTTTCTGAATTGTTTTGTAGCTGGTATTGGCCGCAAAGGTAAATGTTTAACTGTTAGAATATCTTAGATATTTTTTGATCATAAAAAACATCTCTTGAGGCTTTACCAGTGTTTGGACTCAAATAATGCAGCATCAACAGATGACTACAGAATTAATGATTTCCTTTCACTACTCGTGATAGCACACGCATTCACCAGGTCTGAAAATACCTGTGTGGGGTGGCTGTGTTCCAAGCCCCATAGTATCAGACCTCTCAGCCCTGCCCCTTGCCACATTCCTTTGTTCCTTTGCCTAAGAAAACCTGATTAGCATCGTCCATACTTTAGCAGATGAAAGCTCCTGACTTGTAAAGGTGTTTGCTCTCATGTGAGCATCAGGCAGCCTCCCAGCAATCCAAGCCACGACGCTTTGCAAGTGGGAGCCAGTGTGGTGGTAGAGCCAGGGCCAGTGGGGTTACAGAGGATTTCCTGGACTTGCAGGAAATCCTTTGAAAGTTACACAATTGTCAGAGCTGTAAAAACATTGTGTTTCTAAGTTTTAAAAGCAGAACTTGTACTTCAAACATTTCAAGCAAGTGTCATTTTCTTGTATTCGCTCAAGGCATGCATATGTTGCCTTGCTTAAACAGGTGGGGAGAACACCAAAACGTTGTTTAGCACAAGTGTATTCCTGAAGTAATTTTTTTTCCTTCTGTCTCTCAAATTTTTTTTCTTGACCTTCAGAGTGTTGTCCATTTTTTAGTAAGAGTTGGATGTTTTACCTTGAATGTTCACCACTTTTCTGTAAATATAGATAACACTTAAATGAAAAGTGAGTATTTTTTACAGCACAGTTCCAAATTTCATGAATTCAATGGATTTTCAGATATGTATCTCACATTCTCTACATATTAGTTCAAAAGGGAGAGTCTAAACCAAAAAAAGGGAGAGAAGGTAGCGAGAGTAGAGAAATCAGATTACACATTAGCAGTGCCGTTGGTAAGAGAAACTTTACAAAAAGATCTAATGTACAAAGGTGATCCGCCAAATACTTCTAGATTAAAATTCTGAATTTATAAATTAAGAAATTTAAAGAATAAATTTATTCCGAAATGGGCAGTGAAAAGGATCCTAAGCTTTCTTCATGAATTACTTATCAGCTGCATACAAAATACTAAGATCATCAGATACCTTGGTGATACTTTTTTAAAAAATAATTAATACCACATTAATGTTACATTGTCTAAGCCATTCAATCCCACAGGTGGAGACACCTGGGACTGTAGTAAACTGTTCCCCTGAATATAATCCTGATCAGCCAATTCTCATGTGGTCTGTACCCCAAACCAGTCTCCTGGTCTCTGTTTGATGGGCAGCTTACATAGCTTCATTCAACTCCCACTAAGTAAACAGAAGGACTCCCCTAGAAGGCTTAGCCTGCAGTTTCTAGCACAGTGCAAGGTCTACATCATCATAACATCCAGGGATCTTCCCTGTTTACAGCCCTCACCACATTCACGTCTCAGAGAGGTAGCTGCAAGCAATACAATTTATCTGTATCCTCATCACTGCTGCTTGCCAAATATTTTGTTGACTGTTTTGGTGTTTTTCCCACCTGTTTAGACAAAATGGCATATGCGCATTATGCCTTGAAAGAAAACAAAAAATGACACTTGCTAAAAATGTTTAAAGTTCAAATTCTGTTTTTGAACAAAATTATGTCATCTCTCCATTCTTGGATATTGATGATGGTGATAATTACATCAATTATTTCAACAATGTAGTTAGTACTCAGCATGTTTGTCAGGCAGTCCTTTACTCCAAATACCTTAAAGCCTAAATACAGGATGAAAAATCAGCCAAGAATATCACTAGGTACCATCCTGTTATACTGCTGTGCATACTGCTCCTTGAGTACATTCTTGGCTGCCTTTTTTTGATTTGAAAATTGCTCTGGGCTGAAATTGTGACCTCATTTGTGTCTCAGATGTTGCTGGGCAGTTACAAATTTTCTTATTTTGAACCCAAATTAGTATTTTGGTTTGCTGCAGAAGAACTCAATTGCTTAAATTTAAGTCTGCAGCATTGAGGACCATGTACATGTGTTTTTATTGGTTGGGAATAGAAAAGATTGTACTCTCTTGGATGGAGTTGCATTAAGAATTGTATTCATACATATGGCAACATACTAGTTCCAGAGACACTCCCAATACCAGAACTGAAGAGCCCTTTTGAGCTTTCCAAACCAGACTGAACTGCTAGTGGGAATGCAAAATCATTGATAATGTTTCTTTGGACTTACCTAGTATTAAGTTGTACGGCTGATGCCAACAAAAGAATACATAAAACCCCTTTGTATGTAATGATACAATCTCCCTAAGGTCACAGGTTTGAAATAAGACTCATGCAGACACAATAATTCACTCTTTCTGATCCAGCTATGAAATAAAGCTTAACTTGTAATCGTTACTGGAGAAACACTGCAGAGTATTAAATGTTGTGAGTGATCAGATGGACCAAAACTGTATGAAAAAAAGCAGGAGTAATTTATCATAAAAAACAACATCCTTTATTGTCCTAGCTGATGTAATTCAGTTCTAAGGACAAGACTTAATAATGTACTAGAAAATATTCTGTAATATCTATGTCATAAGATAAAGGAGGCTGAAAAAGCTTGACTTTAAAGTACAAAGCACTTGAAGAGGATAGATTCTTTTTTTACATATTTATTTTACATTTTTTTTTTACATATTTATACTAGTCTTCATTTTAGATATTCATAGCAGAGTACTACTTGTACCTTATGTTTTCACTGAATAGATCCTGGAGTAAAGAAAATATGCTTCAGTCATTTTTCTCTCATTTTTTATTCTGGAATCCTTTTTCCAGCTGCTTGTAAAACCTGTCATTGATGTGGGTGTAGATAAGGACTAACCTGGTTTAATTACCGTGTGTATCCTCTCACCCTCGTTGATTTTTCTTCATTGTTTCAGTGGATTTTTTCCTGGTTTACACCACTGTAAATGTAAATGTAAATGTAAATGTAAATGTAAATGTAAATGTAAATAAGATCAAAATCAGGCTCCAAAGATTTACAAAGCTGCAAACTAATATAAGTTAGGAAATAATAAGATACATTTACATCTATATTTTGCTTACATTTTTAAAGAAGGATCAGCACAGTTTACATTGTTTTTGCAGCTATCTTTTAAATATGTCATGATAAATGGATAAATATAGGCCTGCTCACACACACACTAGAGTTGACAGTAATAAGATCTTGCCTTCACTGAGGAGAACACAGCCTTTACAAGTCTGAGCTAAGCATAGTAAGTGCCATTTTCTGTCAGCGTGTCATAGCACTGCTCTAGCATTTTTTGCCATTTGCCATTTTTGTCTTTTTAGTTCCATTTTAAAATTAATGTAAAAATAAACATGGTAAAACAAGCAAAGGAGACATATTGAGAGGAGGGTGGGATGAGAGTAGGAATGAAAACTGGAGCAGTATCTCTGACTATCCTCTCTTTTTGCTCTGCCATTTGGAGTTTGCTATGAAGGCAGCAAAGTGATAGCTCTTTTATAACATTCTGAATAAAAAGCTATGCTGTAAACGTGTAATCCATCCTGCGATGGGCAAAAGGGGATATTTTTTCCATGACTATATTTAATTGTTGCGTGCATCTGTGAGCTCACTTAAACCCCATCTGTACGCTACTTCACAAACACACAACCCAGCCTTCCCTGAGCAGAATTAGGTGCATGTTGGACAACCCAACTTCTACGTGAATTTCAGGAAAGTGCTGAGGAAGCTTTAAATATCCATGTTAGTAAATGCTCTAAATCCACGTTAGTAAATCAGCCAGAGCTCCTTGCTGTGGCTAATGGTATCTGTTTCTCAGAGACAATATGTTTCCTGATATTTTTCTACGTACACTTTCACCGAGGTGATTGATTTTGGTCCTTTTTGTTGTCACTGTTGCCTTCTGAGTAGTTGATATTTTGTTAGTGACAGAGAATCTGCACTATTTATGGGTTTTGCACTATAAAACTACTGCAGCCCAGTCACATGGCTTCCTTTCCTAAGCCATCTGTCACAGAGGTCTGGAATTTTATGTGAATGTTGGTTGTGCAGACTTAACCCAAGTTTTTTTATTATGAAAAATGTCAGCAACTACAATATTTAGCATTTTACTTTACATTGGTCATTAAACTTGATTACTGTAGCTCTGTTTCATTGCTATAGTTACATATCAATTATGAAGCCAAAAAACACTGGGGCAATCATGGCAGAGCTATATTGTTAGATCCTGGAGTGTGCGCTTGGCACTGATATAGTTAATATCTTGGATTTTTGTAACTAAGGTTTATTAATGCTGGTATAAAAATGTATTTGATATTATACAGATGGCATAAGATGTTGTGGTTACTAAGTTATTATCCAGGATAAGCTGCACTGTCAAATTCAGGGCTTAAAACTATCACAGGAGATTAAACTGTTTACTAAAAAGGGGCAGAAAGATATAACCAAAGCATCTTAGTATGAACATATTAGAAGTGTATTTACTTCCCATAAATATAATAAAACATTTCTCTCTGTAAGCTGTATGATTGAAAATGTGAACTTTGCTATGCAGGAGAACCAAACATAAGAGGTGCCTGAGTTTCCGAACTGGGGGCAAGCAGATGGCTTGGTAGTGCTTCAGTCTAGGTGGGCATCTGTCTGAGGCCCATGGGTACAAAATGGAGTCAGGATGCCTGAGTGAGAAGAGATCGCTGGGCCCTAAAATTTCAACTCTTACCAACATTTTCCTTCTGATTAAAAAGATTTCGCCAGATGCATTTTACCTTTAAATGAGTCACCGCTGGCGGTGGTAGAAGACATGCACGAAGGAAGCTTGTGCCTTCATTCCAACCGGGGTGGCCATGTCACACTTTCACTACAGGGGAAGAATTACCTGTTTCGCTACAACTGTTTTTAAGATCCTCAAGCAAGGATAAGTTTCACTGTCCTATCTTTAACCATTAAATGGTTGACTAATCATCAACTCCAGCAACAGTTAATGGGAAGAAAGAGAAAGGGACTCTTTCTGCCAGTGTCTCACCTCTTTCTAAGGAAGAGGTCTAAGGAAGATGGAAAAACTTGCCCCCTGGACATACCTGCCTCTTTTCCATTTACAACAGAGTGTCTAGGTGATTTACTTATGCTACGGGTTTACTTTTATGTTACTTGAGGTAGGAAGTCTCAATCTGGGTTTATACGACTGTCTCCTATAGCATCTAACACATCTAGTCCCAAATTCCCAAGTGGTATCTGAGCTTTGTGGTGATGACAATAACAGGAAGACACAGAGCAATGTTAATTGCAGCATTCTACATGTGCAAATCTATGGCGTTGTTATTTATCTCTATAGTCTTTGAATGTTTTCCACCTTATTCAGGGCAACACACAGAACTAGACTACCAAGAGCTCCTCCAGAAGTCACCTCTTTCACCTCTTCCCCTACTTGACTTTAGTAATTGCTGGTAATAGCAAGGACTAGTCTTATACTCATTGTTATATAGACAATATGTCAGTATGCAGTGCTGCATATGGAACATGAGGGGAAATTTTTTGTTGCTTCCACTAGTAAGTTGCACTTTCGGGAGCTTCTCATCATTCCAAGATGAGGAGTTTGTACTCTTTTTCTGTGGTCAGACAGGGTAAGGCAGGACGGTGAGCTTTCCTTCTTTTGTTCTTCTTGTACAGCTGAGCAGCACTTGCCCCTTCTTGTGAGCAGGAGCTGCTCTGAGAGCTTCTCCCAGCCTGGAAAGAGAAGTTGGGTCTCTCCCCAAACTGCACACACCCCTGCAATCAGAGGCTGCCCTTTGCTGTACTTCCCAGGTAGCAAAGGCTTTTGGTGTCTCCAAAAGCTGAAGGTCTCCATCAGGGAGAACCTCCTAAAAATCCTCCTGTGGCTCCCAGTTTAGTGGTCTCAGTGCAGACCTGTGCCTTAGTGGCCTAGTCAAGCTATTGTTAAGGCAATATGTTATTTTGAGTGATGTACAAAACCCTAGTGAAATTTTTTCCTGCTGTGCTACTTTTAGGCATACTTCTTCCCCCCTCCTTCTCTCCCCCATGATGCAGATGTTGTAATATTTCCGGGATGTGGGGGGAAGGGAGGATATGTAATAGTAATGCTGTTGATGACTTAAACAATGCATTAATGCTTTTAACTGTGAATTGGGGTCATAGTTCTCTGTAAGACTGAAGAGATCAAGAAGATTTAAAGCTAAACTTTTTTTAAATAAAACTAGATTTAGGGTGTATAGGTTATGGTTTAGAGGCATCTTATTTAAATTCTGCTTACTATGTTTAAGCTGAGATGCAGGGATACCATTACTGAAGCTACTTTTAAGTCTGCCTAAGAGTTGGACATTAACTGATATAAATCGAAAAGCTGGTTTTACGTTCAGATAAATTTAAATAAAAGCATGCATTTATATTTATCCGTTAAAAGCACCACATGGTTATGTTGCAGCCTCACCATGTCCATAGCTAAACATGTCTCTGTTTCCTGTTGCATGTCAGGGAGCTGAGATAGAAGTGGATGAAAATGGCACTCTGGATTTGAGCATGAAAAAGAACCGAAGCCAAGACAAAGTTATGCCTCTCACTTCTTCCAGTACAGCAATTCCCACTCCTTCCTCTTCTCCTTTCAAAACAAGCAGCATCCTGGTAAATGCAGCCTTCTACCAGGCTCTTTGTGAACAGGAAGGCTGGGATACACCAATCAACTACAGCAAGACCCATGGCAGGAAAGAAGAAGAAAAAGAGGTATTTTTTCAGTTTCTGAGTGACAGTTTCCCTTGGATGAGTGGCAATATGATGACCAATCTAGTGCAGTTTAAAGGGAATCAATTTGCACAGGTAGAGATCTGTGAACATTGAGTTGGCTTTAATGCCTTCTCAGATGTGGCATAAAAAATCACTACTCGCTTTGAAAAATCTTGTTCTCAGACCCTACTTTCAGAGGTTGAAAACAACAACTGTTGATTTCAGTATGGGTTGTGAATGCCTGTAAGTCTCTAAGATAAGGAAATCAAAGTTATCCACAATTAGAGACTTTTTTTTAAATTTTCTTCCTAATAGCTCAGTCCTGTAGCACATACACCCAAATGACTTAGGGATGACTCAAAAAAAAGAAAGAAAATAAAAGAAAGAAAAGAAAAGAAGACAGGTTTTTTGTGCTGAAACTTAAAGTAATTTTTCCACACCAACTCTTTATAATTCTAGATAACTCATTATCTACGTATTTAAACATATACTTAGACCCTTGCCTGCAATATTCTTTCAATAGAAAACTTTTTCTTTTACGTTTAACATACTTCAAGAAATCTCTGCCAGTGAGTCTTTGATCTCACAAGTGAGTCTGGTGGTCCAGAAGTTAGTCTGCAAGCACAAATTCAGGAATAAAAAATTTTTAGGAATTCATTCCTGAAGGTTTTGGTTACAAGTAGCACAAGAGGATATGTACATAATTTCCACCAATTGTGATATTTTTTATCCCATAATGAAACAGCATAGAAAAACTAGATGAGTATATACAAGTGATTTCCCTTTTCAACCTGTCCTAGGAAATGTAAAAGCCTAAACCTGAAACGGCAGTTGCAGGAACAAAGATGAGCAACTAAAATTTCAGCAAATATTTTTATTTAGTAACTTTCCAACTTTTATACCTAATCTTCTAGACTGCCACTTCCAAGCTGATAATTGTCTTGATTTTGGTTTTGTTTCTGTTTTGCTTTTTCATGTCTTTTTATCCTACCTTGGCAACATGGCAGCATAGTCTCCTTTCTTTGTCTGTCTTTCTTATTCTTTTATTTTGCTGGCAAGTTTGGTTTTATTTTTTTCTCTTGAGCCTGGCTGTCAGAATATGGATTGCTTGCATTTTTCTTAGATCAGGAAGGGACCAACAGCACCTTTAAAGGCTAATTAGGTAAAATCTTGGTAATTAACATAGACAAGCCTGAGTGATAGCTTTCTGAAACAGAAAAATCTCCCAATTAGGAGTTTTTATTCAAATACATTTCCTCCCCATTTGGTTTTATATATCAAATAATAGCATTTGAACATCATATTTATTACAAAACTATCTTTTGTTCAAATATCAAAACTGGCACTTCAGGAAGACATAGACAGGGGTAAATCTATTTAGGGTTGAAGTTAGGGGATCCAGGCCTCCAGTTCCAAAAGTACCTGGAAGTAAAAAATGGTTCAGTTGTGTGAAGAAAAAAATCTGTCAGCACTGGGTAGAGACCTGTCATAAAGACACCTCTGAGACAGTTTGCACCACGCTGGATCATTTCTTGGAGGCTGGGTTGTCTTGAAGAGCACATTGTGGTCACCTCTGCGGGGCTGATGATGCTCCTTACCTCAGCAATGAGAGCACGATCCCTGTATCAGGGTTTTGGAGTGGGTTTCACACGAGGCGGTAGGCTGAGGGCTCAGGCTCTTCCCCATTCATGCCGCATAATGTGCAAGCACATCCAGCTTTGAGAGAACCGCCTTGCTGCAGGGGATCAATCGGTGTCGCAGACTTGGCAAGGGGCCTGTCCTGCTGCTCCTCCTCCCTGCTGCCACCGCAGATCAGCGAAAAAGCCATGGCAGGAGCACCTCTGCAGCCCCCCAATGCCTGCTCAACTTTCGGAAGGCCTCAATGGGTGGCTGGCTGCTTCCCTCTCCCTTACAGGGAGCTGGAGGCATCAGCCGACTACCCGACAGGACATAAAGATCCGCATTCAGGCACTCTTGCCCCTTGCACTCGGTGCTTTGACACTGTGCAGTTTGTCCTTAATCAAGGATCTGGCCCCAGACCTCTGCTGTGAGCTTTTGCCATCCCAGGGAGCGTTGACATGTCCAGTGATCCCAGGGCCAGAGGCTCTGTTTTGCACATCAAAGACTGGCAGTTATTCTCACGCAAAAAAAATGACTGATTATATCTATTTCTAATTCATTGTTATCTGGTTCATATGCACAACAGTTGCTTAATTTTGGTGGTAATTTCCAGAAAATATTGTCTCTCTCTCTCTCAGTGAAATAGCCTGTCCAGATGCCCCCTTAAAAAAAAAATTCTGAATTTGGAAAAAGCTCAAAATCTCTCCAAAAGGAAAGCACCGAGAAATAACTAGAGCTGTCAGTTAGTTCAACTGTCAGTTCTCCAAAGATTTCAGGGCTTAAAAATGTTAAAAGTGCCAGATGCTATTATCTGTTATTCATGTTACCATTTTGTTCTGGTCTTTGCTGAAATCAATATAAACTTCCATCTGTACATTAATAGAGTTTTATTGCTTGCTTGCTTTTTGTAGTGTGCATGCGTGAATACACACATGCTCTTTGCAGAAAATAGTAGTGTTTGGACTGATTGGGCTGGTTCTGATTTTCCTTTTAGTCTGGAATTCTTCAGACTTTTAATAGCATTTAGTTATAAATCTGTTCACATGGGAAAGGAAAAATTATACATAAGTTTGGACTTGACTAGCTGTGATGATCATCGCCTAACAGACCAAAAAGTGGGAAGTGCTAAAGGTGTTTTCCCAAAGGATTATCTCTGGCTCTAAAGCTAAATCACTGGAGAAACACACAAGCCAAAGCATGGTGCTCTGTGCTCAGTCCTAAGTGCAGAGGACCAAAAAATATTTGGTCTTTAGGTCTGACCTACTCGTTTCAGACAGATGCAGTCCTTTTTGGGCCACATATACTGATGTAGGGTCCTAGAAAGACAGAGTTTCAGTATTCTTCTGCCTGCATTCCCTTTGCACTGTCTTCCTTTTGCAGCTTCTACACATCTGAAGATTTTATGCTGCTTAAATAATACCAAGTGTTCCACAAGGTGCTAAGACAATGCTGGAGAAATCACCTGTTTAAATGTCTATATGTTTCCCTCATTCCTGGGAAATATACTAATGGATGTTAACAAGCTGTATTCCCACTTTGGTCCTTATTACAATTTTTCTTTTTCAAAAGAGCAGTTACTATGAAATTGTAGTTTTTTATGTATGTATGTATGTATGTATGTGTATAGCTATTGGTTTAAAAAAATTACAAATCTTAATAAATCAATTTAGGAAATTCACAATTAAGATTTGAAAAAAATGGATTATTTCAGAGATAGAAAATGAAAATACTGCAATTCTAAACTGCTGGTATCAGTTATGCTGGTGGTTGTAGATGTACTCATGTCAAACTTCATCTTGCAATCTTATTTTTGTTAAATGATTCAGTGAAACATCATTAAATGAAGTTGTGAACTGCAATGCTGTAGTATTTTGTCAAACCTTGGTATACATAATTCTCAATCAGTCCTCTCTGTGCAGCAGGTATCAGACAGTGACATGATGAATAACTCACACAAGTTACTGGTCCATCACCAGCAAAAGATCAAGAGATATCTTCCATTTTTGATAAAGAACACAAGCTATATATAGGAAAATATTAATAAACCCTGCAGCACGAACAGTTACAGCCACTCTTGTTTGCTGCAGGTCATCCTGAGGTACATCACACAGCTCAGGACCCCAGTGGAGTGCCAGAGTGGTCTTTCCACCCCCCTCTACTCCAGGCTCATCTCAGTTGGACCTTTGACAAGAAGTGGAGGAGGCTGATGTGTGCCTGGTCTTGATACAGTTAGGATCCAGCCAAGGCATGCACTAAATTTTTAGAAACACAGCATTGGTCCTCAGTTCAGTGCTACAGATGTAGCCTATCGGAGTTAGCTGATAGAGAGAAAACTGATAAGCCAGCCTTCTTTAACCTCCACTACATTAAATGGAAACCACGCTACCTGTGTTTTTTGAAGTTATTTTGACATCTGACTCCTTGCAGCTGGCAACAGAGGGTCCACCATTTTGTTGCTTCTTTTGGGAGCTTTTGATTTTACAGTGACTTACACTGGCGATTATCCCTGTAGGAGCTTGCATTTATGTATATATAAGAAAAGCAGGTAAGAACTTGTGGACAGAGAGAGTCAGGAATTAGAATCCTCATTCTGCAGATTGCAGTGGCAAAAACACCCCCATATGCCGTTAGAACCAGGGTTTAACTCAATGTTGGAAAACAGTCTTTGAGGTTTCCTGAATCTTAAACAAAGCCGGCATTCATTTTTCCACTTTTGGTTTTTAGCATTTACGTTTCCATGTTTGGAGGACTTTCAACTATTTATTATTTCTGTATTAACATTTTAACATTGTTTTTAATTTTCTCTATTACTCCTTATCTGAAGCTTTCCTTTAGAAATAAAATTCTAAAAACCTGAAATATATCTTTTTTTTTATTTAAAATAATTACTCGATAATTACTATGAAAGAGTGTTTAGAAAAGCTGAATATATGTATTTTTGTTTTCTATATTTGTAGCAGATGAGATTATTCTGAGACAAACTAACCCCACAAATGTGGTTGCAAAAATCAGTAGTAATTGATATAGCAATAATATGGCATGGTTTCTATATGTATGTGTAGTGGGAGTTTCAGCAGGCAGTAGGTAGCCAGTACCAGAAAGCAGAAGGAAGTCATATTGAGGATCCAGTCTCCAAACAGGCAAAGATGAGCTGCCAGAATTGAGGACCATATGGAAGCTTTATCAGAAGAAACACCCCCGCAGAGCTTACAAGTCCCATTAGGCAGAATCTCCATTTTCAGTCCAGCTTCTCCTCAGCCCTCCGCTCTGTGTTAACAGCTCTGCAGACATCCCTGCCCCTCCGTCCTGGCACGTTCGTCAGCTGCACAAGCCCAGAGCATCTATGGCACCAGCCCCGTGAGTTTAGCAAGAGCTGGGAGCTTCTCCCCTCAACCACAGGCAGCAGTTTCTGCTCCTACAGATGATAATCTCTGGGCGATACCTACCTGAATATTGGAATGGAGTCACAAAACCAACATGAAGTCCCAGAAGGGATTAATACAAATTTGATAATTGATGCTATGGGCTTTGGAGGATTCTTGAATGATAGAATATCCACAGAGCACCCTTCCAGAAATGAAATACTTATCCTTCATAAAAATAATAATAATTGAAGGCATTAATTCTCAAAACAGTATAAACCAAGCTATTTTGAAGTGATCAAAGAAAACTTTTCAGAAAACAAAAAAGGAATTTCCTTTCAGGACTCCAGATTTCCAAAATGCCTTCCCATGGGAGTGAATACTCATGGTCCATACCACCCATCAAACAGCACTGTAGCAGTGATGATTTTAATCTACAAATAGTAGAAATCAAGAACTACCCTTAGCAGCCTGCTACTAAGAAAATTTCAAAGCTGTTTTGTTTTTATGATTCTTATTTTAGCAAGAATGTGCTCCTTAACTAAGATGTCATTCAGTTCTAAAAAGCTTTGCATTTACATATGTTTATGTATAATAGGTTTTTTTTAATTTATGATTGTAATTTTGTAATTCACAGTACAATGGTACTCACTTCAACTGTATACAAAACTGTACTTGCACAGAAAAAACACGGACATACTTGCTGAAGTCTTGTTTGGCTCTATATATTCAACAACTGCTTTTATTTTCTCTGTGTATTTTTCTTTGGTCTTTATCACCATTTTATAAATCTAAACCAAATTTTCCCTCTGTGCAGCTTAAAACAGCATCCACCTTCAGAAATACTTTCACAATTATACAGTTCAACATTTTAAAAAGTCTACCTATGAGATCCTGAATTTATGATGTACTAAACTTTCTTCATCTCTCTCCATTATTTCTTAAGACTTTTTTTTTAATGTTTCCAAGAGATTCTCTTCTTGCCAGAGCAAGTTATTTGTTGTATATGTGGGAGACCTTGAAGAGAGAAACCTTCCTTCTGTCACATTCTCATCTAATATTTCAGAAAGATCCAGTGAGCTCTCCAGAAAACATGGAGGAAAAGAAGTATCCAGGAGATGTCTCCATACCAAGTCCTAAACCCAAGCTCCATTCAAGAGATCTCAAAAAGGAACTCATCACGTGAGTCACAAAAGATGCCATGTTTTCCTCTGCCCTGCTAACGACTGACTACGACGTTGTTCTGAGTGCTGGTTTGGAGCAGATTTGCAGGAGCTGAGCAGGGAGACTCGCATGACAGTTCACTGCGGGTAGTTCCCTGTTGCATCTATGCAACTGGGTAGACGTGAGGTTTGGAGAGGAGACAAGGCCGGGTAGGCCTGGGGGTCTGGGCAGATTCATGACTAACGTTATACTGGGTATCACTCCTTATCCCTCAGATAGATAGGTAACAAATGGGCAACAGCTCCTTCTGGTGTGCTACAGATCGGCTGTGCTAATGCTTACATAATTAAATAAACTTTATTTGGACAATCGTCATCATAGATCCACTGTTGAGAGATTGCGGAGAAGTGCTGGGGACTTCTCATATAGGAAACATGCAAAGTTCATAAAAAGATAAAACACAGGACAGGAGCTGCCCCAGGGTTTTCCAACCTGAACAAAAAATCTATGTTTAAGTCCTTCATCTGCTTCATTCAAAGCAGAGATAGTTATTCTGTCCTGCTGAAAATCCAGTGGATGCACAAATTCACACTGTGGGAGAATAGGCTGATTCTCTTTTCCCAAGTACAGAGACTCGCTCTGTCTTAAGCTCCAAAACTTTACTGTCGAAAACTGCAAAGAAAACAGGATAATTCCGTTAAATCTTTCTGCGTGCAACAGCTTGTTTCAGTTTAGAATCCTTTCAGTAAAATTGCCCCAACAAGCTCATAACACCAGTCACTTTTTAAAATCTTATCTAGGCTCTTCACAAAACCCCTTTGGATTCATGTCAACACCATTTTGATATCAAGAGGGTGTTTTCACTGTAATAGTCTACTAGGACTTAGCAATCATTTATACCACTTTTCTTTCTGTCCCAAGCCAAAGTAGGTCTCTCTAGACAAGTGCACTCCGTATCGCTTCATGATGATAGCCCATAATGTATCACCTCAGGCTCACCCAGAAATAAATGAGTCGCATCCTGTCACCTTGTGTCCTGCTCCCCAGATTCAGTGGCACTGAATCAGTTAGATCCGCCTCTGTCTTTAGAAATTACATTTCCCTGGGGCAAGCTGCTGTGAAGAGTGATTCTTTCCCCTCATGCGGTGCAGTCTGCATGTTGTCTACTCTCCACATTGTATCTACGGTTGTAGTTCATGACCTAAATTGCTACAGGTCAGGTTTGTTTTGCCTCTTCTAAAACAAATGCATACAAAATTCACTGAGAGTTTGTTTGCTGAAGACTAATGGCTTTTCTTTTGTAATATTTATTCCTTTGTGATATTGACCTGTTTTGAGATGTCTGTAAAATACTTTTCTACTATCCTAAATAATTCCCAAAGTATTTATAAGGGTGATGATCAGCTTACAGTGGTTTTACTGTGTTATTTTCAAACAGCTAGTAGAAACAGGTATCTAAAATGTAGCTGTCCAGAAAATTAAATAAGAAATAATTTTAATTTATCAGAAGAATCTATAGGTAATACAGGGAACAGACTGCATTTCTATGATCCCATTGAGCTCAGAACTTGTACAGAACAATTCAATACAGGTGGCTCCATCATGAGGAAGTTTTTAATATGACATAAGCACTTGCAGAAAAAAAAATTCTGACATGGTTAGCTCAGTTGCAGTGAACTAATTTAAAAATACCATCTCCTAGCATATGCTTTCTATTTTTCCATATTAATTCTCTTGCCCATAATTGCATTGCTCAGGTTGAACTGGGCTGTGAAAATGAGGCTGATGTCTTCCTAAGGCTTCTTTACAGGTTTGAAAAAGTTCCTAGCACTCTGCCAGCTCAGACAAAATAGCCGGGTGAGGATCTTAGGTACCCCTTACTCATTACTATGGAGCACCAGCTAAAAGTTTTTGTAGTTTCTGCTTGCCCTTCTTATCCACGGGCCCAGTGAAAGATGGCACAGCCCTTTTTAAGGTGACTCTGAAGGGTTGGTGTTAGTGTTGTAAAATACTGTAGAAAGGTATACTTAATTCACCTACCCCTCCCCCTCCATGCATAAATTGCATTTCTTGATGTCTTCGCCCTCTTGCAGAGGACTGTATCCCAATTTGATAAATGAGCTCAGTGCTATGACTGAAGAAGGGCTGAGTAAAAACAGAAGCTATAACATCTTCTCCAGGTCAAACATATCTCCATCTCTTGGCATAAAGGGACATATTTGTTGTGCTAAATGTACACCATCTTTGTATCACTTCTCAGTTCAGCTGAGAAACATCTTGGGAAACTTTTGTGCTTAATTCTGAACTTCAGCTATGTGAGCTTGATGCGCTTTCTGTTCCGGAAGCAACCATCACACCTAATTTTTCACTTATGTCAGCAAATAAAGATTGGATGTGTTTCTAAAGAAGGTGCCTTATTTTAGTGAGAAATCGAGGTAATTATTTTGAAAATTACTGTTCTCTGGCCTGTGTTACACAGGAGATCAGATCAGAAACTTCATCGCTAATGATTATGGATTGCTGTCAAAATTTGGTACCAGTAATGAAACTGTCCTTTTAAGAACTCAAGTCTCAACCAAAAAATCTACGCAAAGCATGGTGGTTTCAGATGATATAGATTAAAAAAATAAGGTTTTGACTCGTTTGCATGGTGGAAATAGGAAAACTTTTTTCCATCTATGCTTCAAGTAATAATTGAAAACTAGAAGTGTTGTGTAAGTTTTGCTAGTTTTCTGTATTGTCATGATAGTGTTGACATGCGTAATGATGAATGTGATTGCCCTAAGGATCATTACGTAATACACTGTAGGGTAGGGTGAGCTATGTGTGGTATTATACATACTCTAATTTCTCTTTGCATCTTCTTTGCCTAGCTGTCCAACTCCAGGATGTGATGGTAGCGGTCATGTAACAGGAAACTATGCCTCACACCGCAGGTAAGAAACAACAGGAAGTCTAAAGCAGGAAATAGAGCTACTTTTAGCTATTGTCATCTTTGAACATTTTTATACTAACCATGGATAAGTATTCAAAACTGGTTTGCAGAAAATAATCCATACAGAAATGTGGCTGGTTTTCCTGGGTTTTATATTTTGTGAAGGTTTGGGCTCAATAGACTGATGGAGTTAAGCAGCATGTGCTTACTGCTGTAGCTGCATGTCTTAGCTGAGACCTGTAGATAAGTCATTTAGTAAGGTTTTCATTTCCCTAAGTATACAAGCACTCTGTACAGATGCTGGTGTACAAGATTTTAATGAGGTTTCTGCAGGTATCTCTATGAATGGCTTTGAAATTCCTAGATCTCTTAACATAATCTGAGGATGCTAAATATTTTCCTCAGAGTAGCCTACTGTCAACCTAGGGGTTGAAACTGCCCTTCATGTAGGCAACATAAAGGAAGGACTCTCTGTATCACTGCCTCCCCATGCAAAGCTTTACAGGGGTTAGAAACCTTTGGTCCTGATTGTATATGTTTCCAGTAATTTAAGAACTACAGCCTGATATTGGCTGCTCCTCCTTTGCCAAGAGCAAATATTTGAGGATCTCTTTTCTCTCATTCTAAGTCATAGATTGTCTGGAGGTTGATGTTTTAAGAAAAAAAATGTTCTGTTTTAGTAAAACATTTCACATCATTCTTTTTTCAGCGTTTCTGGGTGCCCGTTAGCTGACAAGACATTAAAATCTCTTATGGCTGCTAACTCTCAGGAGCTTAAGTAAGTATTGATAATAGCACAAATGTTATTGTTATTTATCTTCAATCCACATGTTCCCTACGTTAATGCAGTTGGCCATTTGAATTGCTCTGAGTTATGTCAAACCTTTTTCCAAAATTTGAAGTGAATTGGTTTGAAAGCTTTTGAGTGAAATAGAGTTTACTTTTCTCCATTTGCCTTTCTTCATTTTTGCACCCCTCCATTTTCATGAATTAACCAGGACCTGGGGGGAAAAATTGTAAACACTAGGAGAGATACTGTTCTCACAGTATTTCTGAATCAGAGAGAAATAGAAAATATCTAACATGTAAGACAGATCTGGGAAATAACTCAGTCTGATACAGTTAGAACAAATTAGAATTATGTAGTTAGAAATAAATCTAGTTAGAATAAATCTAAAAATGAGACCAGAACTCTTGCAAATCATTTTTTATCATTCACTACCATAAACTATGAGTTTAATGTCACTGAAGCAGACATTAAGTCATATGATTTTGTGCTGGCATAATTCTCACCATGAAATGTCACTTACAAAAGGACTGTGCAGGCTCTGCTATATAGACAGATGTATAGGGACATATGAATATTTCAAAAATCTGTAGTCAAGAGAGGCACTGGCAACCAGTCATCTAGTTATTGAATTGGCTTTGTCAATAAGGATGTAGGGAAGAGGAAAGGATAATTAGAGTTCTTTCATAGCTTTCCCTCTGCAACTTGTAAATTGGATCCCATAATAGATGGCTTGGAAAAACTCGTGAATGCGTGTGAAAAGGGGAGAATCCTGTGACTATCCTTTCTGTCCTTTAGGTTCATCCCTAGTCCAGATCGAAGAAAATAAAGTCTGATCATGGTACTATTACGCTGTTCTAATGGTATTAATAGTAGGAATGATATTTAGGCTTGACTCAGTGGTTTAGTCAGAAGCTAGCTTCTTCAGATCAAATGTTAGTGGTCTCATCTTCTAGTCCGACAACTTGAATTATAAACAAAATACTGAACTGATGGTAGCTATGGAGTTTAACCTGCTGGAGATGCAGCAAAATAGCAGGCAAAAAGAAAAGGCCATTTATACGGGCAACAGTTCAAAGCAGTTCCCAAAGCCGTAGGTAAACTGACACACTGGCACAATTCTTCAGTTTTTCCATCTCGGAGTCTTAAAGGTATAAAATTTAGGTTTAGTTTGTTTTAAAGAGAACAGCACAAGAAGCAATGAACTGACGTGCGAAAATGCTGACAAATTTGAAATCATTTGCTGAGTCATATATATTTGTCCCTGCTTTTGTTGGCTTTCTGCCATACGTAGACACTCACACAAATATTTTGAATAGTTGCTCCTCATGCAGCGCCCCCCCCCCATATTCATGTGTGAATAAGGAAATTTGCATACCAATATGGTTATTTTTCCACTAAAGCTTCTAGAGTTTTGGTCATGCCATAAGGAAAGAGGAGCAACAGCATATGACTTAAATGACAAACCGCACACTGTACGCCATGTATAATAAGTGAGTTGTGAAAGACAAAGTCAAAGTTCATGAACATTTCACAGACAAAAATATGTTGCATAACGCACTTAGCATTTAATTTCAATTAACTAGAAAAAGAGCAAAAATCCAAATCTGTTCACAGACAATTTGCAATAGCAAAAAGGGCTAAATAAAAGTATTTTCCACAAACGTACCACCTTATTTTAGCTTCCCGCAAACCTTGTTCAGGTGAAATTTTAAACAAACCTCTGCTTTTGATAAGCGTTTGCTAAATGAAATCATACATTGAAAACTGCAATCGAGTCTGCTCTGGTATAGTACAGTGATATCAATAGTTAATTTTACTATTGCTATGTGAGCAGAGGGCATAAATGCTCATAGAATCAGGCCATGCAAGTACCCTTATGTAGTTAGGAATGAATATGAAAAAGCTGTGTATTTTTCCCAAATGTTATTCACGTCTAATTTGCCAGAATCAAGATACGATTTTGGCTTTAATTATGAAACTCTAAGCCAGCGAAGATACAAGGCCTCCATGTGATCTACAGTTTGGAAATAAGGAAGATATGTTCAGAAAGTGAGCCATTGAGTCAGTTTCAAGAAATGTTAATCTGAGGATTCTTGCTTGCACACAGCAATCTAAGGTGGTCGAATTAAAACATACTAAAGTTGATGATGACTCATTTTAAAGCTATAAGGGAGAATTATGACTGATTGACCTATTTCACCAAAGAGCTGCTTATTAAGCCTTAAAGAATTTTAAAAGTCTACCTCAGAAAGATATTTACTTACAGTTCAGAAACTTTAAGGAATAAGTAGTCAGTCCTATCCTTAGACAAGTTGATTCAGTGGTTATATGTCAATTTTAGGAGAGATTCTAGCAGTTCTTCTAGACAGGTTTCACACAACACACATTGATACTGATACATATTCCGTAGGCAGCATGACATATTTCAGTCAATAGTTTTCTCAGTTGACCTCTGTGGGTTTGCCTTAACTAAAGTTCATATCCAACCATCTCTGTGAGCTTTCCAGGGAGTAAAAGTACCAGAAATGCTCCTAGATCTGCAGCTCAGTGTATCAATTCTATGTGTAGCTGTAGTTCATTTACCTAAAGATAAAGCAACCCTCTTGGAGAAGGGAACAAAATAACAGGTACTCAATGCACAGTTATAAGAATTTCTGTGTTAATTCACTGAGAGATATGTTCTTGGAAAACAAACTTGATGAATTGTAAAATAATCTGTGACCTACAACCACTTGAGTGTTGACATCTTTTAGCTTGAGCTCCTGAGGCCTCTGGCCCTCCAATGTAAGTTTGATTTTCTTGGCTCTGCACGGGAATCAAAAACAGAGGATGACTCCCTAAGTTGGGGCACTAGGCCAAACTCATCAGCCAGTTAAAAGCTGATGAAGATCCACAGTTTTACTGACTGTAAGGCAATACATTGTTGGTGTATCTTGTATTGTGGATTTTCACAATCTGTACAAAGATATAACCAATATTCGGAAAACCCAACCCAGTGGTCAAGCTTAGGAGTTTTGCTAGTAAAGCTTCTTACTAATTTGTCAGTAGTCCACCTGAAATATCATCTTATAATTTCATCAGTATTGATAATATCTCAGTCTCAAATCTTGAACGACCTCAAGGATACTTTGGACTCTAACCTGATTGTGAAATCTAACTGCTGCCTGAATCTAACAGAAGTGGTAAATAAAGATGGGGAGATTTCAATTTGGTTCAGTGCCTTTTTTAAGTCCATAACTCTCAGACTCATGATCTGAATGTCTCCCACAAAGAGCTCTTACTGAATTAAAATCCACGTCCAGTGTATGTGGACAGCTCTTCCATCTGTGATCATCTGATAGAACAAGTAACCAAAATTAATACCGATAGTATTTGGCAGGTGTTCTGGATTTACTTGTGAGCATTCACTCTCTCCAGACATCTGCCCTTGCTGCCTGCTCCACATGACATTGTGCCCAGTCCTTGTCCCACACTCAGACAGGTCAACATTTATCTCTACACTGTTGAGCATATCTGGCACTCTGCAACCCACACCTCTACCTTCGCTGTCAGTGTGAGGCATGTCGTTCTGCCAAAATATTTTGTTCAGAAAATGTCATCATGAAATGTTTTGACATTATCTTTAAAAAAAAAAAGTCTCCCCTTTCTTCAGTTGAAATTATTTGCTGAATTCTACTTGAATCAGTGAATAAATTTGTTCATGTCCAAAAGAAATCACATTTTTGACAAATTAATTGTTCACAGAAAAATAGTTTTAAATATTCTGTGAAGAGATACACCTGCACACTCAGATGTGATATTACAATTATATTTGTAGGTGTTTTCCATGTCAGCCTACCAACGACTAGATTAAATCACCCACCTTCTCACCTCAGGAAAGATTCAGTACCAACTGAGACCCTTAAGAGAGTGTTGAACAATGCAAGTTTCCTTAATGGTTCATTACAAGATTACTTGGCACAATTCTTTCTGTAATTCTGATTCTCTGTAAAAATCATAGCATTCAAAAGGCCCTTAGGGATGCTTAGCACAAGAACTGTGTGCTGTATGATACAGAAATAGCTGGCACAACTTCTAAAGGTAAATATTTCTTTTGTGCTGCTTTGTGTGCTGAGCTGTGTTTCTCTTCTCTTAAAAAAAACCCAACCCAAACCAAACCAAAAACCCACACAAGAGATACAATAGCCTTAAATGAAAAAAACCCAAAATACATCTGAACTTCTGAGATGGAAGGTGCTACCAGTAAGGTCCTGCTCCAAACCCCATAGAAGTCAGCGGAAAGACCTACTGACTCCAGGAGGCTTTTGGAGTGCATTCTTCATGCACGACCAGCAAGTAAGAAGCCCACCCCCCCAGACCACTTGCAAAAACACAGTAACGGGCAGGTTTGTTTCTTTGCATTTTATGGATGTTTTAGTATTAAACAGTCGTACTTGAAAGGGCTTGTTTGTTGCACACACACAGAGAAACCCCTTAACTATGAGACATAAGCATAACCCAATGGCTAAGCTGAATACCCAATTGAATCTAGCACTAGAAAGATATGGTCCTGTTATATGCTTACAGTGCTAGAATTTAGAATTATTAAATTCAAATTCCAGGTATCATCTACTGATACCCAAAAGTAAAACTGCTTCTCTGCTTCCATTTTCCCTTCTGTAAATACCGGCAAAGTGCTTATTTATATCTGTACCTGAAAACATCAGAAGAATAAACAACAAACACATAACAGTAAATTTACAAATAGATCTATATCAAGTTGCCTTTTTTTTTTGTAAGGTTGATCCTGTACAAGGAAAAATGTTTGGTGCAAACAGTGTTATAAACTAATTAAATCTGCACATCATATGCAATATATTTCACGTTCCTTACTAAAACTCTGTTATGAAAGAAAAAAAAAAAAAAGGAGTCTGCTCATTTAAAAAAAAAATCAATAAGAACTAGTTTTAATTATTCAACAAAAGCTCTGCTGTTCTTTCTTCCACCCTAGACAACATGTAGAATGTACGTGTTATTTACTGTGTACCTTTGAAGCCGTATTTTGTAAGCTCCCTGTATTATTCCATAGGTGCCCGACACCTGGCTGTGACGGCTCTGGCCACGTGACAGGGAACTATGCATCCCACAGAAGGTAAAAGCCGTTCCATCACACAGGGCTGCAGCGCTTGGGGTTCTCAGCAAGCAGCAGCAGAAAGAGGTGGCTTTTATTCTGTGTGCTTCTTTCAGCTTATCTGGTTGTCCTCGTGCCAGGAAAGGAGGTATCAAAGTGACTCCTACCAAGGAAGAAAAAGAAGACCCTGAACTTAAGTGAGTACAAAAGCAGAAGTCTACCAGCAGTGAAGGGGGAAAAAAACCTGTAAGAGCTCAGGACTTGAGGCATCATAGGAGATGCCCCAGTTAATCTGAGCCACATGATGATATGGCCTAGAGCTGGAGCCGAATCAAGTGTTTCTGCTTCTAGCGAAGCTGGTGGAGTCCCTCACCTTGGAGCTTGAACAGTGAGGAAGGATTGCTATATCTGCTTGCATTGGTCCAATTATTTTAAACAGTGCTATGAAAGTGCCACTTGGTTGGAAAATTTGGCAAAATGAAGGAAAACAAATTATTTCTGCCTGTAGTGAAATCTTGACATATCAGCTAATTAAATCAGAGTGACACCTTAAAAATATGTCCCAGAGAACTTAAATGTATGTCTCATGTCTTTCCTCTATAAATAAATTACAATTTCACTTAAGGTGAAAACTGGAAACTCAGCAGAGACTCACTACATTCCTGACTTGGACGCACATTCCATTAAAATCAGTAAATGATAATTGCCAGAATATAATATGAAGATTTAGTTGCACACCCAATGTTGTTGTTAATACTTGCTAATGATGTATGAGAGGCTGCATAACACTGACAGAGCAGTGCAAAAAAATCCCAAACCTTTCTTTGCAAGTATTTGCATGAGATGATACAAGTTTTCCAGGTACAGGAACCCAGCCTCTGTTTCATGCCAGAAACCTAGAGAGAGAGGAGAGAATGTTCACTTTCCATACACTTGTAGAAGCGTGATTTCTTGCCTGTGATAGAATTTCAATTTTCTTTTCTGGTAAAATACTATCTAAATGAATGTTTTAGTTTCTTAGGCTCTATGACTGTATTTTAAATTGCCTAATCTTAAGATCAGCTGAACCCCCATAACTCAGCTTGACATGAATTGGATGCTCAGCTAGTGTGCCTCCGGGGACCGAGTCTTAATCCATTAATGCAAAGTGGCACAGGCAGCTGGAATGATTTTCTCAGACTTTCTTGAGACTGTCTTTGCCTGCTCTCTCCAGCGAAAACAGGGGTTCTTTTGCTGTGTTTCTGTAGATGTCCAGTGATAGGCTGTGACGGCCAAGGTCACATATCAGGTAAATACACTTCTCATCGCACTGCTTCTGGTTGTCCTTTGGCTGCCAAGAGACAGAAGGAGAGTCCCGTCAATGGGTCTTCACTATCCTGGAAACTGAACAAACAAGAGCTGCCACACTGTCCTTTGCCAGGCTGCAACGGGCTGGGTCATGTTAATAATGTTTTTGTCACCCACAGAAGGTATAACTTTGTGTTTTCTCTTTTATTTTTCCTTAACATTCCACTGTTGAATTGGCAACATGTGAGGTTACAGTCTGAATAAATTGTGCTGAAGTCTTTTAAGTAACAACATAGTTTACATTGCAGCTGAAGTAATATGGATCAAAATAACTTTCAGAGAGTTGGGATCAACTTTTTACTCTTTTTCTATGTTCCCATTGCAGTGTGACTTTCCAGGGTCTTTTCTTCAGATTAGCACAGTTTCTATATGGTTTAAAATTTAATAGAGTTCTTTCCTAGGCAAATATGGAGCTGTATCTGTATAGCTTTTATGGAAAATGCAAATATCACTGAAATGCCACCAGAAAAGATTTAGCAACAGCAATGGCTGCATTCGTTTCATCCTTCTACCAGTGGAAGAGCTGTTTTCATAAACTTTATATTTAAATAGCTAGAACCACACAAAAAAGCAAACATGTAGGACTCATACGGATTACATAAGTTTGAAGTTATAACAATCTGACAAAGAAAACTATCCTTACAAAGCAGGAATCACACATATAACCAGTAGCAATAAACGCTATGATTTTACATATCACTGTGAAAACACTAGTATGATTTGACCATGTTCAATCAATATTACTCAAAGAATCTGGCTATAGAATCTGAATTAATACCTGGTAAAGTTTGGTCTTCTGTCTGTTATAGGAATTAAGTCTATATTCTGTACTTTCTTTCCTTTCTTTCTAACACTCTGAACCAACTTCTCCAATACAAGAATGTCCAAGGTGACTTGAACAAATTCAGTCAGAGTCCAGTGTTACCCTAACTTTACGATCTACATCCCATGTTAAAGTCTTTACATTAGGACACTACTGTAAATTGGGGCTAATTAAGTGAATAACATAAATAGTATGTTAGCTGGTTGCAGCTCATACTACAGATGATTTCTGTCCTGCATAAGGCTGGATCACACTCAAGGTCATGTTAGTTAAAATGAGGTAGTAAATATAGCTTTGTGATATGATATCCTTTCCTAGGACATTTGAAACCTAACAAGTAATTCATGGCTTTGACACATTCTTCCAGTTAGTTACCTGCTCTGGGCAGAGATACTAAGAAGCATTTTAGAACTGGAGAACTAGCATCTTTCCCTTTTAGCTAAGCCAGTGTGAAGATAACTTACCCGCAAAAGTTGTTTTTTTTTTTTCTTTCCGTGTGGAAGCACCATGTCTGCTAGGATTTTTGGTTTTAATTTTCACACACACAAAAATCAACCATTTTTCTGTGGAACAAAATTTTCCTTCACTCCTTACTTGGCTACATCGGAATACAAATCCTTCTGCCAGTTCTTCAGCATATGGGTATTTCTTCTTTGTTATTTATAAAGATAGTATTAAGACAGTGCAATTCATCTTAGCCCTTTAGTGGGCTATAAAAATTGCCTCAGATAATTACCAGCTGATGAAATTGTAAGCTTTGAAATAGCAAAACGTAATTTAATGTGAACAGTGGTTAAAAAGCAAACTGACTATATAATAGAACCATTCAAAAAAGCTATTACAGTCTATAGGATATATCCAGAGTTATTATTGTATTGATCATTATTATGTATCAACAAAATGATACAATAGTTGTGCACCGTGGAAATCATTCCATTAACTAATTTTTTTTTAGGATAGTAAACTTACCATTTTAAAGGACCATACTGCCACTCTCCTCTGGAGCACAAGCCCTCAATAAAAACAATAGAGAATTTTTATTTATAAGTGTTGGAACGTTAAGAATTCTGTAAATGCATCTTCACATAACTTAACAGTAGCTGCCACTGCTATTTTGATTATTCTGAAATATGCTTAAGAGTTGTTTACTTATAGGTTGAGATTTCTGTGTCAATTTTCAAGCTGGAATATACAGTTAAATGGCTCTTTACGAGTTATGTCATTCCCCGAAGCTATGCTATAATGGAGATACTGATGTGACCTTAGGTACAGAGGTCTGTCCAAGTGCATGACAATATTGCCTGAAAGGATTGTTGCCATTTTCAAGTGGGTGCTAATGTTTTTTTTCCTATCCGTTTCAGCCTGTCTGGTTGTCCTCTGAATGCACAAGCCATAAAAAAGGGCAAAATTTCGGAAGAATTAATGACTATCAAGCTTAAAGCAAGTGGTGGTAAGGAGATTTGTAAAAGATGATGACATTTACTTAGATAGAAGGGCCCTGACTCCCATTTATACTTATGCCCTATTATGCCATTCTGGCATTAATTCTCACTCCTTTCAGTTGTCTCTAGCAATAACAAATCTTGAATAACAAAAATCTTTGCATGAGAGATTATAAAATTATTCTCATTTACATCATGATAACTCAACATTGAGGGTATGCTCTCATCTTGTCTCAGAACATTATTTTTTGATTTGGAGATGCTTTCAATATTGTTATTACTAATACATTATTAGTTACAGATCAAGAGGACTTAGCTAGCTGATGACTAAGGTAAGAAGGGATAAATATTGTGTGCAGAAATTGACTCCTCTCCCTAACTTGAATACTACATGGTTTGGTATCTGTGCAGACAATTTTACTAACCCAAGTGTAAAGGAACAATTACCAAATAGTTATAGGGACAATATGTAGGAGTCTCCTTTCTTATACTCTATGCTTTAGAAAGTTGGGCATTGAGCCAGGATTCAGCGAACTCAGTCTTTATACCTCCGGCTGCTGAGCAAAACGGTTGTGTTATGCTGGGCAAATGAGTTTGCTTCCATGTGTCCATGTTTTCACCGGGGCAGGGACTGCTGCTTACAGATTTCCCAAGCTGGCTCCCCACTAGACTCAGTTCAGGGCTCTAGGTTTTAAAGCAGTAACGACAACAGTGGCACAAATCTCTAGGCAGAGTTGGTCTCAGAGTGATACTAAGCAGAAAGAGGGACGTGTATTGCCAGCAGCTGTAGCTGCTCAGTATTTTTCAGGACAAGGCTTTCGTTAAGGACCTGAAGATTTTTTTTCTTTGCCATCTAACTTGCGGGGATGTAAAAGTCTTCCTTCCTTTTTTTTTTCTGTAATGCTGCTTAGATTCCTGACAATTTCCCTTTTGCTGTTATTTAAATTTCACTATTTATCACATGTAACTAAGGCTGTGCTTCTTGAAGTTATTCTGTACAGAGATTTGCCCCCACAGAACTTCTTGCAAGATCAGAAGGAGGTACAGATGAGCTTACTAAAGTCAGCGATTATACTAGTGGAGATGTTACCCTGGGGTGTTCCCTGCAAAGCGAAGGCTTGCTGTTACGTTTCTTTTAAAATGAAAAAACCCATTGTAAATACCTTCTCATGTTTTATAATAAACTTTCCACTTTCTGGGCAATTTTTCCTTTCTGTACCCTCCAGCTTGTAGTTGCATGTTGCACTGGAAAAAAAGAATTGTGAAACACAAAGGCTCAGAAAGCCCCTACTATGTTTCAGCTCATATAGATGTTTTACAGCTAGGAAACAATTTTGACAGTAAAAGCGAAGCAATTTAAGGATCAATCATTTGATCAAAAGCTTGTTATCTTCCTCTTGTTCAGTAACTGGTAACTCAGCTTGTTACTCATACATCCATTTACATGTGGGCACTTTAAATCTGATATTGGTATTTTCAACTATTTGCAGGTATTGAGAGTGATGAAGAAATCAGACACTTGGATGAAGAAATAAAAGAACTGAATGAATCCAATCTTAAAATTGAAGCTGACATGATGAAACTTCAAACCCAGGTATGACATTGACGTGAAAGTTTTACCTTTTCTTATGCTATGTTTAAGTACAATAAATAAATTAAATGCTATGTAAATGCTATGTTTAAACACAGTAAGTCTCCTGTGCACTTGTTTTCCCATCACTCTGTGGCACTTGAAAGTACCAAAATCCTACATGTTTTTTTGTCAAGTTTTTGTTTGGGTTTGGTTTTTTTTTTTTCTGTAACTAAGCAGCAGGTTCCTGGGTATTGTCTTAAAGATCTGGTGAATGACAAATTCAGGGCACTTTGGACCTAATCTTGGCAAACTATATTTACCAAACAAAACATTCATTTTCCTTTGTTGACCAAACCTCTGTTGACCAAACCGTGCAGAATCCCATGACTGTGTTTTTTAGGGAGGGTATTACCTCTTGCCAGCACACTCTAACTCTTAATGCGAGTTGCCTTTGTTCTTATGTGTACCTAAGAAAATCTCTCTAGTTCAGTCCACCCACTGTCAAATAGTTGAATTTTGCTTCCAGGCAACACCTGGTAAAGAACAGATGCCTTTTGCTAATTTGTGTAGCAGACGAGTTTGACGGGAACTATGGAAAAGAGTAATTTTCTTTCATTCTTTTGTATACTGGAGAGATTAAATTGGCTTTAAGATGCTGATTGTGGTTCTGTGGAGTGAGCTGAATACGTTCATCCCTACAGGGATTCCTATATGCACCTGGGAGTTCACCTGGGCAGACTAGGTAAAAGCAAGAGCAGAAGCTTGCTCAATATTTTAGGAATAAGAGTTCAAGAAAAAAGTTCCTAAATGAGATCTGGGAACTGAATATAGGTCTAAACTGATATAAAACAGAGTGCACTGTAGTTGTACCAGAGTGGAATGTACAGTGTTGATTCATGCTGCTTTTGTAATAACCACTGCGTGTATGGTCTAAATAAGGGCGAAGTTTATGCCACCTATGCTGGATCTAAATGATCTGGCTTCACCCTGCAAAGGTTGTGGGGATACCCATTCCAAATTGCACTGCAGTGAGGGGGGAGTGGTGGTGGCATTCAGTGTCTCGGGACACTTACTCCAGTCCTCTCTGGCGATCACTGTGCCTGATCTGAGGCAACACGTCCCCTACACGGCTTGCTCTCTCTCCTTTTATTCTAGCCCGCCCAGGTGTTAGGCTGCTGCAAGCACCCTCCAGAGGAGAGGTTGTAGTGAGTCGCAGGCAGGCAAAAAGGGGTTCCTCCACCTGGGGACAGTTTTGATGTGTGACATTGTGTGAGGAAGGGAAGTAAAGTGGTCACAGCAAGAAACATTTAAGTAGTGCAGAGATGTGCATCCTAAGGAGGAGAGGGTGGGCATAACAGCCGTGGACGTGACTCCATCGCTCTGTGCCTTGCAGAGCCCTGGCCAGGCACAGGGGTGGCAGCCCTTGGTTCTGCCCTGCCCCGCTGCCCCACTGCCCGCTGCGGGGTGAGGAGCTGAACAGCGGGGAATCGGGCCCTGCCATTGCTGCCTTCGGTTTTTCAGGACTGCTTTTGACATATAAGCCTTCAGAGCTGAGTATATTCCCAGTGCTCTCATGCTGAAAAGATATCATTTTGCTACCTTGGATGCTTTTTCCTGCTCTTTCCAAGCCCCCCGTTTCCATCCTGTTGGTCGAACGTTATCTTTGCGATGATCGTTGTGTGCTCAACTTCGCAGTTTCCTTTCCACTCTATTTTTCTCTTGCTGTTTCCAGCGCCAGCCCTGTTGCTAATCCCAGCCAACCCACAGCTCTACCCTCCACCCAGGAGCGGGGCAGGAAAGTAGCACAACAGCTAATACCCGTGCCCTTGCTATTGTGGTCGATCAGCAGGGATGCTGTAAGAGCAGGACAGCAATGTAAACATCAGCCTCCTCTCTCTTTCCCTCCACTAGCCCTGCGGCCACACTCTCCATCCCAGCTCCACGCTGACCTTCCCCCCGAGCTCAATTCCCTCCTCCCGCGGTGGGGCACCCTCCAGCGCCTCGCTGCCACAAGGTTTCTCCATGAACCAGCAGCAAAGTCCATCAGTTCAGAGTGAATACAACCTCTCCCTTGCTCTGAATATTGCATGGAGAAGTTATGTCTATCCTAAAAAAACATACCTGAGTTTCAGCTCCATCGTGGCCCCTCTCATAATCACGTGACTGCCATTTTGGGTTCAAATTGCAGTTACAATGCTGCCAAGGGTCTGTCTGTTTGTGTGTTTGTGCCTGCCTGTGTCTTTTAGATCACATCTATGGAGAGCAATTTGAAAACAATAGAAGAAGAGAACAAACTCATAGAGCAGAACAACGAGAGCCTGTTGAAGGAGTTGGCTGGCTTAAGCCAAGCCCTCATCTCCAGCCTTGCTGACATTCAGCTTCCACAGATGGTAAGACCACAGCCAGCAGCTTCGCACCTTCTTTGAGACTGTTTTGCCAGCACTTGAAGCAGATGAGCAAGCTCAGGGACCAGCAGGAGCTGCATTAGCAGAGAGCTCTTTTAGCCTCATTTACTTTGCAGAGATGCTGGATGATGAAATCTGTGTGATAGCAGACGCAGTTGCTTCCAGGACTGAGCCAGCCCTGGTATCTCTGCCCTGTATTGCCCTGTGCAGGACAGGCTTTTCCCTACCTGAATATCCACCCTGCACAAAGAGTGAAAACTTCACACCGAGAATCCTTGTTTGCTCTGCTCCTAGATCAGAACTTTAACCTGTTTCATACAGGTGATTTTTCTGGAGCCAACAAAGCTCTACCTTCTCAAAAAGTCCGCCTCCTTGATGTCTTCCTTGCAAACGCAGGCCAAATCCACAAAGGTTCTCGGGTCTCCAGAGTTACAGTCCCCTTTGCCAACCTCAAGAGTGCCGCTGGGAGGTTAGGTGAGGACAGTTACAGGGACGTCAGCCACAATCCCAGAGCCAAACAGGACACAATAAAAAAGCAAGTTACACTGACAGTATCGCCAACCCCTTTTCTTGCTTGGAGAGTGTGTGGTTCCCCCAGCACATGCAACTCCCTTCATTTCTACAACCCCTCCATTAATTTGGATGGCTGCCCTGTTTACGACTTCTCCCCAGTTGCCATATTGCTGCTTTTCCATGCTTTGGGGTTGGGTGTTTGGGGTTTTTTTTGGTCTTTATTTCCTCTCCTACAATTATAATCTGTTTTGTCTTCATTTAGGGGCCAATCAGTGAGCAGAATTTCGAAGCATATGTAAATACACTCACAGACATGTACAGCAATCTGGAACGGGACTATTCCCCCGAATGCAAAGCTCTGCTGGAAAGTATCAAACAGGCAGTGAAGGGCATCCATGTGTAGGATGTGAAAGCTGCTGGGCAACAGAAATTACTTAACAGCAGTAAACTCCAGATGGATCTGTTAGGAGTTCATGTACTGCTAAGGGGTGTAGGTTGCCATGCTGCATTTACAATTGCAACATTGCACTAATTTTTTCCCAGCTGACATAAAAAAAAGAATAAAACCACAACAGACTATTTGTATTAACAGCAATGCACTCTGTTAGTATATTGTATTTATTTCAGTACAACTTCTTTTTTTTTCTTCTTTTGCACTCAGTTTTTGTAAAGTGAATGTAAAAAGTGTGTGCGACTATTTTTTATATTTTTTATTTATTTCTAATCAAAGAGTTGTTTTTTTTATCTTTTAACAGCATTTTTGCGGCCTGCCATATTTTTACAAATGTGTTTATTAATTTATTTTCCAACGGGATTTTAAATGGACTGAAAAGTTATACTGTAAATTAAATAACTTGCTGGGTTTGTACAGGAAGAAAAAAAAACCTATGAAAGTAACAAATGACTGAACCGTGGTTCTAGTTTTATTTTCCTCACATCCTGCTTTTTTATAATGGCTTTTTATCAGAGATGGGTTTGCGGTAACATGAGATGTGAAGATGCATGGAATGAGAAGATAAATGGTGCCCACTAGTGGGGAACTCGGGCTCTTAAAAGCACAGTATGCTGGAAAACAGTGTGTTAAAGAATACGTTAGCAATAATGAAATATAGCAATCAGCAAAGCACTTGACTTGGCTGTGTGATTTAGCCTATGCGAATGATTATTTAAAATGTTTCAAGAGAACTTCAGATTTATTTTACCACTGCAGTTTTTTTCAGAGTTAGCTCATGGCGGGAAATGACAATTATCTCTAAACAAGAAGGGTAATTTGATAGGACTGGTACTTTTTTAGTACGAGACGCTGAGGTTTTAACCAAGTGACCAGTATTGCTATGGATTTGGATTTGAAAAACGCAAACGCATCCCAAGCCGAAGGCTTTGTACATAATGAGTCGAACACATCTCCCCTGAAATGGCATTTAATACTGGTTTGAACTTAGCGGCAGCTGAGAAGGCAGCGGTCTGGAGAGGAATAATACCACTCCAGCGCAACGGTGGTTGCTTTTCTCTTTGAACGAACGGTAGCAACACCGTGACTGGTTTCTCCCATCCTTATTCACTAAGACTAGGCTGATACTGAACTTGTTACCAGTCTTTCGGTAGGGTACCAAGTGCTATAGAGCATACAGACAGACGGAGGTGCGGAAAGACAAGCACTTGCATGGAGGTGCTGGCGTGCGCCTCGGTATCTGGTTAGCCTGGGTGTGGAACTTCTGAATCTGTCAGAAAGTAGCGGTTGCTATAACAGAGGCAATGTCTATTTCAGGGATTGTAAGTAATTAAGCATTGTTTCAAAAGTTTTTTTTATATTTATTTTTTTTAAGAAAAAGGTATAAACAACCAGCTAAACTGCCTTTTTTGTATGCACACACACCTCACGTGCATATGTGCCTCAGTGTAAATGTATACATGGATCTAGCGTGTGTTTCATTTTTCCGTGCTATAATGAAAGTGTTTATTTTTATTAGCCTCATTTATATTTAGATTGAATATGATGGCATTCACAGGCTTGACATATACAATTATATTATTACTGTTCCTGCACAAAAGTACTATTCAAAAGTGATTCAACTCTCATGCACTGTGGTCACTGTTCTGCATTAGGTGGGGCTTGCTTTTTGTTTGAGGGTTGATTCAACTCTCCGATCTTAGTTTAGACAGGGGAAAATGTATGTTCTTAGGAGCTGTGTTTATTTTTAAATCAATTTTTCAAAAGCTACCATATGTGCTGTCTAATATAAATAGGAGGACACCAAACAAAAATTTGCTATTAAAGTTATTGTCCTTGCTAAAAAAACAAAAAGCGAACATTTGTTATACTTGTTAAATGCATACAAAATGAGTTCACTCATTACAAAGACTAAAATTTAATTTACTAAATATTTTAACAAATTTGTTATATATTTTATTTAAGTAAAAAAAAATCTCTTACTGACCTATGTATTTATTATTATGATTTACTATGGCTTCAGGTTAATTTATCTGTGTTTGGTTGTTTGCTCAGGATGTTCTGTGAAGTATGTTTGTATTTATTTGCCTCCCTTGTACTTGATGTGTTTTGTAATGTGCACTGATTTTTTTTTCTTTTTGTTTTTCTTTTTTTGTGTTTAAATGCATTGATGAGCTATACTGTAAATTAGACCTTTTGTAAAGAGCAATGATGTATGCATTTTTTAATTTGAAGTAGTTTGTATACTGTTTCTTCATACAATTAATATTTCTTACATCAAAACAACAAAATTGTGTTCTGTGCTGTACATTTGGTGTATGGTAGGAAATAAAATTGATAATGAAACATTGCAGCAAGTTTGTTGGGTTTTTTAGCCTCTAGATGCCGACTTTTATTACACTTTCTTAACTGCACCTGGCACTATACAATGTATCAGATGTTTTACTCGCTTTGTGTACAAAATGTGTCATCCCTGTAAGTAAATTTCTGGTATAAATAATTTAATTAGTGTTTTACTTTGTCAATTTGAAATAAGGAGGAGAAAAATGGAACTGCTGAAAAGGTCCTTTTCACTTCTGAAGGGGAAAAAAAATCAAGAAAATAATCACCGCATTATTTAATGCATTCTTTTCTTGGCAGTTTTAGACTTCATTTATACTGATAAAGTACAGGATTTGTGCTGACCTTTAACAGCTGCTAAATGATGTTTAAACATAAAAGCCATTGTAAAGTTTCCAGCAGTTCGGAACCGCCCACTGTTTCAGTGCAATATTCTGCTGAGATTTGCAGTGCTTAGACGTTGCACAGATAAAAATCTGCTGGTTTTAGAAAGACAATATTTCCAGTATCTAATGGACTTTCTTTTTTCACTGCTCATCGTGGCGAAAACAGGCCAGTTTTATTTAGGATGCACGCTAATGGCTTCAGGAGCATTTCTTGTCTCAGATTCCAACTTCCCATGGATAGACCAAGAATAAATTTCATTTAGAAAATAAGGTAAATTTAAAGCCCATAAAGCAGCTGGTAATTATTTATTTAAATAGACATAGTTAGATAACCAAAATGGACTCTGACACTAGAAAAACTGACATGTCCTGCATTTAAATAGAGCAGAGGTTCAAAATTCGGATCATGACATGAATCCTGGATACTCACAAATCTTGCTGAGTTTGGAGCTGTAGAGTCAGCAAAGAACTGGGATGGAGACAGACCTGTCCTGGCAAGCTC
The DNA here is from genome assembly GCF_964195595.1 of Calonectris borealis. Classification (NCBI taxonomy): domain Eukaryota; kingdom Metazoa; phylum Chordata; class Aves; order Procellariiformes; family Procellariidae; genus Calonectris; species Calonectris borealis. Next base: position 45,589,563 of record NC_134313.1, read on the forward strand.
TGCTCCACTGAAGTTCAGGGTTTTCTTTGCTCTAGGACACTTATCCAAGGACAGCATGAACTGGTTCTTAAGCAATTAATAATTACTTAAGTAATAATCTTAATGAATATAAAATAATATTTTTTCAGGGTCCTTACTGTTTCACTTTAGCTGTAGACCTCCAGGTCAGCAGGTGCTAATGGGATAGTCTCTTCTCACACATCACAGATGAAGCAGAAACAAGTCTCCCTTAGCAAGGTGCCTTAATGTTAAACAGATAAAGACTGAGGCCAACATTTTGATTTTGGCTGAGCGCCTAAATTCAACTTACAAATTTAGAAGGCCTTATCGTCAGACGGGCAGCTCCCCACAGCTCATTCTTTAAAGATCTATACTAATTCTGATTATCTGCTGTTTGCAAGATTGGGGGAGGACAGTGGTATGAGGATGTTAGGCTCTACATACACCTAAGAAAACAATGCTTTATTCTCAAATGTTTCCAGAAATCTGAGACAGGGACTGTGAGCAAAGAAACAGTTTTTCTACTGGTTTTGGATAGGAAATATGATATCCACAGTTAATTGATTAAATTATTATTACCTAAAGACTGTTACTGCATTTATCTTTAAACAACTTGCTCTGATAATGTTTATTTCAGTGCTGAAATGATGGTCTTTCTCCATTAAAAAAGAATAATGTAAACAGTTAAGCCGTATTCATTAGTAAACTAACATAAGCCATGAGGAGGGGGAAAAAACCAAAACAACAAAAAACGTTGTGCTTGAAATAACCTTTCAAACCATTTTCATCTTCTGAAGTTTCCATTTTTAACAACTGTTCTGTATCTATGCCTTTAGAAGAGGGGAAAGTGCTTAATGCAGTAAAAATATATAAATTCCATTGATTGAATTAACTTGAACGGAATTGAAGCTTTAAATGTCAAAGAGAGGAAGGGAAGAAAGAACAGTCAACATTTGCTGTCCTATCAGATCAGGAAGCCTATCCTGTCTCTTAACTAATCATGATGAAGGCTTTTGAGTCTACGGTGTAGAAAACAGGTTCTGTTTTCTACTGCAATCTTATTTCTATTTATTAATTAAGCACCTCTTCTTTCCTGCTGGCTTAGTGTATCTATCGAATTATGTCATGGCTTTTCCACTCTTAGCCCCTTCATCCTACTCATATTGTACTTTTTTTTTCTTTTCTTTTTTTTTTATAAATCACAGGATTTCTTGATGGGAATTAGTTATCATGCAATGATGCAGAGTTATGACAGAAGTCATCCCCTTTGTTTCCTCCCGTGTTCCTTCAGTGCTATATATTCTACCTGTCTTGGCATTTCTGCTATGCTTACAGATTCTTTATGATTTATGCAGCTGTATAACTTGGATGCTGCTAGAAGATTTGCACCAAAGTCCTTTGCGCATCTCGCTCAGGATACTGTGGGATGGTAGAACTCCATTTAGCTTTTCTGTAATGTAGGACAGTGACCTAGTTTCAGTACCTTTCAATATCTCATTCTGGCTTGGTTTTCTTCTGTCTCTTTTGCTCTAGTAAGTCTTAGACAGCCAAGCTTACACATAATTTCATCAAGGATTAGTCTGATTTCCTGTCTGACTTCATGATACAAATTGCTTCAACTGCATTTCATTCTTAACGAATGTTCCCAGGGACATTGTCCGAGTAAATCTCAGGACTTTTCAGTTATGTGATAATACTTACTGTTTAGGTTGCTGCTATCTGCTCCTAAAACTGTTACTGCACATAATTTTTCCAAACCAGCTTTTGATGCCTAGCACCAGATTTTGGTGCCCAGCTTTACATCCCTTGAAGGGGCCTCATTTTTAGAAGCTAAATGCACAGCTATTTTTGCTAAGCAGGGCGTTTTCAAAATTCCCTTCTCTGGCCAATCCAAATGACTAGCTACTAAGTTTTCATATTATTATTTCTTAGAATTTTTATATATATATCTTGTTAACACCTATTTGCATGTACAGTGCACCATACAATTCCAGGTGGGTACTTTACCCATCCCAGGTATTGAAGAATAAAACATCATTGATGTTACCCCAAGTCTAATTCTGACCCTTACCAAACTCCTCGTTTACTGTCTGTACACACTGTTTTTACGGTTCTGATGGAAAATAAAACAAGAAAAAAGCACAAAGGACCGAGCCTCATTCTTTGTTTAACTGAAGCTATCATCTGTCCAAACAGTTCCCTATCATTGCTGCTGAAGCTAGAGCTGGGGCTTAAAGTATCTGGCCTGCAATCTTCTTTAATTACAGTCATATGTACCACCTCATGTGCACCCCCTGCTTACTTGTGACACAATAAGCAAAATCTGGATTATGAGCCAGGTTCTATGCTGATTTCAAATTTATTGGGATGAAATTCATTTGATCCTTTAGAAGCAGGATGAGCTTAGTTCCCTTAGGAGGGAATTGCCCAGAACTGGGAGACAGAGTCAGTTTCTTTAATCCTGATGTCTGGTCAAAAAGGTTTTAGGGAAGGAATGAAGGTTTTAAAAATCTCATAAAAATCTACCGGGAAAACATGTGTAAATAGAATTCCTTCAGAGAAAAATGCAGTGCTGTCTCCATAGACTGAAGAGCTGAGCTCTTTGCACAGATGCGTGTGGCAGAGGCATGGCATGTACAGCATCGGTGCTGAAGGCTGTGAGGGGACGTCTTGCGTTTCCCAGCTGGCAGGAGACAAAATGGCACCTCAGAAAACCCAGCTGTAGGCTCTACTCAGCCTTTTGGGTAACTCTGGGCAAGACACTTGATTCTAGCTCTGTTTTCACACCTGTGAAACAAGAAGACTGAAGACTTAGGAATGAGCAACACCATAGGAGCATGCAGTACATGCATGAACATACAGTGAGGGAAAAAGAGCCAGAGCACATGTGTAAGAGCATATAGAATCATAGAATAGTTGGTTTGGAAGGGACCTTTAAAGGTCATCCAGTCCAACCCCCCTGCCGTGGGCAGGGACATCTTCAACTAGATCAGGTTGCTCAGAGCCCCGTCCAACCTGACCTTGAATGTTTCCAGGGATGGGGCATCTACCACCTCTCTGGGCAACCTGTTCCACCACCCAATATAGTAGCTATTATATGACTGGCAGTACGCTATCAATTTCACGGTAGTAATTGTTGTGTTTGATGAGAGATATCTGCAACACCGCATCATATATTAAACACCGTGATGGCAGTCATTATAACTCTGATGCAATCACTTCATCCCCTGCGTTTTAGAGGCACTGCAGGTACCAGCTAAGGCATTCGATCTGCTGCCCCCTCTTGAGTTCCTCTGCCTGCCTGAACTGGCTCCGCTCTGTACACCACAGGTTCACTAGAAATCCCCACATTCGCTATTTCAAACGCTATCAGTTCTTACGTACAGCCCATCATCTCAGTTTAGCTCTTTTTTTTTTTCCCCTCCTAAGGCATTATTACAGTCCTCATTTTATTCCTATGCTTCTTACATTGTTTCCCTTGAAGATATCTTCCAGTTAGTGCTGCTGGTCAGTCTGAAACTAAATTTTCAAAATGCAGAAGCTAAATTTCAAAACAACAGAAGCAAAGGCTATAAAAGCCGAAGCATTTTTATTGAGATAATGGAGCTCCTACAGATTTTGTGAAAAATCAGCTGATTGCTATGAGAGCAAAATTATGATTCACCGTAAGAGGGAAGAGGAGGGAGGCTCAGCTGCTGCAGATTCTGTTTGGCAAGGGCCGGCTCCTGATCAGCACGATGTACAACCCAGACTAGCAGCAAGAGTCAGTGCAAGGCTGGCCAGACAACTGCACTCTTGCGCCTGGTGCGGTGTCAAAGGATGTAAACGGTGCCAGTCTTACGCGTGAGCATAAATGCTTGAGCAAGAAAGCAGGTAGGCAAGCAGTGACTATAGCTCCTGTGTTTATAGTGAGAGTGACGGGGTCAGGGGCACAGGGCAGAAGCCCACAGGAGTCCGTCGGGTGCCAGGCTACATCAGCTCCACCCAGTGCAGAACTGGGCCGTTTTCCAAATGTGGGTCTTTTCCCATTTTGCCAAACTAAATACCCTCTCCAGCTTGCTACGGTATCATCATGAGCAGCGTTACTAACCCTGCTTCCTGGGGAAACGCACCCTACCCCTGGGCTCTGACTCACCCCGAGGCGGGTTTAGGTCTGGGAGAATGAAGACGAATATTTCTCACAGCCCCTGCTGGGCAGGCAAAGCCTCGCTGCGGAAACTCCCCGGCAGAGCACAACGCCAACCGCCAGCGCGTCTGCTCTCGCAGGCTGACATTTCCTGGTGCTGGCTGCTGGCGGGGGAGGAACCGAGGTGCTTGCTGCCCGCCTTTTCTCCTCGGCCTCCCAGCACCTCCCCGGGTGCTGCAGTCCCCAGCCAGGTAGCGGCCGCCCAGCTGCGCTTCCCCGCTTTCCCCCCCTCCCTACCCAGGCCAGGCTGGAGGCAACCCCTTTTTTTTTTCTCTGCAAGAGGCTTAAATCTCCTTTCACCATCTTGGGAGCGTAGCGTGACTGCAGCCATCGCTGGCTGGGCCTGGCTGCCACCGTTCATGATGCCCTTTTTATTACCAGATTAGAGGACATTGTCGCGATGCGTATGAGGCCTTTCAGATAAGGCGCTGTACAAGTTCCAGCAGGTTCCAAATACAACAGCGCGGCTTTCGCATCCAGCCTACGGGATCAGAGTTTATTTCCCCAATGCAGACAGCTTTGCACTGCCTTCCTGTTAATTAAAGTATTGATTACAATACCGCACTGTTTACATGCAAGATTTTGCATGGTCTTGGCCATTCACATGCAAATGAACTTGTAAGCCTTTCTGTGCCCTAAAATCTGCTGATGTCAGTCTTCCAATTCTAACTCCACGTTGTAGGACATGTGGCTTTCTATAGCTTGGCTTTGATGCCCCCAAGTCATATTATCTCAATTCTGAGGTTCATTATGATGAATCTTTCACTGGTTTTAAATCAAAAACTTTAATTGTACCATACTTATTCAGCTTAGGTTTTGGCTCCTGAAGGCAGCAGTTTTTAATTGCATCATTTGTATAGTGGCCCAATATGTTTTGGTGTGAAAAGTGCATTATCACGTTTAATTTTGCATTATTTTTCCCATATGTTTTAGTTACACTAAAACTTCAGATGGGAAGTGATGAGGCTTTCCCACTGCTCTCTCATTCTCTCTTCAGGGTTTTTTAATGAGCTAAGACCACACTATTTTCTTTTGTTCTCATCAGTTGAGGTTTTAGGGAGCTGTTTATTTGTAGGGTAATTCTTGTATTTATGTAGAGCAAGGCATTAGACATTTTTATCCTCTACTTATTAACAAGCCAGATGGTACCGGCTGCTACCCACACAATTCCAATTATCAGATGGCAAACTGAAATATACGTGGGGCAAATGAGAAGATGTATATTAAAGAAGCATCACGGAGAATTGGCTTCTTGGAGATGTTGATTCACAAAGGGGTACTAGCAATTAGGGTGTGACAGCCTGCTGCTGAACGTACAGCACTGGCCTGGGGGCACAAGCGTTCAGCCTCCAAAATTTTAATACTCTCTCTCTCTTTCCCCTATGGAATGAATACTTATCTTTGAAATCTGATTCAGGTCTTTCATCCTTTAGATTTCTTGTCCACTTCAGAGTAAGATGCAATATCAAAGCCAGTCAGTAAGTTACCGTATCCCAGAAAGATGCAGAAGACCTGAAAATTAACATGAAGTTTGTGCATCACCTCTCCTAATATACCCTCACGCACTTCTGTGCATGCACCCCAGTAACACGGGAACGGCTCTAACACTGAAATACAGGATCCAGCAAAGTATTGCTATTCCAGGTCTCAGACTGACCTAGAAATTACAACTCGCACATGGATTTTTGCTTAAGGGCAGCTTTCAACTTCAGGTTTAAATATAAGGAGGTCTGGTTACGCTTATTATGGTTGGCTTCATGGTCTTTTAAAAACAACTTCTGTAAATTAAGAACCTAGACCCAGTCCTTACTTAGGGTGAATCCCTACATCAATGACACATGCTAATAATAAAGAATGAGTGTTTTAATGGAAGGTTTTATAACGCTTTTGGTTTTTTCTGCCCAGAAGACACAACCTCTATAGGAAATGTTTTTGGGTGAAAACTGTACTCTCATGCTTCCTTTGTTTTGACCTAGAAATTGTGTACACAAGTTGGCCGGGAAGATGGTGGATTATGCAGGAAACTTTTTGTGTGACATTTCTGTTCCTTTTCCCTTCTGGCTCAAGATGAAAGCACTAACCCAAATCAAACAGTGGAGAAATTGATGTCCTCAGGTCAGATCAGCTAAAGTAAAAAGTTATTTAAGCTAAAGTAATGGCTTTCTGAAGTCTTTCAGTTGTTCATATGGGCTACTAGGAGGTTAATCATCTATGTGAGTGGATTTTGCAAAAGTTGGAATGTGAAGCATTTCAGATTGTCTCTAGTTTCTGTTTATAGTATCCAATCAAGAGAACATCTTCTCTTTCAACAGCTGCTCTCATGATGCCAGGGAAAAGGTACTCTCCTGGCAGCTGCTCCTGGCTCTAACACTTATAACCTACAGATCTTAGGGAAGTCTCTTAACAGGATGAGTCTGAAAAACAAATCTGCATGGTTTAAATACCATTTATACTTCAAACAATTTACTATGTGCAAATGGTGCATGTGCAAATTCTCACCTCTATTTATGGAGAAGCGAAAGATTTGTGCAGGCATTTGTCTGCCATTTGTTTATAGAAGTGCATGAATCTGCAACTGTGAAGCTGGTGCTTCTTCTCTCTCACCTTCCATCCGTGAAATGGGGGGACTAATAATCCTTTCATCTTGCTGTTAACAGCAGACTTAAGCAAGATCTCTAGGTCTCTAGGATGCTCTCAGTGAGATCCTAAGTGTAAATCAGTGATACAACCATTCACAAAGTCTTGGGGAGCTCAGACAGAGCTTTTGTACCTGGCTTACCAGCTATAAAAAAAAACAAAAACAAAACAAAAAAAAACCCCAAACATTGTCCAGTGCTTGTTCAATAAATGCTCATTCCAGTGAAAGTGGCCCATTGCCTACTTTGTGTTACTGATGTTCCTCAAAAAGCTTAGGCCAAGCAGAGAGATTCAAAATAAGCATCTCCTTGAAGCTTCAGGGTGCAACTGCCAATCTCTCCCAGTCTACACAATTGTCATGGAGGTTCATTTTTTTGCTTCAGTTCTTTAAAATCCACAAGGCCAAAGTTTGATTTGACTTCTCAAAATAAGAAAGCTAACACTGGATCAGATGCTTGAAGATCACTGACATCCAAATAATTGTCAGGCCTGGGTTGCAAAGAAGTGATTCAATAGCTGAACATCTGTGTACTCGCTCACGTAGAGTTGCAGTTTCACCCACAAACAGCTGTGGAGTAGACAGGCAAAATTCTCTACATGGTGATAATTACAGTGTGCATTACAAAGGAGGGATAGTCAGAAGAGCATGCAATCAGTTTGGGTTTTTTTAACTTTGGAACAGGGCAACCCTGCTAGATCCAAGACTAATATAGATAACATAGGTTTCTCAGCCAAAATAGAGGAACATTTAGTCAGATCTGAACAAGATTAGGAAATCCACTTACTGAGCAGGAAACTTTTTCTAAGGTCAATTTTTCCAGTCTCAGTTTTGCTTCTACAGAAGCAATGGTTAAGAACTACCCCGGGCACCCAAACTCTTCCAGAGACTGAAATGTGACTGATTCTCTATGGATTTGCAATTTGCTTTAATACGCTTTTATTGCTCATTACATGTGCCTGCCTGCTCTATCTTAGGCAGTGGCATTAGCCATTATACTATCATTACTTACCACCAGGTTAGTGGTGACAGTTGAGTGTCCTTATCAGAGCTCATGATCTTTTCATCTTTTATCTTATGCTCTTTCAGCCTCTTGGTCACATCTTTATATGAACACTATTGCAGCCAGGAGAAAAAAAAAAAAAAAAGAAAAAAAAAAGAAAAAAAGAAAAAAAGAAAAGAAGGAAGCTTACAATGATCTTTCTCTCACCCAAGGCAAGCAGCTATGCACCACAGAAAGCCTATGAAGTAGAGCTTAAATGAGATAAAATGGGATTTAATTAATGCATAAGCCTTGTGTGCTTGTACAGGACTGCCTTTTCCCTACATTCTGGATCTATGAGCGCAACTTTCTTCTTCATTGCTAGGAGCTGAAAGGCATTCAGCTATGAAACAGTGCCTTCCTTGGGTTAATTCTGACACTTTGCATTTGTTGTTTCAAGGTTAACATATGAATATGAGTGTGCTAGTGTGACATTTTGGGGATCGCTGTCCATGCAGCCAGAGAGCACAGTCTCACACCAGGTAAACAGAGCAGCTTGGGCTATGGCAGGAGTTAATATATCATAAAACATAAGAATTATGCCAAAGTACGAGAAGATTAAACTATGTCAGGACACAAATCCTGTATCCTTTTGTAAAATGGCTGTATTTTATTATCACAGGGGTTTCTGGTACAGTAATGGCTACACAGCAAATTCCTTTTCTAAGCAGCAGTTTGGTTCATGTGTTTACATGACATCTGTGGTGAAGAGAAATCAAGTTACTAGTGTTTTTTTACCAACAGCAAGTCTTGGTTTTTGCACCTGAAATATTCAGTAACTGTATTTTATTCATTATCTAACCAGGTTCCAAAATTTCATGAATTTTTCTCTAAGGGAAGATACTAGGCACAGCAAGATTTGTGAGGAAAAAAACGATAGGTCACTCTATAAAAGCAAACCAGCTGTCAAGGTTTTGCTTGTTCCCTTAATAGGTAGCTGTGGAAAAGCATTGTTTGGATAGAATGATTGCAAATCTGGGATTGTGGCATTACGTGATGTGCACAGGAGGAAAATAAGGAAATGGAAGGCTTAATTTAAAGGAAAAAATTTAATTTAAAGGAAAACCCATTGGAGAGAGAGAGAGAGTGAGCTGAAGAGCAGTAATGAGAGCCCTGCTCCTGCCTGCAGTCAGGGCCAGGTAGAAGACGCAGGCTGGACACGGACTAAGGAGGATCGGTCCTTGCTGAGCCTAAATATAATTTTCTGACATACCGGGCACAAAGATGCATGAGCAGCAGGCACCTGCCGATGACGCTGGGTGCTTAAAGCACAGGACGTCAGGCATCGATGGCGCTGTGGCCCCCCGCCGGGAAAAGCCTACGGGGTGGGTGCAGGCAGCCTCTGGCTCCCGGGAGAGGCAGGCTGGGTTTGCTGGCACAGGGACAGATCTGCAGTGCCCAGGTTTGGCCTGGATGGCAACCCCCTCGCTTATAGCCTGCAGAGAAGCTCTGGTCCCTCGTTGCCCGTGCACACGGATGTGTCCTTGAGCGGCACTCAAGACTCTTATGGCAGCAGTCCCCAGGGCTCCAGGGGGCTTGTAGCAATTTATAGTAGCTAGGATTCATCCCCTTGTATTTTAAATCCCGCAACAGAGAACAAAAATTCGGCAAGATGATAAACCTGTTAGTGTGAGTTGAACACAGTTGTTCTGCTGACCTTAATGGCATATTCACACGCTTGCATCAAGGCGTGCCCTGAAGTACGTTGCTGAATCAGCTTTTATGCGTGTACCAAAATATAACAATGATTTCTGCAATCAAGGCCAGTGCCAAGCTCTGGTACATCCCTGCCTAGAGTCAAGATATTAGACCATTGCTGCTGTGTGTAGTAGCTGGCATTGCAGCTCCTCTTCCCAGGCCTGCTGAAGATGATGAGCAGGAAGCATCCACACAAATTGGCTCATGCCGCTTCTTTAATAATTCATGTATTTTTGCTCTCTTCTATAGTTAATGAACCTCCCCCACTCTCACCCTCATTCTCTCTCCCTCTCCCATTTAGTCAGTTTGTTGTGGTTTCATGTATCTAATCCATCTGTCACTCGATTATAGCTATCGAGCACCTGTTATGGATTTCTAGAGTTTCATTCAAGCTGTTGACAAGTTATTCACAAATTGGCCCTTGTCACACTGTCATCGTGTGGAGTGCACTTTAGTGAATTCTTTTGGGTACACAAAATAATGAACAGAAGACAGCAAGGCTTGTGAATTAAGCAGTTTCTTGTCCCCAATATTTAAAGAACCATTAACAGATTGGAAGTTTCTTGTTGGTGATATATTTTTCAAGCCCTTTTCTTAAAATATTTTGTCTTCTCCATCCAGACCCTTTTGCATGAATAATCACAACACAACTTGCTTGAGTTGTCCGGGCAAGCTATGTTGACAATGACGCCTTATTTTATACAGTCTATGTTGCAGCTGTGACAAGTTGATCGTTGCTTCCTCTGCACAATCCTCCTTGCCTACGCTGCTTTGGTACTAAAGGGAAAGCTGAGGGCTGGCTGGCTGGCTGGCTGCCCCTCATTAGATGCAAAACTCTTCTCCTCGGGTGGTTATTTGTTTTATTCTGCCCTGGAGGACACCAGGCAGAAATCAGGTATTGGAGGCAAAGGTAACTATCCAAGAGCGAAGCATCTCCTGAACAAAGCCTTAAGAAAAGTTAAGGTTAAAAGCAGGTTCAGCTATGTCTTGAAAAATTCTCACTTTCCTAACAAAATTTCAAAAATCTCAGTATCAGAAGGTCTAGAAATAAACAGTTTTTCACCCAGTTTTTACCGCTGCTTCCATACAGTTTTTGCTTACTCCTTACTCCTTAGACTTTTGTCCTGCACTGTTCACGTACCTCTTAGCTTCTGTCTGTGCTCTGCTGTCATTCCCAAAATGCTCTTGACATTACAAACAGTTTTTGAGTGTGTAGTAAGGACCTTGAAAGTAATGTGGTACCAGGATAACATAAGCTAAAAGAGAATTCTAAAATATTCTCACAGTGCAGCGTGTTAGTGGTGTAGAAGAATTTGCATTTGCAAATAAAGGCAGAATGATTGATCTGTTTGCAGCTACGAAGTGAGTTATTTATGTGCAACTTGGCTTGAAACAAGCAAATGTACTGCATGCATATCTGTATATTTAAATCTATTTTGCATCAATAAACATATGCACACTTTTCTAGGGAAATCTACAAATCCTTTGAATAAGATTCCAGGGCTTCAGTGTTTCAATCTTTGAAAAGGGTTGGGTTTTTTTTCCAAATTCGAAAGGACAAAAACTAAAATTTAGCAATTGCCTTTTCCAGATGGAGTGCTAACATAGCACTAGAAAATTATCTGGCAATTGCAAAGGGGCTAAATTACTTCTGATCACTTATTAATTTCTTACTGTTTAAGGGTTTGATGATGTAAGATACATTTCCCTTTGCGGTTTCATAGGGAGAAATCCAGCTGATCTGATCATTGCTCTGATAAACCAATAGGTGGCAGGACTTCAAAGCAAACTGTGAAATAATAAAGCCATGTTCCATTAGAACGAAGCTTAAAACAGAAAGTGCAGCTGTCTCAATAATTAATAGCTTAACAGTTAACTCAGAAGAAGTTCTTTTTAAACTTCTTTGAATATATTTATAATTATTCAATGTTCAATCTGTGAACTGCAGTTCAGATACTCACAAAAACTTCCTTCCAATTAAAAAAACCAAAGTTTCAAGGGAGTTATGGGCTAAGTTTGTAAGGACATTTAGGTATTAGAGGATGCTGATAGGCACTCATGATTTTTTAAAGCATGTAAGATTCAAATTCACGGAAATACTTGGATACCTAAATGTTTAGTTACTTATGCTGATATGATACTGATCACCTTTAGGGATCTCAGCATAAATAGGTTATGATAATAAATCCCATTTTCAAAAACAATTCATTTCCTTCGAGCCAGATCATAAGACCAAGTTAAGCACCTGAAGAGGCTTCACTGGGAGTTTTAAAACCACATCACAGTGAAACCATCAGTGCAAATCAGTAATAATACCTTCCCACCTGCTGCTATCCGACACATTCAGATCAGCCTAATCACAACTTCAGCACCACAGTAATGAGCTGCTCCGAGCCCTGCCTCAGACGGAGGTCCTGCAAGCCCTGACATGGGGGTTTTATCCTGGGCACCAAAACAGTCCTTTCATCAGCGTCTTACCCATCCAGCATTTTCCTCAGCATGCTTGAGGCACGCTCTCTCCCAGGACCACAGGCAGAAAAATAAATACAGGCCACCTCTAGATGGAAGGAAAGCCCAACTCCAGCCTATGTGATGGCTGAGGGATAATAAGAATAATAGAATAAGCTCAGCAGAGATGGCCTTCAAGACAGGCAGAGGATTTGACAACTAGGGCACATGCTGCTTAAGTAGTTGTCTTGGCTGCAGTGCCTGCATCCAGCAGAGAGCTCGCAGCCAAGGATCCTGAGCGAGGGGAGCCACCTCTAAACTGGCACCACATCAGTTGCTTAGACACATAAGCTCCATTCTTCAGTCTTGCACTATTGGCTAATTTAGGCAGCTCCCTGCTCAGCTGTTTGCCTTAAAAAGCTGAAAATCCCTTTCTTACGAGCTTAACAATTCCCGTGTAGGGATCCCAAGCTGCAAACAGGCACTCAAGTTGGTGCTGAAATTCCAAGCTGCGAGCGGCCGAGGAGTTGTGTTGTGCTCCTCTGCCAAACAACGCTGAAAACCATCTAAATAAATCCCTTCAAATCCTAAATCTTGCTGGCTGTGAGGAAACTAGGCTAGGCGGACTTAAATCACTTTTGAAAATGATGTAGGATCCTAAGTCACTTATCTTTGAAAAATTTACCCTTAAAAGGGGGATGCTGGAAAGTGATTTCCTTCCGAAGTACCACTGTTAACTTTGTGAAATTATTCCTGAAGTGTGCATGAATAAAAATTATTCATAGAAATAAGAGTATCACCATCTGTCTAAATAAAAAGGAAGCATAAAACAGGCCCAAAACCATATTGGTGTTTGGGCTTTTCCAATGAATCCCTTTAAAATGAATAGGTTTTCATCAGCTTTAGAAAAAAACATGGTGTGTTCCTTCTAATTTTTTTTTAACATATAAACCCCATATATTTTCTAAGTATCTCTGATGGGTGGTCTGGGCATTTGATTAAAGGATCCTGGTAATGAGGATATCTCGGCCCTTTAAATTGTTTTCTTGGGTGATGACAAAAAGAAGTATCAGGTGTTTTATAACTGCTGAAGTATTTTACTGTAAGAACACTCCCAAAACCCCAAGTCTTATTTGTGTATGAAAAAATAATAAAGGTTTATAAAAATGATATGTTTTACCTCCATTTCGGGTGGTGCTAGTGTTTTGTCTTCAATGATGCATTCCTTCTTACTCTGAAATGATTCAAGGAGTGAATAGCTTTCAGGAAAGGAAGTGAGTATCATCCTCAGAAGTAGCTGTTGAAGATCATTGACGGAGCTGGATAAATTTGGACCAGATTCAGGTGTTACTTACAACCACTGGAAAATCAGCACAACTCTCATTTTTGTACATGCTTCTGGTGTTACTGCATTTCCATAAGATGCACCTGTGGTGGGATATGATGCTCGGAAGAACATCTTGTCTTAGTATTGCTTAGTTGCCTGCTCTCTTGAGCAAAAGCAGCCTTTACATATCTACTCACTTCCTTTAAATGCCTTTCTTAGCAGCTCTCAAACATTTTAAAACCTGGCGTTTTTCTTTACTAATTTGGGCTCCTTTTATGGTCGCGTATGTGAATATCCCACATGTATTGTCATCTCTAGCGTGCCCCAAACTCTACATTCCAACCTCCACCTCACATCCCACTTTCATGGTGTCTATTCCCCTTAAAGATCATTTTTGACACTTTAGGAAAGCCACCACTGCCAAAGCGATGTGCCCCATTCTCTCCTGCAGCCCACGTGGCAACCCAAGGCGAATCTGTGAGAAGGCTGGTAGTACAGATTAGGGGGGCAAAGTGAGCCAAGACAAAAAAACCAAAATTTTTCTTAGATCTTCTCCTGCTCTTGAGAGGAAGATTTATTGAGTCTTTCCTTATATCACCGCTTTAAGCACTATTGGTCTAAGTTGCTGTCTCTTTGAGCCATACAGGCAGTCGTGGGGCTGAGGTGGCTTTGTGGCAGGCAGTTGTGCTATTTCCTCCACTTGACAAGTATAATCTCCTGCCATGCCTTGTTCCATTTGCTTCTCTTGTTGCTGAAGAGATGCTCGGTCTCGTAAAAGCTGACAAGCGCTGAGAAATTCTGTGTACTCTTTCTTTTACAAAGCCTGTGCATGTAGATCTCTGAAGGCATACAGTAGATGTTTGACTTTGCGTAGAACAAAGGCTTCCAAATTCATTGTTAGGGAATACCTGTGGGGGAAAAAAAATCCCAACAAAACCCATCCTACTTGCCTTTTGACATGTACTACAAAAAGACTGAGTTAGTGAAAAATAGCTTATGCTTACAAAATAAAAATGTGCTGTATCAGCTTTTTTCTTTGGGGATTAGCAAAGAGAAAATTGATTTATTTTTGGTGACATTTCCTCCCCTGGGCCCAGAGAAAACCAAAACTCCAGATTATGACCATGTAAGGCTTTTTAAAAATGTGTAAATGTGTAAATATCTTTTTCTTATTTAATATTGCTAAATTTAAAGCTTGCCTTAACTAATTGCTAAGTCTTACATGTGGACTACTTGCTCATAAGTGTCTATAAAGATATTAAAAATCTTATTAGCATTTAAATGAACATTGAAATAACTGTTTGCTATGGTGCTTATTCTACCATCTTTCATTCAGCTACCAACCACAGACTTAGACGGAGAGGTTCATAGTAATGCAAAAATGTAGCAGCTAAGGACTAGAACTATTTCTATGCAGATGACAGGGTGGATCACTGCTTGCAAGCATATGTATGTGTGTATATATATATATGTATATATTAGTTGAGCAACTATCATATATATATATAAGTTATGGCAGTTTAATAGCTTTAGATATAAATATAAATATATATATATCATTGTAGATATAAACAAAAGTTGCTTTTGACTAGCACTGTACCTTAGACAGGTACCAATAGTTGCACAAACAGGACCAAGTCAGAACAGTGCCCGTTCTGCACAAGGGTCTATAAACAACATCAAAACCCACACGAGTGATGAATCAGGCTTGTCAGATGAATTTTGACTCATAGGCCATGTATGCAAGAGGACAAGGGCATTTTTGTAATAAAAATTTTGTGTCATTTAAAGCCACTATATAAAATATTTATTCTAACTAGTTCAGTTGCATAAGAACACAACATTAAAATCAGTCAGGTAATGGTAAGATTCTCTTTCAATGACTTCTCATCTCAAAACGCTGCATTTCTGAATAAATCCATTTGCAAAAGGCTTTCACTGTATGTACGCATTGACCTTTCAGCAAACACAGGGTGAGTTGCCCTTAAAGGTTTTTTAGGACATTATTGGTGAGTGCAATTTTTTTGCTTAAATTTTCATGCTACTTTGCTTTTGACTATGCACCAGGGATATTTTTAGATTATTGATGACTGCACCATCTGGCTGTATTCTATTAATACCAATATAACTGAGTTTTGCAAACTCTTTCTCCTTCAGTTCAAAGCCTCAGGCAACGTATCCTTCCACAGTTAAGCAGGTACTCTAGAGTGAAAGACCTTGATTGCATTAAACACAGAAAGTATTTGCTTGTGTTTTCAGCAGTATTTCTACCTGTACTTTCTGACAATTGGGAATATGAGACTTCAAAGTAAGGTTCGGAAACAGATTTCAAGGTTAATGATCTCATATCTTCGACTTATGAATCCATCTGGATTTTGCTGAACGCAGAAACTTGATGGTTGGGGGTTTGGTGGTGGTGTCACAGTCCAAAGACACACTGAAGGACCTTGCCCAGTATGAGAAGCTGCAAGAGGGCCCTCACCAAGGGAGCGGAAGTTCAACGTCAGATTTGTCAGTCCAGTGGCGGAGTTGGACATGGAGAAATTCCCCATTTTTCTGAGTGTGGAAGAATTTCTGCTTGGCCTTTAATAGGTTGATCAGAAAGCAGTGCAGAGAGTCTGGTTTGGGTTTTTTTAAAACTCTTCTCCTCATGGTTTCCAGCCACCACCTTAAGAGAAGGATTCAAATATTTCAGTGCTCACTGCTTTTCTTTCAACACCGGCTTTGACTAACCCGCCTATTTGGTTTTTAAATTCTGGCTATGTTACATGTTATTTCCAGTGCTACCATTATTTTTAAAAAAAGCCATAGTAATTCACAGAATTCACAAGAAACATGGATGAAACTCTTGACAACCTAGTTACACTGAATGCTGTACTTTGTTTTCACTGGTAATAATGTAACTGTTTAACCATAATTTTATAATCCTTAGAACTGTGATGTTTTCCTGACTTTTTTCTGAGAGTTAATCCTTGAAAGGAAAAATTTGTTGACACAGGCGTTTTGATACTACAGTGCTGAGTATCCACGAACCTAAAAACAAAAGCTAGTTATAGAGGTAGAGAAAGCGAACTGCAAATAGTGAATGTCCTGCTTCTGCCGCAAAGCATATCCTAAGGAATATTTTAAAAAAATGAATATGCAAAAAACCCCAACAGAATTGCTTGTGGGAAATTTATTAAGAGAGAAAAGGATGAATTAAAACTTTTCAAAAGTGCCATGAATGATTCGTCAAGCTCAACTCAGAACAAAAAAAAACATTGTAGTGGTATTATGTCACCTGTATATATGCATGTGTGTTAAGATATATAGACAGATAGATAGCAACCCTTTTTAGGGGGGTGACAACAGGACTTGAAACAAAGATATTTCTGCTGTGTGAGCTGCAGAACAAAGTCCATTATCTGGGAACAGGAGCAGGGCTTTACCAACTTTTATTCAGACACAATGGAGAAACAGTTGGCTAAAAACATAGTATACTATCTTTGTGTTGGTTATAAGCCCCTGACTATAATTCTTATGGAAATTATTTTTATCTTCCCCAAAGGGAAAATGTTTTGGAAACTCCCTGTGGGTTTCTCAGACTGTTGGTTCATTACATGGATTACTCCTGCAGTGTTTTGGGCTCCCACACTCTGAACTGAGTTGTGATGCTATATCTCTCTGCATTTTTTTGCTTTGCTGCCTTTTTCTTTCTCCAACCCACATTTTTCCCCACCGGGAAGTAAATTGTTTCATATTTTTCATTTGAAGCTAAGGCTCCTTAAATGACTTCCATTGAGTTTTCCAAATCAGGTTCCATTAGCAGAACAAAAATGAAAACAATTCCTGCTGTGGTGAGCCTTAAGAAATGGGTTGTGTAATGAACCAAGACAATGGGTGATTGACAGTCAAGAATTTATTTGGCTTTAGCCCATTTAACGAAGCCAGGATACATATGAAAAAAACTCACTAACGAATAGATTCCCATGTCTTTCCTAATGTCAGCAAACAGTCAACCTTATATACTCAGGTTTAAAGACTTTGATAGTATGTGTCCCTGACAATGAAAAAACACGGTTAATATTCTTTCTTGGGGTTAAAGAAGCAAAATTAACTTCAGAGCTACTATTGCCTGCGCTGTGATTTTGAACTAGGGCACAAGCAATAATGGGATGTGGAAAGAGCTAATATGGATATTGCAAAAAGCACAAGGGATCACAGACTGCTAGAATACTATTATAATAGCAGAACAGCAGAATACCAGGAAGAGTAGAGATGTCCAAGAATTTCTTGGGAAAAAAAGTGGCATGGTGCCAGCTGGGCTCTTTAGTGCTGGCTCTCCTACCAGCACTTCGGGACACCAGTGGGGTCCTGCAGAGCCACTTTTGCACAGGGCTCCCGCAGCAGCTGACACTTTATCTTCAGGGGTAGACTGACAGGCGCTGTTGAAGCATGGCACTTGCACAAGGAGCAAGTTCAAACCATGCACTGCCCTGAAGAGAAGAATCCTCCCAGAACATGTGTCATGATGGACTGCAGTGCAGACCAAAGGCTCTTCAGGAACTGGGCTTGATCCAGTGGGAATTAGGTAGTTTGATGCACCTCATTCTATTAGCTCTAGCATATCTGCAGTGACAGCAGACTGGCTGGCTCTACAGGGAGCTGCTTTGATGTGTCTGCACAGGGTTCCCTACAGCACTAGCAAGGAACCCACCTCGTTCTGCCTGTCTTCCTTGGATGTTCACGCTCCCAGATCTGCAATGCTGTAAAGCACAAGGAGAAATACTAATTCTGTGAGTTATCAGCACGGGTCTGCTGCAGCCAGAGATTAAACCTTGCTGGACCACGTGCCTAAATGATGCCATGTGAAATGGTGAGTACACCTTGTCACTGTGCTGCTTATCACCGAAATGTTTTGGGAATCTCACTGCAAATGTTCTGGGGTACCTAAAGTAACCATTTTGAACAGATCTGACTTCTTAGATAAAAGGTTGCCATTTTCTGAAAGTCTGTCTTCAACGTGCCTCAAATAGTCACTTAAAACCTGGGGTGGCAATGACTACTAGATGACACTGAAAAGTGTGGTCTGGGCTTTATGAAATGCCACAGCCCTTTTAACTAACAAATGATCTATTAAAACGATGATCATCCAGAATATGGTGTACGGGATTTTAAAGTATTTGATAATTTTTTAATCAAATGAGAATATAGTATTGCAAGTGGATATTAACGTTTGAATAAGAAAGGAACAAGAAGGTTCACACTCAGTACCAAATCAATTATACTATCCCGCAAAATGTTCCCATGGGATCTTAGAGTATGGTATTGTACATCCGCTTAGCTTTTCTAGGCAGTGAACACTTGCAACTGCCACAGATTTAGGGAAAGCAGGAAGCCTGCAGCATTTCACGTAACAGGCCCTTTCATTTGCATTTTTTCCACCTTAAAGTGTCAGCCATTATCTGCCGTGTTTTGTGTGCTGGTTACTGGATTCCTCAAGTTCCACCTCAAAATCTGGAGAGGTTCAGATCTTAGCATTTAAAGTCAGCCGTTAATTACCTCACAGGCAAGGAGGAGTGAAGTCTGATCAGCACTGAAAATTACCTGTTTTCACCTTTTCAGTAATTTTTTATTTTAGAGTAAGAAGTCTTTTTCAAGCCTCATCCTGCATGTTTTTTGACGAAGGCAAGATGAAAACATTCTGACTTGGGGAAAAACCAATGAAGTTGTTATGCCGTGAGCTGGTATGGAGGAAAATTGCGCTTTCTGGTTGGTCCTGCGACGCATTTTGTGTTGATAGCACTTTTGGATATCTCTAGTCTGGACAGTTGGCACACAATGTCTCTACCTTGAAAAAACAAGTCTTCTCCTCCCTCTCCATTGTCCTTCAAAGTACTACTAGGATGGGTTGATGAAAAATTGGATAATCTTTAATAAAATAGAAGTATTGCCACAGAAGCCTATGCTATGGATAGCAACACATGTTCTTCTCAGTCTTAAAGAAAGCTGCAGCACTTACTTCTCAGCCACCTATGCTAGTTTGATAGAAACCAGGATCAGCAATCAAAAGTACGATTGCAAAAGGAAAAGATTTGGGCACCACCAACCTAGGTTATTGAAACACTTATTTTTTCCCTAATAATTTTTTTTTTACATAAATTTTAAACTCAGCCTCAGAATCTTCTAATTTGGTAGCTGACTACTGTAAGAGAGAATATTAATGAGTGTTCATATTTATAAAGTTTTGAATTAATGCTTTGTGGGGAGCCATAAACCAAGCATGTTTCCACTTCCTACTTGTGGTGCGTCTTGGGGGATGCAGGAGGGCATTAGTTTTTTTCAAGTGCTAATAATTCCCACTTTTCTCATTGCCAGGGTTAACTGATGTTGCAAGATGTGCTCATACAGCCCTTGTTCACCACAACTGTATTTTATTCAGATCACTGGAATACTAGAGCTTTTCACAGGGAGCTAATCCACAATCCAATAGCACTATTGGAAAACGTTTGATAAGCAGCCCTTCTCTTCCTTTGCTCCATTTCATTTCTCTGGGCTTCATATGTAATTCCTTTGTGTCTAATTGTCCTTTAAAAATTTACAACCATATTGATTTTTCGAAGAAGCTGGGCAACTGTAACAGATAGAGAGTCTCCAGCATAAATTATGGACGGATTAAGCTGTAATTGAAAGGAAAGCCTAACCAACAGGGAGGAAATTATTGTTAGCCCAATGTATCTCGACCACCTCAATCACTCTGATATACAGCTGCCACCTGCAGCAGGACTGGAGGAAAAAGGTTTTATCCTGAGCATGTAATGCTAGAGGAGGGGATGGTCCCCTGTAAAGGATGTGTGGGGCTGTTACCTACAGAGATGCTCTGACCTCTAAGCTTTAGCATGGCTTTTACCACTTCCTCCCATTTGCTATAGCTGGTTTTGTGGGGACATCTCACAAGCAAGACTTTCTGAAAAACCCAGTCAGGCTGGCAGACTCAGGGTAAAGTGAAGTTAAACTTAATTTTTGGATCTTAACAATATTCTGGGCAGAGACACACTGAATTGCACAATTAAAAGCATTTCTGGTGACTAGAAACAGAGCTCTAGTTGCCTTGAAAACTTCTAAGTCAAACAGGGTTGCAGCTGTCAAACATAAATATCTCCAGGATTAGGGAGAACTATTTTAGGTCTCAATTTGGGATTTAGGAATCCTTCATTCTAGCCAAGTCCTTCTGGAGGATTTTCTAAACTATAGCAGGTATTTATTTCAACTAATTACAGACAATCTGTTCTGGAGCAAATGAGTATTAGTACAGGACTGAAATGTAATAGAAGACACATCTGAGTGTCTGTGAAACATTCCCACTTCCAAAAAACATCGGAATTTTTTTGCCATTATTTTAAAACGAACCTGAAGTCATCTGATAATATAAGTAGCCCTTCCCCAAACCTTCAAAAGCCATGAACAACTGACTTCTGGCTCTCAGCATCTTGTCTTTTTTGGGAATTTTCTATGATTCTTTTTCTGCTGATAAAGATCCGCTCACCAAATGAAAACAGGGGACTGAGAGTGCCCCTGTTTCAAGTGGCTAGAGCAATCATGTGCATCCTGCAAATTTCAGGTTGCAGCACAGGATCTATAAAAAGCCCATCCAACGGATATGAAGGAGTTAGCCTAATCTGGGAGTGTTAGCCACATCACGACTGGTGCTTCTCTGCAGGTGTGTTTGGATACAAACTGCTAATATTTTTAAAGTCTCCGCTCCACAAAGTTAGAAAAAATGATTGTGATGAAAATAAAAAGCCTAAAATACCACTTGTTCTTGAAAAAATCTATTGGAAATTAATTTTATACCACTGAAATAATTTATACCAAGGTAAACACAAACTAAGGAAAGAGGTCTAAAACCAAACTATAGACTAGTGTTTTATTAGTCTTGTATTTGTAGTGTGCATATTACATGAAATGTCAAAAAATTATTGAAGATAACAGTTGACTAAAGCAGCCTAATAAAACTTCAGGACTAAATTTTAAGGAATCTTCACAAATCTCATCAGATTGTATATCTTAATGCATTACATAAAATCTTCTTCAGCTTAGATCATTTACAAGCACAAATAACTACTTCGAAGGAAGTGAAGCATGACGTTTAAAGCACCAGATCTAGGAACACTATTAATTGTTTCTTCAGGCAGGCTGGTACTAAAGGCTTCTAATCATCCTTAGGATAACAGTGTACCACAGACTGAAACAAGCAGTGATAAAATATGCACTCTTGTGTTGATGATGAGATATAATGTAGTACTTGGAGAAAAAAAGTTAACACACCAATGTGGGATGAGAAATATGGTGAAATGGGGATAGACGTTGATTTATTACTCACAAACAGAAATTAGTAAAATTAAAGCTATAAAGTATGCCCATTAGTTACCTTCTATGTTCTTTGTAATGTTCTCCACAGCCAGGAATGAACTTTTTAAGTGTCATATAAAGATTATCTATCCGACATAAAACACTGAAACGTAAACAACAATCTTCATTTTCCTGTCCAACTTTCATCCTGAATTTCTTCTCTTTAGTAAACTAAATAGACACTGAGTTATTCTGCTATAAGGGGATAAAAAGTTTTTGTTTCAAAATAGAAATTTTGACATAACTATCATGCTGTTAACGCTAGGCCATGGTATATTTAGTTTACTTTGTTCAATGAAAGGTGTATCCGCATCAGAAGTACAATGCCAATAAACTAAGAACACTCACATTAGAGCAGCCAAGGATGGATAAAAACACATTTTACCACCAGAAAGGAGAATTTCCTCAACGTTCCTTGGCTGATCTGCAAAGTCCTTCATCCAAAGTTGCATAAAAGTTGTCATCTTACCTTTAATACAGATCCTCAGTCATTCAGTCAATTTTCTCCTTTCTCTCTCTCTCTCTCTTTTAAAAATATCCTGAAAATAACCTTCAGCTTCTTTAAAACATAAAGCTTTGGCATTTTGGAGAAACTGTAATGAGCCAATAAACCCAATTTGGAGGCTGGTTAGTATCACATAAATTAATTTCCCTGCTAAATGATCAGAGTCACATCCACCTTTTTCACTACCATCTGCCTCACAACAAAGTTGGCACTGTACTCCTTTGAGAGGTGGACTGTAAAAGTGTCATTTAGAAAAGGCTTATTAACAAAATCCTTTCTAAGTTCCAATTTTCCTGTTCCAGGATAATGATCACAGGCAGCACATATATACCGTTAGCAGGAAGCACTCAAATGTCCATATGGCATGTACTT
The DNA here is from genome assembly GCF_964195595.1 of Calonectris borealis. Lineage (NCBI taxonomy): Eukaryota > Metazoa > Chordata > Aves > Procellariiformes > Procellariidae > Calonectris > Calonectris borealis. The sequence continues at coordinate 45,612,167 of NC_134313.1, forward strand.
TAAAAAAAAAAAAAGTAAAGTAAATGGAATATGTGTATGGATCTATACAAATATTCACCTTCCTTTTCAGGGATTTTCCTAGGTATTTGATTGCGACAATTGTGCTAGTTGTTAGTTCTGCCTATGAAGGAACGGTCCCTGACAGCTGGGGTATTTCTCCTTCTTGCCTCTGGACTATATAACCAAGCACTTTGCCACACCTATAAAATGGTACTGGAACAAAGCACTTTTCCTGAGCTTGCTCCTAATTTCATGCCCCTCTCTCACCTCTTCTGATGTGTAACAGACATTTGAAGTCACTCACTTGGCCATTTCATTTCATTACTCGACACAGCCAGGTATGTCCGATGGCAGGGGATATGCAAGAGAAACAAACGTATGCTTCACCTCCATACAGAAAGTCTTCCATGATTCTGAAATTCTCACTTCTAAGTTCTCAATGTCAAAAAGCATTCTTAATCACAACAATGCAAAGGTCCAGACGGGCCTTCCCCGATTGACTGGCGTTGCCCAGAGTTCACCGAGGGGAGATGTGGCATGTTCATCCTCCAGCCCAGAGGAGAAGGTGATGCACCCGCGCAGGTGAGGACCGCAGTCCCTCAGCAGCTTCTGGTGGAAAAAATCAGGGGACAGACTCAACACTGCTGCTCTGCAGCATCGGAGCTGCTGGGTACTCTGGCTTTGGCTGGAGCAGCTCCTCACCTCTTGGGATTCTGAAGCACTACCTGCAGGTAGCAGGGACAGGGCAGGCTGTACCAGCTCCCTGAGGAAGAATCAGTTTAGATCATGCACACAGCACAGAGGGCTCCCTCTAAATCTGTTTGGCTCTCTAGTGTCGCTGTTTCTCTTGTTTGGGTTTGTCTGCCATTTCCTCCCTGTTTTCTTCTCCTCGCCACATAAATGGTTTTGCTTCCTCTCTGTGTAATGTGGAGAACCAAGTTGTCTTTGTAGTTTGCAAAAGCCACACAAGCTCTTCAAGCTTAGCTTAGCCCTTATGTTTACCAACTGTTGTAAAGCAGGAAACCATACGAACATGGGTCCTAAACTCAGATTAAAAACATCTTTCTGGAATTTTTTACTTGTTGTGGGTAAATGTACATGGAGGCTAAGATTTTCTTTATGTTGAGAAGCCTGCAGTGAAGGCAAGGAAGTTTTAAATTTAGACAGGGACTTTGATTTCCTTTTTCCAGCAATGAAAAAAATGTGATGACAAAATTGATTCATGGAACAGTGGGGTGATCTGTTTTTCCATGTGAAGGAAGTGAGGAAGAAGTTGAATACTCAAGTTAAAATGTATACGTATGTGTTTCCCTTTTATGTAGCAGAGTGAGAATTTAACAGTCCCATCAAATGGAATTTTACCAGTGTCATTTATTTTGCACTGAATGGCACTGTCCCTTCCTGGGCCGAGGTATTGCTGGGCTGTGAGCTTTCAGACAAGGGAGCAGTATCAACACGACATACAAGCATCATGTTACGTTGTTCTCTTTCATTCAATGTCCCACAGCGTGCTATTGTTTTACCATATACAATGCAAACAGTAGCTTTGGTTTATTTTCAGGAACAATACGTATTTTTTTCTCCAAATTCTTAAAACCTCCATTTTTTTCCCCCTTAACACTAGCCATAAATCCTGATATAGTAACAGGAATTACTTGGGTTACAATGATCTCTCCTTTCTAAATAACTGGAAAAGACACCATTAAGATGGTTTCCATAACTTTCTATCTTATTAAGCGTAATCAGATTCTTTAGTTTTATTTTTCCCTCTTAATATTTATTTCCTCTGGGTTTTTTTTATAGGTGTTCTAGGAAGGACTGGGTTTTAAGAAATTATTTTCAATAAATCTAGTGAGGAAACTCTTCAGACAGTTCAAGCAACAAAACCAGCAGCAGTAACCGCATGAGTCAAATTTCACTTCAAAGAAGTTTTTGAAACCACACTGTGTATTTCTGATCTGTTTTTTGTCCTCAAAATGGAATCCAAATGACTTGAATGTAAATTAAAAATAACAAACTGTATGACTGTAAAGGTCAAAATCTAGACGACAGAATTTCTAACAGTTTCTTTCAGATCTATTGTCTTCCCAAATTTAGAAAGAATTGAAAACTTCCTTCTTCTCCATTCTACTGCCAGTAGAATGTCTAGAAAACTTAATATGTTAAATCTTTCATGCACCTTTTTCAAGGTCTTTATCATGTGAAAATGGATTTCTTTTCAGGAAAAAGAACGATACTGTATAAAATATAATTTCTCTGGCTTTCTATTTCTGTATGCAACAGAAGAGATTTAATATTGACCAGGCTGCTGAGTTTTCTTCCTTTTAGAAATATATATTCAATAGTAGTCTAGAACTTTTTGGAGTCTGGATGTTGAATGTGTTCTTAAAACACTGGAAACTTCAAAGCACATGCACGTTGCAGTATGGCAATACCAGTATTAGGTAATAACAAAACCAACCTATCTCTATGTCTCAGATGCAGTAAACTGAAGAAGCAGAAGCTTCTGTTTGCTCCTGCCAGCAGCTTAGGAGGTTCTTCTCTAATTCTTCATTCTGGAGGTCAGTGCAGTTTTTCCTGTTCGTTATCGGAAAACATTCCTATTCTTACCCAGTCATGACTGCAACCTGTCTCTCAGATCCTGAAAACATGCAGATGCCTATTTTGAGCTAGGAGGGGTTACTCAAAAATCATCACTAGCACTGTTAGCTAAACCCTGTGGTTTAGGACTGGGGTGAGGTCTTTTCAGTTTGGTTAGGCCCGAAAATTGGCAAATGAACTGAATTTCCCAGGAATTCCAAATAATTTCCACATGAATGAGGTTTAACTGAAATCTCTGAACTCCTCACAGCTAGTTTCTGTTTCTCCACCTGAATTATGGAGACTTCCAAGTACACAAAAATGGGAATTTCTCCCGGGGAAGAAAAATTCTGGGTAGATTTCTGCCTGAACATAGGAAAAATGTGAAAAGTGCTTTCAAGTAACAAAAGGTAGCTTCCTTACTGCAGGAAGCGTAGCCAGTCTATACCTGCATTGCAGCCTCTTCGTTAACTGCTGGGTGGTTTAGAGAGCTGCCTGATAGCTAGCAGCAGCCTAATTGCCGTAGCACAAAGCTGCTGAGCTAGATTTCTTCCCCTAAGAAACAGGGCATGCTGCACTACTTAAGAAAGTTTAAAAACACATTTTCCTGGGTTTTGTGCTTGATTTTGGGTATAGGAAACATTCTAGCAATGCTTTATAAGTACTGCTCCGCTTTCCCTTATTCCTATCCTCACCATCCTACAAACACAGCCTGTATTCCATTCCTATTTTACAGGTTCAAAGACATTTCACTGCCAGCTAAAACCACAGGCGTTGTTTATACCGGTCATTAAAACACCTGTTAGTGTACCTGAGATCTCAGCTTGTCAAGTGAACATTAATCTGGTCAATTTTCCACCACGTATATGGTCACAAAAAGCAGAATCCTGCTAGTCCTTTGTGCAAATAAGATTATGTACATAAGACACATTGTTAGTATTATCACTGGAAGCATACTGTGCATTCACATAAGGCTATTTTAATGTGTTTCTGGTGTATCGCACCTTTTTATAGACATGGTTGCTGATTTTAAAATAAAGCTATTTTTCTTAGCTTGCTTAAAACCAAACCTAAAGCTTGGAAATATAGCTACCATTTCTGTGTACATGTTTTTGGCACAAATACAAATTTTTTTAGGGTACATTACTTGGTATTCTGCAGATGAAAATGAGCCTGGTCACTTTGTGTTTTCAGCTGACTGGACACAAATCTTCAAAGATGCAGAAGCTACATAACAATATTTAAGATGACATTGTGCTTGAGGTGGCAAGCCCTGCTCAAGCACAACAACATACTATTTGGAAAGCTTGCAAGGTTTATTAACCTGACCACAGCACCATCTAAAATGTGGCTCTGCCATTTCTTATTTTGCTCTGAGCATGTCGAGACATGAGACACCCTGGATAGCTACATTTTGAAATACAATTGTGAATATAAAATACTCAGCTGGGAGGAAGGCATAAACGAGTAAACTATAATTCAAGTTGTTGTCTGCTCGGTTTGTACAGTGAACTGACTTCAGCAAATGAGGAGCAGAATGAAGCCGCAGAGCCCGAACCTGCGCTCTCCTCCTGGAGCACAGTCAAAAGCTGCAGCAACCACCACCATGCAGGACGAAGATATATTTTGGAGCTCTTTAGATGCTCACCCTGAATAAGCCACAATGTTGAGGCACATCTGCATAAACCTCTTCCTTGGAAGTAATCACTCCCAGAAGATTAAAAGGGCTTTTTTAGATTTATAAGCCATTTTTTTTTAGAACAGAAACTAGAAGAATGTACTTTGAAATGTGAGAAAACTCAAAATGGAAGACAGAAGAGAACTTGAGGACCTTCCCAGTCCTGAGTGTTGTAGCAGAGCCAGCCTCCACATCCAATCTTGGTTTCAAACTAACAACTCGGTGACCTTCTGAGTCACCACATCTCCCTCTCTCAAACTTTAGGAAAGGGCAATTTTTTTTCTCACCTCCTGTTTGGCTGTGGTTTTGATGCTGCTTTCCTCAGGAGTCACCCACCCGTGCTTGTTGTGCTGTCTCCTTGCTGGCTCTGGCTCTTCAGTTTTTCCTCCTGTCTGCCCTGTCCTTCACTTGGGAATCCTCCCTCCTCTGGCCATGTCCAGGACTTTCTGGGGAAGGTGGCATCTCCAGGAGGAAGAGTAGGACTCAGTGAGAACTCAGGAGAGTTCCTTTCTGCTGACCTGCCATACACTTTTGAAAGAAATTAACAGATGACTTCCACACCTCCTATATCCCCTAAAAATCCACTAAATCTTATCATAATGCATCTTTAAAGCTAAAAATAAAAATTAAAAAAAATAAGACTGCCATGTGAGATATAGAAATACACCAAAACTTAATGTAGCTGAGCAAATGTGCCATTACAGCACACTCCAGTACATCTAAGAGTTTCCTTCTAGGCTGGAGCACAGAACAAATGGAGTGAATAGGCAGACAGTAAAAGCAAAAGATAACTCCTTTCCAAAGATTGTTACATTCCTCCTTTCCCCCCATGCATATGCACTCTAAAGCAGTGTTTCCTGGGCTGTGCTCACGTCAGGCCCTGCAGGTCTTTAAGTCTGCATGTCTGTGGATCCCAAGCAAGATGCCAAGCCCCTGATGCAGAAGGCATTGAGTTATGTGCTACATTGAGCATTTTGGTGATGCCTGCTCAGCATTTTGACACATCGGTACCCCACTGAGTGCTCTGTTCATGCAGTCCGTGAGCAAGTCCTGGGTCATACCACTGGGGCAAGTGGTATGACCTACACCGAGTGCTACAGCTCTGAGCCTCACAGCAAACGAACAAATAAAACCTTCAAAACTATCAGAAACCATCTCAGCTTTACCAAGTGTAAGGACACAGTCTTAAGAGCTAATAACAATCTTCCATGAACAGAAGAGGACTCAATTGTTTAACAGCTATGTTTGGGAAAATCTTCTCGGTAAACTGTGGGGTTGAAGACCGTGTCCAAGAAGAGATTGAGGTCCTGCTTCACACATCCAGGTGCATTTTCTCCACCTGTATTCTGACCAAAGCAAAGCCGTCCAGGACTGAAAAATCATATACTTGCATCAGTGCAGAAGTGGACCTGGCCTGATCCTTGCCGGTGTATGCAGGCCCTGAGGGACAGGACTAAATACCTCAAGCACAGCACTGAGCAGGTATCCACACACAGAGATCTGCCTGGCTTCGGGTCCAGCTCTGCTACTGGCCCGGGGCACCGACCAAGCAAAACCACCCTGTCGGTCACACCCGAGGAGAATTTGGCTTGTTTAATCTAGAATAACAAAGGCCAAGAGAAAATTTGTCTTCTAAATATATCAACTATGTCAACATTAGGGACAAACATCTGTTTAAGTTTAAAATTAACTTTTGATGGGAGACAAGCATAGACTGGGTTCAGATAAACATGGGTATGGACATGTGAGCTGAGAGGCTTTGAACCAGCCTTTTGGTGGGAATTGCAGGCGGCTGCGGAGGGGAAGGCAGGAGAGGACAAGAGGAGGACAAGGCTGTATTAAAGCTGTTTATTTACGGACTGTAATTAGGGGTCAATCAAGAACTGTGAAGGAAAAAAAGGCAACTCAAACCAACCAAAAAAACAAAGCAGAAAGTAAAAAGACGGTAATGGTTAAGGCCCCAGACTACCAACCTGCAAACTGTTTACAGTCTGCCTGCTGTAATCGATAGATATATTTTGCTGGGAGTGGAAGGCTAAAGTCAGAGACACAAAACCAGCGAATGCATAAACAATGTCAGTCTGTGGAAGAGTGTAGAGTGCCAATGGCTGTTCAGGGAACAAGTTGCTCAGATACTGCTGCCACTCAGAAAAAAATAAAGCTCATTTGGCTAAGAGGTGAAGATGGTGTTTTCTGTGTACACATGCTGGTACCAACTATTTCACTATTCTAAAATCCTGGTTTCCTTAGGGTATTCAGCATTTCATTGCCTTGAAAAGTTTCAGTGGTTGGTTTGTAAATACCTGATTTGTATTTTTGGTTTGGTTTGGTGTTATTTTTGAGGTGAAACCTTGAATTTTGTGTAAGGGAAAAATTAGAGTGAGGGCAACAGCGCAGCTACCCTGTTAGCTCTGACAACCTGGTTCTCCTGTACAGTTTTGTCAGCACTTAGGAAAATTACTGTCTCTCCCCTAAGACACATGAAGTTCACAGGGAAAGAAATTCAGTGGGGATAAAAGTGGAGAAGGGATTGCTGTTGCTGTTTTGTTAGGGTTTTACTTGTTTCAGACTTATTTTTGCTAGTGGTGGTGAGTTCTGGGGTTTACTGCTTGGGGTTTTCTTCTTTTGTTTGGCTTCTTGATGCAGCTCCAGCTAGGGAGTGGCAGCCTTCCCCATTGCTCACTGGCAGCCAGCTGCTCTTTCCAGTCCTGTGTCTAGAAGTGAAATCAAAAGTGCAGACTGAGAATAACGGATTAACACTGCAATCTACCATTGTGCTGCTGCTTTTCAGAGGAAATACTGTCTTAACTGACTAGACAACTAGACCATCTTTTTGTTCTGGAGAGCCTGTGGAAGCTTGGAAGTGGGTGGGGGCATTTGGTATGGGCACATGGATCTTTTTATGTCAGATATTGTACTTTTTGAAGTAGCCTTAAGATAAGTAACAACATCACTGGACCAGCACAGCTACAAACCTGTCAAGAATTTGGGAAAAGTATGGGAGATGCTTCCCATTCTGGACTGAGGAAAGTGTCCCGTGAGTGCAGGCGGCATCTGTCTGGAACAACAAAGAGTGAGAGCTGGAAAGATGGTGCAAATATGCCAACAAATTTGAAGACTTTTTTTTTTGTCTTTGGCCAGATGGTTTGACAGTTTGTAGTATGTCTCTGTGAATGATGAAGTGCTTGGAAAGGTGTTGCTGACCTCTTACTACTCCCTCCAAAAAAGAACGAGGGAGTTATCATTATAGGTGCTAAAGGCCTCCAGTGCATCGCAATAATCCACCGTCAGCAGGGATAGAGGTCCTCAGTGAAATAAACTGTATTTGGCCTTTCTGTGCTGGGAAGAGGAACACTCTGTCAGTCCTGCTGACTTCAGCAGTTAACTCAGTGCTTACCAGATGATAGTGGGTTTTTTCCTGAAATATATTGCCACTATGTATGCCTGTGACAAGAAATATTACTATTGACCGGTTAAGTGTTCCTCTCTGATTCTCTGTATAGATCTATCCTGACACTGAACTGCCAGGTACTGAAGGTGTGGTGCTTAGATATTACAGTGGTAGTGAACTTAAATATCTAGAAAGGTCCCTGATAAATTATATGCTCTGCAGATAAACCTCTGCCAAATTCTATTCAAATGGCAAAGAGATAATGTGAATATGACTCTAATGAAGGAAGGCGAGAGTTGCCATAATGCATGCAGGTGCAATTGCTCCAAATCTCTCTTAAAATCCATTTTCCTGCCAGTGCTCATTCTTCCTTTAAACAGAAGTTAATACTCTGCTGACATTACTGAACTCCATCATGCTCATTATCTCAGGCTAGCATTTAGATCAGGTTTTTGGAGGTGAAAGACCAATTCATTAACTCTATTGTGTCACTCAATGACTTCCTGTAGAGAGATCATAAGTCAGATGGTGGGTGTCACTGCTGGAAGATAAAAGACAGCTATAAAGTAGGAAGACAACTGGTATAATTTGCAAAAAAGAGAAAAAAAAAATTTACTCTATAGCCTTTAATTTCTATTCATAGTTCAGGTTTTAAGTATGTTATTTAGATAACTGCATTTGAGAGATTTTTTTGTATGAGTTTCAGATACGGAATGGAAGAGGTTATTGGTTGGTTATTTCTTTTTGACTTAAAGAGAAGAAATAATATAGGTAACAAATAACACAGCAATTCCTGTAAAAATGAATTAAAAAGGGGTGTTTTAAAGCCAGATGTGTTGAAATACCCATGTATACTAACTTGTCTTGGCTTAAAGGGAAAAAAAGTGTTTGGAAAATTATTACTTTGTCAAAACAATACTGTTATGAAACTGTTTGAATTTTTGTTAAGGAAAAAAACAGCTGCCAGGAATCAAAATCCACTTATTTGGTAAAAACAAAAACAAAACCAAAATCCCCACACTGTTTCCTCAGAGTAAAGAAAATGTTTATTTTTAGAATACTCTCTGGGATGAAAGAATTTTTTAAGACTTTTTTATGGAAAGTAGGTTCCTACGGCTACTGGCTATCAACTGAACATGAAGCTTCTCAGTTTGCACATGGGAAATAAACAAGCAAAAATACTTTTCATGCTTTCTAAGACAATTTTCAAATACGAGCCTTTTCAAGTGTAATTAACAACTACGTAATGTGAAGAAGCAGTGTCAAATAAGGAAAGCCTTTGCCAGAGAGCTTCGCAGCTTCTGTTCAGTTTCCCTCTACCTGTTGCTCAACAAAACCATGGGAGAGAGTTTGTGAGACTTCCCCCCCCCAAGCTGTAAAAAGCATTGCGGGAGGGGGTGTAAATTTTTACAATATCCAATATTTTTAGGGCTTCTCTCTGCTTCAAAGAACAAAAGACCGTGTTTTTTCACAGAGGGTGGAGAGCAGCTTTGCACAAGAGCCTGTGCGCCCTTGGAGGAGGCTGCTCCCATTGGTTGTTACTGGGCAGTACTGGTGGAGCCTCTCAGTTACTGAAGGATAAGGCAAGAATCCTTGTAGAACAATGCCAATATTAAAACAACTAAACATATTATAATATCTTTTAGGACTTGAGTACACTCACTTCTTCAGTTGATGGCACTGGGATTTCTGGCAGGTAACACTCTCCAAAAGCTGTGAGCAGATATGAAAACAGCAGCTGTTTATCAGTCACAGCAGAAAAAGCAACTGCAGCACTCTTCCTACTTTCAAGGTCTCGAGCTGTCCAAAAAAACCACTACTTCGGAAGCTTAAGATCTTTTTCAGTTTCAAGTCTATTGAAACCGTCTTATCCCAATAAACCCTGTTTTTTCCTGTTGATTCTTTCATATTCATTAACAGTAAAAAGGAATGCAGTTCCAAATCATAAAATCATAGAATCATAGAATCATAAAGGTTGGAAAAGACCTCTAAGCTCATTGAGTCCAACCCAACACCACCATACCCACTAAACCATGTCCCTAAGCACCACATCTACATGTTTTTTAAATACTTCCAGGGATGGTGACTCCACCACTTCCCTGGGCAGCCTGTTCCAAGGCCTGACCACTCTTTCAGTGAAGAAATTTTTCCTAATGTCCAATCTAAACCTCCCTTGGCGCAACTTGAGGCCATTTCCTCTCATCCTATCGCTGGTTACTTGGCAGAAGAGACCAACACCCACCTCGCTACAACCTCCTTTCAGGTAGTTGTAGAGCGCGATGAGGTCTCCCCTCAGCCTCCTCTTCTCCAGGCTAAATAACGCCAGTTCCCTCAGCCGCTCCTCATAAGACTTGTGCTCCAGGCCCTTCACCAGCTTCGTTGCCCTCCTCTGGACACGCTCCAGCACCTCCATGTCCTTCTTGGAGTGAGGGGCCCAAAACTGAACACAGGATTCGAGGTGCGGCCTCACCAGTGCCGAGTACAGGGGCACGATCACCTCCCTACTCCTGCTGGCCACACTATTACTGATACAGGCCAGGATGCCGTTGGCCTTCTTGGCCACCTGGGCACACTGCTGGCTCATGTTCAGCCGGCTGTCAATCAGCACCCCCAGGTCCTTTTCCTCTGGGCAGCTTTCCAGCCACTCTGCCCCAAGCCTGTGGCGTTGCCTGGGGTTGTTGTGACCCAAGTGCAGGACCCGGCACTTGGCCTTGTTGAACCTCATACAGTTGGCCTCGGCTCATCGATCCAGCCTGTCCAGGTCCCTCTGCAGAGCCTTCCTACCCTCCAGCAGATCAACACTCCCGCCCAACTTGGTGTCATCTGCAAACTTACTGAGGGAGCACTCGATCCCCTCGTCCAGATCATTGATAAAGATATTGAACAGGACCGGCCCCAGTACTGAGCCTTGGGGAACACCGCTCGTGACCGGCCGCCAGCCGGATTTAACTCCGTTCACCACAACTCTCTGAGCTCGGCCGTCCAGCCAGTTTTTTACCCAGCAAAAAGTGTACCTGTCTAAGCCGTGAGCCACCATGAGCCAAAATAGCTACAATGAAAGAAGTAGTAAGTTTTCCGTTGTCTTAGCTGGCTAGGAAACAGCTACCTTCCCCTCCTCAGCCTGCTCTCACTCCTGGTAACTCTCTTTAAAGCTAAGCTATTCTTACCTTAAGTGAGAATCCCCTTCTCAGCTCCTTTAAAGATGAAAGGCACAAATAAAAAGGGACCCAGAAAAAAAAAATGCTGCAATCGTGTCAATCTCTCTATTATTCATACAGTTATTTATTGACAAATTTCGTTCCTCTTACTGTGTTACCTGGAGCATCCTTTGCTCTACTTTTCGTCTGGATTGAGGCACTCTTCACAAAACCCTTTATTATTTTTCATCCATTTTATTTCTTCTGTCTCCCCTCCCTGCACCCTGCAATTGTAGGCTGTGCTTGCTTGCAATATTTTCTGCTATTAACAGACTGGTTGAATTTTTTTGCATCAAGTAGCAGCTCCGTAATTGGAGACCTAAGAGTCACTTAATATAAAGATCACTGAGATCATAAACCATTTTCTTCTTGACCTTTTCTACCAAAACATTAGCTTCTGAGCCAGCCTGCTTTGAAGCTACAGAAGCACTACATATTGTCTTGTTGATTTCTGACTTCAAGTAATTCTTTTCTTCTGTTTCCTCTATTTTTAGCATCTGAAGGCTGAAATTTTACTATACGCTATTGCTCTTTTTTTTTTTTCGGGAACAAATGTCAGCACATCAAAAGCCCACTGCTTTTAGTGTGTGTCACTTGAGATCAGTGGAAAAAAAATACTTTGTAAATCTCTTTATTGAATCATAAACTGTGGGCACTACTAAGAATACTTTTCACAAAAGTTCTGGGATCAGTCATTTGAGCATCACTTTGCTGATAAGCAAAATCCTTAAATCCCTCGACACTGAAGAGGGGGGGCTAAAAATGAACATTATCCGAAAGGTGAAGGGGTATGCAATCAAAACATTGCTCTTGTATGTAGCTTTTGTATGCGTTTTGTTACATAAATTATGCTTTTTTTTTCTATCAATTATATAGTATTTGTGATGAAAATAACTGCTCCCTTGCTGTCTTTGGTGTGCTGCTACGTAAATTCACCTTCAGTGTATGCAGATAGCTACCTCATGATCATATAGCTACAGCTGTGGACAGGGTCAGTCTCCTCACAGCATGCACGGCTACAACTCATATATAGCATGCAACACCAAGTATACATTGAAGAGTTAGAAGGACTCTTATTTTTCCATGATAATCAAGAATTCCTGGTCCTGTCACCTGGCTAGAGGTGTTCACTGAGGTGTTCAGAGGCACTCACTGAATTTAATGAACATTAGGGAGAGGGTGCAGTAAGCACAAAGACTTCAATATATTTGGCAGGAACAGCCAGTTCCAGATTTTCCAGAATTTTGTTCAGTTTGCCATTCACCAAGTTCGCGTTTAATGCAATAAAGAAACGGAATATATTAAACATTTAAAACAGGGCTGCTAAATTGCCACCTAGTGGTCTTGTAATGAAGTTAGTGTCTCTGGCGTGCTGATCCAGGTCAAAAAATACCAGTGTGCTTTTTGTATTTTTGTCAGGGCCTGGGTATCGGTGCTCACTGGCCCCTCGCCCGTAATGCGGTCCGAGTGGAGGGCTGGCAGAGCACAATTAGGAAATAGCCAACGCAAGACGGGACTGTTGGGACTGCTGGGGTGCCAGGGGCAGCTCGGGCAGGACTTAAGACACCAAAAGGGAATTCCTAGGCCAATCAGCCAGCCTGTGCACAGGGTGAAAAATGCTGCCAGGTAGGAGCCTTAGTCTATTTTCTCTACTACTCTTTTATTTTTCCTTTTTAACAAAAAGAAAAAAGTAAATATTCCCATATAAAAGGAAATAAAAGGTTTTCGGACCGTTGGTAAATGAGTAAAAAGTTAGGATTTTTGTCTTTGCAAGGCTCAACCAGCTCCAGTGTAGGAAGCACTTTGCTCTGCTGGGGTATTCTCCCACCTTCTAGTCTCACCCTGCCTGAGCCATATGTTCATCAGCATGTGCTGTTTACACAGAGCCAAGCAGATGGGAAACAACGAAGGAGCACAAGTGGAACAATAAGTTTTGCAATTCTGCTTTTGTGATTAGTCACGTAGGTCTGCCCAGAAGCTACTACAAGAGACTAAAAATAATTTTCAATATGATGAGCTGCGTAAGCACAGTCTGTAGGGATGAATGCATCCTCAATCATCTTACCAATAATCAGCTTGGGGTGCACTGGGCTGTGTGTTGACAAAGATGGTGCTCACAGGAGGTGGAGGCAGTCGAGGCCTCGTGTTAAGAAGCAGTCCTGGAGCGGGGGCTGCAGGCTACATCTCTGGGAGGATGCATCAGTTGTTTCAGAGATAAGTCAGAGATAAGTCAGTCCACAGCACCAGAATCCAAATGATTCATCTTCCTCCTCCATCCTGTCAGCTGCTGGGACCTGGTGCATTTAGTGGCTGAAGAAGAAACATCAGCCCTGGGAGGCAGACTGAGACCCCATATTGCACCTTCATCGAGGTCCTGGGTAGTTCAAGGTATCACGAGTATGGCATTGGTCTAAGGATGCTGCATAACCTGAAAGCTTAACGCTGGCCAAAACACATCCCCTGGCAGATCACTGGGTCCTTGATTAAGGTGTTGGCACTTCTCATGTCTCCTCTCCTCTCGTGATAAACCAAAAGCCCTGTAAGCGAGGGCCATCACTTCCCACAGAATATGAAGTGAGGCAAGTCAGGAAAACTAGAGGAGGAAGAGAAAACAAACAGGGCTGGGGCTAGGGATAGGACTTGGGTAGCAATAAAAATACTGAATTGGTGAGAGGAATATGGTCTTCCTACACTTCAGGTTTTGTGAATAAAGTACAACTCACCGTATATAGTACCATATATGGTTCTGTTTTTCCTTTCATATCACTTTCAGCCTGGTTGACCTTAATTTGTTTTAAGATACAGTCTGATTTTTATTTGTGGCTATTTCCCCTCCTTTTTTTGTTTTGCATCACCTATAATTCTCTTAATTTGTTTCACATTGTACTTTGTTCTTGTTCAGGACTGATCCAGTTAAATTTGCACCTTGTTTCTCTTCATTTTGCATACTTGATTTGCATGCTACATTGTTTTAAACAAATATTTACTGTTTCACTAGTGTCTGACTTCACTCCATTAACTTAATCATATTTTATTTCAATGAAGTTCTCTGTAGAGTGAATAGCTATCTCTAAACAGATTTACTATTTTTTTTTGCAAGACCACAGCTTCCCTTTTTTTAGGTATTATGGAAGTACAGTAATAGAGGAAGCTGTAAACACACTCTGCAAGCTGACGTGCCACTAATTCAAAGTACCCAGTATAATAAAAAGGCATGCAATTGAAAGTCAGTTTACCCCTTAATGTACTCTAGGTGATTTGATCTTTACGGAGTATACAATAAAAGGTGAAAGGTAATCAATACAATACTGTTTGAGAAACTGCGGGTTTAACCGCATACCTGTTGTCAATAAAATTATCCAGGGACAGGATGTCCTATAAACGCAACCAGTTTTTTCAAAAAATAAATGACCTGTTAAAAACCCCAGAAGTTGGTAAGCCACAAAACGGCATCTAGATGACAATTACTCATTTGAACTGTAGTGTGTGGCATGAGTTTCCGTTTCCCCTAGCCTTTCCTGAGCTAGTCTCTTCAGGGTTTATTAGGATTGGCTTTGACTAAGGGATTTACCATAGAGTCAATCTGTCAGTGTTCTGCTATCCCAGTAGCCTCTTGATTTTTCAGATCCTGTTCAGATTGCCACGCCAAATGGCATCCACATAACTCTGGAAGACATGCCTTCGATTTCTGGGGCCTCCTGCCTGCAGTAGGTAATATTGAAAGCCTTCAAATACATCTCTTGACAGTTTCTGCTGCTGTTTCCAGGTAGGCAGTCCTAGATCCTCCTGTCCTTCATCCCCACAAAGAGTCAGAGTTAATGGCTTAAGATCATGTTAGATGGATCATTCATTACATTTTTTTACTTGATGTTTATACATACATTTACAAAACCACCAAATGCTTCCAGTAGGAAGAAAGCATACTCCAGTGTTACTGTGCTACCCTCGAGTAAGAGAAATAACTACTCAGTTGCCACGTGTAGAGAATATGTGGCAGCTTGAGGGTAGTGAGAACTTACTTGCATTGGCTCTGAAATGGTATACTGTCTCAGTCTTGTCTTTGTCTTATATGGCTATGCAGTTTTTACTCAGTCCAGAGCAGGCAGAATGAACTTGTGCCCCCCAAAAAATCAAACTGGTTGTCATACCTGAAGATGTGTTGCGTGGCGCAAGTCATCTACACTAACTATTATCGCAGAGAGCTGCCTTAAGACTTTTAAAAATTGAAGTACAGTCAGACACTTAAAAATGGACCATAGCTTTCTCAGCCAATTAGCACATCTCAGGTTAACTGCCAAAACAGGGCTTTCACACGAATTTCTTTGAGAGATCTTAAAGACACGAGCAGGGTACTCACAGTTACAAGACAGTCGTGATCTAAAATAAGATTGCTTTTTGAATATATAGAATGGTTTTCAGTCAAAGAGATGTAAAAGTTGAAGTAACTGGAATGTTTTGGGGTTTTTTAATCATTTTTAATAAAAATTGTGTGTGGGTGAAACGAGTTTGACCCTTTATAAGCAAGAGTTACTTTTATTTATTTATTTTTTATTTTCACTTTGTATGTGTGTGTCTGTCACCTCCAGGAATAAAAACAGCTGGGGATACTGAAGTCAATTCCCTTCTGCCTTTCTTTATATGGAGCTGGTATTTATAATGAGCCTCCAGTCAGCTCTGTCACGTTAAAATGAACTTTCTGAATTATTTTTGTTCGCCTGACTTCACAACCAGCCCTTTGCAACCCACCATACTGTCACTAACAATCTAACGAAAGGCAAAAATTTCTTTAATGTCTAGATCAGTTTATGTTGGATAATCTCAACACCTTTCAGCAGCAATAGTATTTAAATACAACTACAGTGGAACAAACCAGAATGTCTGAATTTTCAAAAAGCCTTATCTATCAGCTCTTCTTTCTCTCCTGATGGAATCCTGTAAGTAATAACTGTTGTGGGCTTTTTTTTTTTCCTTTTCTTTCTAAGTCTAGCTAATACTTTGTGTCTTGTCTTGGGTATAAAGGTTAGCAAGTTTTAAGACTGATGGTCTTTGACACAGGAAAGTGACTTCTTAGAAAGCCAGTAGACTTATAAAGGTATATATAAATTATATGTTTAAAAACTTGGGTCAAGAAAATTTATCAATGTATCTATCAGGTATATCTCTGTTGTCCTTTTGATGTGGATAGACTGTACAAACTCTTGTCTTTTGGAACATCACAGGAATAAAATGGCCAGAGACAGTACCTTCACTTGCAGCTTGAAGTCCATTTCCATTTACCACTTCATATATATTTTTCTTTACTTTTCCATGACCACCTCTACTTACTGTTTTTCAAAGAAAGGCAGTATCAGGTAGATGGGATTGGAGGGGAGGAGGAGAGGTTGCCTGTGCCCATTCTCCATTCATCACCTTTTCAATCATCTTTTCATCCCCTCTCCTACAAAAATGAAAACCTTCACAAAACACTAGCTAGGTAACTCTTCTTCCCATATGTATATCTGTTGGGGTAAAATAAAATATTTCCACTGTCTGGTTCTGGTAACTATGCTAAAAAAAGATTCACAGCAGTTCTTTTTAAGAAAATGTATTAGGTATACAAAGCATTAATAAGGTTTAAAAAACAATAATAAAAAAATTTCTTATCTCTGGCAGCAATAGAATTGTTCAGTTGCTAGGGTCAAGGTTGAGATGAGCTTTGAAAAAATGCTAGAGATAGGCCACTGATGCATGTTACCAGGATAAATCCTTTCTTTGTTATCTAGTCCTCTTTGTGCAATAATGATACACAGGCCTAAATTCGGAATAAGACATGTGGTTTCTTTCTAGTCCTATGACAGTGCAATTCAGACTACAATCTGACCTTAATTCTGCCTCAGCACTGGCAGGAGTTTTATCTGTTCCAAGGGCAGTACAGCTCGCCCATGGCAGGGCTGCAAGGGCTTTGTACCTCTTTGAAGCAGCTCTGAATAAAACCTCACTGCTAACCTCAACCGCTTGCCAAAAGAGTTAACAAAACTGTACATAGCTAGAACATCTCTGTCACTGAGCTATAAATCAGAGGGGAAGACAGGATGCACTCCCAACTGTTAATTCCCACTTCTTTCAGTACTTTAACTTGACATAAAACATGCGCACCAGCAGAGGGCATTACGTGCCTCAATAAAATGCAGATTGATAAACAATTTGAAAGGAAGGGGAAATTCTTCTTCTAGCCTTCTTAGGATATTGGACATTTTATATAACTGATCAAAAGCTTAATACAAACTGAAATGTCCCAAGCACAGGTATACATCTCAAGTGCTCATTCATTCCAGTAGCTCCTTTACTGGGAAAAATAGTAAATTAATTAGTTCTCACTTGTAAACAAAAACTAAACTATTAGAACTGAAAACATATTTTTCCTTCTAAACAGATGAATCTGAGGAAAAACTAAGACGAGTATGTTTATTTTTAACCTATTCATTGCATAGTTTTTGTTTTCATTTCTCCTACTGCTTAGCTAATACACTGCAGCCTTTTTCTACTTAGTGAGCCGAGTGTTTATGCGGATTTTGCTTTACTAGCATCAAGTAATACTGAATTCCATCAGCTGAGAAGCCAGCCTTTTGAATATCATTAGTTACAGAAATATGGCACAGCTGGGAGTACATTTGTAATTTAAAAATTGTATTAGAAAAAAAACCTTTCTTGCTTTCATTTTACAAGTCTGCAATGTTGTGTAAGGATCCTGAACTTTTTTTTTCACCTCGAACAGCTTTACACGTAGACAACCTCTAAATTTATATCTACAAATTGTAATTTTCTATAAATCAAGCAAAATGAACGCAGTCACTAGAACTGAAAGACAATGACTGGGGAAAACACAAAGAAAACAGCATTTGTCATAGTTCTGTGCAGCTTTTCATTGCAATTGGCTTAATGTTTGCATTTAATTTTTTTCAAAGTCTGAGGGTTTTAGCAGCACTTGTAATGATCCCTTGATTTCACACATGAAAACAACTTCACCATGAAAAAACAAATTGCCCATCTTGAGATTTGAAAAGAAGTTATCTCACAAACATTTTTCTACCAAGTAATACCTTGCTACTTTGTAATACTGTTGTATTTCTGTTCTTCAGGTAGAAGTAGGGTCTTCAGGGAAAGCAATACAACAGGAAAGTTCACATACTAATGCATCAATGCATAATTATGTGTTACCAGATAATCTAATATACACTTCTTCAGTGTAGCATACTAGTAGTTTTCTAGAATGTTCTTTTTTTTTTAAAAAAAAAACACAAAGAAATTAGGGTAAAGAATCTTTTTTAATTCAATCTAGCAGACAAAATTTGGAAACATCTGTATTTCTGAAACGCATTAAAAACAAAGCTTACTGAATAAACTATGTAAAATAAAACATTTCTTTCCAGAAAAATACTGAATTATTGAAGTTGTTGGCGAAACTTTGTTATGTAAGAAAAGAAAAAATCTAAAACATAGGTAAGTCATCAAATAGTAAGAATGAAAAGTAATTTCTTCGGTGGAACACTTTTTTTTACACAAGGATGTAAAGAATATAGCAGCCAATTATCTTTTTATTATACAAAGCGTTCCAGCTCTTCAAGTTTGTAGATGAGTACATAACTTTAGACCTTAGAATGTAAACATAACATAATAATTATTTGTTTACAGGGCAGGGATGTGCAGTGACTTGAATCTATTGCTTGGATATCACAAGTCATAGAATCATAGAATCATAAAGGTTGGAAAAGACCTCTAAGATCATCGTGTCCAACTGTCAACCCAACACACCATGCCCACTACACCATGTCCCTAAGCGCCTCATCTACACGTCTTTCAGTCCATTGGGTAATTTTCAAGGTGATTTACAGAATATCATTACTGGGTAGGATGCACTTGCCTGTTCATCCAGTGTGGTTTTGCTTCCTTACTTGAATACTGCCATAGCAAATTAATAGCTTATAATAATGTGTATATCAGAAATCTAACATTTGGAAGTACAATGTTTGCATTTAAGTCCAGTCCTAATATTAAAATACTATTTCCTTCTGCTTCAGTGGACCAGAGGAAAAATGTCTTTCCAATAAAGGAATAAATGCCCAGAGACATGTATACAAATGACACACTGACACTTTGTGTATGTTTTCCTTCTGCTTGTTTCAGAACTCAGCGAAACACTTTGTTGGTTGTAGATGAGAAAAGTCCTTGTCCAGCTAAACCTAAATGATCTCAACTTTCAGCATCATCTAGGCTGCTCTACAAACAGGAAGGGCTGTGCTAGGAAGCAAAGGCTAATTGGTCTTGAAAGCAGCTGTCCTGACAAGTAGAATATATATTAATGAGAAACTATGGGCCAATATTAATTCAAACTCTAAGGTTAATAAGGACAGTATTTGAGATGTAAAACTTTCTAACGCAAACAAAAAAATGCTTTGAGTTCAAGTGGACTGATGTTTAGTGACTTCTATCCACAAAGCCTGTAAAGCAGTGAACTAGAACTTAGCTCAAAGCCCATTTCTGGATATGGGCCCTGCAGTCCCATGCTGTGCTGCTGTAAAAGCAGGTGCTCTGAAATTTGAGCTATCGAAGTCAAGGAGACTGCTCGCAGGATTAAAAAAAAAAAAAATCTTGTGCTTCATCTTGGAAGGAAAAGGTGGCAGAAAGCCTTAAAAATACCTTACATTTCCTACTGCTTTTTTTGACACTTTTTTAAAAATGTCAGCTGCATATCACAAACACTGTGTAACCCAGTTGGCATGCAAAGAAGTTAATTTGCCTCATGTCAGCCAATGCTTCTTAAGTAAAAACTTCTGTAGAAACTATAAAGACTAAGTATGTATGTGGTAAATTTTCATCCATCTCTTAACCAGTAACAAACTTACTGAAAAGTTATGCTCTCTAGCCAAAAGGTTGGCTTTCAACAAATGTTTTGAATAGCTATTGTTACTACATCATTAACAGATTTATGATTTATGAATGTGTTCGGGACGGGGGTGGGTTTTTTTTGCTTTTAACACCATTTTTTCTTTTTGATAGACAATAGATAGGAGGGAGTTGCTAAAAGTCATCCCAGATTACAGCAAAGCCTGGACAAAAGAGAAATTTAGCCTAACCCACATGGGGAAAAATATGCTGCCACTACTACTGGTGCCAAGAATAAGAACTGCAGGTCAATGGCACCAGCTGGAGGGAGTTTTAGAGGTGAGAGGATAGGAATCACTAACATGATCAAGGGAGAGATGCCTCTGCATCAACTTGTAAACAAGCACTTTAATCATGTTTGCTACTTCGTTAGCATTTGAACAATTCAGATTGAGATATGAAAGATGATTTTAGCTCCCTTCTCTTTTGTGCAGGTCCTGGACAGCTTTAAGCAAAACACTTCTCATCTGCATAATGAGGATAAGACTAATAACATTTCTCTCTCTCTAAGGGCTGATTATGAGAATAAATTAGATGCTCAGATATAGTATAGTTATAGTAATGCATTCCCGTTAATTAAAAAGAATTTTCAACACAAAATAATCACACATTGATTTTTAGATACCTACAGTTCAAAAATCTATTTTTGGCAATCATAAGCTGTTTGTACGTAAGCAAGGAATTTTTGGATGGTTAACCCCAGAAATGTGAAGAACACTTATCGGGAAATACTTCAGCTAGTTGACAGCAGAATAGATAAAGAGGAGACTATTCTATTATTAAATGACCTACACTACAGCTTTTCATATGCAGTTTTGCAGGTGGAGGAGAAGTGACTGCTAGGATGCTTAGTTTGGTCTCTTCAAAATGTCTACAGTGAGGCTCTGGTTTGAAAAGTGATTATGTAAAAATAGCACTTCCTACTCAGCAGATCTGTTCTTGTGTGCTTTAGTGGGGAAAGAGAAAAAAGAAAAAAATCACTGCATGTCTTCACTGCTGAGACACCGTATCTCTGCGGGAAGAAACTACATTATACTCCAGTTTATGCAACTTCATCAAAATCACCACTTTAAAGCTATAGTGTACCTAAGCAAAACCCATCATTTCAAAATTGTGCCCTTTGAAATCAGACCTGCATAAACTCATTACCTTCAGTTGAATGGAAATGAATGAAATGAAAGGAAATAAATCCTTTGGACTGAAAAATCATGATTGGATTTCCTCCAGCATCACCAAAACTAATCAAGCTATTTCTCCTCCAGGTGGAAAATGAAAAGAAAGAGAGGTGATGATGATTCTTTTTTTAAATATTTGGGAGGTAGACTCAGATCATGGAGCCCATATAAGTTTCAAGAGGTTACATGAGGACTACAGAAGGCTAATAGTATGATAACAGCTGCTAGCACAGGGATGTAAGCAATACAAAAACCAGATTCATGCACTTTGGCCAGCCTATGGCCAGGATTGTCAGAGTCCTGAGTGATAGAGTGAGCTTTACCACTATGAGCTGCTTCCAAAAGATCGATATATCACAACAAATGTTCCTCTTTCAACCTTTCAAAAGAAGTCGTCTTTATCAGTGTGATTTTTTTCCCCAAGAAGAGCAGATGAGAAGGCTCTTGTAAAAAGGGAAGAAAAAAAAAAAGTACAATTTTTAACACTGGAAAATGCATACTTAGTATCTGTCTAGAGATTTGAAAGGATACTTTGATCATTCTTGCCAATTACATACCTGTTAGAGACGAGTATATTTACATATTTAATATTCAGCTAATCTCCAAAAACTTCTTTGATCAAATAGACATGCCATTTATCCTCAAACACTGTGCCAAAATCTCATCTCTAGATAGCCTAATGTGTGAAAGTGATGAATTTGTTTTCAAGTCTTTTACAGAATGCCTTCCATTTTTCACTTCAGATTAAAACACCTACCCTTTTAACAAGTGTATTGCCTCTCCTGAACACTATCTTTAAATATAAAAGAAATCATACCAGAATAGTTCCCTTAGGTTTTTACCTTTTGACATTTCTCTACTTAGAAAACTTCTGAGAAGGAAAACTAATGGCATTATGCTTGCAGACACAATCCTTTTCTAAATGAACAGAAATGTCTATATATTTCTCCTTCCCATCTGTGACACATTCTAGTGTGCCTTATAGACAAGATCCTGAATGACCTTCACTAAGTCCCTGGAGCACTGGACTTAGAAGCTTGACCAGCCCCAGAACTGCAAGTTCTGAGTTAGGGCTTCAGCACTAATTGAAAATGGAAAGATTACTTCATAAATTTGCAGAAAAAAACCACATAGGTTCTGACAGAAGCCAGTCCAGCAACAGAGGTTTTGCAACAGAATCTGGACTCGGGTCTGTTACATTAGAGTTAGACATGACAAATCCCAATCAAAAGTGTCTCGTGGTTTAACTCCAGCTGGCAACTAAGACCCACACAGCCACTTGCTCACTCCCCCCCCCGGTGGGATGGGGGAGAGAATTGGAAGGGTAAAAGTGAGAAAACCCGTGGGTTGACATAAAGACAGTTTAACAGGTAAAGCAAAAGCCACGTGCGCAAGCAAAGCAAAACAAGGAATTCATTCACTACTTTCCATCGGCAGGCAGGTGGTCAGCCATCTCCAGGAAAGCAGGGCTCCATCACATGTAACAGTTACTTGGGAAGACAAACGCCATCACTCCAAACGCCCTCCCTTTCTTCTTTTATATGCTGAGCATGAGGTCATAGGGTGTGGAATATCCCTTTGGTCAGTTGGGGTCAGCTGTCCCAGCTGTGTCCCCTCCCAGCTTCTTGTGCACCCCCAGCCTCCTCACTGGTGGGGTGGGGTGAGAAGCAGAAAAGGCCTTGACTCTGTGCAAGCACTGCTCAGCAGTAACGAAAACATCGGTGTGTTATCAACACTGTTTTCAGCACAAATCCAAAACATAGCCCCATAATAGCTGCTAGGAAGAAAATTAACTCTATCCCAGCCAAAACCATCACATTCTAGCAACTAAAACATCAATGTGTTATCAACATTATTCTCATCCTAAATCCAAAACACAGCACTATACCAGCTACTAGGAAGAAAATTAACTCTATCCCAGCCAAAACCAACATAAACTGTCATATTTTTGTGATCAAATTGTGTTCTTACAGAATACATGCTTTCCAAGCAATGTCTAAGCTTGTAATTCTTCTTCTTCTGTACCGAGCTTTCTCTTAAGTCTCTTCAAAAAACTCTTTCCCAAAATGAAAATCCACCCAAGAGTGTTTTATTCAACAAAGAAAGAGATGCAAACACAGCATCACAACTCCTTTATGTATTTAGAATGCAGTATTTGCTTTGAACCTCAGACTGGGTCTTGGAGACCTTTCAAGCATGGTCTACATGTTTACTGAGGAAGTATTGGGCATTCCTCTCCTTACAGTACCAGGCATTCTAACAGTAGAGGGTTAAGACCTCTGGTAAGTAAGACATACAGTCTGATAACTAAACTGTAATATATCTGGAGTCACTGTCAGCAAAGCACTCCTATTTTTACAGTCCTAAAATTGAAGTACCATGATAGAGCCTCTCAGAAAAAAAAACACTGTTAGAGGTGCAGGAAGATTCTATTTTCAAGTCCTACCAGAATTACTTTAGTATTTTTTCAGAATACTCCTTAGCATTGCCACTTCAGGGAGTAAGTGTATGAGGCTTTGTATGCGGGCAGCTCTGGTCTATCACACCACAGTAGGCTGGGGTCCACCCAGCAGCAGTATGCCTCATCAGCGGCACTCAGGACTTGAAGGAATAACTGATTTTGTACAATTGTTTTCATGGTGTGAGATGCAACTGTACTGACTTATTAAGCATGGACTGCAGAGCTCGCTAACCTATAGGATGCAAAATAGACAATGAAAATACTAGAGACAAACATTTAATTACAGAAAAAATGCTCTTTCATAGAGTGTAGCAACCTTTTCATCCTCATCTATCACAAAAATATTTTGGAGGTTGTAAAGCATTTTTTCTTACCAATGATTAGATCAGTAAACAGTAGAACTTACTATAAGGATACAAATGCTATTCTTAAAAATTTACAAAGATAAAATTAAATAGCCTTCAGCAAGAAGGTTTTTTAGGGTTTTCTTCCCAAATCACTAGATTTTTTTCCTTTAGTCAGAAGACTCATATTCTTTGCAAAGATGTTTTTTCTACCTGGGACAAATTTGTAGAAACAGATTTACTGAGAAGAATTCTGACGCTTTCCTGGCAACTTGCAGTGATGCCTGGTGAAAGTAGCTAAATTTTGCTGTAGAAGAAATTTGCAACAACTCATGAAAACAGCTTTTGAACTCATCCAAATGTCATCCCCCTAAAGACAAATCTAAATAGAAATGTCAGGATTGTAATTTTTTACTCACTTCAGGAACCCCACTTGGTATACTGCCTATACAGTTTAATATTAAAGTATTTTTTTTCCACAGAAAAACCACCGACTTTAAGTGTTGATTCTGATTTTTCTTTTAAAGCTGCCTAAACTGGATATCTGTCATATGATTTTTCCAGGAGACTGCCAGCGATTTCACCTTGAAGTCTCCAAAATCTGGAAAGATCTATCAAAGAATGAAAGAAAATGGTGGGTGTCCCTGTTTTGCCCAACTCCCCATAATCAGACACAAGCAAGTAAAAGAGGGTCCAAAGAAAAGCTAAGAGCTCTGTCCCTGCACGTCATGAATTACAGATCACTCTCCTTCGCCTTGTAAAAAATGTAAGGCTTGTAGTACAAAAGCTACTAGAGGACATCACCAGTATTTCAGGCTCCCTACAGTAGCAGGAACCTTGGTCTGCTCAGAGGAACCCAGCAGTACCACAAGCTGGCTATTTCTCCTATATGATGACGTGTTTTTTTTTGTTTTGGTGAGCGCTCCTGTCATGAAAAGAAAGTCTACAAGAAATTTGTATCCAACAAAGCAGCGTGACAGGGGCTTTAAACTGTGTATACCTGACAAAACTCATCTTCAGTGCAATGTTTTTTATATCCCGTCTTGATAGTTCATCTCCTAAATGAACTTTAGAAGCCTCTCATTTAAATTCTTCATGGATATAACCTGTTAAAAGGTACTTCAGATGACAACTTAATAAAGGCTGATCTTGTGAAAACAGAACAGAACAAGATGACAAGAAATTAAAGTACTATTCTTGGTCTTCCCTATTTTTTTTTCTAATTCTGAGAAATTTGTTTAACCTTGCTGTGCTTCATTGTACTCTCTATAAAATAAGGATAACGATATATACCTATTCTACAGAGATCTGGGAAAATAATTATCTTTACATTTGTCATGGTTCAAGCTGGGACAGAGTTAACTTTCTTCCCAGTAGCTTGGGGGGTATGCTGTGTTTTGGGTTTGGTAGGAGAGGAGCGTTGATGGCCCATTGATGCTTTGGTTTTTGCTGGGTGGTGCTTGCACCGGGGAGTTTTGGTTTCTCTTTTCGGCCTCCCATGCCCTGACACGTGCAGGGCAAGCTAGGGCGGGAGGGGCGGGGAGCACAGCTGGGGCGGTTGACCCAGCTGGCCAATGGGGTATTCTGTACCATGTGACATCATGCTCAGTATAAAAACCAGGGCGGGGGGGGGGGGGTCTCCCCCCCATTCGTGACACGCGGTCGGCCGTCGGTGAGCAGTTGCATTGTGCATCGCCTGCGTTGTGAATTCTGTTATTGTTGTTGTTCTCATTGTTATTATTACTGTTCTACTTCGTTTTATTTCATTTATTAAACTGTTTTTATCTCAACCCGCGAGTTTTCCTACCTGTGCCCTCCCGATTCTCTCCCCTATCCCGCTGGGGGGGGGGGGGGGGAAGGGGAGGGAGCGAGCAGCTGCATGGTATTTATTTGCTGGCTGGGGTTAAACCACAACAACATTGAAAAGCTATGGGAATGAAAAATATCATTACTTCACTGTTATTTAATTGTATTAAAAATTGTCGTTCAACTTCCATTAAAGTCTTTGTTATTAAATATAACAAGAGTGGGCAGAAGTAATGAATGCCATAGTCCTTTGTTTTCTCTATGGGTAAAGGTGTTTACTTAAAGGAATTGATTGGCAGATCCAAGTCCTTTTAGAGAAACAGCCTGTCTTCTGTTTGAAGGAGGAAGAATCCCTATCAAAGTCGTATCACCAGTTTAGTTTAAGTTCTTCCTAGCCATTTTGTAGTATTTCAGGTCTGGGAGCTTTTGGGGTTTGCTAGCTTTACAATGCTGCTCTAGTAATTACACTGTGAAGAAAAATAATCTAAAAATAAGCCAAAGAAATCAAGCGTGTTATGTGTTAACATAACACGGGAGGAGAACAACAGTAGGATGCTGACTAAATAACAAATGTCTCTGCAGCTTTTTAATAAATTTTCCTCAATACAGTGCTGACATAAATAAGGTGTTTCAGAGAATTTTTTGTTAAAAATGAATTCTAATTCTATGACAGATCCAAGGTCCCACTGAAAATTAGTAACAATTAGGAGTAGTGCAACATATCTGCCTCCTTCCTTTGCGCTAACCAATGCTGTGTTTCTGAAAGCAACTCTTGCAAAATCAGAAGAATTGTCAGCAGAAAGATTACTATATCAATATCATAAAGTCAGAAGCTATTTGATCTATTAAAAGGGAGGATTGTGATAGCCGAGCTACACAGGTGAGATGCAGTAATAAAACTATATAATGGCATTCCCTCCTCCCAAAGAATTTACAGTCTATTATTAGGCAGAGGAAATAATGAAGATATTTTGGATGTTACTGACCTTTGCAATAACACTTCAGGTGTTACTGACCCCCTGTGACCATTACAAAAAAAAAAAAAGTGTGCAAGAATAACCCTAAGAATATTTAGAGTGTCCTTAAATAATGACCATCAAGGAAGAAGTTTACCAGAGTTAATTTTTTTTATATATATATATATATATTTATATTTAATAAGTTTTTATGGCTTCAGATAAAATGTAGGTATTGAGTAAGTTGGGTTTGAAATTTTGGAAACTGGTTATAGCATGTCAGATTTACATCCTAGCATGCTGGAAGGTTGCTCACTAAGAAGGCAATTGGCATTACTCGAATGCTGGGTCTTTACCTTTCCGTGTTTCCATGTCTTTTCCTTTCTTGAAATGAAAAGCGTATTTCATCCTCTAACTATAAATATCTTCACACACCACAGTCCCCTGCAGCTCTGAGCCACAAATCAAGTACTTATTACAGTCTGGACTCTCAGTACCTGATTGTGTTTTGATTCCGAAGTTCTAATTGCAATGAATGGTGTTGCTCTTCTGCAACAGCTACATTAGTTTTTAAAAGCCACACAAACACTACAACCATGTACTTAGTTTGTTTCTGTTGCAGAAAACTGATTAGCCTGTGATAAAAGAAATTAATTCTAATGTTTGAAGGGGTCAGTGAATGAATTAAATGGAGGTTCTGTAAGACTTCTTTTACATTTAATCACCAGAATAAAGAAGAGCTACTGTTATCTTCTGAAATGATCCTTCCTGGCTGCAGGGCAGAAAGTCAGAATAAAGAAAGGTAATACATTGACTTTATTAATGTCAGTGACGGTAAAGATAGTACCAAATGAAAGGCCATGAAAAAAGCCTCAGGATTCACTTGGCTATATGAACTTGCAACAGCAGCATACCCACATTACACAAGGAATTGAAGCTAACTGGACAGTCAAGGTCTAAAGGGCCCAAAAGTTCTAAGCAAGAAATTTCGCAGAAATTTTTCAGGATCTGGGATAAAGTTGGATTGAACAATGTCCAAAGCTGCTTCTGTGTCATAATATAGAAGAAAAAATCCTAAACTAGAATCCAAGAAAGAGTGCCATTTGTACAATTATTCAGAAAAACTCTTAGATGTCTATGATGCATCTTACATTGTGGCTTTCTAAAATTTGTTTCTAGTGAATTATTCCAGAAAATAAGATGCTTCTGCCCTCTCCTCTTCACAGCTGAGGTTCAGGAAATACTGCAATTCTTTTTTTTTTATATTCCTAAATATTCCTCTGAAGATTCTGGCAACTTTGGGAAGGTAGACGACTATAATAAAATATATGAAGAGCTATGCAGTTGCCTTCATGTAATTTTTTTTTAATGTTAAAAGATGTGTACAAACAAATGTGTGATTAAATAGCCTTAGTTGTGTGGCGTCTTTTTGTTTTGTATATCTATTTTTTACATATCTCTGTAATTTTACCCTTAATACAGATGTATATGAAGAAACCCCATGAATCCAGTTGGATACCAAATAATTTCATTTGTCATATAAGTTTTAGCTACATGCTTATTTACATGCTGGGTAGTTTCTAGTGGCTTCTACTGCCCTAGAGACTTGAAACCATTTGGATGCTATTCTGTTCGTAGGTCTTAATCACTAACTTTGTGTTCATTATGGGTTCAGTTTGCTACTATATGCCAAAAATGCAAGTGGCTTTATTCAGGTGAATTAAAACACATTCAGAAAAACTATCAGTTACTTTCTTATAGAAAGGAAAGTTCTGGAGCTTCATTTCCCATTCTGCAGCATAAGCCTTCTTTCTAGAGAACAACAGTGTTCAGCAGGGCCCTGCAATTACCAACTACTTAGAAGCCAAAGTGAGATTTAAGTGTAAAATTTGTTCATTGCTCTAAGTTGATGCTGACACAATCTAAATATGCATATTTACCTGCCACAGATAGATTTACCTGTAATCTAAAGTACGCTTTGAGTTCTATTTTTTCAATAGGAAATGGTTATGTGAAGCACTGAAACACCTAAAAATTAGCTACAGACTTTAAAAACAGGAAAGCCAATAGAAATAATTAGTGGGCATTCTCTAATATTAACACATTGTTGCCTACACACTGTAAAACATTTGTGCAGATTCTGGTTGATTATATCCCAGAAAATGCAAAAAAGCACAGCGATTAAATACAGTTCATTCCTTGGGGGAGGAAAAAGAGGTTTGTATTATCCTTGCATTTTTGCCTGCTTCAGTAGAAGGGTATTAAGTCATATAGAGGCAAACTTCGAACATAAAATAAATAATTGTATTCTTTTTCTTTAATATACTGAGATTTTAATTGCTCCAGGATCAGATTCTGCCATTGCTATAAAGTACAGTGTAATGTTAGCAGAATACATTTATACTTTTCTATCTCAGAGTCCACTGAAGACTTTCTTGCCACTGAAAGGCTCAACACACACAAGAAAAAACGCCATTTAGGTATACCCTCACCCTTGCACGTAGCCCCATTGATTTCAGGCTGTTATTTTACTTAAGAAGTTGCAGACTTTAGCAGAGTAATTTGCACACTATAAAAAGCCAAATCCAATAAATCTTCCTCTCTCATACCTGGGTTTTCTTCAATGGATTTTTTCTTTTCATGCAATTGTATGAAAAATTAGAGACTGAGTAAAACAGTTAAAGGCATATAATCCCTATGAAGATTTATAGTTGGTTTATTGCCAAATATTTGATTATTTAGTTTTTTATTTCTTTGGGTTAGTAGAAAATTGAGAATTACCAGGAATCAAGATGAAAGTGTCTTTCACGCGATTTAAAGGGTGGAGACTTAGGCACTTACTCAGATCTTCTGGAATACAAAATGCTCAGTCCTGTAGTTGCATGCAAGAATGAGTTGGCTTTAACAAGATCTTCCACTATTACCAATATGCAGTAAGGGGAAAACATTGGCCTTCGGCATTTACTCAAGGCTTAACACAAGCACTAGTCTGCTTACTTGTCCTTGTCCTGCACATTAAGATATATGCATTAGGCCAAATAAAACAAATTAGAAAGATCACAAATCTATTTCTTATCACAACACTTAGCGATATAATTTCTACAAGAGACTTAATGCCTACCTAACGTCATCTGAAACAATCAGAAGCTTTTTAACTTGGCGTACCTTAAACATGACTAATCAGTACAATCTTAATCTGGTTATTATACCCTGCACTCATGTATTCACTGCAAAGTTTGGCCTGAAAGAGCTCCATTTGGGCTTGATCAGTTGAAAAGCTCAATGTCAGGGCTGAGTGCACCAATAGGCTGTCATGGCTCTGATGAGCCCCACCTGGAACCTCCACTCACAACCCCTGCCCATGGCCCCAGAAGATCCATTTAGCCTCAGGTTGCTCTATGCTTAGGTGTATCTACCATCCCCATCCCTACATTGTTGTTCGGATTTCCTGGGTTCACCTTACATCTGGCTTGTTGCCTTGCTTTTGCCTTATGATCCCTGGACTGTTCATAGGATCTGTTGCTGTTACCACCCTGCATTGCTTATCCAGCTCAGGTGCAATTGGACTGTGCCTTGGCAATGAGGGCACTGCTCATCCTGTGCTGTGGCTGCCCTCAGCTCCTGGTTTGCCTTTAACCTTAGAGTCCTGCTCTAGCTGCTCCCTGATACCCAGTGGCCACCACTCCTGTCAAAAGTGAATCTCTCTTAGAAGTGAGGCACCTGAAAGCACTCAGCATATCATGCAAATAGGTATATGCGGAAGAGCCCAAGTCTACCACTCTCACTATTGGCATACTTCACTTACAAGATTTGCCTTCAGTGATCTTTTTTTCTTTCTTTTTCTTCTTTAGCCGCTCTTGCTTTTCAGAACTTCTCCAAAACGTGCTAGTGATGCTTCCTCCATGACGCAGATGCTAGGGTCTAGCTGTGCTTCAATCTCTATGGCTTCGTACAAGAATAGCTGAAGGTAGAAAATATCTTGCAGTTAGTGCTAGTGGAAACAGCTGCAGAAATGGCCAGATAGAGATTTCTGTAGTCAAAAAGAGAAAAAGAAAAGTTAAAATCTTGATCTTTGTTTTGCACTGTTCTCATTAGCTGTTTTCTGCAACCTTCTGTAACTTCTCAGATCCCAGTTTCATGTCATATCCTTTTTCTTCTCTCTCTCTCATCTTTTGTTTCCTGCCTTGTTCTTTTATCCATCTTCTTTCCTTCACTCTTCCTTAATCTTTTCCTAACTACCTTTACATGCCATAAAGTTCTGAAACTAACCCAATGCTTGCTACTGCCATATAGTTCACTCATACGCATATTGTTCCCCATAGCTACATTCAATTAATTAATTTTAATGGCGGTATCTTACCTAGCTAACCTCTCATAATTTTTACCTTTCTCACCATTGCTCCAAGAGCCAGAAGAATAAAACAGGGGAGAATATTCAGGCCATCTAATTTCTTCTACTATATACCTAAAGGTGTGGTGTACAACCATGGATGAGGGATTCTAGGAAAGCACTCCAATTAATTAGTTGAGAACAGATCTGTTCCAGAGATCCTTTACACCTCTCTTAACAATCTCGTTTCATGTAACTTAATAAATAATGTGCTCCACAGACAGAGTTACGAAGTTTCACTTTTATTGCCCCAGCCATCTGCACATATATCAAAGACTTAACAACAGTCAACTGCATCATGCAAAAAGCAAAAACAAGCAAAAAAAAATGCATAAAACCTCTGTCAAATTTGGAGAAAAATATCAATTGTTTTTTTTTGGAAAGCATCAAGAGTTTGTATGAGGCTAAAAGAAAAGATGATGTTCTGTTAGAAGATCTTTAAAAAGCAATCTGCATGCTGAATATCAAGCACAAATCTTTTGGTAAGTCTGTTGGATCTAATATATTCTTTCTCCGTTTCTCCTACAAAAGACTTAAAATGTAGAATATTATATACTATAAGCTTTCAAAAAACAGCATGTTAATTTTAATGATCTCTATACAAGAAAAGATTGTTTCCTTGTCTTTTTGGTAGCCTGTTGGTAAAGGATACAGTCGAAAACAAGACTATATTAATGTCTGTAACAACTTGATTATGAGATTTAAATGCTCTTAGGAAAAAAATCATATAAAGTTAACCTTCTCACTTTGCCAAAATGTTAAATATTTTAGAAATGAAACTAGAGACATTTGGATTTTTGACATATTTACAACACGCAGATAGCTTTCCTCATCTTTCCTACTTAAAAGATAAAAGCAGCATGTAAGAAATAGATATGTAATAGATTGTCACTCCAAGTAGGTGGTTGGTCTTAAAAGCTTCTGAAATTATTGCACATAGGCCAGATGACTAATGATAGTAAGAGGACTAATGATAGTGTGTTATCAGCCAATATACAGAATAGAGGCTCTACAAGTGAAATGTTAATTCATATAAATTAAATTACATATTTTTCCATGTTTGATTAACAAGATCAAGCAAAATTACAGGCAAATTCCCAACATTTATTAATTCCAGAATAGAATTTTTGCTATTTTTTAAGATACAAAATACAGTAACTTCCTTTTAACATGACTCATTCAAGGGAAGCTCATAGACTGTTTGGCTTCAAACAATCATGGGGGCATATAATTTTTCTCAGTTCGAAGGACTGTGTTGCTTCTAAAGAAAATAGCATTATAAATTTACCAAAACACCCTATTGATTTAAGCAAAGGATGATACAAAGAGTCTGTTGTTGACTCACTGTCAGTTACAGCCAGAGACAAATCAACATATTTCCATGAAGAATGTCTCATGCTTGCAGTTTACAATCAATGAGTAGGACAGAGGTGATAATATATGACACTTTCTGCTGACACATTCATTTTGCATCCTAATATACCTCTGAGACAAGTTACAAACGGTTGAAAGCAGAAACACTGAAGGAAGACATTTCTTTTCCCATCATGGGTCATGGAAAAAAAAAAGTAATAAAAGTAGATAGCCATAACCTTTTGAAAAAGAAGAATGGCTTAATATACTCTATTATTTGTAAAATATCATTACAGATGATTAGGTTACTTCTATACATGAAATCTAAAAGACAAACACTTGTCTTGGTACCAAATTCTAAAAGATTTTTTTAACATATGATTGCGTGACTAGATTTTACTTTATAGTATGTCAACTGTTATCTAGATGTGATCAGTTTGTTGTGTTTATGAACAACATTTGGTTATATACTTATCAGTGACTACAGGCCACTGGAACCCTTCCGTTGCTATGATCTCAGGTTTGTTCTTAACTGAAGAAAAAACCACGAAGGCACAAGCAGTAAATTGGAAAAGTAATCTGAAGAAGGCCAGAGCGCTGACCATGAGAGACATCCTCGAGACCAATGTTTATAGCCACAGATACCATTTAATTTCATTTTTCATTTCATTTCAGTCATTTTCACCTTTAAGTTAATATATATTATGTTTTTTTTTCCTACCATGTGCTTTCAATGTTTTAAAATATGAACTGAGCATAACTTATGATCCGACAGCTAAAATAATACTTCTGGCTCTGTGCCATCCTTTGTCTGCAGCCAGGAGCACTCCCAACATGACTGCTCCAGGGGGCCTGAGAGTGCTACTACCACCCTAGCAGAGGATTTCATGGGAAGGGGAAAAAAGCCTCCTGCACCCTCCTAACGAGATGTATGCAGGTGTATCACTTCTGGTAATTATCACTGCTATTCCCGCTTACTCAGGGCAACAAAAGAAGGCGTTTCTGCTAGTATTGTATCACATTTCCTCTGATAAAGCAGGTAAGAGTTGTGATCACTTAAATGGGGCATGAGAGCTGGGATGCACAGATAGATTACAGGCATCCCAAATAAATGTATGTGACTCAAACCCCAACACATTTTATTTGGAACTGATTCTGTGTGCTTCAGAGAAGCACAATCATGATCCGCAGCATGTGTTAACACTGTTCAATTGTTTAATGTAATTCATGTCTGAGAAGAGTGTATTTCAAAATCTACAGCAATGAAAATCTCCATTCCTAAAAATTACAAATGGCTTAGTAAGGTTACAGTACCAACTGCCTCTCTGAAGGGGATGGGAGATGGAGAGAGTGTGCAGTACTAGAAGAAAATTAAAGTGGCAAATAAGTCTTAAAGACCAGTACGAATACTCCATGAAGTAACCTGGCACATAGACGTGGCCTGGAGTAAATGATGATTTACTCCTTTTAAAGATGCCTTTTTCAATCAACTAGCTCTGGAGCTTTTAGGAGACATTATTCTGATCTAAAGCTTGATCAGCATACAACCACTTTTGTTTAAGACAGTTATGCTGGGTTTGTTTACCCAAATTGCAGATTAACAAGGCCAAAGATGCAGAGACAATAGAGCTTGCATATGTAGATCTTACCAGTCTTACAAGTGAAATCTTAAGTTTCACCTGTCAAAGCAACACCATACAAATGTGACTAAACTACTTCCAGAGCCAGGCCACACCTGAAAGCAGCATAGCTGCATTCCGGTTTCAGAGGTACACATCAACAGCCTACGGAGCCAGCTTGATGTTTCGCTGCACATCAGAACTGGGGGTTACAATGTCACATGTGACTGTGCAGTCAGACTGGTCCATTACAGCTTAACTACAACTGGGTTGGTGCTGTATGTGCAACTGAACAGACTCAGCTTGGCTTTGGCACTCTGTAGGGGCTGATCCAGTTCTCTTCCTTAGAACTTGAACACTGCTTACTATAAATCTTTGGAAATGACATGATGGCTGCTGGGGTACAGATGAGAGCCACAGAAAGTACACTCCACATCTGGGAGCAAAGAATGCAAAAATAGAACATTTTAACAGTATGATAGGCAGGCCAAACACGAAGGGTAAGAGAAACTGCTTTCCAGCAGTTATTTTGTTACTTTTCGCTTTGTGTTACTTATAATTTTCTCAATAGTGCAGTATTTTTTGCTCTGAGACAATATGTTAATGTGGGAAGACTAGGTCTGCAAGACAGGAGAAAGCCACTGCAGTACTTCCCCATTTCAGAACCCTCTTCCTGAAACAGGCTACGCCAATGACAACATATAATACACTGTGAAGTGCGTGATCACTGTAACCAATTGCCAGAAGTGATATCTGCTGTATACAGGGAGAGGACAATATCTGAAAACTAACTGCTACTTATGCAGCTTATGCTTTTTGTGTTCTACACCTGTAAAACCCACCAATCAAAGCTTGTCAAGAAAGAAAATCCACCAAAAATAAAGAAAAAGAAGGCAGCAATGACAAGGAAAAAAAAATAAAGAAAGAGCTCAATGCATATACTGTATGAAGGCAAGAATATCAGGAAGATATCAATATGAGAAGGCATACAAAACAGACATAGTAAATCAACTATGATTTTAAAATGCTTGATAATTAAAGATGAAACAAAGGAGCAGAATGAGATTAGATTGGGGAAGGAAGTCTAATAAGATTGTGAAAACTAGAGAAAAAAATAGTTACATGTAAAATGAATGAGAAAGGGGATATTACACAAAGATTCACCAGAAGCTGTAAGTTTTAAACATAAATTAAAAGTATATGAGCGTTCAGTGTAGTTTCAGCATGAAGATACTACTTTTTTTCATTTTGTGGAATAGAAGGAAAGCAGCAGCTTCTGATCTCCGTATCAGTCTAAACATTGGACTAAGAATAAATTAAGAAGACAACAGATTCTTCTCACCCTACTTATGGCTGCTCTTGGTGAAACTCTGTCCAGTTTTTCCCCTGAAGTTCTTCAGCTCCAACATTTTTAGCTTCTAATGACTGTGCTACATTGGCCACGTATTGTCCCTCTAATGAGAATAACAAAAGAAACAGAAACAGCAATTACCATTAACTCTGAAAACTCTGGTCCTACCATGTTTTTGAGGAGAACTTTTTGTTCCAGCTTCATTGGTGTAGTGGAAGATGACGGATATTTTCAATAAGGAGAAATATGTGAAAAAAAAAACTATTAAATATGCAAGAATTGGCGATATTACATCTTTCACAATTATTTTATTCAGTTGAACCACTAAGCTGGAATTATTTGTTGGATTAGAAATTTATAATCTTAACATTTCTCAGAGTTATTTTAAAAATTACTTTCAATTTTTGTCTTAGCTTTTTGTCTGCCTATGATGTAATATCAAGTACTACTTACCCAGATCTTTGTATCATCCCACTCAAGCCAATTCAGCTGAATATATAGAGAGGCTCTATGCTTTAAATAGAAGTTTAACCTTAGCTTTATGGATCAGATTATCTATCTACATTTCCATAGTATTTTGATTGTAACATATTCTACATTGGTTCATCTCTATTTTACTACTCTATTCGGTTATTTTTTTATGTGGCCTTTCTGGACTACATGCAGACCCAACATTACATCCTGTTTTATCTGTTTTAAGAAGGTTGAAATGCTGTTTTAGTCTAAAGAGCAACTTTTTCCTATATAAGAAATTAAATATACCTAACTACTCAATATATATGACATCATCTTTGTTTGCAAGTTTTCATTATAAATTGCTGTGCATACCTAATTTTCTTTTCAATATGGTAACAGTTAAGCCTCAATACTTAACCTTAATTATCCCTAATAGCAAATTTCAAATTTAGCTAAAAAATGGCAGTCTTGAATACATATTTTTCTATTAGGCATCTGAATGTTATAACCTTCACCGGCTGCACAGAATGAAGACAAACTGGAGTCTTCCACCTAGTTCAGACTTTCTTTATTTGCATGATCATGAAAAAACAACTGAGTATCAGAATAAAATATTGAAAGACTAAGTAATGCTTGAATCTGCAGAGCCAGTAAAAAAACCCCAAACTTTTACAGAATAGTGAAGTTTTGGGGGCACATTAGCCTACACAACCCATTGTTTTATGAGGGTGAAAGGATGTTCACCATGCTTCAATTAAGAAGTGCTCTACATGGGTTTTGAACTCAGCTAATTTTTACAGAGCTTTGACGGGTCTGTCATGTAATACTTAAGCTGAGATATGTTTTTTGAGAATATTAACTTACACTCAAATGAAAAGAACGGTTGCCCAAATTATGCACATCTCAACTTTAAAACAATGTGACAATAAATATCTTTCACATCAAGATGCAGAAGTTAGATACTGCAATAGAAAATATGTACCTTACTTCTGGTTTGATGATGGATGACGGGAGTTATAGTAGATTTGGAGAATCGTACATGCTTGAGTAGACTTTTCTGCTAGACCTGAATGCTGAAGCTTCTTTTCAGCTCTGAGAGAAGACAGAAGAATGACTTTCCTAATTGGATGTCCATGTCCACTGTAAATGGAAAAAAATGGTATCAGTTGAAGCATAACATGGTCATTTACAGGAAAAAAAGCTAACGGAAAATTCCCTTAAAATTAAATGAGCAAAATATGGCCATAACTTCTGTCCTGAGTGAATACTGATTAAGTGCACCCTGTCTGACAGGTAATGAGTATGTGTTGGTCATGCATGAGGAGATCTAGGATGTGATTGAAAGAGAGGGAATGCAAAACAGGAAACCCTCATACATAAAATAGGCAGGGAATTATACACATTTATTCCATCTATCTAAAAATTCTTAATAGAAAAAATATTCAATACTCAAACCAGCAAAAATTATTTAAGTTTACTATCTGAGGGCAAGGCATATTTCAACGTAAAAATGGAATTTATTTGTTTTTCCTCCTCTCCATTTCTCTCATGCAAGGGGACATCAGTTGCAGCAGTAACAGTATGGCAATTTGTAGGACTATTTGAATCCCTCAGTCCAACTAACAAAAGACAGAATTATATCTCAGTCATAGACTAGAAGAAACTCTCCCCCTTAATGTTTACAATTATCTCCACCTCAGTTGTTGCCATCTATAACCATTGCGTGCTGCAAGTATTAACTAATTCTGCCCCCCAACAGAGTAATATTCACTCCTGGCCCCTTACCAGCTACATTTTTGTGTACTTCATTTCTCAGGGCTTTTACTTAGAAATCCTGTTCCACCAGCACTCAAACTTTGGCTAAAGCTCAAAACTTTATGCCTCTCAGCTGCATTTTGCAAAACTCTCAATGCTTAAACCACTCCAGATTAAATTATCATTGTAAATATAACCAAGTTACCTAAATTGCTGTTTTTATTGTAACATTCACTCTAGATCTTCAGGTTTTCGTATCCAGTAGCCTGAAATCCATAAACACTACACCTTTTGCCTCATCATTTTGGTGAATATGAACTTACTGTTCCACAAGTGTGAATATCATCCATTTTCTGATACTGATCTCTGGTGTTTCTCATTCCTTTCGTCAATGAAAAACTGATTAGCCAAGCTGCTACAAGTCCTGACACCTGCGCAGTTTTAATTCCTCAAAACACCAGAAGCAGCTTACTTTCCCACTCTCTGACTCTCCAAATCTCACGTCATTCATCCACCTCCCTTTGAAACGAAACATGAGACAACGCCTTAGAAACCTCACTTGAGACCAGGGCTCAGAATGACCCAACACTTTTGATCACCTCGGGCTTCATCACGCTGCACCGGGGCCCCAGGCTGTCTCGACCTCCACTTACTCCTGTCTATTCCCTTCCACAGTACTTCCTCCTTTCCCAAATTCCCTGGGATCTCTCTTGCTCCCTGTAGCTCTTCAAACGATCTCGTCTTTCAGAGCATCGCCAACTTCAACACCTGAAGTCCCTTCTCTCGGAGGGGGGCAGTGCCACTTTCCGACTCCCCTTGTGAGAGGCCCGACGGAAGCTGGATCCGAGAAGATGCCGGCCTGCCCCTCGTCCCTCGTCTCGCTCGTCGGAGAAAGGCGAAAACGCCGTAAAATTAGAAGGCCCGGTGAAACCGGAGCAATTTCGGATGGGCACCTGGCACGTTGCGCCATTTTTAAGAACCGGGCCCGAGAAGCTGGGTGTCCTCCTCCTCCCGCAGCCCCCCCCCCCCCCCGCAACGCGGAGGTTTGTTTCGTCCCGCCTATCCCTCCAGTGCGAGAACCCCGTCCTGTTTTCCTTCCTCAGCTCACAGGAGACAAGCGGCACCCGCCACTGGCGGTGGGGACACGGGCGTGGCGGCCGGGCCCGGCCCCAGGAGGAGGTTCCCAGCCTGGTGGGGGAGGGGAGAGCCGGTGGCCAGACGCCACCGCGAGGACAAGGATCCCCACGTCCCCAGGCGACTGCTGACGAGTACCGTGAACGCCGGCCCCCCATTGGCTCTCGGGCTGGCAAAGCGCGGCCAATCACGGCTCGAAGCGGAGCGGCTCGCCTTCCCCCCCCCCCCCCCCTTCAAGCCAGCCCCGTGGCGCGGAGGGGGTTCGGCCGCCTGCGGAGGCAGGGTCACGTGACCTTCTGTTTACATCCTCTCAGCTGTTGGGGCCCCTCCTCCCCTCCCCGTCTCTCTCACCAACGCGAACGGCGGCGGGCCGGGGGACGGCAACTCTGGGGGCACGCCGACCTCCGCTTGCGCCGGCTCCCGCTCCCCCGGCGATCGTCCCCGCTGCACTCCGCGAGGGCGACCGGAGCGTTCTCCCGCCTACATTTCTTCCCCCCGGGCGGGTCTCGCCGCTGCCGCCCCGCGCAGGGTCCGGGGCCCGCTGCAGAACGGGTGAGTGTCCCGCGGGCGGGCAGAACTGCGCTCCCCGGCTGCGCTGTGCGCCGTGGAGGCCGCTGTCGGACAGCGGGGACGGTGAGTTGCGGCGGGGGGGGAGCGCGGCCCGCCAGCCCCCTGCCCTCCCTTCGCTTCCCCGGGTGCTCTGGTTCCCATTGTCCGTTCGCCCCGCACGCAGGCGCGCGCCCTTCTGAGGCGCGGGGCGGGGGGGGGGGGGGGGGGGAGGGGGGAGGGGAAGGTTGTTTTCACGCAGCCGGGACAGGGCGAGGGCTTGCTGCCGCTCGCCTCTGCAGGGTGGGGAGGGACGGGACGGGGAGAGTGTGCGTACGCCCTCGGCAGCCCGTTCCTCCTCCTCCGCCGCCGCCGCCTCCTCCTCCTTTGCCCGATGCCCCCCCTCCACCACCCGCGTCCTTTCGCCGCCTGCGTAATAAATACTCTCTGGCCCAGAAAGGTTTGGAGGAGAGGTGGTTGGTGACGCTGCCGCGGGCCCGGGGCAGGTGTGAGGGGACGGGGACAAGAGAGAAGGTTCCAGCGTTGAGATCCGGGCGAGGGGGGCTAGAGGCAAGGTGAGGACAGCGCTCGTCCCCGCAGCGGCTCTGCGGCCTGCCTCATCCCCGTGACAGCTGGGTTTATTTTGTCTTTGAGGAAATGTAGTGAGAACGAGAGCTTACATTGGTTTTTTTTCCTGCTTGTTCTGAGTCCTTGTAACATCAGGGTCTTGTGGGGGCTGCGTCTTCCAGGCCGAGGCATTTTGGAGGAGTCAAAAGGGAGAGGGAGACAACGTTTTGTTTAAAGAAAAACCTATGGGATAAGGAAGGGTGTTTCCTCTTTCGGGAGAGGAGGCGGTGTGGCAGCAGCGAGAGGAAAATACTTTGTTTACATAAATAAAGTGTGTAAAATGCACGATAACTTTGCTTTTCGCCCCGTGAGCCACGGTGGGTAGGCGGCGATGGGCGTCGGGGAGCGTTGCTGGCGGCAGCCGCAGGGAAGGAGGCGGCTGCCTCTGCCCCCCGCTCTGCCATAAACGCGCATTTTGTCTCTGTTTACATTGTGGTCTCTGTTTTGGCTGGGAGCAGCGTAAGGGGAGGAGCAGGAACTCGCTCCGGGGCAGCCACCTCCGCCCCTCTCTGTTTTCTTTGTTGTTATCTCTTCGGTGGTGGCGTCCTGGGGTCACGGCTGCCTGTAGCTGAGCTGCGGTCTGCGGTTCATGCGAGTCCTCTTCGGCCCGAAACCTCGGGCCGCCTTCTTCTGTGCATGTGCAAGTCTTGTCTTTCCTCCGTCGTCGCCCTCCTCCCCCCTGCCTCGGCAGTTGTCAGCGGCTTGCAGTGAAGTTGGAGGAAGGGGAAGGGAGGGCGGAGGGGGAAGGAATCTTGGCAATTATTTGATACGCAGTCAGCAGCCTGGGCCTGCTCTGTACAGCTCTGTCGTCTTTGACAGCAAAAGGGAAAAAAGAAAAAACTCCTGTGGTGGAAGGAGGGGGGGTGTTCATTTTTCTTGGAGGAAGACGAAGGAAAACATCTTCAGGGTCTGTGAGAGAAGAGATGGAAGTGCTGAACTGCTGCAATGTGTCGAGAATGCTTGTGTCCTTGCAGTACTTACCAGTGCCCATGTAGATGCTGTTCTAGTGGGTATTTTTTTACTCCTGTCAAGTAAAAGTCAAGCACAGTTGAACTGCAGACTTCAGCAAGGAAGTAAGGTTTCTTCAGGTAATGAGCAGTAAACTTTGAGACACACGCAAAAAAGAGACACAGGTAAGGATAATCAGCACTTCAGTGAATTAGTGAAGATACCCAATCCCTCTTGACCATATGCCCTCTGTATTACAGAGAATGCTTTTAAGATGCAAAAAAAATTTAATGCTTAAAGTCAGTAAATGACGAGGGTGTATTGTGAGAATGCCTTTGTAACCATAATTCATTATTCTTGCAAATGAATCATAATATTTGTGATACATTTTTTCCCCCCACAGGACCCTTACCTTACTTTGGGCACTGGGCAGACCATCTCTGGAAGGAATCAGGCTTGGATAAATGGAGCTGTCTTCTGCAGAACTCCTGCCTGATTTGTTGGGAAAGTTTGAAAAATATTTTGGATATGTGAGTGGACAAATGTGTGAAAGATCTATTGGTATTTTAACTGACTTCGTGTGAATAAACACAATGATAGGAATGTAAGAAGTACGTGAGTGAGGTCAGAGAGCCACAATGAGGGCTTTGGAGATGGACACTTAGCCAGATGTTCTTTACAACAGTCAGTGTCCCTCAGAAATGCAAGGAAAAACAATTGGATGTTGTTGGGAGGTCTGCAGTGAGGAGAATGTCATGAAATCACAGAAACAGAAAAAAAGTATGTAACAGTAGACAGCCCTGGATAGCCAAATGTTATCACTGTATCTGCGCAGGATTAGGTTCCTTCCCTGCATAATCTCCAATCTTCACTCCAGAATTCCTGTGAAAATCTTTCTGCCTCTCCTAATTGGCTTTCTCTCTGGATTTTCTTCATCCAATCTCAGTCTTCGTGACTTGCTTTAAATATTTGACCGGCCAGTTTCAATTTTGCAGTACTCTTTATAGATTTATGAAGTCTTGCCATTTTTATAGTCCTAATCTTGGCAGTTTGGTGATTTTTATTGCTCAGTCTTCTGTTTGCCTGTCAGTGACTGCCCCAAGCTGCAGCAGCTCCTTTTGAAGAGGCTTCTGCCTAAGAGGAGACTAAGAATAGAACCTGACTGCCAGACATGTATTGTAGTTTTCCGTGCCTGTGCTGGACCATACCAGAGCAGTCACTCGGTTGTGTTTTTGTAAACTTGAAGTGCGGTTGCTTTGAGATGGTAAGTGTGTATTCTGAAGCTAAAGATAGGCTTATGCATGATACCTTAGGCAGGTGGAAGTCTCTGAAGAGTGTGTTGCCTGTGACTTTTTTTTTAGGCAAACTTGAAAGAAGAAACAGTAACACACAAATAAAATTTGAGGTTCCTACTGCAAGATATGGTTAGTAATACAGCTTTTTTTTTTTTCCCAGAGATGCTCCCAAAAATCAATATAGGCAAGATAATTTTTCCATGCAGTGTTCCAGGAAGGTTTATGCCAGGAGTTTTAAGAGTTCCCCGAAACAAATACATTAAAAGCAATTCTGAAATAGTTAGGCAGTATGGGAATGCTCGTCCCAGTCTTCAGTGCATGGTGTGAAACACCTGAGAATAGAGTCATTGTTTCTGGATGAGAATTGTCTTT
Organism: Calonectris borealis; assembly: GCF_964195595.1. Lineage (NCBI taxonomy): Eukaryota > Metazoa > Chordata > Aves > Procellariiformes > Procellariidae > Calonectris > Calonectris borealis. Next base: position 45,654,523 of record NC_134313.1, read on the forward strand.
ACACATACCTGTTCTTTTCTTTTCCTGCTTTGTTCCCATTTTCAGCAGGAATGTCACAGAGATCTGCTATTTCACCCTTTTAAACGGAAGGTGATGCTCTGTAGCTGATCATTAATTAGGCCTCTGTGTAAGAAAAGTGCCTTGAAGTCTACAGCACTTGGCACTCTTGAATGCAAACATCATTGAATATTATCTCATTTATTTTACCTACTTAGAATGTAAAATCCTCAAAGCAAAAGTGGGAAGAATGTATGTGCCATCTTGTTTTGCAGATGGATAATCAGGTATGTGACCGGCCTAAGGCACTCCAGGAATCTTCTGGTAGGGTCAGAAGTTGATCTGTACGCTTCATCTTCTCCAACCGAGTGTGGATTTTTTGGATGGAGAATTCTTTTAATGTATCTGCTTTGCGGAAGTGTGATCACACTGTTCCACTTCTTTCTTTTATGGAGTTCTAGGGAGTAAAGTGAAGTAGTTTATATTAAATATTATGAGTATAATTACATTAAAACATCAGGAAATAACTACTGTGCTCCAATTCCTTTGGGACTTATTTGTGTGCACTGGATGTTAATGAGAGCCTTCAGGCCTGCTTAATGCAAGCTCTTAAAGCCGTTGCTGCTGCTGTGTTGTTTAAGAAAATTGGACTGGACTTCTGGGCCTTGAAGAAAGGATAGAATTTGTAGCAGCTTAGGATGCTGAATATAATTCTTGCAGGACTGAAAGATTAGCTGGCTGCCACTCAGAACAGTAGTGTCTGTCCTTTTTGTCCTGGTACATCATGCCAACTTCATGTTTCAGAGTTAGTGTTGCTACTGCAAAGTTGGCAGTGATGTTAACTAAACCTAAGGAGCTTGAAATCTTGATGAATGTATATGTGTGGATTCTTGTTAAATGTACTTCTGATCAGAAGCTTATTGGAAACCTTGAAAGTAAGAACTAATGTAAAAGTAAATTGAAAGAAAAGATGACTTTGAAAATGGCAGTTAGTCCTAAGAAACTTAGTTCTGAAAGCAAGAAGTATTGGAAGTTTTATCTAGAGAGCAACTGTGGTGTCCACCACTTGTACATTGTGACTGCAATTGGTATGTGACTGACTTCTCAACAAATTTTATCAGTTCTTTAAATTGAAGCACAAAAATGTAAGTTGTCCTTCATTGTGAGGAGAAAACACTGGTTTAGAAGTCATCATAGAGCAGGTTTTTAAAAAAAAAAAAAGAGACAAAACCCCAAACTCCACAGCCCTAAAATAGTTTAGAGGTGACATCAGGAGTCACCATGGTAACTCTCAGGCTACAGATTCTGGTGTGTTCTCATGGTGGGGAGTTCTGGAGTGGGGAGGTGACCATGGAGCAGGAGTAAACTTCTCCTCTGGTTAGAGGGCTGAGGCAGAAAAAGACTTGGAGCCCACTGCTTAGAAGATGCGTTTAATGAAGGCTAATTTTGGAGTTCTGGCTTTGTTTTGTATAGTGTTTAGCAAAGAAAGGACATAAAAATCTAGTTTGTTACAAGTGTGAGAATTAGAGATTTAAGATATTGCGAGTGTTGTTAAGGTGACGTAAAATATTGAAGCTTAGAATTTCTCTCAAGTATTGCATTTCACTCCACATTTTCTCAAAGTAGTATTTGCTCAGCATACAGTTGTAAAACAAATGCTGAATTTGGATTTGCAGTGTTTCTAGGATGTAAAAGAAGACAAATGGAATTAATGTTTTAAAAACTTGTTTGAGGAAACAATCCAGAACCTGCCAAAAAACCCCCTTAAAATTAGGTTTAAAAACTAATTAAAAAAACTAGTAGGCTTAGAGCAAATGGTTTGATAGTGACATGGGACGTTTGGAATCTTGCGTGACGGACACTTATATGAAGGTGCTATAGGGCATCTGAGTTGTCAGCATGGAGCTGTTAGATATGAGAGAGGGTTTATTGAAGGCCTATATTCTTCTGAAGTTTGGGGGGAAAAAAAAAAAGATGCCAGGCAGGATAAATCTAAGTAGAGGTAGCTGAGCAGTTAGAGAAGGGATAGCCGTTGTCCTAGTTGCTAACATGCATGCTTTACTGGAGATTGGGTATGTTTATATATACATGTGCACAAACCAACCAGTTGTGCAGCAGCATGGTGACTATGAACAGAATCTCTGTCCTGAGAGTTTTTAGAACTTGGTGATGACAGACTGCATGTTCCGTTCTGGTTACAAGTCAGAGTGTCTCCAGCTTTGTTCTTTTGGTCTCTTTTCTTACGAGTCTTTTGGCTGATGATGCCTTAACTTTTATCTGGTGGTTTTTGCAGTCCCAACTGTTGTGTTCTTTTCAAAAGACACATCCCTCAGCTTAATGCGGTTTGTGTTCTGTCTAGGAGTCTTAGATCACACAACAGCAGCAGCTTTTCTCGCTTGTTTGTGGAGAAGCAAGGACAGGATGTGGACAGAAGAGTTTTCTGTTGTGTTACTTAACACTAATTGTTGCCATATCGTAGGCCAAGTAGCTTATAGTTAGCATGAGCTCCTAAAATAGCGCTGGAGGGCTGTGTTGAAGCACCTGAATCACATAGCAAGTATCAAAGGCTTGCTGTTACTACTACAAAAACTTTTCTTTGCATGATTTCTAAATAGATAATGCTTATTAAAGCTGTCAGTAATCATGATTATTTCTTCCTTTTTTTAACAACTAGCTTGTTAAAGTCCTAAATGATAGGTGCATATTTCTAGTGGCAAATTAAGCAATTTTGAAAACTATTTTCAGGATGAATAGCAACAACTTTGTGATGCTGGATAATGTTCCACCAGGAGGCATCTGACTGTCATTGGGAACTTTTTTTTCTTTTTGATTTCCAGCTGATGTCTACAAATGTTTTTATAGATTTAGCGGTAGGAGTTAGAGACAAATCAGAGTTCTTACACAACAGTAGTTTAAGCTGTAGTGAAAGGCAGTATGCAGTAATACAGTAAACACAAAATACATGCACTCCTGAATGTAACTGTTCAAAGTATGTGTACTGGTACTATCCTTCAAGCAAAGCAAATAGCATTTGCTATCAGTTCCTGTTGTCTTCAGGGGTGAAAGGGAACTAAATTTCAAAGAGAACATTTCACAGATGACGTCTTAATTCTTTGGTCATATTTTTTTAAAAAATGACAAAAAAGCTGCTTCTCCAAAAAGAGATACCTGCATCAATGTATGGCTTCCGTAAGTCAAGCAATAAAGTTATTGGAATTGTTTATGATAATAGTCAGCTAGTGAATCACATCCAGCAATTGATATGCCTGTGGTATTCTTGTCCCAAATGAAAGGCTTGATTCCTATAAATGGTTGTTTTAACATTAAAAGAGGAATTAGGACCATGTGGTTGGGGGAAAATGAGAAGTGGTTACTATTTTGAGAATCTATTTGTGTTATTTCTGTAGCAAATGTTTTCAGCGGATATTCAGGAATTACCATGTGGTTTGCTTGACAAATATTTGAAAGAAAAAGCCAAGTAATACTCTCAACCCAGTCAGGACCACTGTGTTCTATAATGGTCTATATATCGAAGTTAAAAAAGATAAAAGAGTTGGAGCCACTACTCTGGTAACTGTATTTTCAACACAATTGTTTTTGCTTGATAGGTATGGCTAAAATGTATGCAAGTTAGCATTGCTGAAAGAATGAACTCTGAAGTTCACTAAAGGAGATACTTGATTTCAGCAAACAAAACGAAAGGTTAATATTCCTGCAGTATTAATAATTTCAAGTAATTAGGAATGCTGTGAGTATTTCTAATAGGACATCAGTTTGCCATTAAAGGATTTGATTTCCATCTGAAAGTCTTTGCCTGAGACCCATAAAGTTATTGTTTACTCTTGTTGTTTGTGTTGGGTTCTGGCAGGTGGGGTTTTGCTGGCTGCTCTTCTGCTGGGGCATGTGACCCTACTGTTTATTTGCAAAACTCTCCCCTTTACCCTTTTGAGAATGAACTGTGGTTTTGTTTCCATTCAGTGTAGTCACGTGCTGTCCAGTTTCTTAAGCTTTGCTGTGTTCTTCCTTCAGGAAACTCTAGATTTGGCATTATTGCAGTCAGGAGGTCAGTGAAACTGGAAGGACACAGAAGTTGAGTTGCTGAGTTTCTTTGTAACTTCTGCCAAGCTGACAGTTGCAGTGTTATGAATCCCATAGGCCTTAGTCTCTGCTTATTTACTTCAGTTACATTATGCATTCATTATGACTAAGACTCATTACTGCTGAGTTTCCTGAGTTTCTGTGATGTTTTCTGGAGTAACTCAGTTGTCAGAAAAAGTCAGTGTAGGATTTGACTTCTCCATTCTGGGATGCTCTGGATAAACTGGAGTTATTCATGATATAACTAAAGCAGGTTATGTGACTGTAGCAGCCTCTTGTGTTATATCTGTAAACTACACTGCTCTCAGGTGAAAACCACGTGCTTTGTATGACTGAAAAAACCCTGATAGGGTAGGATTATGGGGATAAAGATACACTTACGCTGTGCAAGTACACAGCTGCTACATCAAGCAATGATAAAAGGTTCTCAACTTCCATTTTTTGGTATTTGCATGAATATCTTGAAACGGTCACTGAAGCTTTCCCAAATGCTCCATATCCCCTCCAGACCACACCGCTGTTGTTTGTACTGTAAGTAAATCATAGTTTTAGAGCCGTATTTGTAATAGCACTTGATTCACACCTGGAGGAAAAAAAAAGAAAACAATAGTGCAGAAACATTTTCAAGTTAAAAATGTGCTTATATATTTTGGTTTTGGATTTTAAAGAAGGCCTATAAGGGGTTTTGTTCAAGTATTTCCAGTTCTTAGTTCAGGCATGCATGGCCCCAGGCCCAGCCGGTAGTGAGGCTAAGCATGTATTCTCAGTACCACACAAACACACATATTCAGCATGTACGTATATAAATACATACTTGGCCACCACATCAACGGAGAAAACGCAGCACTAATGCAAGCACAAATGGTGCCAATGGCCTTATCCTGTTGCCCTTTCTGGATGGTCAAGCTGAATGTCTGCTAGTGGCAAACACATGCATGTATGGATCCTTCCAGTTCCTGGGTTTAGACACCCGTTCTACCCTGAAACTGGCTCTTGGGTCCATTTATTGCCCATTGCCTCTTGCACACAGACACTCATGCTCAGCCACCCCCCCCAAACCCCACAGGTTTTCCAGCAGCTCACTTAGACCCCCCTTTGCCTCCAGCAGCCAACTCCTCACTCAGACAGCCTCACTCAGACAGTCTGGCCCGTCCCTGTTTCCCAGGCCACTCTGCCAGTTTGCTGGCTAGTCCAGCTTGGTACTCCCTGTGATCACATCCTGACCTGGCAAAGGTCACCCACTTCTTTGCTGGCACCACAGGTCCACGGGCCCCTGTGACCTGTGGTCTGACTCCACTTGTTATGTAGACACGCGTGCACACTGAACAGAGCCCCAGGAAAAGAGTTACAAAAGGAGATTAATGGGCAGACAGGACAGACAGCGGTGATTCAGGGCAGAGCACAGCTAGACACGCATACTGACTTGTTCACAGGTGACCTGTCCCTCTTGTCACTATAGCCCTCTGTTTTCCCATGCTGGTTTCTCCCCAAGCCACTTTGATCTCTCCCTTTCCCCACCTTTGGTTCCCCCCCTAAATTTCCTATAACAGGACTTATGCAATCCCTAAGTGCCTTTCCCTCCATCCCATGATAAATCTGCTAGCCCTGTAAACAGTCACCTCTCAATCTGAAAAGGGCCCTGGAGAGGCCCAGTGGTGGTGGGGACGTGGGGAGAACAGATGGTTCTCCTGTGATAGCCCTGGGAGCAGCTGGGTCAGGGTGTTTAGGTGGGTTCCCCCACCTGCAAGCATGCCTCTCTGCTCCTTTGTATGCAGAATAGCTTTTTATTGTATAACCTAACAGCGTTAACTTTGATATATGCTGGCAAATAATCTGTTTAATCATTTGCAAGCATAGTCGAAAATTTATGCTACTGGCTGGCCACAGAGATGTGAATTAAAGCGATACTGTTACAAAAGCAATACTTTGAAATGTTACCTTAAAAGTGTAGGGTAGTTTAATAGCAACAGGAACAAAGAGAATGCTAGAATGATGGCATGAAACTTTGTGGAACAGGCTTTGATAACAGGCTTTAGTAACAGTACTAATGCTGTAACCTTTTGAATTGTAAAATAAGGAGTGGTTTTTTTGTTCTGGGTGACTTGCATTTGTGTAGAGACTTCTTGGGTAGATTTTTAAAATATATTTAGTTCATACTTGATTTGTACATTTTGAAAGTTTTGATAAATCATCACTTTCCTTTGGTAAGAACCATGAAGGGATAGTTAATCTCTGTTTTATATGAAGTAGCCATTGGATATCTTAAGAAACAGGGATTTACGGACAAGGTCAAGTCATTTTAGAGTATGTTGTTTGTGGATTTATGGTATGTCTGGAGAATGAGGCAAATTATGACATGGGCCTTAAAGTGTGAGGCGCTTGGACATACGCAGAATTTGGGGATTAAAAGAAGAAAGTTATGTGCAAGTGGATATCCAACACTTTCTTTGACAAGATAAATGAAAAGTAACTGTTAGTGTGTATGTGTTTTAGTAAACAAGTTACATTTGAAAAAATTGGTGAATCCAGTGTGATGCTTGTAGAAGATTGCATCGGTGAAAGAATTTTGTGTCGCGGTTCTGAGCAAGAGAAGCAGGAAACAGAATAGGCCTTACTCATTCATCCTTCTTGAAGATTTCAGGCCTAAGTAATAAAGTAACTTCTCAAAACATACTGTTGTGTTGCATTGGACTACTTTAAGAATCTAGTAAACAGGATCAGGACTTGAATTTTTTATTTATTTAGCGTCTCATAAGAAGGGGACATATAATAAATAAAAGTTGAGATTCTCAGGCTGTGAAAGTAAATATTTTGATCATACAGTATTAGAAGTTGTTTATGCTGTGATTATTGCATGCTATTTTGTTGCCTTTAGATATAGTTCTAAAGATCAGAAAACCCAAAGGCTTTAGTGCACTTAGAGCTTGATAAAGTTGATTGATATTTTTGTTTTTTCTTTGGACCTGGGTTTTTTTGTAGAGACTGCAGTAAATGCATAGCTCTAAGATGAGGTTTCAAGTGTCAGGAATGTAACCATCTTCTATTTTTACACTTGACCTCATTTCTATTTTCTTTTGCTAAAGGCAACAGGCGTATGTTGTTCTGTTGCTGCTGGAAGTGAGTTATTTAAATAACTTGAAATGTTTATGTGCAATAAGCTTTTGAACTTTAGCACTGGCTGAAATAGTGAATATTTTGTTACGGGGCATATTTAGCCTACTCAAAATTATATGAACTGTGACTTGATCTGCTTAAGACTGTAGCTGCAGAAACTACATTTTTGGTAAAAGGTTAGGAAAGTATGTTTCAGTTCTTGTACTAAACAGGTTTGTATTTCATTATAAAAGAGGATTCTCTCCCCCACCCCCCTCGCATTATTGGTTGCTTTCTGAAGGTGATACTGAAAGTAAAGGAGCATCATATTTTACCGTGGTTTGTTACCTCCTGGTCACCATAAACTAAATTGTTAAGCATTTCCTTTCATGAAGAGAAAGACAGGTTTTGTTTTAAAAATGTTGAGTATTTGGCTTGTTCTTTATGTCAAGGTGTCTTAGTTGGCTTATGATCAGGATAAAGTTAAAATTTGCAGAAATGTTTGTGTCACTTGTATGCCTTATGCCTTTTCAGACTAAAAAGAATTAGATACTCCAAAAAAGTTGTGGTTTTTTTTTTTTTACACATCTCTCTATAGCTCTTCTAATTCTTAACATTTGACTGTTATGGCTTATATAAACCTGCTTGAAATGAGTATTCTCTGTTAAATACCCTTGTACAAAGCTGTTTATTGTGGCAATGAGTTTTGCAGCCTGGTCACTCTGTAGCTCACTAATTCCTGTGAAATATGTGCACAGATAGCAATTTCTCTTCTGAAAAACAGGTGCATGATACAGACTCAGTGAATATCAGACATCTGTATGTATTAAGCATCACTGATTCATATCTGTCTTACGAAGTCCTGATATTTTAGTCTTGCTAGTGAGGAAGCCACTACTACCTGACACCTCCTGTTTCTGTGGGTCTGTTAGGCCCTCCAGAGAAGCTTCTCTTCTTTCCCTTTTCTCCCAGCCAGTCTGTGATAAAGCAGTACTCTTTGACTACTTTGTACTGGACAGACTTAAAATAGTTGTAGTGTGGGAATGGACAGAGCTGAGACCTTTAAAAAGAGTCTACTATAAGGGGACTGCCGGGTTCTTTCATGGACACTGCTGTCAGAGGAAGGGTAGAGGATTTTCTGTATGTTGGACATTGGGTTAAGCTTACATCCTTTGTTTATGAGATCGTTTAGTGGAACTTTGACACATCACTAAGCCATCTTAGGCTCCTCAGAGATGAAACCATTTTATGCAGTGTCGTACAAACAAGCACCACCAAACTTTCTGGACTGGTAGAGCAGCAACATTAATTGTTTTGAAATCTACAGTTGATGGGATACTATAGGGTATGCAGAATCGGGGCAGAGCTAGTGTTCATTCACTCATAAAGGTATACATACAACCTCTTGAGATGTAATCACCAGTTTGCATATAGCTGACCTCTAATGATAAGCAACAGACTGGCAACTATTGTTTTGTTGACATCTTATCACTGCATACTGTGAAAAAAGCATGCCATGCTGCTCTGATTGAGTACTATTACCAGGAACTGTCTAGTTCCACCACTCAAGGTGTGTCATACGCTGCTGCCATAAACATCAGTTCTTGTCACTGTCAATCAGGTATTCAGATTTTTGTTAGCAGTTAATGCTGCTCTCTGAAATTACTGAAATAATTTAGTTAGGTTTTTTTTTTTAAAATGTTGTAGACAGTATCACTGGACTGGCACATAAAATTTTAATTCTTTGGTTTTTCTGATAATACTAGCTAACAGCATCTTGCTGCTTTGGAAAATGGTTTTCAGAGCACCTAAGGGCTATTTTCTTATTAGCACTTCTGTTCATCTGCTTCAGAATATGAGGAGGAGCTGGTTCTGGGGACTGAGCAGCAACTGACCATTAATACTGTCCATCAGTAATGGACAAACTCTTTATCCCTGACAGACTAACGTCTTCTGCACAGGTAATAATGTCAGGTGCTTAAAATCTCATGAGACTTTTGCACACACAGGCTAACCGGAGTATTCCAGAGCTGTTTATCATCTCATCAGCCTCTCATCCATGGAGGCTTTTTCATTTTACAAATAAGAGCATTTCTTAACAAAAGTTTTATGGCAGATACTGGCTAAATTAAAACTTACTGTGAAATTGGATACTAGCACATTCTTTTAAGAGGAGGGAGTGTTTTCTGTGCTTGTTCCCAATTTAAATCTTTTTGTAACATGAATGACTAGATTCAAAATGGTTGTAGGTGTGCAAATCCCAAAGATTCCATGTATTTGAAGTGGGAAGTGGGGGGAAAATAATTATGTGCAGATGACCAACAGATAGTGTTTACTAGTGATTGCGTCACTAAACTAAGGCAGTGAGACAGCTTTCCTGTCTCTCAGCAGGGAGTTTTTGTAGAATATAATTAAGAAAGGTCAGTTAGTGGCCCAGAGGGCATTCTAGGATGTGAACACTGAGGCTGGGTCTGTGGTGACCATAGTGACAACTGTTGGAGAATAATAAGCATAGCCCTAAATCGATAAAGAGCTCAGCTGAGGACTTGCTCTCTGAGGGTATAGGGCTCCGTTAGTACGTGCTGGGTATAGATGTACACTTTTAAAATTCAGAAACTATCTTGTACTTTAGGTTTCACCCCAGTATGACAAACTACACTGCTAACAATCTCAGGTGGAAATGGTAAACTCTTAGCTTTTTGTTTTGAAGTAGTCATTCAGAACATGTTTGTGTGTAACAGGTGGGAGACTTTGAAAAGGAAACTTCTTCTGAAGCCTGAGAGGCTCAGCTTTGCAAACGATTTTTGCCCAGATTTTAAACATAAAGGAGAACTGAGTCAGGATGTGGTGTTAAGCTATGCATTAAAAGTTCCATCCGGGAAATACATAGGATTTTTTGCTTTGTAATAAAAGTTAATGAATTTTAAAGTCTTTATCAGCATACCTGAAAACAGGTCTGGCATATAAAACTCATATATAGAAAATGTTCCTTTCAACATTCAATCCTTGCCATTGTGTGAAGAGGGTAGAGAGAATTTCAGATGAGAAAAAGAAATCCAGTACAGAAGAAAACACAGACTGGGAAAGGAATGTATCCCAGTCAAAAGAAGGAAAAAAAATGTGGTGTGTTTTTTTTTTTTTTCCCCCGGGTGGACAATCAACAAAATTCTGTGTTATTTTATTTTTTTTTACTTTAAGTTCCTGTGAATTGTCTCTGTTTAAAAAAATGAGTAAGAAAAAAAAGTCAAAAGGTTCCGTAGACATTCAGCAAGGTTGGTCCAAAAATTACACCCTTGTGTAACTACACAGGTTAAGGTCATTTGATCATGAAACCTGTGCTGATGTGCTTGTGTCATGGTTTAACCCCAGTTGGCAACCAAACACTACACAGCCGCCCGCCCCCGGTGGGATGGGGGAGAGAATCAGAATGGCAAAAGTAAGAAAACTCGTGGGTTGAGGTAAAAACAGTTTAATGATTGAAATAAAATAATAATAATTAAAAAAAAAAAAGTAATGAAAACAACAAAAAGGGAGAGAGAAACAAAACCCAGGAAAAACTAATGATGCAACCGCTCACCACCCGCTGACTGACACCTAGCCAGTCCCTTAGCAGCGGTTGCTGCCCCCCAGCCAACTGCCCCCTGTTTATATACTGAGCATGATATCATATGGTATGGAATATCCCTTTGGCCAGTTCGGGTCAACTGTCCTTGCTGTGGTCCCTCCCAGCTTCTTGTGCACCTCCTTGCTGGCAGAGCATGGGAAGCTGAAAAGTCCTTGACTTAGTACAAGCACTGCTTAGCAACAACTAAAACATTAGTGTGTTACCACATGGTTCTCATCCTAAATCCAAAACACAGCACTAAACCAGCTACTAAGAGGAAAACTAACTCTATCCCAGCCAAAACCAGGACAGCTTGTCACTGCTCATACATTTGTGGAGTGCCGTAAGCTTCAGCGCATCATCTGAGAGAAATGCAGTACCACGTGTGCTGTTTGGTGTGTTCAGGTGACTGGAGGTGGAGAAAGAATGAGAGCAAACGCACATCTGGAATCTTGTATAAACAGCTGTTGAAGGCCTAAACAGGAAGATCAGGGCTTAAGCTTATATCAGACTTGACAAACATTTTCTGCCCAAGTAGGTCAATGCAATTCAGGTTAAGTCAGTAGTTGTAGCTGTTGACATTAATTTGGCTTAACTTTAATCCTGTGGTCTGTTCCTTGTTCCATTGCTATATTACAAAGAACCTTGAAGTATGCTTTGTGGAGTGCTTTACATTGGAGGGCTGACTATACTTGGTTTTGTACTTGTTTCTGTTTAACTTGAAAAGCTTCTTGAAATGATCCACTGAACAGTATGTTAGGAATAAATGTTTCTGAGTGAGACGAGTCTAGAGCATAGACTTCGAATATGTGCAGAGTTTCCAATAAAGTTTTCCTTAATGCACTAAGTAGTATGTTACTATATCCTGAAAACAACAGTTTTCCTTCTTTCTAAACTGTTTGGAATGACAAAACAAATAGCTGTGGAAGAGAAGGCTGTTCAAGTAGCACCTACTTTTCCAAAGCATTTAGAATTTTTATTGCCTTTAGTAGCAGTTTAGCAGCAAGGCATATGTATAAAAGTTTAAAAAAATGTTTGTAAAGACTTCACTCTGAAATACCTCTGTGTCCCACAGTTTATTCTGATTTTTGTAGTCACCTACTACAGTTACCTCCAGCACACAGCTTATGTTTTGGTTTTCTCCAGCCTTTGCTTAGTGAAGCTAACGTTACAATTTCTCTTTTCCTTTTGGATAGTAAGCAGTCATTCTGTTTATTGAAAAGGTCCTGCTGAAATCTTAGACTCAGCTCTGCAGTTTGGAGTTGAATTTCCTCTTTCACAGCACTGTTACAGTACTTGGGAGGAAAGGGGAAGCTAAACTGAAAATGGAGTCCTTTTGTTGTAGGAGTCGCTGGACGGGACGAGGACAGGCAAAACATGATCTTGAGTTCATTACGGCTGCAAGGGTGGCAGGAATTGAGTCTGAACAGAAGTAGGTCTAACGCTTGGTTGATGGCCTGGGAAACTTTAAACCTCAGCTGATGAGAGTGGTATTGCTGACCTCTGCCATGAGTAAACTGAAACTGTTAAATGGACTGAAGCATTTCAAGCCCTTCTGTGCATTTGTGGTTAATTCCCTCCTATCGCCTGTCACAGAATATTCCTTTTTGGGGAGACTTAACAGCTGACTCCTATGTCTATATTAACGAGTAGCTCAGTGGTTTATTGTTGTCTCTTCCCATCCTCCCCTCCTGGGTGAGGGGGAAGGTTCAGCAAGTATTTTGTATGCCATCTATGAGTTTAAAGTAATGTATCACAGTCTCGATTCAGTGTGTTGTGGTGTGCTCCAAGCTGGTATCTTAGTGAAAATAGTTCTGAGGAGGAGACTTGAAATATGGCTGATCCCATTTATTATATTTTCTATTTTTCACCCTTTGAAAAAAAATAAGAGTCAAGTTAGTAGGCTCAAATAACCTGTATTTTAAGGAGTCATCTACGTAGAGTCAGGATGTGTCAGTATTAGAAGATACTAAATTTGTGAGATATTGGACATGGTATGGATTTAGCAAAGGCAAAGTCTTGTCTGTCAAATTAACTGGATACCTTGCTAGCGTGGTATTTAATCTATATTTGAGAGAGTGTGCAATCCTTAGTGACCTAAGGAATTAACTTGAAGTGCAAATGTATTTGTAAATAACTCTGAAATGTGCAAAACTTGAGTCCCTTTGAGAGCAGGCAAAAAAAACTTGGCAAACCTTACATCTGGTTACTATCTTCTCAGATAGGAGTTTTGCATAACTTATAAAATGGTGAAGAATTAAAATGCACTCAAATTGTCAGCACTACTTAGATTCATATAGCCGAAGATCACCTGTTCAACTAATGTGACAATATTAAAAAAGTAAAAAGAAAAAAAAAAAGAAATTATTTCTGATAAGGAATTCCAGTAAAATTGGTTACAAGTTAGGTCAGAAATGGGTCAGAGGTGGTGTGATACAGTTGTGTGGATTTTTACAGAAATTGGAAAGTGTGTTGACATTTCACTTTTATTGTGAATATAAGAAACTTATAAAGTGTTCCAACTTGTAAAAATAAATTAATGAATAGTGTGAAATGAGAAACAGAGTTTTTTTAATTGTAGTTGCTTTTAATCAGTGAATGAACTTTTTTTTTATTCAAGACTATATTGAAATTTTAACTCCTAAACTACACTTTCCATTGGCTTCTGTATTCCAAAGATTCCTGAGGCTAAAGGCAGTTGCTGCATTTTGTTAATGTTATGCACCCTTCCCCTTTCTTCTGAAATTTCTATACCTCTTTGTGTAGTAGGCATCAGAATGCCGCTCGTACTCTTTGTGAACTGCCTGCGTTTCAATTTAGGTATCGGTGAGCTTCACAGGGTGCTTTCCGTGAGCTTTGCAGCTATGTAGAAAGTTTTATTGTAGTATGCTCTGCTGTCTTTATCTTGGTCCTGGGTCAACTGTCACAAGGAAGCTTTGACTAACTCGCCCTTTTTCTCCAGCTGTGCTGAAATAGCTTGTGGAGTGGTTTCTTTGTGTGTTTAAAGTAGTAGAAAATGTATCTGACTTCACACATCTATTGCCTCTGTTAGAAGCAAGTAATTTATTCTCATAAGGTAAAAGCTTACAAACATAAAAGCATTGGAGGGAGGTAAAATATCACAAATTATTCCTCTGCAGCACAAGAGGTCACTTTTCATTAAAAGATCTATTTCTTTAACTTCCTAGGGTGTTGTTTGTTTTTTAACAAAAATACTTTCCATTTGAGTAGCATTTTTGCTTACCTATAGCTGTAGAGGCCAGAGTAGAGCACCACAGTTGATTAACAATCTCCATCTCTACCTAATGCCACCTTTTTCAGCCAGGGCAGTGTACCCAGAATATACTGGTACACAACCTTCAGCCACACTTCCAGTTAGCGACTCTGTTCTGCTGCGTAAGTGTCCCATTCTTGAGAGGAAGCTCTCTGTTTTTTCCCCCGCTTTCCACAATGTCATGCTCTCTACCAGACCTTTTCTGTTCTTGCCTCTGAGATTCTCGTAATCATTAATGCAGGTGAAACATTTGGTGGGTGTCATCAGTAGAAAATCTTGTGATACTACAGTAACTTTAGCTGTCAGATAATACCAAGAATATAAAATTACAAAGTACCTGAAGAAATTAATTCTGTTTTAGCGTAATGACTATATTGAAGTTAGCAAATGTTATGTACGGGAAAGAAGTTTTATGTGAAACTAGTGAAGACATTTTTTGGTAGAAACGATAAAGCTTTAGATTGGAAGAATAGCTTCCTTCCATCTGAGTGGTTTATCTATTTGCCTGCTCGCCAGTTGAGTGTAGATAGTTGGCGAAGTTCTCCATCTGCTGGTGCGAGGTGGTGAATGCACGCTGCAGGTAGGGCTGGAAGTAGTATTTCTGTTTCTCAAATATAGCAGCTGCATTAGTCTTCAAGAAACTCAGTTCTTACATTTACTTTTTGGTTAAAATTATTTCCAAACATATCTCAAGACAATCATGAACTTTTTAGGATGAAGGGATGGCAAAAACTGTTGTTTTAGTCACCGTAGATTATTTAACTTGTTAACTATCGTTTGATTCAATAGGTTTGATGTTTAGGTTTGATGCAAATGCAGACAAGCGAGCAGGGCTGGAATATTTTTACAAATTATTTTTTACTTAAAAAAATCAAAAATCCTCCATTAAGTTCCACATTTCCTGTCTAAATTGTCCCTGAGTTTTTTCACAAATAGAAAGGGATGTTTCTGTGTGATTAAACAGACCTACTTATAGGCCTGCTTATTCAGCTCTGGAACACTAAGGTGTTGAGAAGCGCAGTTTTTCTGCTTTCACCAAAGGTTTTCCTGCTGGTTGATAATTGCGGCTGGTGACTTTTTACCTCTTTCCACTCCAGGATGTCAGTGAGAATTGGTTTTGCTTCAGACAAAAGCACACAGTTGAGTGGTCAACAGTCATCATTTCACCCATGATTTTACCAGGGCTCTAGCAGCCCTGAGCATTCCTCTCCCCCTCTCCCCTCTCCTTCTTTTTTAGGTACGTTTGTAGTTAAGGAGAAGCATTGTAACTGTATGATCTGGTAATTTGAGCCTGCGTGCTTGAAATTTTAAACCTAGCTGTGTAGCTTAGCACTGGTACTATATGGTTATTCATCTTTATTAGTGACTTGGTGTTTTATGTAAATTAATGCAAGGCAAGGATAAGGCAACACATCTTCAGTCAGAATTGCAAATAGAAATGAGATTTCCTTTATTGGAAGACTGTTTTGTGATGGCCATCTAGACAGGGGAGGGGTAGGAATTGTACAACTTTGGTGTTGGATACTGCAGAAACTTTTTTTAAAGCAAGAAGAAAATAGCAAGCCAGAACAAATTTCAAAGTTTAATCGTAGTTTTCCCTTATTTAGGATTAACTGATCTTTATATATGCCCCTTCTGCTCAGAACTGATCTTCAGTAATTTTAGTACTCTCTTGATTCTGAGCTTGGTGTTCAGAAAAGTGAATCAACTCATTGGACTACAGCCTGGCACGTGAGCACATTTTTTGCATTTGCAAGAATGTTTCAGTGCTTTACTTCAGAATCATTGCTGTTTGCTGTTTAATCCTTCAGGAAAATGGTTCAGACTCCAAAAGTTTTTGTTTAATGTTGCAATGCGGGGGAAAAACACCAAATTTGAAGTTGCCTGTAGTTTCTGGAAGTTTCTGTTTGGTTTTATGGAAAGGTGTATTAGTACTGTTTTGATAAAGACCCGTTAAACATACGGAAAAGGATTCATTAGTGTTCTAGGAAGATTCTTCATTTAAAGTGTTTAACCATAAAATTGTGTTGCAGTGATCCCCACAATGTAAACTTAGGAACCAGCTTCATTCTGATAACTGAAATGACCTTAGGTGTCTGGATTGCGTTTGTGAATTCCTGACTCACGAATGTGCACAAATAGGCATGTACAAAACAGGAATTTTCTGAATTGTGTTGGAGTATTCTCAGATAAAAGATTACATTCATAATTTTAAAAAGAATGCTTGGTGAGATATGCTTGTTTGAAGAGGCAGGTGGAATTTTTTAAAAGGTGATACTCAGCAATGCAATTAAAAAGTCAGGGGTGAGTGTGTCTTTGTTTTTTTCTTTTTCCCTTTTTGTTAGCTAGATTACCTAGAACGTGTACCAAGATTCATGATGGTCTTTTTCTTCTTTTGTCTATCTAAGCTGACTTTGTAATTAGTGTTAATAACTAGTTCACTATGGGTACTCTAATCCACCACTTCTAGATGAATAAACTTTTTTATTTTCCTTTCTTCCAGTCTTCTGTTGCTGTTTTACTGGTAATTCGTGCAATATTAAAAGTGTTAAACATATGGATTTTCTGAGTTTAGTGATTAATAATGTAATAACTGCAGATAAAATACAGATCTGAAGGAATTATTTTGAAGTGAATATGCTGTGTAGAATTTGTGAAACTTGCTAGTCACTTAAGAGCCAGCAAGCTGTTGAAAACTTGTAGGTAGTTAAGGTATTCATACTTCTCTAGTGAATGTGACAGGTATTAGGAGGAGCTCAGATACTCAGATACTCAGTCCAATTTTGAGGACTAAATTCTGTGCTGAATCCAGAAGAGACCAATATGTGGTTGTATCTGCAGTAGTATTCTGGTTTAACTCAAAAGTGAACATCTGAGAAGCATCTCCTGGACATCACCATTCACCTGGCTTTGTCATCCCACTGGGGATGATTTCAGAGCATGTAAAGCCAGTTCCTTTCAAATGTATCTCAGTTGGTACATGCTCCAGCGGCTGTTGGACATTCACTTCTTGGGATGGGACTAGAGCTAGTCCAAAGGCAGTTGCTGTCCCCTCCAAATATATATAATATGGGTGATAGGTTCTTAGCACTGTTTCCAGTGTCTGTGTAAACTCTTACACTGCATTGCTTGCTAATGTAGACAGCCCATGTTGACATATTAAAGCTAAGATAAAAAACGTTGGGTTGAGTTAAAATCTGAAGGGCAGAATTTTGATTAAATGCTAGCTGTCTTGGCTCTTAATAGAGAGCTCTGCTTTATAAAATGATCCAATACTAACAATATTTCATCACCCTCTAATAGTTGTTGATTTGTTTCTCTTTTGAAACTCATGTTATGTAAACATGTCTATTTTCCAGGATTTGTTTGTGATGTGCTTCTAAAAGAAGAACTGAGAATCCATTACATACTTACACTTTTGGGAAAACTCTCCTCCTAATGTATTTTGCAAACTAATTGAATTACCATAGAAATTCAGCATGGGAGGAGCTGTGAGCGCTGGAGAAGACAATGATGACTTAATTGATAACTTGAAAGAAGCTCAGTACATACGCACTGAGAGTGTGGAGCAAGCCTTCAGAGCAATTGATCGTGGTGATTATTATCTGGAAGGATACAGGGACAATGCTTATAAAGACTTGGCCTGGAAGCATGGAAATATACACTTGTCAGCACCTTGCATTTATTCTGAAGTCATGGAAGCACTGAAGCTTCAGCCTGGATTATCTTTTCTAAATCTGGGTAGTGGAACCGGATACTTGAGTACAATGGTGGGATTAATATTAGGTAACTTCAACGTTTTTATTTTAATATAGTGTTTCTGCATATTTTTAGAAGATTATACAAGCCCTGTAAAACTATACTTTTACTTCTTTAATTAATGACAGTACTATACTTAAGACTGGGTGTTTGAGAGGTTTTGTTAAAATATTCTATGTTACCTATGAGCTGTTCACTGGTGCTGCTGTTCAGTGACACTTCATGGAGTGTTTTGGAAGAGGCAGTTGTTCCTGCTTGCCTTTCTGTAGTCTAAAATTCTCATTTGAAAAGAAGTCCTTTTGTTGCTTAAAAGGAAAAGGCATAGAGGAACAATTTTTGAGGACTAAAATTTTAGTCTGCATTTGCACCATGTTTATGCCCTTCCTCTTAGATTACTATTTTGATCTTTAGTTTATGGAAAGAAAAATCTAAATTGTAAAGGCTAATGACTCCTGAAGAAACTTAACTGAAAAATAAATCTGTATCAGCGTGCAAACAATTATTTTAAAATACATTTATTTAATCATTTTATTAGTGAGAAAGTTTTGGGATGTAGACTGATACATCCATGCAGCATTTAAGCGCTGCAGGTCTGTAGGTTTTTAAAACTATTTTAAAAGATTAGCACTGTGTTTTTAATTCTGTTTTCAAATATATTGCCTGTATGGAAAAAAGATGGAATGAAATGTTGCTGTCTACATTTAAATTTTAAAACCTATTTTAGAGAGAAAAATGCTTTCATGCTCTGTTAGAATACAGAGCGTGTGTACCAACAAATAATTTTTTTTCACAAACGAATTTCATTACATCAAATAACTTAATTTATTTTAGTATGTAGTTTTCATAGATATAATTTAGTTTACTGTATTACATGGAGTTTTCGTATTTCCTTGGTTGCAGAAACCTTGCTGACAGGTAACATGCAGATTTTGCATATATTTATTTATATACACATCCGAGCTGTGAAGAGTTGGTTTGTTAATTTTCATTTAGTTTAGTTACTTTCTGACATCTGTTCTTATTTATTAAAGAGGAAAAATTATCCCGAATAGTATATAACAAACGTCATTTGTTAGCACCTCTGGTAGTGTCTTTTGTTCCAGTTAATACCAATAAATTCAACAGATTCTACTGTTCTCTTGTGGAAACAGGAATTGTGTTCATTCACAGGTAAAAATAAAAAAAAGATACCTACTCTATTAGACTGTTGCTTTGCCCTTTTCAAGAGTGTTTCTGTTTAAGAAAGTAGATATTTTTAATTAGATCGTAATATTTTAAGTTCAGCATTCTATTTCAGTGTTAAAACAATTACTAAATATTGCTGCATTTTTTTCTCTAAAATGTTTGCTCAGGGTGGTGAGTAATGGTATTCATTTGTTTCTCTGCCTTGTGGAAAGCTTTGTTATTTCATTATTCTTTCTTAACTACCATGTTTAAAAAAGAAATTGTGGCTTATGTATATTGCACATGTATCTGTGTATTTATCTAACCTGTTTTGAGTGGATGTTGGTTGGCTGTTGAATGCTTCTGGGTTTGACCTCCCCTTATCAAGCAGAATTCCTGTCCTTCAGAACATTATATGTGGAGTTGAAGAAATTAAACAGGAAAAGACTTGTCTTCAGCAGAGGGTGAGATTGACTGGCAGCCCCCGAGGAGCACGGTTACACTGCAGACATTCCCACAAAGCCAACTCAGGTGCTGATGTGTCTTTAGCAGCGCTGAGGAGCCTGGAGAAACGACTGCTCAGCTACTCACAGAAGGAGGCTTTCCGTGTTTCTGTAGTGCTGTACCCAGTCTCCGAAGTCTGCTTAGTGTTATAATGTGGTTTGAGTGCTAGGCTGAGGCATGGAAGGTGTAAATATTACAATTTGTGTGCCTTTATTTTCTTACTCTGCTCCCTTTGATAAAATTACTAGTTGCATATAATCATTCTTCTTTATTTTAGTGTTTGTTTTAAACCAGGGAACAGCTGCTTTAACAAAGAAAAATAAACAGAAGTAATTTTCTGACAAATAAACCATATATATTTTTAAAAGTTCACATTTTTTTTTAAACCGATTTCGGTGTGCATTGCAATGAGTAGCAGAGAACCATGTGGTTTTAGACAGTAGTTGAATATCTCTCAGTTTGACAATGTAGTGAGTAATATTTCTGCCACATTGTCAAAATGACTAGATTAAACGAGCAAGTAATTTGAAACTGGTACACACTTGTAAGTACAGCAACATACTAAAAAAACCAACACCACTCCATAGAGATTAAATTGACTGTTGTTGATACCGTTAAAATGTAAACGTAGTTCAGACTAGATGGTGGAATTGCTAGCTCATTACACTGAAAGAGGACATTTGACTTTGGAGAGTAACAGAGAATATGGTTTCACATTTTTAGAGGGGCTGACTCTTTGCTTAAACGTACGGCTGTGACTTTCCTGATGAAAGAAGAGAACATCTTTCTCGTATTTCTGTCCAAATTGTGAATACTGTGGTGTATCATGATGTGGTGGTGTCTTGCATTCATAGATTTCATTTCAAGCTGTTGAAGCAACTGACATTTACGGTTTTTTACATTCTTTGTTTTTCAAAATTGAGTATTGAAAGGAATGTATATGTGAATTTTGGGACAGATGATGTCAATGCATTTTTAATTTACTTTAAATTATGAGGTTAAAGGAATGGCGATTAATTTTTAATTAAAGAAAACATACCTTGGATGCTACTGCATGCTGTAGAACTGCAACTACACTGGTTAGAAACGTCATAACCTATTACTGTGCAAGGGAACATTAAATAATTAAACAGCTAGGAAGGGATTGCCTATGCTAATGCTTTTCTTAATGTGATAGATAATCACCTAAATTTACAGTAGGTATGAGTGTCAACAGGAGTTACATGTTTTCACAAGTTCTAAGAGCATCCCTTGGATGATCTGCCTACCTCTTGCTTGCCATCAGAGAGGTCTTACGAGCACTGCCTATGGTAAACTATTGGATTGGTTTTATTTCACCTAGTAGAAAGTGTTCTAAACTATGTAAAAATTGCAATTATTAATCAGTTTAGTGGCATATACTTTTTTTTTCTTGCAGTAAAATAAAACCTTTCTTAGTAACCCTAGGTCTGTTTTATTAATTGGTGTGCTAGAAAAGACAAATTGAATTCTGTTTCATTGGAGTAATAACTTTGAGCTAAATATTTAGGAAAGATTTAGAATGTAGTAGAGAATATAAATATAAGTTTTGTCTAATCTTATTGATGTTTATTTTCCCTTTTTCCCCTTCCCTCTCCCTTTTCCAATTCTATACTCCAGTGACTAAAGTCCCTGGGCTATAAGTGCATGTTAAATATAGAATCCCCACAGCAAATGTGACTATCTGATTCAGATTCCTTCCTGATGTGGATAATCCTCATAATACTGTCTCGTAATTTCTTCTTGTTCCTGAAAAATAGCATTAACTTCTGGCACACAAATTGACTTGGAAATACACTTGGATTTGATTGCACTAAAGCAGTGTTGCAACTGTGATGGGATGGTGATGAGTGAACATAACGTAGTCAATTTAAATGTTCTAGATGTAAATTAATTATTATATAAGTAAATCAGGAGCAGACGTCTGATTTTGGAACTTGCAAAATAGAAGAGCAGATGTGGCTAAGGGGGATATAATACCTGATCTCTGAATTGTCAAAAGCTGAAAATTTTGCCATAAGAAAACTTGTCAAAATTTAAATACCAAAATATGGACTAAATCATAATTTGAAATTGTTGTGTTCCAACTAAATACTGTGTTGAAAGAAGTTGCTCAGACTGGCTTACATGTAGTCAGATTCATTTTTTTTCTGCATGCTTATGAAGAAAATTCATTCTATAAAATTGTTTTGCCACAGTCTGTCCCTGTTCTTTCATTGATCCTTTGGCCTTTTACCTTCTTCTTAAGCATTGGTAATGCAGATGCAAAAAATAACTTTGTCTAGCGGTGTTGGGAGACTTGTGTTTTATGTGATGTTAGTGCTTTCACAGATGAAAGGTATAATGCTGTTCCATGCTGTTGTGCTGTGCTTAAAAAAAAAAAAAAAAAAACAAACAACACAAAAAACCCAAAAAAAACCCAAAACAACACCCTCCTGTTTTTATTTACAGGACCTTTTGGGATAAATCATGGAATAGAGCTTCATTCAGATGTGGTAGAATATGCCAAGGAAAAATTGGAGAGCTTCATAAAATATAGTGATAGCTTTGATAAGTAAGTATCTCATTTTTCTAGTTCACTTTGCAGCAACGTTTTTGTTCTTAAACTGAGTGCATCATTGCTTGTGAGTTTAGGGAGGGGAGAAGAATGCCATCACACAAGCAAAACATAAAACTTCCAGTTTGTGACGCTAGTTCATGAGGTAAGTTAAGGCTTAAGAAAGCACATTTAGAAGTGTGGGAGTATTCCTGCTGTGTAATACTTAACCAAAGTTGATTTCTCTGCGTTTTGGTGGTGTGTATGCATACACACACAGGTATGTATGTGCATGTACATGCACATATAAATACGTACTTGGAGAATGACGTGTTATGCAGGTGTCTTTGTCTGCATGTGTAAAGTAATTTGTATCCATTAAGTCAGTTTTTATTATGTAACTGGACATCATCTTTCTGTACAGTATTAACTTTTTTCTAATCTACCACTGTTGATCTAGACGTGAGTAAATTTATCTTATTGTCTTCATGTTTATTACCTGAAGAGGTGAATTTAGGAGTATTCATCTGTGCTCATACACCACTCATTTTCACTGATACACTTCTGGGTTACAGGGCTTTGAACCTTATTGGTTCTACCTACTCAACAATTTTTTTATTAGTTTTAAGTTGGCCCATAAGAATCTGCCTGTTGGACCTCTCTGCCTCAGTGAAAGGGAAAACAAGGTCCTAGCTAGGGCTATTCTCTGTAAAGACTTTTTTCCTTACAGGCAATAAGTTCTCCGACAGTGATTATGAGGTAGCTTCTGGAAATGCAGAAAAGCTTTTGAATTGTAGGAGTAGCCTAAGAATTGCACATCCTACGCCTCTTCTCTTCCCCAGTGGGCAGCAGAGAAAATTCTTTCTATCCATTTACCTTTGTTGTGATGTGCCTTATGAACTGCCATGCTCTTGGTTATGTTGGCTGGAGCTCAATCCACTTTTTTCCATACCCCAAACTTGTGGAGCTCTGGTCTGACCACAGGCCTTCCTCCTTCTGCTCCAAAGTAACAGAAGGCTCTTAATTAGAGTATAAGGTTAAGTTTAAAGTATCATCCTAGTGTTACCTGTATCTGAATTCAATTCTGTACTTACGATGTTGACTAGATGATTTTAGTACTATGTTCCCCCATTAGAATAAGTACAATTATGTAAGAGGAAATATGTATGTTTCATTACTACTGTCTTAATTTAATACAAGAACTTACGCTAGCTGAGGTTAATACATACAGAAGCCAGAACAAAGAAAAATAGTTTCAGTCTAGAACTTTATGGTGCACTTTATATAATCTGTCTTAAAAAAACGTGTGTGAAATGTGGTTATTTGTGATCATTACTAATATTGCATTAGTGGCTCTATTAGGTTAAACGTACCTGCCAGCTAATCAGTTCCTCTACATACTTGTATTCCTGCATTCCTGTAGGTGTGTGTACTCAGACGTACAAAAAGCTGGTTTTGATTGAAATGTCTTTCCCATCTGGTGATAACGTTTATGTACAGAAATTAAGAGAAATTGAGTGAAGGGGTAGCAAGGAAATGTTATTATCATTTAAACAAAATCTGATCAGGATATTTATGTAAATAAATATCAGAACATGGGGGTTTACACTTTAAAACATGCAAGAACTGGGGGGAAAAAAAAACCCAAAGTTGCTAGACTTGGCATAAGTGAATGTCAGTGTTGTATGTTGTATGTATAATCCTTATTTGAAGGAAATAAGTGATCATATGTAGTAAGTGATCTAAATATTCTTAAAGGAGAAGAGGTGTATTTTCCCCTAATTCAGCGAAGATCGACTCTGGGGACAGTGTTAGAAGTGCTGTGTGCTATTTAAAACTATAATTAAATTGATCTTTAGTTATACGGTGTTATTCCAATGAGGGGAAAAAGTCAGCTAGTTGGTGAATATGGTCTAAAGTTTGTTACTAATATATACATTATATCTTGGCACATGCCATTTAACAATCCACTTTTTCCTCCCAACAGTAAAATACTAAGCAATGGCTACAGAAACACCCTCTTCACCAACCTAACAAAAATTATACTTCTGTGAAAGTGCTTTTTGATACAAATCTACTTGGTAATAGCTGCCCTGCAGCTGACATGATCCTGACTGGCTGGTTAGATTTTGTGTTTTATGGGGGGATTTGCAATTTGTCTGCATAGCTGATTCTGGTTAACTACTTTCTTTGTAAATACTCTGTATTTTAATGTAGCTAATGAAGATGGTATGTGGGTTTTTCTTTTTTTTAGTATGAGCAAATTTATACAGCATGTCTTGAATTTTAATCTGCCTCTCAAAGTAACGTGCTCTGGGTCAGTAAGTCTGGTTTTGATTCTTGTTTCAGTAACTTTTTCCTGCATCTTCGTTTATAAGTGAAAGATACTTACCCAAAATTGTGCGGACTGTGGCATCTGAACTTAACTACTGATTTGGTCAGCTTAGTGTGTGGACGAAAGACCACTCAAGAAAAAGGTGTGCGGTGTCTGGCTGCTGTTGAACACTGGTGTATATCTAGCAGGCGTCCTTACTGTTTGAAAATAGATTTTTTTTTTTTTTTTGGCAGACTGGTATGAATGAAGCTAATTGTCTGAGTGGATATGTGTGTATGATGGGGAAAAATAGCTTGCACTTGCTAGCAGCCTCTAACGAGTTACACGGGACAGAAGGAACACAGAGACCATGATCTGTTTTCCTGGCAGTAACAGAGTTATGCGGATAGGGAATTCTGTAAAACTTTGCATTGCTACTTCGCTGCGTGCTTTCTTTAGTATATAATGTTCTTTAGTCTGGTCTGAATATTTTAAGCAACCTCCTTTTGAAACAAAAAGCGGGGGTTTAACCTTATGGGTAGGTACTTGGAGAGCTTCAACCTAGATCCTAAATAAACACTTTAACTTTGTGGTGTTCCTTTGCTTGGAGTAATAGGCCATTGTCTTTGCATCTGACTTTTGTGTGGAACCGGGTCATGATGATTTAGGTGGGCTTTTGCCTGATAAAGCAAGATGGAATATTGCTTTAATGCCATTTTTATGGGGGAATGATCCCGTGTTGTGTGGTATAATATAACTTTTTTCTTGATTCCTGATAAGAATGTTGTTGAAATGTAATTAAAAACTTACTTTTCTATGATTGGGGTAAGTGCTTGACCAAAGATTGGAAGCAATGTAAAAATAGCATGTCCAGAAGGATTTGAGACACTCTGCCTAAAGGGAGGGTTGTCTAGCTCTGGTAGCTGGGCTTCTTTCAGTTTTGGCCTCTTGAACTATTCATCGGAGGAAAAACTTTTCAGGTACCTGTTTCAGAAAGACAAATAATTCCAGTAATCACTTGTATCTGTATCCATATCCCACCAATCTATAAAAATAGTTTTCCTCTAAATGGAGGTGGAGTTGTTCGTTCTAAGAGGTGAAATGCTGCCTTTATTTTACTTGACAATATATGTTTGCCAGTAGAAGCAAAGGAGAAGTGCCAACTGAAAGTGTCGTCATGGTTGAGGTGCAAACATTTTAGGTATAGACTAAAGAAAGTTCTCTGAGTCTGAAATATGTGTAAGGCGCTCTATTAGTCTTAAAACCTCCAGGGAATGCATGCCAATTAAGGGGAAAAAAATCATTCCTTAAGAAGGCTCTATCTAAAACACATATGTGCAAGTACCAGGCCCCGCTTCACCTGTTTATTGAAGGGGAATGTGTTGTCTTTTCTGCTCCCAGTCAACTTCTAGACCTAGAATATCCAGCTCGGAGAGAGAGCCACAGGGCAAGGCTAGGTTGCCCATCTTCTAGCACCCTATCAAAAACCAAACCTGGGTAAGCTGGTGAAGTCCCTGCTGTGAAAGAAAATCACCAACCCTTCTCAGGATCAAAAGAAACCACTTCAATGGTAAGTGACAAGAACCCAAGTACTACTTCTGGGGTGACTGTTATGGGTGAAACTTCTTCCTGAAGTCCTGTAGTAGATTGTGTTGGCATTGAAAAATAGTAAGCTTGTCTTCCAACAGAATATTGATTTGTCTTCATCGAAATACAGGGCTCCTGCTAGGACTCTGAAGGCTCACTTTCTTTTCATTAAAGCAGATTTGAAACAGAAAGCTCCTTGTATACACACAAAGAAAATAAAGCTTCTTCCTGCCTGTGCAGCTGGTTAATGATTGCAATAAAAATCTAAGCAGGAAAAGCAAGGTGTCTCCAAAACTCACAGGTGGCTTTCTCAGTTTAAATCTTACTGATAACTTAGGCTTAGTTTCAAATAGTGTAAATGATGGTTTTTTTAGTGGTGAATGAATTCTTGTTGAGGTTTAGTCTAACCAGAACAACACAGGGACTACAAGAATTTTAGTGGGATTCTTTGATGCCAGAGGTTATGTTAAACAAAAAGGAAAGGAAAACAGGCTTTTGGAATATCCCTTTTTCATTTAGGGATATTAAAGAGAAGTATCATTTCTAATCCTACACCTCGTAAACCAGAAGGCGCCAAAAATGACAATTGAATCTACTCTTATCTAGGAAGGAACTAAATCTGCATTTTTCAAGTATTTGATATTTGTAGAAATACATATTCTTGCCCTCTCAGAACCACACATAAAATATCTTTTAGAAATAAATAAAGAAATCCCATGGTGGACACTGCCTTCCTTTGGAAATCTCTCAATGCTACAAGTTTTGATAATATTTAGAACATTTGTTACATTAAAGCAAGTGATGACAATGCTCAGTGCATAGTTCATATAAAACCTGTTGCTTCACAAAAACCTGCAGTATAAAATACGACAATTTCAACCTATAGAACCATTTTTTTGCTTCAGTTAAAAAAAAAAAAAGCAAATACTCTTCTGGTTTTGTAAACAGATAGTTGTTTTCCAGACTTGTATCCATGGATGTGTTAGGGCCCTAACAATAAACTGAAGTGACAGAAATTTTTTTTTTGCTTCCCTATTCCTGTCCACTTTTCTTAAAATTCACTGTGGAATGGATAATAAGTATTCCTTCAATATAATCCTTCATTTTACCACCAAAGTTTAGAAATAGTGCATAATGAAGTTTAAATTTTATAAACCAGTGTTGAAGGGAGAGTGAGGTTAGTCGTAAGTATTTTTAAGAACCAGTGTTTGAATTTTTCTTCAGAAATAAATGAGTAATATATTTTGGTCCACTTCAGTGAAGCTGATCAGATGAATATCAGAAATGATAAACAAGATAGCTAAGGTCTTATAATAGAAGAACCAAGACAATTTTATTCAAAAATGGAGATGACAAATACAAGTGAAGTAGAAATACAGGTTTCTCACTTGCTGTCCTACAGCATTGCCTGAAAGCTGAAAAAGTGTTCAAGACAAAATTACTGAAAAGAAGTTTTACTAGCATCACTTTTGGCTATTAAAATTATTATTACTGTAATTGGATGCAAGCAACTTAAAAGTTGTCATTGTAGATTCTGTTTTCAAAGATGTAGTCTTTTTCTTTGTTTCTGTTTATTCTAACATTTGTAGTGTACATGCAGAAGGTCTCGCAAATAATAATACTAATAGTAGGTAAAATGTGTGTAACTTTACAACAAAATACTAGCAATCCATGAATATGCATTTATACATGAACCAAAGACTAGTTCAGAGAGCTTGAAAAATTGCTTAAATGAGATGGAATGAATAGTGGAGAAAAAATACAAAAAAAGGTGGAAATAACTTGCCGTCTTGCTGTGCTGCTATTGTCCTACTTAACAGGAAAAGAACACTTTTTAAAAATTGTTTTCCCATATTAACTGATTCAGGTTTTAAGTTTCTTAGCTAGTGATTTAATCTTAAATGGACATCACTGACAGGATATCACTGACAAGATATAACATGGGAAGTATTTTTTGAGAAATAAATGGGAAAACCTTTTCCTGCAATATATAATAAGTACCTTTAAATCTGATTGGTATTAGTTCTAAAACACTTTTGCAGTTGAGTAAAATGAGAAAGGCTAATGAGACATAGAAATCGGAAAGTATTTCATTATTCCGTTGCACATTGCATGTTATATCACACAAAGCCATGTAAGTGTTGACCTTCATCTGTGGTTTTCAAAGAAGATAAGTTTTATGTCAGTTTAAAACCTGAAAAATCCGCTAAACGATCTGAAAGCTTCTTCAAGGCTTCTTTCAGTGAATGCATTAGTGTTTAAACAGGTTCTAGGAGTACTTGGAGTAAGATTACTGAATTATGAAATTCTTATGTTTGACATGGGAGAAGCTCTGAGAGTATTGTCTTTTTAATGCAAATGGACAAAGGAGCCAGAACTTCCTAGATTAAATTATTTGTAGTTTTTCAGTCTTAAAATAACCACAGGAAACACTTATTTTTCAGCTGCTGTAGCTGTTTTAAAAAGATAGGCCAGTTTTTGGTTGGTGAAAAAAACAATCTGCCAGAACTGATTATTTTTTTTTTTTTTAACTGATCCCTCCCCCCTCCTTCTTCCCCCATCCTGAGGGATTATTTTGCTGAAAATATGGTCAGCAGTATATTGGAATTAGGACAGCAGTACATTAGTATAGGACAAAAGTAAGTGTTATTTCCTTGTCACAGTAGTAAAAATAGTTTAATGTTTTATCATATCTTTTCAGAATCTACACATTTTGCAGATTCATTTCAATGTCTGGTTATTAATGTATCTGATGGTTTAAGGGAAGTTTGATACAAAGGTAATTTCATGAGTTCTTATGCTGGATTTACAATTCTGTTTTGGAATATGTATTAAAACCTGTTCTGTTTTGGTTTTTTTTTCCCATGAAAAGTTATGCATGAAATTTGCCTTGCAGTGCTTTTGAATTCTTTGTTCCAATGTAGCGTCACTGTAATTCAAATGGCAAGTGTTAACAACTTGCCAACCTGTTCTTATACATCATTAAAGTTGAAGAGTAGTCCTTTGTGCCCTCAATTCAAATAAATTTAAATAAATTTCCTTTTAGAGGGGAATTACTTGGAGCAGCTTGATGGTACTGAATGAGATTTCAGACTTTTTGGAGGATTTGAGTTGCCTGACTAAAGGAAATGAGTGTGGATGGGAAAACAGTATACTAAATTCATACTGAAATGGGTTTTCTTTCTGTAAGGGCTGTGAGCAGCAAGCTGAGATATGAGTGTGGTTGGTAAATATAAGGATAGGCAGAAGTGTACTGTTAGATGATATCCTGCTATGAATGTAGTAGTTGAGAGGAGTAAGACGTAGCTGGAGTGATGCTGGTTTTAAGAACTTACTAATTTTTCTCTTGGCAAAAAACAGGTTTAAGTGGTTCCTCAGTATTGCTGTTTTTTTTAAAGCATCTTGTTACATGTTTTACTGTGCAAGCCTGTGGATATTGAAAGTTGTTTTTCCTTCAAATTACTTGATTTTTCTCTCGAATTTTATTGAACTTCTTCCTTTTTAAAGAGTCATGTATACCACTTTAAAAAAAAAAAGACAATTCATGCTTACTTGCACCTAGTTTCATCTTCAAGAGACATCAAGATAACATCCTGCATTCATGAAGGTTATATAGATAGAAGAGCTTAGCTCAAGAAGCATATTGTACATCTTCAGAGTTGGAAGTAATTAAAGGGTAGGTTCTGTGGGTGGGTGTTATGGTAGGACCAACTGCTGAATCCCGTTGTAAAAAAAACCCTTGCTATTAGAGTAGGTTATTGTACTATGCGCTCTTATTTTTTAGTTAATATGTTGTTATCACACAAATACTAGATTGGTGGATATGGATACAAGAGCAGCAAACTTTAATCCTAGGTCTTTGCTATAAATGTTGTTTTAAATGGATGTTCATTTTATTACAATAGTAATACTTCATTGTGTTGATATCTATGGGGAATCTTACTTAAAAGAACATGGGCAGTAACAATCTATTACTTGATAATTTTCTTAAGTTGCTGCAGCAAAGACAGAAATGCACTTTAAATTCTACAGAAAATTTTTTACGTTCAGCTGGAAGAAAAGTACTCTGGCTGTGTTGAGGGTGAACTTGAAACACCCATCCTTGAGGGATAGATTACAAAAATGCAAAAAATGGAAGGGCAGAATCATGTCAACAGACATTTTATGTGCTTGAAACTGCTTGATTACCTTGGGCCATTGCTAAAAATGATCTGCGTGTGCTTAAATTTATCCTATGGCAAGTGCTCATTTAAACAAATTTTCTGTTGCTGTGTTATCTATAATGGGAACTCTTAATTTCTGTTCTTTTGGCTGTTGGTTCTCTTGTAATCAAGATGTGAGATTCAAGTGAAGAACCTAATGTGATTAAAACTTCTCCAGATTGTTACAGCCTTTTTTGGCATCTGATGTTTGAAATAAGAGGGTTTTTTCATGTTACCTATTTAAGTCTCTGTAAGGCCACCCTGGCCATTTGGTAGAAGTGAACAAATGGTAAAGAACACTTGATATTTCTTAGTTCCATTTCAACTCGGTAAATAAAAAGAAAAAATTAAGTGAAATATTACCTCATCTTGGTAGGTAGCTTATGTGATTGTCAATACTGCATGTTAAAGCAGTAAACCGTTTATTTTCAGCAATGTCATTAATCTAAAAAAAGATAGCTCAGTGTAACACAGGAGGAGATTGAATATCTGATATGTTTTGATGTCCCAAAGCAATAGGAATAAAATCAACTTGTTGGATATAGTGACCATTAGGATTTGGCATTGATTAAGTCAAGTTCTATTGTAAAACAATGTGGTTGATACCACTTTCATACTGTAAGACTAACAAGCTTGTGATGCTGTTGGTAGGTATTCTTAAAATGGCTTATTCCCTTGTATTTGCAGAACCTTTGTATTTAAGTTTTAGATCATTGCCTGATCAAATGATGGAGTCTTTTATACTTAAGTAAAAGTGAACTTAACTTTGCTTATTTTGAAAATTATTTGGGCAAGTTAGTAGGACAATTTCTCAAAATTATACTTTAGTCTGTTGGAAGGTCATCACAAATGACTGGATTAGAAAAATACAAGAAAATGGTACATGCATTTATCAGTTCTTTCTAATTCAGAGGCACATGTATCGTTTTGTGAAAATGGAATCAGCTGAAGATTCAGGGAGTGGGAAAACACTCTTGTTGCGTCACTGGTGAGGTTTACTTTACTTCGGAGTGTGGAGGAGTAAGGTTCACCCTTGTACAACTTAACTGGGTTTGAAAAGTGTATAATTACTATATGAACTCTGTATGCCTTTTTTTCTAGTGTTTTGTCACTGCTCATACCATAACACATGAAGCAGTTGGTTCTGTTGGATGCACGAATGAAGAACTCACGTGTTGTTGTGACAAGACACAGTTCGTAACCTTTTCCTCCCATTTCTTCTACCTACTTTTATTTAGCTTTCTGGGTAACAGGAAGCTACATACAGCAATTCTTGAACTGCCTATGTTCAAGTGGGCAGCTAGCATACCAGTGCAAGCCAGCTCGGTGTTACTGTTGCATGGCCAGATGAGCCGAGTAGACCCCCTTGTTTTTCATCGGACATGGACTAGAGATATCTTCTGGAATTACATGTATCCTACTCCATACAGTGTTTAGGTTTGCTGTGGAAAATTAGTCTTTCGGGAAACTCCTGCTGTTGACTAATTAGCTGAAGCTATGTGGGGGAAGAGGGTATTTTCTGAAGTAACAAATAACTAGCTGTTTTGGTCATAAGCCTCATGTCTCCACAAACCAGTGCTAATAACGTGGAACACAGTCCAGCCAATTTAAAGTGCCTGTAGACACTGTTGGTCTCTAGTGCTTAACCCATCTCGTTCTTACAGGTGTGAAAGGAAGTTGCTTCTGTGTCTTCATTTGCACTTTGTGCCCTTCTGCTTGCAAGCTGTGGAGCTAAATGAGAGCTTCAGCTTTTACTATATTTGTAAGACCACTGTGGATTTGCATCCACAGCTCATGTATAGAGTATTTTGTGTCTGGGGAATGTTTTATGGATTTTTGTTTTGTCTTGTATTTTTGCTTCCTTGGAGAGTTTGGTGTTCCTGCTTGTTTTAAGAGGGTGTGACCAGTGGCCTCATGAGCTTTAGGGTGGTTTCTAGTAGAGGAAGCTGTTTAGGAGTATCTGGTAATAAGCTTGCGAGCTTTTAGAGGAGCATCCTGAGAAGATCAATAGAAGTTCTGAAAGTTGCCAGGTTAGGCAGGCAGGCTGTCTTCATTTTTCTAAAACTAACCAGGGACTGTCTCAAGATTTAAAATTGCATTTTAGGAAAGTACCATATTCTCTCTCTCTCATTGCCCCCCCTTCCTCTTGTACTTTTGAAGCCCACAAAGGTACTTTGCTCAAACTTTCAAGTTAAGTAGGTGTGGTGATGCTCGACGTAAACTGTAGGCAACCTGAAGTTAAAACTATAGCATGAACTGCCTGATTGACCTTCACGAATGTAGAAAAATACATGATAGTCCAAGCGCTTACAAAACGAGATCGCTTCTTCAGCAAAGTGATCAGTGCCTTGGGTTTCATTTTCTTCCCAGTATTTAACTTTGCCTAATGTATTTCTAGATCTTTCTGTGTTAATCTGAGGTTATTTCAACCACAGTTCAGGCTGGGCTAGCTTGTGTGCAACAAGGCAGTTGTTCCCCACTCCCTCTCCCTCTACCTTTTTTCTTTTTAATCTACCAGTGTTGTTTGTGTTTTCACTTTTGCTTCTGGATTTGGATGGGGAAACAACATTATGGACTGTTGGCCACATATAGCACATGAGAGGGCTATGCAGTAGTTGGTAAAGGATCCTGGGGTCTATCTGTGACTAGTCAAAGAAAGGAAGCGTTGTATTATTTTCAAGATCAAGCATCCCATCTTGCAGGGTGGGGTGGAATATACTTCAAGCAAAAACTTCAGTTTAATAGAATTCTGATTTGTTAATGGCAGTGCTGTAGATACAAAAGTCAGCCAAGCCTTATAGCCAGCATCCCTAAGCAGTGAAAGCTGCCAAGCTTTGCTGTAACTGAAGAAATATTGATTTGAATGTTGTCAGGTGTTGTACTGGGATTTGCTACTGCTAGCCAAGTAAAAAAAACAATTCTTTTCCAATGACAGTCAGCTCTAAAGTTCATGAAATGGCTGCATGTATTTGAATTTTTCTAAAAACTTCCTCATTCCTTCTGGATGAAGTTTGAGATGCATTGGATTTTAATACGGCCAGATGAAGTTTATGAACTATTTCATGCAACAACGAGGTGTTAGGTTTTACTTAATTTTTTTTTCAAAGAAAACCATAAATCCTTTCTATGAGCAACTCTGTAACCTCTCTTCTTAATTTTAAAGTGCTTGGGGAAAACGTAAAGTTACTTGCTGAAGGAATTTTTTTACAAAAAGATAGATTACATTATGGCGTTAACAGCTGAAGCACTAAGGTGCTGCAGGGATTTGAAAAATGTCAGAAAATATCAGTGTAATGGAGAATATATGCAGCTTTGGTAATACAGCTTTATCCTGTACATCTTTCCTTTGCTATTTTATGCAATGGCAAAGAGTACTTACAGTCCTTGCAACCGCTGTTGTAAACTTAGATCCACTTAAAAGCAGTTGTATAACTTTGATTTGCTGATGAAAATTAGAACAGATGCTTCTGAGATAATTAATCTTTTTTTTTTCCTTGCTTTGTGAGTGGTCAAAAAATGACAGACTTTTCCATTAAATTCCTTTTTTGGGGAAAAGTGGATTGAGCTCAAGGTGGAAAATCAGTAGGTAGACAAAACCGAGTCTTTTAAAAGCCTAATTTTTAAAAAAAAAGGAGGGGGGCTATTAAGAAATGAACTGTTTCAATATTTATTCAACAGCCTGGGTATCGCACATTGTTGATAAATGTAATATTTTAAAGGCATTTTTACTGTACAGCTTGTAAGGTTTCTTTAGACAAATCTATTTGCTTGCAGTTAGGAAGTCTGGTGATGCTTTGAAGCCTTTTCAGTTTTGCATAACACATAATTATAACTGCTTAAGAGTTTTTCTTTGGTGGTCCCTGATGTGGCAGACAAAAAAATACTATTTTCAAAGTAGTATTGCCATAATACAGACTTTTAAAGTATGTATGCTAATCTTTTTTCATTACATAAAAGAAGATATGAAAAATACTTTCCTGTCTTTATCTGGACTGGCTTTTCTTAAAAATCCTAATTTGAAATGTGTCCCCTCTTTGTTTTTTTTTTCTTCCTCTTAGATTTGAGTTCTGTGAACCTGCCTTTGTGGTTGGTAATTGTTTGGAAATAGCCTCAGACAGTCATCAATATGACCGGATTTACTGTGGAGCTGGAGTCCAGAAAGACCATGAAAACTACATGAAAATTTTATTGAAAGTTGGAGGCATTTTAGTAATGCCTATAGAAGATCAGGTGACTTAGTGACAATTTCCCCTTTTTATCTTTTACCATGAGAAATATATAACTTAAGGAATGCTTTTAAATGTATATTTGACTAAGTTAATGTTCAGCTAATGATACCTTGATTCAGTGTATTGCTGCAGTTAAGCAGATATTAGTCTTTTCAATGAAGTCTTCAACTTTTTTCCCTTAAACTTGTAGGAAAGCATCAATATCCTGCTTCCAACAAACTCTGTGGCAAAGCCGTGTCTTCAGTAAAACTAAAACTCTATTCATAGTATTTTCAGTGTATTATACCAGTCCCAGAACTGCTTTGAAATCTCCTTGCCACACAGATGTTTTCAGTCAGTACTTCAAAACAAAGAAACCACCCTCTAAACCAAGAGAATTTATTTCAGAGAAATATGAAATAGCGTGATTAGTAGGACATTGTAAGGGGAGGAAAAAACAAAGGAAAAAATATGACTTATTTCCAGCAGTTTTCAGTGTTGCTTTTCCATGTTAGATTAAACATTTTGCAGACAGGTGTATTATTTTAATAATACTTCGCACTTTTATCACTTTTCATCCTTAGATCTCAAAAGGCTTTACTAAGGTAAGTATTATTCTCCGTTTTACTAAGAGGGAAATTGAGAAAGACAGATTATGTGATTTAAGTTGATGTCCTCCTAAGTACAGATAATTACTAAAATGCTTATTGATAAACATGCTAGTTACTTTATCTTCCAAAAAGAATTAATCACATTATGTATCTGCTTTCTCAGAATACCAAAGTGATTTAAACATAGCCTGCATGATTCAGTTCCGTAAATATTTTTTTCAGTATTTATTGGACTAAGATACTGTCAGTTGAAATTGATGGAATCCAACTTAAAAGTAGTCACAATTTGAAAGCAAAATTAAAACTGTGAATATTTCTACCTTATATACAAATGTTAGGGGGCTAGACCATGTAAAATATAAGGAGCAGCTGAAAGATCGTTAATGTAGCCTGCAAAGAAACAGCTAAGGGAACATATAATTCCTGACTTGGCTTCCTAAAGGGGTGGAGAATTTACCTAATAGGCAGGAGTCCAATTCTCCTCGCAGGTGCACAGCAAACTGAAAGAAGAATGTTACAAATGGCAGAAAGAGAGCATTCTGCCTTCATATAGGGAAAAGAATTTTTCGCAATGAGAGTGGTTGAACACTACAGCAGGTTGCCTAGTCAGGTTGGGAAATCTCAGTCCTAAGAGATCTTTTTAAACTTTATAGGAAAAGCTTCTGAGTTGCCTGATTTAACTTTGAAGTTGATCTTGTTCAAGCAGGAGGTAGGACTCCAGAGGTTGCTTTCAGGCTAAAGTATTCTGTGATCTTTTGGAAAAATCAGAAAAAGCAAAACTTACCTTGGGCCTTAATTTTCCAGCTGTATCTCTTCCATTGCCAAAAAGCCTTATTCAGTACTCTAGTGACCAAGTAATATTTCAAGGAATATGAAGGTCCTTTCTGTTCATAAAACAGCCTTTATAAATTAATTTTGAAGCAAATCAAAATAGCAGTGTGTTTAAACACGAATCTGAATAGTATTGAGTATGACAAAACTGTAACCACTGATTTATTTTGGTTTTGTTTTTATGCAGCTAACACAAATCTTGAGAACGGGACAGAACACGTGGGAAAGTAAAAATATCCTTGCTGTTTCATTTGCTCCACTAGTGCAACCAAACAGAAATGACAATGGCAAGCATGACACTGTGGGACTGCGTAAGTGTTTGGCTTGATGGATTGTTACAGTGCTTGCTGGTGGTGGTGTGGAGGCTATGTTGGGGAGGCTATGCTATACAGATGTAATATGATAGAACAGGAACGTACAGTTTAGCAAAGCAGTAGCTCACTGATATGCTTTTGTGCTCCTGGCTCATGTTCGATGTTGCTAAACAATTAATATTCTGAATTAAAATGATAGTGTTTCCAGCTTATTTTTCCAGACTTCTTTTCCGTTTAGGTTCAGCTTCTCTCTTTCTAGCGAGGTATAGATAAAATAGCAAGCTAATATTAGGTCTGTCAGGAGTGCTAACTTTCTGATGGTCTTCTAGAGAAAAATATTTATTCTCTTCCCTCTGAAATGCAAGAACAGGTCTAAACTGCAGCTGTGGTGCTGTAGGATTTTAATAGTTGAGTGTGCTTGTGTCTGCCTGCAACTGATGCAGTCATGTCTAGCTGGTTTTTAGTAGTCATTGGGGTTGGCTTTCTAGCTGCAATACTCTGAATTAGGTTAGTAAAGGTACTTAGGAAGTCTCTGAAAGTACATCTGTTGCCAAGGTGATAAGATAGCATGAGGAGGGGTAAGGGAAAAAAGTGGCAGAGAAAGGTGTAGAGTTGAAATTTTCTGTCAGGGTAGTCAGGATAGGAGCAGAGTAATACACAGAGCTTCAGTTAACGTGGGAACTTAAATAAACACAACAAAGAGTGTAGAAGATAACAGCTTTTCCCTCCTGTTTTGTTCTGTTAACGTATAACCAAAGGGAACTAATCCCCCTGTCCTCTTCACATATTTCTTGCCTCCATGCACACTTTTTAACTGTAAAACAGGTATAAACCCTTCAGGAGTCCAGGATGTGCTATCAGATTGCATTGCTTACAACTACTGATCTGGCTATTAATTTTGAGAGTGTGTGTGAGCTTGCTAAGGATAGTTCCTTATTATAGTTACCTTTACTTTTTTTGTTCAAAGTATATAGATGATCCTTTCCTTTATGTAATCAGTTCTTTTGCAGAAACAATTCATTTTGGTTGCTTTAACACTTGCTTTTTGAGACCTCAGAAGTTATTTCTTGAAATTAATTTAAAATCATAGAATAGTTTGGGTTGGAAGGGACCTTTAAAGGTCATCCAACCCCCCGGTCGTGGGCAGGGGCAATCTTCAACTGGATGCGGTTGCTCAGAGCCCCATCCACCCTGACCTGGAATGTTTCCAGGGATGAGGCATCTGCCACCTCTCTGGGCAACCTGTTCAGTGTTTCTCCGCCCTCATTGTAAAAAATTTCTTCCATATATCTAGTCTGAATCTACCCTCTTTTACTTTAAAACCATTCCCCCTTGTCCTGTTGCAACAGGCCCTATTAAAAAGTCTGTCCCCATCTTTCGTAGAAAGTAAGTATTGAAAGGCTATTGATAAGGTCTCCCCGAAGCCTTCTCTTTTCCAGGCTGAATAGCACCAACTCTGTCAGCCTTTCTTCATAGGAGAGGTGTTCCAGTCCTTTGATCATTTTTGTGGCCCTCCTCTGGACCCGCTCCAACAGGTCCATATCTTTGTTGTGCTGAGGACCCCAGAACTGGACGCAGTACTCCAGGTGAGGTCTCACCAGAGCAGAGTAGAGGGGCAGAATCACCTCCCTCGACCTGCTGGCCACGCTTCTTTTGATGCAGCCCAGGATAGGGTTGGCTGCCTGGGCTGCAAGTGCACATTGCCGGCTCATGTCCAGCTTTTCATCCACCAGTACCCCCAAGTCCTTCTCGGCAGGGCTGCTCTCAATCCCTTCATCCCCCAGCCTGTATTGATTCTGGGGGTTGCCCCGACCCAGGTGCAGGACCTTGCACTTGGCCTTGTTGAACTTCATGAGGTTCACATGGGCCCACTTCTTGAGCTTGTCCAGGTCCCTCTGGATGGCATCCCGTCCGTCAGGCATGTCGACCGCACCACTCAGCTTGGTGTCATCTGCAAACTTGCTGAGGGTGCACTCGATCCCACTGTCTTATGTCATTGATGAAGATATTAAACGTACTGGCCCCAATATGGATCCCTGAGGGATACCACTTGTCACTGATCTCCATCTGAACATTGAGCCATTGACCACTACCCTCTGGATGCGACCATCCAACCAATTCCTTACCCACCAGACAGTCCACCCATCAAATCTGTACCTCTCCAGTTTAGAGAGAAGGATGTTGTGGGGGACTGTGTGTTGTGGTTTAACCTGGCAGGCAGCCAAATACCACATAGCTGCTTGCTCACTCCCCCCCTCCCCCGGTGCAACGGGGAGAGAATTGGAAGAGTAAGAGTGAGAAAAACTCGTGGGTTGAGATAAAGACAGTTTAATAGAACAGAAAAGGGAAAAATAATAATGATAATGATAGAATATACAAAATGAGTGATGCACAATGCAGTTGCTCATCACCCGCACTGACCGATAACCAAGTAGCGATCGCTACTTCCTGGAACACGCCTACCATTCATATACTGAGCATGACGTCACATGGAATACCCCGTTGGCCAGCTGGGCTAGCTGTCGTGGCTGTGCTCCCTTCTCCCAGCCTCTGCATTTGGTAGAGCATGGAAGCTGTGCTTGACAGGGCACTTAGCAACAACTGAAAACATCAGTGTGTTGTCAACATTCTTCTCATACTAAATCCAAAACGCAGCGCTAGGAAAAAATTTAACTCTATCCCAGCCAAAACCAGGACACCGTGTCAAAGGCCTTAGAGAGGTCTAGATAGATGACATCCGTAGCTCTTCTCTTGTCTGTTGATGTGGTCACTCCATCATAGAAGGTCACTAGGTTGGTTCAGGCAAGGCTTGCCCTTGGTGAAGCCATGCTGGCTGTCTCGAATCACCTCCCTGTCCTCAGTGTGCCTTAGCATAGCTTCTAGGACTTGTTAATACAAGATTATTTTTTTCCTCTGTTCTTTGCTTTGGATATACTCCATAATAGCTAGGCTGTATCATGCCTAACAGTGAAATACAGTGGTGGCTTGTCAAACTTTCTGGTCTTACTATAATTTTATGCACTCTAATTCCCTAGAAGATAGAGGAGGATTTTCAAGTGTTCTCTATCACTATTCCTGAATTTTCAGAACGAAAATAGTGCAGACCAGTAGCGTTCAGAACTGAACTGTGGTACAGTAAAGATGTTTCCTGTAAGTCTTTTAATAGAGTATTTTCAAAATGACTCTTTAGTGAGAAGAGGAAAATAACATGCAAATGTTTTACTAAGTTGGTGCTATTT
Organism: Calonectris borealis; assembly: GCF_964195595.1. Classification (NCBI taxonomy): domain Eukaryota; kingdom Metazoa; phylum Chordata; class Aves; order Procellariiformes; family Procellariidae; genus Calonectris; species Calonectris borealis. The sequence continues at coordinate 45,693,876 of NC_134313.1, forward strand.
AAAAGAAAAAAAAAACGCACTAGGGGCTTTAAGTTGCACTGTAAAATGAAATCAGTAAGATATGCTTCTTTTCACTGCTCAGGCTGGTCTAGTTTTATCATGAAGCTTAGGAAAAAAAAAGGGGAGGATGTGTAAAAAATAGCGATCTGAAGCTCAAGAAATAAAAATTCTAGCTAATTTCTCTTTTATGGTAACGTTGTCTATTTGTTTCAAATCCACACACCTGTAAATTATCTTAAAAGTTCAGAATAGGCTAGGAAACATTATCCTTCTGTAAACTTTAGCCAGAAATTGCAAATGTCGCTACTAAGTAAACATGGAGTCTCTGCCTTGAAAGACTTCTGACACATCTGTAATGTTGTAGAATCATAGAATCATTAAGGTCGGAAAAGACCTCTAAGATCATCGAGTCCAACGGTCAACCCAACACCCCTATGCCCACTAAACCACGTCCCTAAGCACCACATCTACACGTCTTTTAAATACTTCCAGGGATGGTGACTCCACCACTTCCCTGGGCAGCCTGTTCCAAGGCCTGACTACTCTTTCAGTAAAGAAATTTTTCCTAATGTCCAATCTAAACCTCCCTTGGCGCAACTTGAGGCCATTTCCTCTTGTCCTATCGCTGGTTACTTGGGAGAAGAGACCAACACCACCTTGCCCCAACCTCCTTTCAGGTAGTTGTAGAGCACGATGAGGTCTCCCCTCAGCCTCCTCTTCTCCGGGCTAAACAGTCCCAGTTCCCTCAGCCGCTCCTCATAAGACTTGTGCTCCAGGCCCTTCACCAGCTTCGTTGCCCTCCTCTGGACACGCTCCAGCACCTCCATGTCCTTCTTGTAGTGAGGGGCCCAAAACTGAACACAGGATTCGAGGTGCGGCCTCACCAGTGCCGAGTGCAGGGGCACGATCACCTCCCTGCTCCTGCTGGCCACACTATTCCTGATACAGGCCAGGATGCCATTGGCCTTCTTGGCCACCTGGGCACACTGCCGGCTCATGTTCAGCCGGCTGTCAACCAGCACCCCCAGGTCCTTTTCCTCTGGGCAGCTTTCCAGCCACTCTTCCCCAAGCCTGTAGCGTTGCCTGGGGTTGTTGTGGCCAAAGTGCAGGACCTGGCACTTGGCCTTGTTGAACCTCATACAGTTGGCCTCGGCCCATCGATCCAGCCTGTCCAGGTCCCTCTGCAGAGCCTTCCTACCCTCGAGCAGATCAACACTCCGGCCCAACTTGGTGTCATCTGCAAACTTAGTGAGGGAGCACTCAATCCCCTCATCCAGATCGTTGATAAAGATATTGAACTGGACTGGCTCCATTACATCTGACACATGTAATGTTATATATAGGCTACAGTTATAACTCTCATATTAACATAGAGCTTAGTAAAATATCTGTCAGCCGGTCATTCTCAAAGTAGAATCTTTTTCTCATGGAAAACTACAGAGGTGTTGCTAAAAGGATCATTTTACCAACTTAGTTACTGGTTAGGACACAGTTCACTAGACAATGGAAAGAAGTGGACATTAAACATCAAAAAATTGCATCGTGTTCCTCTCATTTAAAAAAAATTATCCTTAATGTGAATAGTTTGATTAATGCTTTTAGGAGAGAAGCTAACACAGACTGGCAGTAAACCACATCCAGATTCTCATGTGTAAATGATTTAAGATGGCTTATTCAACACCAGAGTGGTTACACCTGTGTGGCATGTTGCAAGCAAGGATGAACTGTGTCTTTGGGTAGACTGTAAGCTGTATGATAAAGGTCAAGAGCCACTAGCATTGGTAAAGTAAATACTTTGCATCTCAACAAAGTTTTACATTTGAGCAGGATGTTGACATGGTTACATAGCTTCATGCTTAACTTAATGTGGGAAGTAAACTTGTGTTGACTCACAGTATACTGTATATACTAAAAACTCTGATCGTGAGCCCAGTACATCACTGTTAAATCACAATGATAGATTTTATTAAGTCTAGTTTTCTTTTTTCTTTAATCATAATGAAGGAGAAAAGATAAAACTTCTTAGAGTCAGTTAAATTTTACTATATTTTTAAGTTTGGTTACTCTCAAATGTAATTTTTAAACATCAAGCAAGTTTGACATGATCACTAATCACAACAAAAGTGAGTAGTATTTCTTGATCAATTTGGCTTAATTCCATGAATGTCAGTGGAACGTAAGACTACTTCTGTTATTCGAAGTCTTCCCTAGGTGTCCTCTTGAGTAGTTTTGTATTCAAACAGATTTTATATTACCTGCATAGGAAAGCTTTCTGACTATCTCACTGTAGGACTTCCTAACTATCCTTCCTACTTATCAAGCTTTTTTTTTTTTATAATACAGCAAGTCTGAAGCTCTCTAAAAGCTCATTTTTTTTATGCTATGTGTGTGTCTGGGATTTCTGATCAGAAGTGCAGGATCTTTACGCCTTGACTTCCTTTATGTGGTATCAATTGCGGTAGTTACCAGTTGCAGCTTATGATCTGGGATGTGACTGTGAGGAGCTTACTTTGTCTTTAAACTCTTTAGATGCTGTTGTCTTCAAAATCAAATAGAATATAATCAGTCATAATGAGCACTAAAAATATGGTTGTTTTAAATTATCTTACAGGATAAGAAAGCTGAGAGCTTGCTGCTTTTATACCTTTTTCAGAATGCAGTGTTTCAAAATTTTTTTCCATCTTCTTTTGAAGGAAATTTTTTTTTTTTCCTTCTGATTTTATGAAGTCTCTCTTACACAGTTCTGTATATGGGACTGTCCGGTTTCAGCTGGGATAGAGTTAAATTTCTTCCTAGTGCTGTGTTTTGAATTTAGGATGAGAATAATGTTGATAACACACTGGTGTTTTTAGTTGTTGCTAAGTACCCTAATAGTCAGGAACTTTTCAGCTTCCCATGTTCTGCCAAGTGCACAAGAGGCTGGGAGAGAGCATAGCTGGGACAGCTAACCCAGCTGGCCAACGGGGTATTCCATACCATGTGACATCATGCTCAGTATATGAATGGTAGGCGTGTCCAGGAAGTAGTGATCACTGGTTTTTGGGCATTGCTTGGCAGATGGTGAGCAATTGCATTGTGCATCACTCATTTTGCATATTTTATCATTATTATTATCATTATTATTATCATTATTATTATCATTATTATTATCATTATTATTATCATTACTTCCTTTTCTGTTCTATTAAACTGTCTTTATCTCAACCCACAAGTTTTCTCAGTCTTATCTTTCCGATTCTCTCCCTGTCCCACTGGTGTTTGGCTGCCTGGTGGGTTAAACCATGACAGGGACAAATGCCTGCTAGTCCATTACTTTAGCTTTATATATCTGGTGCTTACATTTACTATGACTGGCATACAATCTGCAGTCATGGCTTGTTTAGCCTGATCTTACAGATGTGTTTTGGATGGTTAGATAGGGTTTTGTTCTTGAATTTTGAGTCTGTTTTATATTAAATAAATAGGGGTTGGTTGGGGTTTTTTTATTTCTGCTGGCATTAGCTGAAATCAGTATTGCCAGTCATAAACATCCTTTCTGTCTCACATATGAGTAACTAGCATGCAACTGAAGTCAGTGTATGAAACAATAGGTTTTGTTTGAAATACATTGAGTGTTTTTTAAACTGAATGCTTAAAAAAGAGTAATTATCAAAATTGTTTCTTCACTAACTTATTCCTTGCTGTAGTCCCCATTAATTTTATGCTACTTCGTATAGGAAGAAAAATGACAAGCAAGAAAGTTGAACAGGCTGCAGTTTTGGTTGGTGTGCTTTTTTGTTTTTGTTTTCTTTGGAATTAGCCAGCTGTAGCTCATCTAGGGCAGGCATCCACCAGCCCAGCAGTACTTAGTCATCATCTGCCTGTCACTGGAAAATATGTGGCTTTTGGCTTTCTGTTACTTGCTTTTTTCCCTTCAGAACTTTGGTAATTTTGATTCCTTTTCTGCTGCAAAGATACTAGTGACTTACCTGGTTGGCCAGCTCTGAAGTTGACATAGTCCTCCCTCGTCAGTTGGGTTCAGTAGGAAGTAGGGAGAAGCATAGTGAGTAGAAGAGGGAGGCAGAAGAAAGGCAGTTGCCTAAAGAAATGTGTCGTAAGGGTAGAAATTGTTTCCTAGCAGCAGAATCTTGAAACAGTGCCAGCAGTAGGTCCCAAGACTTGCCAGGTGCTAAAAAGTGACAATATTTGTTGTATGCTTTCTTAAATTTATGTTAATAATCTATTCATACTTTCTGTTTCTCTAGCACATCTGTCAAAAGACCTCTTAATTTCTTGGACTGTGCCACAGGGTTTGTCAAGGTGGCTCTATCTACCCTTGTTTCATTTGCATATTGTATCATGTACTAAAATTTCAATTGTTCTTGAACATTAGTCTTACTGCCTTGCAGCTAATTTTTTTGCTAGAGGGAAATTTCACTTAGTATAACTTACTTTTCTTTCATTTTAGCTCCATGTGCTGTTAGGAATCTCCAGGACCTAGCTCGAATATATATCAGACGCACCCTTAGAAACTTCATAAATGAGGAGATGAAAGCCAAGGGTATTGCTCAGAAGGCTCCTCCAAAACGAAAACGCAGGAGATGTCGTAGACGCAGGATTAACACCTATGTGTTTGTTGGTAATCAGCTCATTCCTCAGCCTCTAGATAGTGAAGAAGATGAAAGAATGGAAGATGATAACAAAGAGGAGGAGGATAAAGATCACAATGAGGCCTTGAAGCCAGAAGAGCCTCCTCGAAATCTGTTGAGAGAGAAAATAATGAGTCTACCATTACCTGAATCTTTAAAAGCATACTTGACCTATTACAGAGAGAAATAACTTGTTTTAAGTAGAAATAATGCCTACTGATAGTTCCTTTATTCTTGAAAATGTAGCATTTATTAAGAAGTAGGTGGACAAATTATTACTAGTCTTTCATCAAGACTGAAGTACAGCGATAAATCGTAACTTGTTTCTATCTTGTCTTTGCTACAAGGAAGACTTGCATTCAACAGTAGAATCCCTTTTTAAAAATCTATTTTTCTTTAAATTTTGAAAATGCTGTTTTAACTCTGATAGAAATATATATTCCATTATGCAGCACTAATCAATATTTTGCATGGTAAGTCTTTTTTGATCCCTAACAGATTTGTATTGATAAAAGGATGAGTGAAATTTTATATATGCTAAATAATTGTTCAACATGTACATCTGACTTGATGAGCAATTTGTCTGTATTTATTATTATTAGGGGAACATTTTAAACATGCAGACACTTATCCTCTAATGTCAGAATCAGACCCTTTTAAAGTTTATTTTACTATGGCTTTGTTGCAATCATTATTCCTATGTTGGTATAGATGTATTCCAACAACACAAGTGCAATAAATGTATACAGACACTGAATGAGCTGGCTTTAATGAAATCTGAAAATACAAGTTCTGAAATGTCAGATGACCCTGCTACTTCTGCATTTATATCTTTTGCCAAAAGATCTTGAGAAAAGTAACAGCTTCTCTCAGAGCCTTAAAGAAACATCATATTGAATAAGAAGCAAAGCAATGCTTACTTCAGCTCTACTTACATTTAACTCCATTCTACACTTTCAGTATTTCTAACTAGAGGCACTTCCTCATTTGTGTGAAGTTTAGGACAGTGCATTTTGTTTATTTCTACAGCTCACAGCATTGAGTCAAAATGTTTGGTAATACAAGATTGTAATTTAAATATCGGTCATCTATATTTACTGCTTTTAAATAGAGGTAGAATTTCAACAAAGTTTAGTTTGTATTGCTTATTGGGGTAGCTATAATAGTAGAAGTTAGAATTTGTTCAGCAAATGCACTTTAGTAAGTGAATTTTATACTTAACATGCATCTCCAAGAAGGTAGACTTGTGCTAGCCTATATTTTGTTTCTGAGCATGGCTCTTAGCACAAAAATATTTATAAAATCATATGCATCTTTTGGAAACTAAGAGTAGCAGTGCAACTGTGGGGACCCGCAACAGTGCCGATTTAAATCCTTCTATGATTTTTCCTCTTCTGGTTGTGAAGTTACTTGCAGTTCACATTTTTAACTTTGTTTGCTTTTACCATCTTAATTTCTTCATTCTCTGTTATAACATAACCACGAGGGAAAACACTCTTTATTAAGAACTTGGCATGATATGCATTAAAAGCCACAATCATTGGAAACATCTGCCTGTTGGACCCAGTGAAAAACATTCCTCTTGAAATATCCTGCACGATACATTTTATAATATTGGTAACATTTTTTTTTTGTGTAATAACAATAAAACAAAATAATCACATCTTTCTAAAACAGTAAATGTTCCTAGTCCAAGTATTTATAACCAGCTAATATTCATGTGGTCTAAACAGTCCAGTACTGACTTCAAAATATGTAAGCATTTTGTTGCATCTGAGAAGGAAGATAATACATAATCCCATGACACTGACTCTTTATGGTGCGTTTAATGCTTTAGTCCCTGATTTTTAAGGTACATCATAGTAATGTTTAAATGGAACTTCATGAAGGCCTGTTGTACCAGCATGTGGAGTTACTTTCCGCAATATATTTACAGTATAAGTAAACAAAACTATTTGAAATAAGTATTCTGACTTTATTTTAAAAGCAGGAAAAACTAACAAGAAAAGTTTTCCAAAATAATGATACTAATAAAGTAATTGTGATGCTTCAGCTATAAGAATTGAACATAATCTTGTTTTAAATGGATTATTTTAGGTGGAGTTTAAATAATCTAAAGTTTGAGATGTTTTTTGTGTCTCCTTTTCTTGGAATCTACATCCATAAGCTCAAGAGTATGAGATTGCTAAATATTACTTAAGTACTTTAAGGACTTTATACAGGATGCTTTTGGAGAATAAATTTCTGCATTCTTTCACGCCTGTATACTTGGAAAAATGGACAGCGGATCACTTGTCATGATTCTTCAGTATGTAAGTTTTTTTTGGAGTCACTGAAAGAGAATGTTTCTTCTGTGTTTTATATGTGGATTTATTTTACACTCTTGAATTTATATTTACATAAATAAAAAGGTAGAAACGCAAAATGAATTAAAACTTAATTTTTGCCATCTCAGTTGATGATGGGGAAATTGTTGCAATAAAATGTTTTTTTTGGTGGTTTCTGCTTGCTGGAATTTCTGTGTTTCTGTGCAAGTATTTTCAGTTATTTGGAAATTTAGATACCAGTTTGTTCATAGTTAGGTCAGTAACTTCTTAAGAAAGACTATTCTTGAATTTCAGAAATAGAGTAATACACCTTCTTGCTACATTGTGAATTTTCGCAAATGTTAGAAGATGAGATGTTACTCATGACATCGGAAAGCTATTTTGGGCCCCGCACTACTTTTGAAGTACTCATGTGGAGACTTAGTTTCTTCTGGAGAGCCCAAAATATATTTGAGCTATATACTCAAGAACAGTTTCATGGTTTTTGCTTCTAAATACTGAGATTGTTTTCACCCTCAACAGAGCAACTATCTAGGTCAAAATAAATAAGGAAAACTTTGAGGTAAGAATAGCAAGGCTGGTGAGCAACTAGTGAGTCAGCTTCCTATTGAAACTCCCCTTTGATGCATCCTTATTTTATTAGCAGTTAGAGGAAAAATACAAGGCGGGTAGGCTAAGCTGACTAGCAGCACTGTAATTGTGGTCACTGTAAGGAAGGATGTGATGAATTGGAACATCCAGGGGCTTATATCTTCTTTGGTCTGGAGAGGGTCTCAAGACCACTGCAGTCTTTTCAGAAGACCTGGAGTTTTTAATCCCATGTTGTTCAGGAAAGACTGAACAGCTGCCTCCCAAAAACTTGGGAAACAGTGTTCATTGAAATGAACTTTAACAGCTCTGTTCAGCTGAGCATTGTCTCTTGCTTGTTTCGGTACTGGCAACTTGGTCTATTTTCTTTCTTTTTATTAAATCCTGTCACTTTTTCTCTAACCTACTTTTTAAAATGCGTCTTTACCTGTCAGTTTGAAAACAAATAGGGAATGTAATCAAATGTGCTATGTCCTGATTAAAGCTGTTCTAACTCATTAAATATTAATCCATATCTCCTCAAGAGTGTCTCTTTCCATCATTCATGTAATTGAGTAAAACTGAAAGGTTCTATCTTTGTGTGGTTTACTAATCAATTATAAAAGATAAAGGAGTTGTGTGCTTTGTTCTTAGAGGTGTATACAGAACTCCACCTTAATGAGCTAATTGTTTTGACAACACTTGAATCATGTATGAAGTCCTTTCCATAAACTTGTTTTGAGAAGGTCATTGAAGCGTTAGTGGAACAGTAAAGCTTTAAAGTTGTGTGTTTCTTGATAGCCTTTCAGTAAAAATCTAGAAGGCTGGCTTGGTAAGTGCCTGTCTGGATTCTGTAGCTTCACCGTGTACGTGTCAACTTCTTGAATTACTCTGTTTAAGTAAAGCTGGCTTATTTAGCCAGAGGCTTGCACCATGTTTATGGTCAGTATGGAACCAAGAATCTAACACTGATTTATCAATGCTTTTTAACATGATGGTAACACTTTCTTTCTAGAGTCTTCTGATTGTCATCTTTCGTATTCTGTGATGCTTTTCAGAGATTTGTCAGGGGAGCTAAGGGAACTTACACCTTCCTGTTAAAGCTCCATCCTCTGCTGCTGTGAACTAGGAATGTATGTAACACCTTGTCAGGATGTTTTGCAAAATACTTCAGTGCTGGAGAGAAGCAAAAGCACTGCAGAAAGCACTGAATTGTTTTCTCTCCCTCTTCCTTAATGCATTCACAAGCAGCCATGATGATTGTAGGCTGGAAAGAGAGGCAACAGAGGGCAAAAGTGTATTAACACGTGCTAAACGCTTTTTTCTTTTTATGAGCATTTCCTTGCCATTTTGCTAGCGTCTTCCTCCTGACTGAAAAATAATTCATTAGGGTTTCCTGATTTAGGACAATACTGAACCATCCTACTGCTCTGCTGTTTACTTGACTGCCCTACTTCAAATATCTTTAGTACCTATGGATGATCTCCACAAACTGAGAAATATTCCTTGCAGGCAAAAAACCTACAGGGTTTTTTGTTGATACACCCTTTGTCTGTTAGTGTTTGTTTGTTGTGGGGTTTTTTGTTTTCTCTCGGACATCCTTTTGAGTTTTTGCACCAGTATATTCAGTTTGATCAGCTTTCTGTATACTTTGATTTTGAAGCCTAGTGGCTTCTATTCATGTAACGTTTCTGAAAATCAGGCCATTTCAGTAAGGAGAGTAACTAGTTCAGGAGCCTTAATTTAGACTATAACTTTGTGTTGGTGAATTGCAGATCTTTATTACAAATCTATATGACAACCTGTATGTCCGAGATAGAGACTCTTTCCATCTTCTGATATCATGACTGAAGTGGTCATTTTTACTGAAGCTTTCACCTGATTGCTGGTCAAGATCTGGAGGCTCTCTAATCCCTACTTCCTAGAAAGGGGTAGGTAGTTTTTCTTTTTGCAGGGTGTTACACTCAAAATCATTGTTTTAGGCGGGGAGGAGGGGGGGAGAGGGAGAGGGGGAGAGAGAAAGAGACACCTGAACAGTCTAAGAATCATGGTTAGTCTAGATCTGAATATTTTAGAATAGTGCAATTAGAGTACTTCTGTATAGAGGGGGAAAAAAAAAATCAGAGTAATAATCACAGTAATACTGTCAAAATTGTAGCACATGCATGTCTTCATTTCTGTTCCTTCTCTTGGAGTTATGTTCAACCTCCCTTTGTTTCCCCTGAGTATTAAATGCACAGCTTGCGACTGCTGGAGAGGGTAACACTGAGTTCTGCACCTCTGCAGTCCTCCATGGGAGGAATATTTTATTGATGTTGCTGGTTCCTTCTTAATTTCCCGGGATCAACTTGGGAGTCATTTGTATGTTGGATAATGTGCTTTTGTATTTTCTTTCTTCATTGTTCTGTAGTTCTAGCTTGTATCCAAGTTTACTATATATGATAGTCTGTGTACATTAGATACTGTATTTTGTTGCTCCTAAGACTAGTTTTGTCAAGCTTTGGGTCTGTGTGTTTTTTAACTTGCAATTATAGAGAGCTGTGCACAGCTGTGGGATCTCCAGTACCAAGCGTGGGCCCCATCCTTTGCCATCCCATGCTAATACTCACCTATGCTGCCTCCTATGTCCCCACTTCTCAGGGCCTCTGCTCTCGTACCGGGGCCGCATTTCTCTGCACTGTGACGTTGAATGATAAATACCTCATTCTGCCAACAATAACTGTTTGTTGCTGTTACCTATATAAAACTAAGGTTGTACCACACAAAGATAAACATGAGTGAAACAGGTTACCTGTAGACACCAGGTCAAGTAGAGAGATTGCTGTCACAGCTAAACTGAGTAAAAGCTACAAGCAGGTCAAGGAAAGCTCAGATGTAGCGAGTCCAGAGGCCTTGTAAACTCAGTATAAAGTGTATGGCCTGCTATTGGCAATGTCAGTACCATATTACAGGGCTACACAAGGATGAAAACAAGCTTTTGTATCTCTCTATTCAACTAAGTGATCAAAAAGCATTTTTTTTAGGGTTGGGACAGGAGCAGGGATAAAGGAGGAGTGAGAGGTGGGAAATTCGTGAAGGGGAAAGTGACTGGTAAATAAACAGTAGCAACAGATCGGTTGATATCATAAAAGATTTGGTAAGAAGTCTTGATTCCTGTTTCAAAATCTTTAATTTCTCCCAGTTCCCAGGTCTGTCCAAACAATAATCTTTGCACGTTAGCTTGAAAGGAGATTTTGCTCGGTAAGTGTTTTAACCACTTTAAATACCTGCTTTTAATTTTTCTAATTTAAATAAGTTTCTGTCCTGGCCTTCAGTTTGTCTCTCTACTAAATGATACAGTGCATATTAGTGCTGTAATCAGTAAGAGCAAACATACAATGCACTATTTTTGTACTGTTTCCTCCACATCTAACAAATTCTGTAACGTTGGCTTCAGTGATCTGTTAACAATAGTGACCTTTTTAGATCAACATCCTACAAAAGTAAGTCTGTTATTTGTAGTACTTCGTTTGTTTTAGTTTGTTGTGTTTTTTCAAAACTCGACGGGTTTTCTACAAAAATAAAAAAAACAGTGCATCCCTGAAAAATGCTTTCTAACCTTGCTGAGAAATTTTATCAAGAGGATTGTGCATAATAAATTCCACCAAGAGAGGGCAGTATTGCCTTGCGGGAAACTTACCGGTTGTGTGCTGACACAGCTGGTAGAAAAGACAATAAAGTAATAATAATAAAATCATATCTACATTGATGTTTTATAATGAAATATGTCTTTGAGTAACTTGCTTAGATATATATCTGAAAGATGTAGAATCCTATTCTGAGTCCTTTTATAATTTTTCTAAATACTTTTCTGAAATGTCTTTGATACGGGTATAGTATAATAGGCTTCTTCTAGGGCATGCTTTAATGCAATCTGAGACCTTGCCAGAGTTGCTGATGTGAATAAAGTCTTCCATTCATAGAAATTTAAGGTACCGCACTGTAGAAGGGTCTGTAAGGGCTTGACTAGCTGTGTAATTAGGCATTAGATGTCTTCAGCTGCCAGAGATGTTTTGGATTTCGTACTAATACTTGCTTGAGACCATATGTAAGGACTGGACGTTTGGGCACATGAGGAAAGCCTGCCTGTGTAGAAAACTGCTATGCATGATACCATGTGCATGACTCTTGTAGACCTATACAATGCAGTAGCCCGCTGCTGCTGTCTGTGCCTGCTGTACAGGGCGCTGCTCATCTCCTGAGTTGGAAAGCAGTGTGTGTTGCACAAGCATTGGCGGGAAGGGACGCAGTAGTTGTGAAGCAAATACGCATTAAATGTTATGAAGCATGTGGTGTTAAAGCCTGGCCCCAGCGGGACAACATTTCCCAGAGAAAGAGATGTAACCTGAGGGGGAGCACCTTGGAGCACTGTTTGCTGCTCTGCTGCCAAGGGCCCCAACAAGAGTTTTGTCCATCCTGGATCCTCTAGCTATGCCACGAACAGATCCCAGTCCTACCTTTAGTGTTCGCAGCAACAGCCAAGCTAGCTGTCCAAGCCTCTGGATTATGCAAACTGGCAGTTTCACAGTCCTGAGAGTTTACAGTCTCTGGCAGTTGCTGATTTACTTCTGAAAATTAAGAAGAATTTGAAATGGTGGCCAAAAAAACAAGTGTCATATTTAAAGTATGAGACAAACAGATCTGTCATACTGTTTCCACAGTGTGATCTCAGCTTTGCTAATGATGCCAGCGCTGAGCATTGGCAACCAGCTTACTCAGATGCAGTTTCAACTTCTCTTGAAAAACAAAACACATTTTTAAACTATTGTGATGGCAGAGGGAGGACATGAATGCTGAACATTCAAAGACCAGAGTGAGGTTTTGCGTGGATGCAAAGGTTGGCAGGCTTGTTAGCTCAACTAGCACAAGGTACATAAAGTGCTACTAAGCAGCTTTCAGACCAGAGTTTGTACGTGCTGAGATGTGGGACAAGCGTAGCAAGAGCTTTTCATCTCTTTATGAAAATCTCTAGTGCTTCATTCCACAGCTCCTCTTTTCTACTCTCACACTCCCTAAAATAGGGATTGTGTGAATATGTTGTAGAAAGCTGTTACAGGATCATCATCTTAAGTACCCGCCCTCAGTGACATCTTCCTTATCCAGAAACTGGGATTTTAGGTATTCTTTAACCCTTACTAAATATTTTTAATAATGACATGCATCTCCATGACCTTATCTCACTTCAAGAAATTGGGTTTAAAAATTAATCAGACTTTTTTTTCCTTGAACACAAAAATATCTCTCATCAATTTTTTTTTTTGTGCAGAAGGGGAGGTAACTGACATTTTGAAGAGTGATAGTGATGTGATACTAACTTGAGATTAATAACGAATTCTGACATAACTATTTTTCTGTAAACACAATATCTCCTTTTACTGCTATTAAAATCATCACACTAATGTCCTTTTCTCTGCAGTGGTGGTAGCAATTGTGGTGTGAGAGATTTAGTTCTGTCACAGTAACCTTGCTTTTTTCATCCATTACTGATCTTTCACCTTGTATCTAATGGATTCCAGTGAAACTAAGTGCAAGCTACTGCCTGTATAAGATGCTGGGACGAGAACGTCATCTCTAGGAACTGATCACAGATGAAATGTTGAACACCAGTGGATAATGGAGTTACGAGATCCTTTTCAGGCAAATACAAAAACATCAAAAAACTTGCAAATTGTATAGGCAAAGGTCCGCAAAAGAGTTTAAGTGTCCAGCTGCCACTTGAGGCAGCTAAAATAGAAGTTTGTATGTCCATAGCTTCTCAACTCAACTGCTGCCTCCAATTCCCACCTGCCTGCCGTGGGGTTTAATATAACTGAGTTGTCACCTAAGTCCCAACAAGGATCACAGAGCAGGTATTCCCCAGTTCAGTTTGTCCTGAAAGCTCAAAACACTTGCTGAATTAGGCCTCGGACCTTGGAGAAGGTGAATTATGCTATTGTAGACAGCAAGAGATACTGATGCAAGTGCTCTCTCAAAACCAGAAAGACAAAGGTTGTCAGTGAAAGTTCCCCTGTGACAGGTAAGAGATCTAACTTCCATGTTGGGAGAATTCATGGAAATGAATAATGGCCATCTTTTCCCCTCTTAGGCTTTAATTTCCATGTCATCATGCTGACGGCTGTGAATGCTATGCTGTTCCCCACAAGTTATCTCAGATGTGTGGCTTCTGCAAAACAGCAAGATACTAAGTCTCACCTATCTATTTAACCCTTTGGGGGGGAAAAAGCCCCACTACGGTCTTAGCACCATGGAGCAAAATGTGTATTTGCTTGTACGTACTTTATGTTGGGTTCAAATATTTTTCTCTCCAGCCCACACCCCCACCGGGGGATGATCGCTTTTGTAAGCCAGTTGCTTTTAATGATGCAGACTTGGTTTGCTGCTAAGTTGCTTGGAGATTTCAGAATCAATATAAAAGGGAGATTGAAAAGGCTGTTGAAAGTGTTTGGTCACAAACAAGAATAGCAAAAATGCCAGCTATGCGTCTTTGACTGTTCTTAAAGCTTTGTGTCAAAGGAATTTTCTGATTAGTGCTTGGCAGTATGGCTAAGCACAGACAATAAAATCATTAATGAAAATAGCTGAACAATAAGCTTCTCACTGTATTGTTCTCTGACATACTAGAAATAAATATTCTAGAAACTTTACCTCTTTAAACAATATAAATTTCTGACTTGGATTTTACCTATAACATCAATGTTCTAGCAGTTGCAAATATAACTCTAATGTATTTTGATAAAGACCAGCAGTCTACTCGGGAGTAACTGTGAAAAAGATGAAATCCTGATTCCATTCAAGTCAATAGGAGTTCTGCTATCGCCTCCAATAAATGCTGAGTTTGACTGTTCAAAAAAAATTTCCTGTCTCTGAAGAGTTTACAATATAAGATAAAGAGATGAAGTCTGTAGGAAAGGAATATGGTATGCAAGTAGTATGTAACCAGTTTCATGTCACATTGGTTTTTACATTTTATTTTTTCTTAAAAGAATTTGTTAAAATCTAAAGTGCAGCTTTTTCTGGATTAGTTTGAAGTATGCGAAATGGAGCTGTCATAGGAGCATGAAGGTTTTGCTAGGATGTGAGAAGGAAGAAGGCTGGAAGATGAGAAGGAACTGTGAATGACAGGCACAAAGGATGTACCTGGTTTGCTCTCGGAGAGGGCGAGAGGGAATGGGACTAACAAAGAGCAATGAAAGAGAAGATGCAAAATGGCGTTGATAGTACTGTAGCTTGGATTGGAAGAGCAAGCTGCTGATTTTCTTGCCCCGCATGGGAAGCTCCTGAGGTTTTGTAAGCCTCCAAAGCCCCAGCAGGACCTGTTGGCTCTGGTAGGTGATGGCTGGGCTGCTGTTGCACAGCCTTGCTTGACTTCTGACCTAATCTGACTAAAAGGGATACAAATTCATTCTCCCAGATCTGTCCAAATAACTCGGAGGATGGCAAGAAAATTTATTCAGATGCTTATAACATTTCACTGACACAAGTCCTTATGTCTAGAATGGGTTGGTCTCGTTCATATTGAAACCTTTTGGTTCTGCAAATTTCTCCAACTCTCTTGCTTTTAGGGTCCAATCTAAAATGTATGTCATGCCTCAAAGAAAAAAACCACTGCACAATAGCTGGCTGAATGTATGTGATATGCCCTTGCACTTCTGTGCTAGATCAGAGTGTTTGAAAATCCTCTTTGTCTTTTGAATGTGCTAACTTCTGAGCTGTAGATTATTCTGTGTGGAAGATGAAAGGAAATGTGATTTTTCTGAGTCTCTTCAACTGAAATTGTTTTCATTTTAATGGAATAATTCAGTAAGCATTAGGTCAGAGACAACTAGGATAGGATTCTCACCGGGGAGAGAAGGGAGTTGAATTTCAACCTGCCATCCAATGTGTGTTTAAATATTTTATTTTAAGCACCCTCACAAGGAGCAAACTAAATCCAGAAAAAGCCAGATAGATTTTCTATCCAAAAAGGGGAGCATGAGTAATGGAGACAGAAAGGCTTGGCTGAGACATCTCTAACCACAGTTCCCAGAGGGGAGGAAGGGACGGGGAGAGGAGGGGAATGTGGTGGGACATGGGCAGGGGCAGAGCCACAACAATGGAGATAGTTCTGACTGTAAGCAGGTGAAAGGTAGCAGATATGCAGAGATTCGGGGGGGGAAAAATAAAAGGGCTGTGGCTGCCCCTGAAAAGGGAGTGGGATGAAGTCACTGGGAGCACAGGGTGCTGATTTGGGCACCAGCTCCTGCTCCCTGTGGTGTCTGGGCAGCCCTTCTCTAGCCAGGTCTCACCATGACCGCCCCATCTCCCACCAGCACAGCACGTTTCCTTCGAGAGAGCAGAGAAAATATTAGAAAACCATTACTGTAGTAATTCAACTACTGAGGAAAGAAAAAGCTGATGGTGGCACTTTTCTTTCATGAGGAAGGAGCAGCACAGGCGTCTGTCAGGTGAATGCTCAACCCTGTCACTCTCTATGAAGATAAATGGTAGGACTCAATGAAATACCCTGTTCCTAAAACTGTGAAATTTCAGACTCACCTTCCAGTCGCACTTTTTCGTCAGCGTTTCCTTTTAGCTGAATACTCTGCTTGGCCTTTGCAGTTCCCCTGTTGCCTGGCCCCAGCCTTGGTTTTGGGGTCTCACAGACACAGAGGGAGGGAGAGTGCTTAATGCAGGGTACCACGGATACCTTTGGATCCGCACTTAAACAAGGGGCTGACTGGCGGCGGCGAGAGAACTGCTGTGGAGTATCCCTTTGGTATGGGGCCCAACAGAAGACTGGGAATAAATACAGATGCTCTACACTGGTCCAAGGGAACATTTAGTTTCCTCTGAAGATGCCAGTCTATTTGAATCAAAATGCAAAGCTGAAACCAAAGAGCCTGTCTCCAAAATTTTCTTCTTAAAACTAAAGAGCACTTACAATCTGTAGGCAACATGTCCAAAAATTAAGGAATACTACACAATGCCAATGCTAAAACTGTGAGATTTAAGCTGGTTAGTGGATCTAGCCATAAACTTCAAGTTCTGCCAGCAGATCCGAGGAAACAGCCTTTCTTAGTAATCAGGATGCAAGAAATTTGGGGAGAATAGGAGGCTTGTTCAGTGATCTGTTGGTGACTGTACACGTCAGTAGCCCATGCCTCAGTTTACCCATCAGGAAAACATGCTTTGTGTCACTGAACCCCTTGGCAAATGTTTTTACAAGAAGGCCTATTTCACTACAAGAAGCACTTTATTATTTAAATGAGATCTTGTGCAGCTGGCCCTGGATCCTGGTGCAGGACAAACCAAGTCAGCGAGCTGTTTTCCTCCTAATTTCCTCTTATTGGGAAGGAATGGGGAAAGACAGCAATGAAAGAAGGAGCAAGAGCGAAAGAAAGTTTGCCTGCCCAGGCCGCAGAGAATGTGATGTAGCTTTTACACTCTGCATCTAAATAGTGTCTTGCTGGTCCCATCCTGATACTGATGCTCTCTCTGAGGAACTTTGGAAGTGGACTGTGTTTGGTGGCTCTCCTCTTGCAAGACAGTTTGGCATCAGCCACATTTGCCCTATTGCCATGTAGGCACATGCTCAGCTGAGTTGTCCAGCCTGGTTTTCATTACTTTTCAGGTAAGGACAGGCTCTTTCTCTGCCTCCCCTTTCTCTTTGAAAAGTCTCTGTGCTCACTGGCGTGCAGACACCTTCCTCAGACGTTACCCTGGGCCACAGGGCAACGGCCTTGCTCTGCCCGGTTTCAGGAGAGCTCTGGGGAAGGGGCAGTCCACAGGTGATTGCCTGGGTTGGAGGAGTTCGAGTGGCAAGGAGAGATAGGTTTGGGGGCGGTGGGAAGGAGGAAACACCCAGTGCATGAGCAGAACCTCAAAATATTTGAATTTCTGGAAATATCAAAGGTGAAAGTGCAGGAGCTCCAAAGGGCCTAGTGCTGGCAGGACCTCTGAGCAGAATAAAAGGCAGCAGCAGTAGGACAGAAAATTGTCTGCTTAAATGAGGAATGCTGATTTCCCACACCATGTGGCTACATCACATGGTGCTCGGCTGTCCTCGCTGAATAAAAAAGCTGCTGGATACTGTGCTAATATAAATAGTAGGAAATGTCTTCACATACATGGAAGCTGAAGCATATTGGATGGCAGGTCCATCCAGTGAGGCCACACAGTGCGGTCGCTGGTGGGGGAGGCTGATGTGCATTTGAAGGTTTGGGCTTTGCTGGTTCTCCTTGCTGCTGAGCCAGGATACCTTTTTCTGTGCTCATGAGATAAGCCTCCCCGTTTGTAAAGCAAACTTCACTGCACAGCCAGTAAAGGCAGATGTTTTTCAGCTTGATTACTTCTACTGTCATTTAGTTAAGGTTCCAATATGTAATTTTTGCTCTCCTTATGTTTGTACATCAGAAGGGGATGCTTGGAAATGTTGTTTTGTGGGAGTGTAATATGAACAAGGAGCACTGGCTAATGATTACAGCAGCATGGGATTATCAAATGACTCTTATTTCAGAGTATGCGCTTGCAAGTGATTAAGTTTTTGAGCCTGCCACGTCTTTGTGAACTGTTTAAAATCAAAATTAGTTTGATTGTAACCGATTAAAACTACTGTGGACAAACAAGCTCTGTTTGCCTGTCCAACTCTGTGTGTGTGGATGGGATGATCCGCATCAGGAGTTGTGCTAGTTTGCCTTCAGGAAAGAGTTACAATGATGCTGAGAACTTTGTAATCATTGTTTTTGTCTTTATAGCCTCCATAGCTATCTGCGTGATGCTTTTTGGGAGCCGGGGAAGCAAGTAGCAGTTTATTAAATGGGTGAACAATGGACGGCTGGAAATCACAGGGGAATGAAAGAACTTTGGGTTGGATTTGATCACCACTGAATTAATCTTCTTCAGTGTATTACCTGAAGCTGCTAAGCAGTAAGTTTTATAGCCTCAACACTGTGTGTTGTTCCTTCAAATTCTCTTTCCTGAAGCTCAGATCAATGAAAATTTCACCCTAGCTCACCCATTTATTCCTCCTAAAGAAAAGAAGAGCAATTTACAGTCACAGCACCTACCTACAGCTGAATGCTGGAGGCCTTAGTTAAGAAGTTGTCATCTGTGGATTATATGGGAATTAATTGATGATTTACAAGATGATTATCAAAAACATTGCTGCTGTTGTTTGTACTGTTCAAGTCACTAATCATTCATTAAGGGCCCACGTGTCAAGCTCATTGCGCAGTCCACGCAGCAGTTTACAGTCTAAGGTCGGATCCTGCCTATCACTCCTCCACGCGGGAGCCTCCTCTGTGGAAGGCAGTGAGGTCCTGCGTAAATGCTGCCAGTTTCCTGAGCGGGCAGCTTGCCCAGTCAGAGCCAGGGACCTGGTGAGATGCTGCCCACAGCTGAAAGAAATGTGGAAACGTGCAGTAGAAGGGGTGGAATAGCGCTGGGAAGACATTATATGCACAGTATGGAAGAGAGCGGGTGAAAAGTCTGAAACCTCCCTTTGCCGCAATGGATGCGTTTCGCAATTCTGGTTTATCTGGAGAAGGCGTTACTTGCCAAAATGTTGTTTAGGTCCATCAGCGTCCAAGTGCAGTTTCTTTTGTGTCATGGGTAATGCATGGGTAATTAAGTTGTGTCATTTGGGAGGGCACCAGTCTCTTCCAGGCTGCTGCATGTGGGGAATCTACCATCTACCGTAATCATCATCACTGTTGCATACCTTCCACAAGACGGAGCGTCGTTTTATCTTGGTAGTTTTCTTTATCGTGGGTGCTGTATAATTAATCAGTGTTTTGCATAGCACTAATATGGGATCTTAAAAGAGAATTAAGACCGTGTGCTCCACAGAAGGTGGAATATACGTAGAAAATTAAAACCTCTGGGAGCAGAGAGATTTATTTTCAAGTATTTAAATTAATTTTATGGTAGCAAAGGTTTGCAATGTATTACAAGCAATGCCTTGAACTCCCAGGGTGTATCATTTTTCAGGCATGTAACCTGAAAAAAGATACAAGTGATAAAAGCTCTGCTCTGGAACAGATCTGCTTACTTACCATAAGAAAAAAAAATTACCCGGCACTGCAAATGTACCCACAAGCACATTAAGGAAAGGTTTATATGCATTTAATTGACCCTGTTTACTTTATTTATTAATTTAAGCTATAACCTTATTCTGTCAAAGTTTACAAAACTAGGGCTGTTTGAGCATAAGCCAAATAAACTTAAGCTAAGTACAGAACTGTATCTGCTTGAAATCTCATTCTGTATCTTCGATATTAACCTGCTTTTACATCCGTGTGACATACCATTAAAGTCCCTCAAAGAGCATGAAGTCTTCTACCAACCTAAAGAGTGGAAAATACAAAATTTCTTGCTTTTTGAAATGGATCAGAACATTGGGAGATTTAAAAAATCCTGATAATTAATATAATTTTTTTAGATGCAAACTGCTTGCTAACGAAGAGTCTAACATTGTCTCAACTGTTTCAGCTGAGTTCTGTGCATCATTGCAATATGTCATGCAATTCTCTGGTGAATTGTATGGGTATGTATATAAAATACAAACAATAACTAAAGAAAAAGTCAAATAAATAAGTGCAGCACTTGGTTGTCATTTGAATATAGGCGATGCTTTCTCAGACAAATTTTAAATACCTGTTTAAAAGATTTTTTTTTATATATTTTAGCATTCCTTTCATATATTGTAGGATGTACTTCTCTCACTTGGATTGTGTCAAATCTATATTTGATCTATTTATGGCATTTTTTGCTTGGTGTAGAAATGAAGTTTACCTATTCCTGTGAAGAAATGAAACAAACTGTAAAAAGAATAAGGTTAGTCACAAAGATAGTTTTCCATCTTGAAGAAATCATTTCTGCTTTGTCAAGGACAAAGTAGGATTTTGCTTGAGATTTGGCAGTTCTCATTCCAGCTGTTAACCTGTGCATTTTATTGGATCAAAAGAAGTTCATTTTTCATTCGCGGGAACAGTGATCAAATACAGCTTTGTTTTTCACGTCTTGGATGATATGCCTAAAGCTGTAATCAAGTGTGTGTGTGTGGGGGGGTGTCTTTCATTTTGTTTTGTTGCTCTTTGAGCTGGAAACCCTTTCAGTATGGCCAAAAAAATGTTTTTTTTGCGAGATGCTTATGAAAGCACTTAGTTGTAGAAATGTTGTGAGCTTGGACCCTATGAATTTTTTTTTTAGTGTATTAATTATGTCTAGTCATGAGTCTCCCAGTAACTGAGCAATCTCTTGTCACGAGCTTATCTGAACTGACTTTAGAGACAAAGAAAGGGTGGATGGTGTCTATCCAGCCTATAGTCTTTTGCTTTGCAGTTTGAAGTTTGTTATGAACATTTCTGGTGTCTTACCTCTCCAAAATTGAAAGGAAGAAGTAAAGAAGATGTTAGAATTTTATAGTAGGGGTTGCAGATGTTCAGGTTTGATGTCCTTCAGAAAGATTCCAATCATTTCTTCCATGGAGCACGCTAACAAAAGCGGCATGCTCCTGTTCATTAAATGCGTACTTTGGTGTATGGTATCATGTGGCTGCACAAATTTGCTTTAATATTGTCGGTGTCCTGGATTGTGGGAGAGGTTGTCAGATACATCTCAGGAGAAGCAGGATGCTTTGGCAAATGCATGCAGAAACCAGTCACGTTTATGCTTAAAACTTTTGTATGTACCTGTTTACATCTCATTCTGTAGTCCTTAGCAATATGGTTTGGCAGATCCCTCTCCCCTCCAACACCCTACCCCAATTCTGAGAGTTTCTGAAAGTATTCATGAGTTCGTTGACAAATTGGTTTTAGAGAACTAATAGAGCATTTTGTAAAACATTCCCCTCTACCTTTTAAAAATGTTTTGTCCAGTTTTTTTGTTAAGGAATAGCCTATCCTTCAGTCTGAGGATAACTAATCTTCAGAATGGTTGTGCATAAACAAGACCTAAGAGACTCCTGCTCTAGTCTTTCCCCATCTATGCTTGCAAAATATTGGAGTGCATGCAAGACTTTAATCTACTGGTTACATTTCCATTCATGAAAATCTAGTCATACAGCAAACCATTAGAGGAAATTGAGCTACTGGTAATGCAGTGAGCCTACTGCGTACATTAATAACCAGGTTTATAGAAAAGCTGCCTGACTTTTAGTAATTACAAGTCAAATTTAAAGTGTATATATGAGAATATATTTAAGGAAACTTCAAGTATACTTCCTGCAAGCAAAGTGTCTCTGCGTGCCCTCTCCAGGTATTGGATGCTCCCGAACCTGTGTTAGATTTTCCTTAAAACCTCCACAAATTATGAAGCAAATCATCAAGGAAAATAGAGGATTTTTCCAGAACAATTTCCAGCAAACAATTTCCCGCTCTCCATTTTGCCCTGCTTAGAAAAATTTCTTGTAAAGGTCTCCATGTCTCTTAGAAATCTATTTTTCATTCTTCTTTTCCTTGGCTGACAACTTGTTTTCTAAAAAAGAAAAAAAAAAAAAAGCACTGAAATTTGTGGCTGTAGGAATCATCTTTTCCTCAGTCAGTGAAAGCTGGCTGCTTATTGCTGCCTTTGAAGAGCCCTGTAAAACAGTCATCTGATTTGCTGCAGTTGTAGCACTAATGAACTGCGCACAGCTGATGCCTGGGACGCGCAGCCTGTCATTCATGAAGAGCACAGAAAATACTTCCAACACACTCAGCAATGTCACTTTGGAAAGAATTTAATGACATATTTCCTTTTGCAATATGCAGCCAGAAATGTCTCATGTAAAATATGCAAGGAGGTGTGGATAGCAGAGGAATCTCAGGACTCTGCAAGAGAATGCTTTCAGTGGAGAAAGGAAAAGATTTTAGCAAAACTTTCCAATTTAACTATGCTTGTAAGACAATATTGCATTTTTACACTCCCTTTCTTTTATGTATATTTGTGTTCCACAATATTAAACTGAGAACATGATTTATTGTATAGAATAGGGATAAGTGCAGTTTATTTTCGTTTTTATGTAGTTCACTAGAAATTACTTAAAGAATGTTATTTCAGAGCATCATTCAAAAATTGTCAGTTGCCATTCTAGCTGGTAATGATCTATAAAACTATAAACTTCTCAATTTCTGGGTATCAATGTTAAGTTGTTATGAATTCACTATTTAATAAATTCCTTTATCACTAGTTTTCTTGATACTGACTTTGTTACTGGGTAGAGGTGAAGACAGGTTCATGGAATATATAAATGACATAAATGCTCTTGGAATAATTTGTGTAGTGTTTCTGAGGTGAGTGGGCTGCTTTTTGTTATAAGAAGGGGGAGAAAACTTTGTGTATCAGGCTGTTAACCCATCTATCAATATTTAGAAACTGGATATCCCATCTGTCTATTATTAGATTTCATTTTTTTTTTTTTTTTTAAATACTGGTCCAGTTGTAGACAAATCCTATACTGATTGCACTGTTGGTCTGATCCTACAGGACTTCCCATTTCACGTTTCTCAGCTACCTTCTAGCCTTAGCTGATGACTGGGTAGTCACCAGCCACTATAGCCGATGGTGAATGACTGTATATGCACACCTTTTCTCCACAAAACTGAGATAAAATGGTTTAGTTTAAAGTTTTTTATTGAAATTCATTGAACAGAAGACATCATGGAGGGTGCTGGTGCTGTCTTAGTGGCTACAAACACGTTGGAGGGTGGCAGTTGGTGGTGCTGCTCCTGGGTGGCTGAACGCATAGGTTCTGGTGGGAACATTCACCAGGGGGGTTACCAGCGGGTCTATTGAATCATAGAATTGTTCAGGTTGGAAAAGACCTTTAAGATCATCAAGTCCAACCGTTAACTTAGCACTGCCAAGTCCACCGCTAAACCATGTCCCTAAGCACCACATCTACACGTCTTTTAAATACCTCCAGGGATGGTGACTCAGCCACTTCCCTGGGCAGCCTCTTCCAAGGCTTGACAACCCTTTCAGTGAAGAAATTTTTCCTAATACCCAATCTAAACCTCCCCTGGCGCAACTTGAGGCCATTTCCTCTTGTCCTATCACTAGTTACTCGGCAAAAGAGACCAACACCCACCTCGCTACAACCTCCTTTCAGAGCGTGATGAGGTCTCCCCTCAGCCTCCTCTTCTCCAGGGTAAACAACCCCACTTCCCTCAGCTGCTCCTCATAAGACTTGGGGCAAACCTTCCTCTGAGGCTCAAGAAAAGACTAGAGGAGAAGTTATTTTGAGAATTACCTCATCATAAAGGGATGGAGTTGGACAGTGGTTGTGAATGGATCATAGTCTTGGGGTTTTTTTAAACATAAGCTTTTTAATTTTTTGTATTTAAAGGCATGATTTCTGGGCATATGAAGCAAGTATCAGTAGAGGGTTTTTTAATGGTTTACAAGGAATTATTACACAATTAATAAATTCACTGTCAATAATGGAAAAAGAAAGGACTATAAAACTATTAGAACATTGTGCTTTCAAATTTCTAATGGGTTCACTAGCTTATAAAATATTTCCAGTATTTTTTTTATTTTTCCTTTTTTAAATAATAATGGAAAAAAATCACGTACAAATTCTGCTATGTTCATGTCTTCCACTTAATGGGAGGAGATCAAAACAGATTTAGTGTAAGTACAGATATCATTAGTATATGCTATTATAATGGTGTTAATGCCTGATAATTCATTCCAGCTTTGAGTAATAGTGCTTACAGCCCGAGGTAACAACTAGCATATTCACAGATCATGGTAGGTTTCGGTAGGGCTTGTGGCAATTGCCTCCAAATTCAATTTTTTTTTCTAGAAAATGTGGCAATTTTTTAGGCAGTTTCTCTTGATAGCCTGGAATTTCTGATGATTGCCATGCTTACTCTTTTTATGTGTTCATGTCTTAACCTTCATAGGTAAGTAAGTCTGGAAGAAAATTCTTGGTCAAAGTAAGTTCCCATGGTGAAAAGTGGGACAGAAAGTTACAGAAAAAGCAAAGGAAAGACACGCAGGGGACACTGCTGGTTCTGTTCCTTTGATTTCTGTAAAGGGGTAAGCCCCAAGGCCCACTGTATCAGTGGTGCTCTGTGCAAAATTGCCTTGTATTTCAGAGTTTTCTTTCAAAAAATACTGCCTTATTACATTTGAAGTGGGGAATCTTTTCTTACTGACTCTACTATGCCCCTGTTGCTTTTCAGCAAAGCCAAATGCAACATGCCTTTGCTGTTGTTCTTTCTTTTTATTTATTCCTTGTGACCTTTTTGATGATCTTTTTAGAGCCTGATGCAGATTTTGGGACAGTAAATATGATATCAGACTCCTAAAATCAGCATACCAAAGTGCAAATGCTCGCTTTGTCTACACACGCAATGCCGAGGACCGTATCTCTCTGCCTGCAACTAAAGTTGCTCTATCCGTCTTTGCAGGTTCGTGTTCTTAAAACAGACTCGGCCATCAGTTTTGTAGGGGAGGAGTGTGGAAGCAAAATAAGATAGACACTTAAGTTTACTGTAGAGAATTTTACTTGAAGATCTCTTGGACTGAAGTCTGTAATTTCAGTAGCCACGAGTGTAGGTTGTAATTTGCATGGTTAGACTAACAGTGGGAAATACCTAATGATGCCTGTAAAAACTGAAGGTTCAATTTTCTTGAATGTCCCTTCATGGGAAAATTGTGTCTTAATAAGCAAGGCTAAACAAATTTATTTCATTATGACTAGAAACCCAAAGTTTCAGAAAGAAATGGTTGGATCTTTAAAAAAAAAAAGAAAAAATTATCGGTCATTTGGACTGAAGAGAAAAAAGTCTAAGGCTGTGGATCTGTGTGAAAGTAGCACTGCCGCAATAATGATCTTAATTGTTAATATCAGTCCATCAGAGAGAAGGTGAATTACTGGACTGAATGGATGAATATGAACAAGGAATTAAAAAGTAGATTTGCAAGGCTTCAGCATGGACTGTTTTCTCATATTATTTAGGAAGACCTTATACATAACACACACCTAGCAATAAATATCTCTCTTGTAATTTTGACAAAAGATACATTTCAGAGCTGTGACAGAACATTTGGCTTCTATGATACAAGAAATTTTCCTATTTGATGTCTATTTTTTAAAAAAAGTTTTAATTTAGTGGAGGGGAAAGAATTGCTTTTCCTTTCAACTTGAATTTTTTAAAAAAATTGATAGGACTCTGACTTAGCAGCTAGTTTGGTAAATCAGTTTTCTTGCATAACCCTATGCAAGAGATACAGTCTCCTAAACAGTGTTTAAAAATTACTGCCTATTCCCCCAAAAGGGGAAAAAAAAAAAAGCCACTTACAGGATGCAGGCCTGTTCTGTTGAGTCAAATGGAAACTTTGTCAGAGACTAGCAGAAGTCATACTGGATCCCAAGTAAAAATATATGATAACCTGTTCTACATAAAATATAGTCCCATTAGTAAAAATGATGTTTAAAAACAAAATCTTAACAATCTCTGAGGAACTCCTACATCTTCCTCTTTTTATTTAATCTGTTGACAGCAGCCATGATTAACATGTCACAGTCAACTAAAATGTAAGGTCCAGAAAAGTGCTGTGTGTGCCACCACAGCAGACACTGTCTCCAGAGATTTGGTCAGCAAAGGTCCAGGTCCCTCACAGACAATGCCTGATTGATTGAGCTATGGCAGCTTGAACTCACCGAAGTGGACATCTCTGTACCGCAGGCTCGCTGATGGCTGATGGCCCAGCAAAACCCCTTTTGAACTGTTTGCCCTAAATGTAAGTCTAGGAATTGGGGTAGCTGAGGTGTAGCTGGTCATCTCTGGTGCAAGCCAGATGTCTGCCAGGTATCTGAAGAAGATAAAATCTTAAATCACCAGAATAGGAGTCATCAGAGGAACTGCGGGAGCCTGAGTGCCTCTGAGCAAAAGCTCAACTGTCAACAAGTAACACTATCCAGCAATGAAGTTGCTGGTTCCTGCATGGTATTTGAATGTTAGCTGCTGGTACCAGCATGATTCCTATGGAACTACATCTCTCCAACTTTTCTGATAATTAGTTGGAGGCAGCCTGCTATCAAATTAAATAGTAGAAAGAACAACTGGATTACTTCAGCAAAATTTGCTTTGCATGTAGCTAGTGATATGGAAACAGACTCCATTATTCTTTTTTATTTTAAATTATCTGACTGATTTGGAACTGCACTGCAATTTAAACTACAAAAGAGCAAGGTACGCTGCATTAATCTAATTTAAATACAATTTTTGTTTCTCTCCAGACATACCTTAATATACTTTGTGGCATGCACTTTGTGCAATTTCGATTGCTTTTCCTTTCTTAGGAGTGTTTCTGCTACTTTTACAAAGGCTCTAGTGGTAATTCTTGTTCCTTTTTATTCATGAAATTCAACGTCATGCAGAAGAGCACATCTTATCCCCTGGCTTACTTAAATTGTCTCATTACGTTTGTGGTCTCAAGTAGGATTAGCAGCATTAGTCCATGTGGTAGTTCTTCACAATGTTGCAGAGACCTAAAAATGCATATTATGCCGATTACCTGGCTGATAATTTGATTTTTCAAATTCCTTTTCTTTTTGCTCATTAGGGTGCTAAATGGGAAACTTAGCTCAGTATCCACACAGAACCCGTTTTCATAGAGCAATTTAACATTTGCTAAGCTTATTCTTTTTCTGTCTCTGCTTAGCTGTTACTGTCAGTGTGAGAAATCTTGTGGTTTTTTACACCACTCAAAAGGCTTGCACTTATAACCTGTCAATTCTCTTAATCAATCAAAAGGTGAGGAAAGAAAATAGAAGTAGTCTAGAAATGATACCTAAATAAAATAAATACAACTTATATCAGGATATTATTATGTGAGGATATGAAAACATAGCTTTTATTTATATATTTTCAAATTCTTAATTAAGTGACTAGTCTTGGTTTATACTGTTAAAAGCAGCTTCCAAGTAAAGGCTAAAAAAGCGTTGTTATTACTCACACATCCTGGTGTGAGTAATTCTAAGTGCTCTTGCTTGCACTTTCATAAATTTCAGATTTGATTTTATCAGTTATTTGTCCTGTTATTTTCTAGGCATTTCTGATATTTCAAGTGCAGCCTCCTATTTTAAAACTGTCTGCTATGATTTAAAACAAATAATGCATTTTTTTTCCTATTTACGTATGTTTCTGGTTAATATTTTCTTGCTTGTGGATGGAAAAACACCATTGCTTGACTCCTTCCTGTGGTGTTTGCCCCCGTCCCTGCTCTCTGCTGAGATGCCGTGAAGCAAATGCATCCTTAATGTATCATGGTAAGAGTGGCAAAGACACTTCCCCAGATGAAGGGAGTTTTCTGTTTGTAGAAGGAAGTCTGTCAGTCTGTGTGTGTCTGTTCTTTAGTCTCCTTTTCATATCAAAATGGGGAACAGAGTTGGCGAAAACATGAATGCGGTAGACTGTACCTCTGCTCTGTTCGTGAGCAACTTACAAGATTAAGACAAGGTTTATTTGTATCCCTTTACCGAATGCACCTGTACAAGGTGTGTTATGGGTTACTTCAGAGGCAAAGTATCATTTCTGCTCAGAGAGGAGAGACTTGCGTTTTTCTGTGAGTTCAGGTTTATTTGGGAGGGCGGAGGTGCAGAGATGGGGGGAAGGTGAGGGAACTCTAGCCCCTCTGGACCTCCTCCCCCAAGCAGCAGCTCCCAGCGCTGGTGGTGGGGTAGCCTGGCAGGAGAGGAGCCTCCTCGCCAGGAGGTGTTGGGGGGAGGAAACAGGGGCCTCGATCATACTGGGTAGAGACACAGAACCGCATGTGAGCTGGCCTAGGGAGCTTGAGAGCAGCTTTCCCGGTCCTGTTTCTGGCAGCAGTACATTTGGCATGGTTGGTAAAGCATATACTTTAAACACTGTTTCTTTCCAAAATGAAGGAGATGATAGAAAGATAGAAATCAGATTTGTTAACCGTCCAATAGGCTTGACAGTGAAGTTTCACAAATTGCATTCATTCAAGGTACTTGCCGGTGGCCATTTGCACTCTGTCTTAGTAACCAAGGTTGAAACGAGATCTTTGGGAAATCTAATCGCTGTAATACCAAGGCTCTGGGCAGTGAGACTGGCTTGACATTTATGTATTACCTCCTCTGATACAAAGTAACGTGTTACTCCACATCATTGCCAAATTTCTGGCTTAAATTTCATGCTATCTCCTCTCAAAAAACCCCAAGTGTCTAAATCTGTGTAGCACTGTTTAAAAGAGTGCAATCACCTACAATTTTCCCACCTACAATTAGCATGGTACTTTTTTACTGTAGTGTGAAATTGAATTGATTGAAGTTACAAAATCTTATAATGTTGTAAAAGGGAAGGGAAGAAACACTGTCTAAAATAGCTTCACTTCTAAACAGAAATTATTGTAGTACTCCTCAGAATGCATTAGTACTTTAATTCCTCGTGTGTGTGTTTGTATTTGAAACATTGGATGTAGAATGGAGTATTGAGAGAGTTTAGGAATAATTCGTTATCATCTCTGACTTTTTAATGTAGATGTTTAATTTAGTCTTGTGTAAGTTTCAGTTTTCCTGGCTTCTTCCTTTTTTTTTTTTTTTCTCTGTGCCAGATGGATACTCTGTATTAGATAATGTGGTTTTATTTTTACACGTTTAAGTGCTTTAAAGTTTCCTTGTTTATAAAACTACTTCTCAGGGGCAGAGCCTTTCCTTGTCTCATACACCCAAGTACCCTCCCCTCCACCTGCTCATTTAGAGCAACATAAATGCATGCTGCTACACGGAGGCGCAGGAGAGCTCCCATCAGCAGTAATTGTTGACCTACCACAGTTCCAGTCAGTGATCAATAGATACTACTTTGCTGCACAGCAACAGCGCAGAGAAATTGCAGAACCCACTGAGAATTTGTTTTCGACATGCAAACCCAGCTGATGGCCTTCAACTGTAACAGATGTCAGAGAGTGACAGGCACCCTGGGGCACTGTTAAAGTACTGCTGGAACTTGACTGGGGAAAAAAGAATGCTATCAAATTACTAAGTGCATTCTAACAAATCACATCAAAGTGGAGAAAAAGCCTGAGCAAAAGAAAATTACTACTTTGATTTTCTTTCTTATCTTCCGCTCCGACACAGTATGTGTGCTGCCTTATGCAATGCTATCAACTGCTGTACTAATGAGCAGTTCAGCTGCATGAAACGATGAAGCTTTTACAGTACTGGCCAAAGGGCTGTGTTGCAGGAGAAATTGGAGAGATTAGGAAGAACACGTACTCCTAGGAATGCATTAGCTAACTTTTTTACTTCTGCATATGTAGATTCATAAGTGTGAATATTTGCTAATGTTTTATCCTTAGATGACTACGTGAATTCAACCCAATGCAGAGAGAAAACTAAATTAAATATGACAATTTTTTTCCCCCTTCTTGTGTTGATCTTGCATGTGTACAATATTTAGCCCAGCTGTTTTGCTTACTTGCAATGCCTTCATTCCTGGAGATGTTAATTCAGAGTCAAGACTAGGCTGGATAGTGTGTTTTTAATATGTTGATAGCTTTGGCCATCACTGTGTGGTCATGATCAGCAGAACTGATGAGACTGAACATGCATGTAACTACAAAACTACACGTGCATGGGGTCCATTTATTCCCAGAAAATATTTCAAGTTCAGTGAGCCAAAAAGTATATTAATACTTAGAGAAATTCTGTCTCCAAAAGGAAAATAAAAAGGTAACTGTCTATTTGTATTTTTTTTCTGGGTCTTGAAATGGATTATTACCATTTCACCAAATGTAAAGAGGAAATACCATAAAAGTGTTACTGAGGTATATCTTCAGGTTCTTTTATCTTTGAAATAAAAAGCCCCTAATGTTGCTTGTACTTGTGCACGCTCTATGCACACTTCTCACACATGAAAGGTCTCATTACAGACAATGGAACCAGCGTAGTGCTTCAAAGGAATACTATACTTCTGACAGCAAAATAAAACACACATCTAGGAAGATGGTGTAGTCCTCTACATTTGCGCCCTACCGTAGCCTGGGGACCGTGAAAGAGTCCCTCTCCCAAAAGCAGCTTTCCCAATGGAGGTTTAGAATGGAGTTACGTGCTACACAACTGGTCCTTGTGGCTGAGTTTAGGACATGCAGAGCTCACCATTGCCCTGGGCTTGGAGTCATCTTTCCTCTGAGCAAAATGAAGAGCACCTCTTGTGCAGCACAAATTTTGTGCGTGTGGTGGGCCTGAGGAGAGCGTGTACTCGCCGCCCTCCCGGAC
Organism: Calonectris borealis; assembly: GCF_964195595.1. Lineage (NCBI taxonomy): Eukaryota > Metazoa > Chordata > Aves > Procellariiformes > Procellariidae > Calonectris > Calonectris borealis. The sequence goes on from NC_134313.1 coordinate 45,724,652, forward strand.
CGGGCAGGGCTGGTGCCTGTTTGCACCAGAAGTTCTGCAGAAACAGAAGCAAAACACACAGCTGGACTGAATTCTGGGGAGGAAAGTTCCTATGTGCTTAGAAGAATACGAACAGATAATGTGGTGTAAAATTAAGCACATATTTTAGACTGTAGTCCCATAGAAGCTCACATAACATTATACCTAGATTTTCATCATGATGCAACAAGCAGACTGCTTGTTTTCTTTTTGAAAACTGTCATATTCTCAGAAGAAATGGAATTCTGTCTTGCTCTTTAGTAAAGAGTTTTGTGAATGATTTCTGCTAATACTTTTGTTATAACTCTTCCGATATTTCTAAGTACTGGTTTCCTCTCCCACGATCCACTTGGGATCCACCATTTGTATGTTTGCTAATACTAATACTTTTGTTATAACTCTTCCAATATTTCTAAGTACTGGTTTCCTCTCCCACGATCCACTTGGGATCCACCATTTGTATGTTTGCTAACACTTCTATTTTGTTCTTTTTCTTCATTGCTCTGCAACTCCAGGTTATATCCAGATTTAATATTATCTTGGTTTTGGCTGGGATAGAGTTAATTTTTTTCCTAGTAGTTGGTATAATGCTGTGTTTTGGATTTAGGATGAGAATAATGTTGACAACACATTGATGTTTTAGTTGTTGCTAAGTAGTGTTTACAGTAGTCAAGGACTTTTCAGCTTCCCATGCTCTGCCAGGTGCACAAGAAGCTGGGAGGGAGCACAGCCAGGACAGCTAACCCAAACTGGCCAAAGGGATATTCCATACCATATGACGTCATGCTCAGTATGTAAAGCTGGGGGAAGAAGAAGGAAGGGGGGGACGTTCAGAGTGATGGTGTTTGTCTTCCCAAGTAACCGTTACGCGTGATGGAGCCCTGCTTTCCTGGCGATGGCTGAACACCTGCCTGCCAGTGGGAAGTAGTGAATGAATTCCTTGTTTTGCTTTGCTTGTGTGCGCGGCTTTTGTTTTACCTATTGAACTGTCTTTATCTCAACCACGAGTTTTCTCACTTTTACCCTTCCGATTCTCTCCCCCATCCCACTGGGGGGGAGTGAGGGAGCGGCTGCGTGGTGCTTAGTTGCTGGCTGGGGTTAAAACACAACTATATATGGTACTCTTTGCATATATTAGATGCTATTTCTTTGTTCTCTTTGTTACCCCAAAGACCAGTTCTGTCCAGCTCCAGGTCTTTTTTTGTTTGTTTGGTTGGTTTGGTTTTTAACTGACAATTATAGAGAGCTCTGCACAGCTGTGGGATCTCCAGTACCAAATGCTGGACCCATCTCTTACCATCTCATGTCAGTATTCACCTTTGCCACCTCCTGCTTCCTCACTTCCCAGGTCTCTGCTCTCATACCAGGGCTGCATTTCTCTGCACTATAACATTGTGTGAGAATCATAAATATCTCGTTCTGCCAACAATAACTGCTTGTTACTGCTATGTATATAAAACTAGGGTTGTACCATACAACAAACATGAGTAAATCAGGTTAGCTGTAGACACCAAGTCAGCCAGAGAGATTGCTGCCACAGCTAAACTGAGTAAAACAAAGCTATAGGCAGGTGAAGGAATGCTCAGATGTAGCAGTCCAGAGGCCTCGCAAACTCAGTGCAAGAATGTGATCTGTTCCTGGCAGTGGCAACACCCTGTTACAGGGCTACACAATTAAAGAAGTAAAAGGTGCTTTTGAATATGTGGCCATTTCTAATATGGTGTTTATGTTTCTCAAAAATTCTCCTTGTCATCAGCCCATCTTGAACGTTTGGATTAAAAAACCCCTTTGTTTTGGATGCAAAACCCCACTTTTTCCCAAAGAATAACTTCAATTTACAATGCATAGCAAGAACACTGCAACCCTATTTAGATGTCTTAGCTCAAGGAAAGCTGTTCTGTTTGTATTTTAACACCCTCCACCCCCCCCCACACTCTGATAAACTTTAGTGTTTAAGACTCTCCCGCTGTGCCTCCAGCAGTAATTGGGGTCATTAGTCTTTGCCTCCCCAGGCTAATTACCAGCACAATCCAAATGTCATCCCCTAAACAAATTGAGCTTGAACAGGTTAAAGGCTGCAGCTACATGCAGGAAGAAATAAAAGGGAAGAGAAAAGATAAGACTGTTTTCTGTGTCTGTATTTTATCCTCTATCTTAAACACAAGTTGCACTTGCTTCTACAGGCACTGTTTACTTTAACAGGCTCCTAAATCTTAAGTGAGGCAAGCACAAAAGAAATGTCTGTGTCGTGACTATGTTCATACTTAAATTGTGTGCCTCTTAGTATAGGTCTTAACTAGAAATCTAGCCCTTTATATTTTAATCTGAAGAGTGCACTGCATTCAAATTCTAATATCTAGTAGCTTTGGTTCTGGCATGGTGGAAAACTAAGGGTCTTTTTCCAAGTTTGACCAATGTTAAAATTTTAATCATAGGCTGGAAAAGCCACAAGAATGGCTAATGCACTGTAATATTAATTCTTCTTCTTAAAGTCAAATTTTGAAGTCAATCTATGAGGTCTTGTATGTAAAAATACAAATGAGGAAAGAGAGATGTAAAAAGTATCTTTCTTATACAGAAAAGATTCTATTTTGACTTTCAAGTATAACATGAACATTAAAAAAATCCTTGAAGCCATACTAACATATATAAAGCATTTGTTTAAAAGCTTTGCTTTGGCAAGTATACTTTATTTGTGACCTGGGAAAAAGTGTATGCTGAAGTGCATTCCTCTGATGAATGGAGGAAAAATAAGTTTTCACTCCAGATCCAGAATTTTGCTCTAAATTTTTGGTTGTGGTTGGCATACTAGGGACTTAGTAACAGGGTAAATCAAAGGTTCTGCCAGTTTCTAAAAGCAGTTCTGAGGAAGAGTTCACCATATCACCTCATGTTTCAGATAACTTACAGTCATGCTGATAAGTCAAAATGATTCTATGAGGAAAAAATGCAAATTAGTGGGTCTCTAGGGCAGGATTGCAGCTATATTTGCATTCCTTTAATAAGGAATGAGACAGGAATGTGCACTATGCAATGTGTTTTCCCTAGATAAGTATACAGGGCTCCATTGCATAGTTGTTACTGGGGGCTGAACTTTAGGGTAAGCTTTTGGTCACTGAAGAGCGGATTTAGCGAAGCTGCTTTAGGACCGTTGGCTATTTGCTGCATTTGATCATTCAGAGTTACAGCTTTTGGAGTATGGGTAAGTTTTGTATTGCTCTGTAAGGGAAGGAATATGGAAGATGGATCCTGCTTTTATCCAGAGTATCTAAGCTTTTCTTTGTGTGCCATGTAAGCAATAAAAAGAGTTCAGAGTTAGCTTTAAGCCTGCTGTTTAGGCTTGCAAGTAAATGCTTTGCAAGAATGAAGTAAGTAATGAAGCAAATGAAGGAGCACAAGTCTTATGAGGGGCGGCTGAGGGAACTGGGGTTGTTTAGCCTGGAGAAGAGGAGGCTGAGGGGAGACCTCATCGCGCTCTACAACTACCTGAAAGGAGGTTGTAGCGAGGTGGGTGTTGGTCTCTTCTCCCAAGTAACTAGCGATAGGACAAGAGGAAATGGCCTCAAGTTGTGCCAAGGGAGGTTTAGATTGAACATTAGGAAAAATTTCTTTACTGAAAGAGTGGTCAGGCCTTGGAACAGGCTGCCCAGGGAAGTGGTGGAGTCACCATCCCTGGAGGTATTTAAAAGACGTGTAGATGAGGCCCTTAGGGACATGGTGTAGTGGGCATGGTGGTGTTGGGTTGACGGTTGGACACGATGATCTTAGAGGTCTTTTCCAACCTGTATGATTCTATGATTCTATGATTCTAAGGAGAAGTTTTGCTCACCTAACCACTCCTCCATTTGTGCTTATAGCCCTCTTCCAAGTTTTGGATATCTTCAATTTGCACAGTTTTGAACATCCTTCAGGGTGCCTCTGGAGGAAAAATCAAATTTTGTGAATAAAATAGTTACACAGTGTGGGAAAGAAGAAGAGAAGGCTTCGGGGAGACCTTATTGCAGCCTTTCAGTACTTAAAGGGGGCTTATAAGAAATGTGGGGACAAACTTTTTAACAGGGCCTGTTGCAACAGGACAAGGGGTAATGATTTTAAACTAAAAGAGGGTAGATTTAGACTAGATATATGGAAGAAAAGTTTTACAATGAGGGTGGTGAAACACTGGAACAGGTTGCCCAGAGAGGTGGTAGATGCCCCATCCCTGGAAACATTCCAGGTCAGGTTGGATGGGGCTCTGAGCAACCTCATCCAGTTGAAGATGTCCCTGCCCACGGCAGGGGGGTTGGGCTAGATGACCTTTAAAACTCCCTTCCGACCCAAACTATTCTATGAAAATAATGGAAGATTGGCGAGGAGGATTGTAACCACACGCAAGTGACTTGCAGCTGGGGTGTCGAAAAAGACATATATCATACCAATTGTTGTTTGGCCTTGTGTGTTGGACAAGTAGAACAAGTTTAGATAACATAGGCCTGTGATAGACTTAGGGGCACCTTATTGAACATGCTGAGATTCCTGTCCTCCTGTCGGAATGATCAAAGCACAGTGGTAAATTACACCTGCATGAATCCCTGAAATTCAGGCGAAAAGAGCAGGTTTGGTGATCCTCTAGCATAGAACGAGCTCCGTGGTGCCTGCGTTCCCGCTTGTGTGCCTCTGCCCAGGGGCTGTTTTGGGGATCCCCCAATTGGTGAAGTAATGAAAATAACTTTACTCTTTGCATTTCATCTGTAGTTTTGTGGTTGTTCCTGTGTTCTGCCTGTGCCGTCTCACACACACGGTTATATGGGAAATGTGACAAAGTCCATCTCACTGAATGCCAGAGCCAGGAATGGATGTAGATTTGCAATGATTTGTAGCTAGTGTAGCCTGTTCACAACTTGACTGAGTCCTTTATTAGAGATTTATGATTATAGCTGAAGCAAACTGATCTCCTTTGTGATAGAGAGAAAGTGTCATGTACAACAGAAATTATAGATTGTATGGATAGCAAAGACCTGTTTAGGTCCCATCACTACTCACGTTCGAGGTGGCTGAATGGTAAGGCTTTTTTGCTGTAAAATCTCTCTAGAAAATGGCTTCTCAATAGTGAAAAAGTTTTCATTTATGACTTGACCTGTAGTTGAAGAAGAACAAAAATTTGGCCATGGAACAATCACTAAGGGTCAAGAAAGGGACGGGAGATCTGCGGGCAGAAGAGGTGGAGTGAAATATATGGCTTATTGTGAACAAGGGCCTCGTATATTCCCACTGCTGCAGATCATAGGTCTGAGGGTAAAAGTTAAGGGAGCAGTTTCAGAGTCCAGGAATTCCTGAGAAACCAGGAATGTTTTGCAAAGATGAAGGTTACAGTCCATGTGCCTGTCCCTTCCATGTTGGGTGGAAAGATGGCAGCAGGTTGAGAGGACCCTATGAGCCTCCCTGCCAGTTTCGGGAGGATATTTTTCGCCAGATGTGAGAACTGAAAAGTGGAACTGTTTTAAACTTTTCTACTAGAATGACATGCAGAAATGCATATTTCCCCAAATTGAAACTTTGTTTGAAAATATTGACTTTTTTTTCCCCTAAGAGAATTGAAATGAGATTTTCCAGCCTTGTATTGCAGCTGCACTGCAGAGGAAGCAGAATACCTGACTCTGTGCCTCTTCTGTGGCTTGGCTGGGGAAATAAGCAGGAAGTGTGGGAGTTACTCAAAGGCATTTGGAGCAAAAGGTTTTTCAGTCTCACTTCTCAAGAAAATAAAACCGAAATGACAAAGATCTTTCAATGTTAGTCAGCTAGTGAGCTTCGAGTTGTGTGTTGCTTCTGCAACACAGGTGTTTCTGAGAAATCCTATCTGCAGTATGTTCTGCAGGTTTGATTTTTGCTGCCCTTGACTCTTTTTGAAAAAACACAGTTTCATTTTAGAACAAGCTGAGATCAAAACTTGCCATGTAGTTTCATGACAAATTATATTTTGTTAGTGTTTTAATATCCAACATAATTTATTGTGTCTATTCATAGGTCAGTTCATCTCTTTGCCTGAAAAAACTGTCAGAAAACCTATTTATTTGGTATTGTACTGTATATGCTTATGAGTATTTCACTTTTCTTGGTAACAAATTACAAAAGTGCATTTTGAGAGCTAGTTGAAATTGTCTGGAAATTCTTTTTCTCTGTAAAGAGTGTGGAGGTGTGTGTTTAGTTTGTTTTCTTCCCCTCTTCTCTTTTATTAAGTTTAAGTTTGACATTTGTTTTTCTGGACAGATTCTTTTCCATAATTGCAAACTTGAGAAGTGCCAGCATTGATGCTGCTGCTCAGATAAAGTTTCCTGTTCAGGCATCTCTTTTTATTAGTGTGGACAGATTGTGCCACAAATAGTTCATTACCTAGAGAGAATTCAACAGTTTTCAACAAAGCAAATAATTTTATTTACAGGCAAGCTGAGAGATTGTTCAACAGAAATAATAAAAATCTTTTATTTAACTCACTTGAACAGACTGTAACTGGGTAGTGGGCTGGAGTTCTGAACGAAGTTGCAAATTGAATGTAAATTATGAACATAAACACCATTATCCATTTTTCCAGTTCATCTTGTGTGGTAATTCTGCCTGTTACCCTTTCTGATTTACTATACAGCTCTGTTAAGAGGAGAAAGAAATTAGAGGAGATCAACAAACGTATAAGGCATGTGTATGTGTGTGTGCATGCATGTGAGATTAAATTCTTGTGAAATCTGGACCATATCACTGCGTTCCTAAAAAGATATCGATGTCTAAATCCTTTGTTGCATCCTCATGTGGCTACACACCACCAAAACAAGAGACTTACCGAGAAGAAAGGTTTTTCTGTCACTTTTGTTTTACAGCGGATAAAAGTATGACTTTCAAGAATAAAATATTCTATTATGGCTTTGCCAAGAGAGCTACTGCTAAATCCACCTCACTGACTCCTCCAGGATTCCCCTTTGGTGGAGGACAAAAAGGTAGAAAATGCCTAAATTAGTTTCTCTATTGCCCCTTCTAATTCACTGTAGAAAAACGGTGTGTGAGCAGTGTGTTCTCAAGCTTTGGCGATCCTTGCTTAACATAAAGCATCTTTGAGGTTACTTTTAACTTAAGCTGGGGCCTGGCTGCAGTTTTGGTGGTAGCGTAAAGCCACTGTTGTACCTCTCTTCCTCTGTGCTGGATATTCAGGACTTGTTCAAAGTATTGTATGTTATCTTACCACAGTCTGTATATGTGGACTTCAATGAGTAATACACCTATTACTGAAGACTGAAAGGACCAAATCCTAACTTAGTGAATGGTGACAGTCAAAATTTGATTAATGGACTGAAATTTCTATGTTGCACCAACTCCTGCAACACAGAAATGTGGCGGGTTAGCCTTGGCTAGCAGCCAAGCACCCACCCAGCTGCTCTCTCACTTTCCTTCCTCAGCAGGGCAAGGGGAGAAAATAGGAAGAACAAGAACAAGAAGGCTTCTGGGTTCAGGTAAAGACAGGGAGATTGCTTACCAATTACTGTCACAGGCAAAACAGATTCAACATAGGGAAAATTAACTTAATTTATTGTCAATTAAAATGAAAATGTACTTACTAATTTGGGTAGTGGTAAATAAAAGGACAAACATTAAAACCAGACCTGTCCTCTTCCCTGTCACAGGGTCAACTTCACTCCTTCGCTCCAGACTCCTCTAGCCCCTCCACACCTCCAGTGGCGCAGCAGGGCGTACAGAATGGGGGCTTGGGTTCAGGCCATAACAGCTCCTCTCTGCTGCTCCTTCCTCCCCACACTTTTCCTCTGCTCCAGTGTGAGCTCTCCAAAGGCTGCAGTCCTTCAGGAATATCCATCAGCTCCAGTGTGGGTCCTCCAAGGGGCTGCAGGAGAATCCTTGTTCCAGCGCCTGGAGCACTCCTCCCCTCCTTCTCTGGCCTTGGTGTCTGCAGGACTGTTTCTTTCACATTTTTCTCACTCCTCTCTCACAGATGCTGTGCAGCATTTTTTACCCTGTCTTAAATATATTACCACAGATGAGCCACCAGAGTTGCTGATGGGCTCAGCTGTGCCCTGCAGTAGGTCCACTGGAGCCGGCTGTGCCTGGCACAGGAGAGCCCCGGCATATCCTCACAGAGGCCACCCCTGCAGCCCCCGCTACCAGTACCTGGGCACCTGCACCCAGTACAAGAAGCAGCACAGAGCACGTCTGGGATGCATTGGAAATGATCTCCAGATGCTCGGTGGCTCCTCTGCTCGGGGTGCCAGGAACACGTCAGGCCCTCCCCTACTGATGCAGCCTGGGCTTCTCCTTGAGATAACATTCAGCTGTTTTCACCCGGCTTTTAAAAGAAAGTGATAGTGGCCTTTTTAATGCAGCTCATACCTTGAGGAGGCTGCATTGCTTTTTCTTGGAAGCTCACAAGTTCTTAAGATCTCTTGGACATATGAAGAGGCTTGTCAATAAAAGGAGAATTTAACAAGGATAAAAAAAAATCAGATCCATTCCCTCTATTTGTTATATTCTAAAATGGATTAAAACATTTTAGATTAAATAACTTTTTTTTCATCCTTTAAAAGACTGTAAAACAACAAGGAGATCTGTACTACTGCTCTGTAACTAAAATTCTGTTTCTTTTCTTCCCTTAGTGCTGTGTGAAAAAGCCAGAAAAACATACGATATCTTTCCTCTTCAGTTCATTTTAAGGTCCCCTTTGGTGTATTAATGGCAACGGTTTAAATGTAATTTTACTCATGTCTTTCGTTTCAGAAGTAATTGTTTATAAAGTAACCACTAATAAGAGGGTATTTCTGGTGAATGTGATTACTCATTAAGTAGGTCTTCCCAAGATGCCTCTACTGAAAACATGTTATTGATCACTGAAGTTAAATTAGGAAAATTCATCAAGACTTCTGGAAGCTGTTCTATGTTTAAGGCACAAATACTTTCTTAAATTCCAGTGTTCAGGGGCAAAATATGTGTTGGCTTTTTTAAAGCTATCAACATGTAACCTACTCTTAATTATTATTGACACAGCTTTATTCTTGTGTGAGATATCTTCTTGTTGCTTATGAAATTTCTGAGCAAGTCTTTGAATCCTCAGTTTGTGCTTGTGGGCAAGCTGTGCTTTTAATCTTTTCCTTGCCTTCTCATTGCACAGTGATGTGTGTACAGGTGTAAGCCCTGTGAAGAGAAGTCGTAGACTTACATTTATAAGGAACTTGGAAAAAAATGTGTTTATCAGAAAGAAAGTAATTTTAGGATGCCAGATACTCTTTTCTTCTCCCATGGGTTGTACAGCCTGGCTTCAGGAAACACCACATTTTTGTGGAAACAGGAACACTAGTACTTCAGAAGGAAGTAAAAGACCAGCACGGCATTTAAACTTTTCCTATTCTTTACCTAGCTATGTATGACAAATTCAAGCTCCAGAAAATTTTAGTACAATTAATTTGCATGACAAACATTCATTTTATAGGAAGGAAAAGGTGTAATCTGCATTTAATATTCTTTCTAAACATGTTACATTTTGGGAAACTCTTATTTTAGACTATGCTAAAAGACTTTCTAAACACACAAGAGAAATGAGATAAAGACGGCCTACACAAGACAATGAGACAAAATTGTCTCATTTAGTATAGACTTTTTTAGGTAAGCTTCTCATACTAGCCTCCTGCTAGCTGACAGAAGTAAAAACCTTCCTAGTCTGCAGTTCTGACCTATTTTTAGTTATCTGCTTTAGGATGAGATGAATCATATGCTAGAAGGAATGTATTCACAACGTAGACTTGAAAGGAAGCCTTGGGTGACTAGCTCAGATTTAAATGTCTGTGCTATAGGATTAGGGAAGAGAAATCCCGTTCCTCTTCCTTTATTTCTTTTTGGTGCATGATGGGAAAATTTGACAGAGAGGTGATTCTGTGGGTGGCTGTTGAAAATACCACATTTTGAGGCATAAACGCCTTGATTCTATTATCAGTAATATTTAACAAACTGCAAATAGAGATCGGTAGCTTACAGAGAATGTATATGTTCCTGACAAGTCACCTTCAGGGGAATGGTCTTACTTACAACCTTGGAAAGAAGAATAGTTTAATGATATACTTCTGCTTGACTGATTTAATATCCTTGCTTTAAAAGAATGAGTATCATGCTCATCTTCTTGAGGTTATTGTTCAGACTCGATTCTTACACTTGTAAGTACCACATATTTATCTGCACAAAATCCCTGGAAGAAATGAAAAAGCTACTTTTCCACTTTCTAGAAATGGGAACCTTAAGCACAGACAGACTTTGCCGTTGGCCAAGTCCCACAGCAAATCTATCCCCAGATGAGGAGACTTGAATAGATCTCTCCCAGGTCCTTGGCTTTAATTAAATCAATCCTTTTTCTCTACAGCAGATGTTGATAGGAAAGCTCATCTGTATCAAGTAGAAGTATGTGATGGTCATAAAAAAACCCTGTTCCTCCTGTCAGGAGTTTGATTGTACTTACCATTGATCCAAGTCCTTGCTGATGAAGTTGTGTTTCTTCTTGAATGGGACTCAGTTTATCACTGTGTAACACTGTGCTATGCCTATAGAAACATACTTTGCTTCAGAAGTAGCTCACATATCCCTAACATAGCATTGAACTGTGAAATGAGTCCTAAAAGTAACAGTAGAGTAATCCTTAATATTTGTCTTCTCAAAGAATCTGTATTTATAGAAGAACTTGGTTTCCTCTGGTTGTGAAGAGACCTTTAGACTTTAAGAAGTTAAACCATAAAAAATATTCAAAGATTAGTGTAACTACTAAAAAACCCCAACTCTACTAAATGGTACATTCCTGCATGTGTGGGTAACTCAAGAAAAAAACCAAAGCTGTGTTACTAGTCTGTATGTGTATATAGATGTATATATACACACATCTAGGACTTAGGACAATATTGGAGCTTTCCTGGTTTTAATTTAGCTGGCTTGGGCACTGGTAGTATGCTAGCTGAGAGACCTGGATCAGCGCAGGCTGCAGGGCTTGCTGGAGTGGCAGAGAAAGCTTTTGGATTTCTGATGTGCTCTCAGTTCTGTGGCTGGATCTGCAAATGTGTTTGAATAAATTAGGTTACATCTGGCTTGTCAATGCTGTGCTACATCTCAGACTAAACATACTTTGGACTGGTGCATGCTAAAGGTAGATAAAGTTGTCTGACAGCACATGATAATACATTATTAAGTTGAATTTTTCTCTGATTCACAATTACAGTTGCAGTCTTACAGCATCTCTCTGTATTGGTTATTCATGAAGCTGTTTTTGCAGGCAAATGAGAGGTTAAATCCCAAGCAGTTTAGTGGCAAACAGTAAAGAACAAAGGTCTATCTATGTGATTACAGTCGAATACTAAATATCACCATCCTTCCAAGCAAGGAGTGAGAACTTGTAAGCAAGAGACAAAGAAATGCACAGAGTTGGGCTTATCAGTGAAAAGGTATCTCAGACATTATGAAGAACCTGCTGCTGAAGGGTGGTGATCTGGCATTAGGTGCCTGCCACAAAGGCATGGAAAAGCATATTGCTAGTGCTGATTTAACAGAATGACCAAAGCCGGAATGGGTTAACATGGAGGAAATGGGGTATTTTACTCTTCACCATAACTTTGAAATTTTTTTCTGAAGCAAGCAGAAATTCTTGTAATGACAAATGTGAATGTCCTAATCTCTTGCCCCTACTGAAATGGCTCATAATTGTAGTTTTCCCAGGGCAGTGGCGCTCACCCCAGGAGTAGACCTTTGCTGGACTGTGCGCTGTGTGAGTGCAAGACAAAAGCTGTCCTTTGAGCCCAAGCCTCTGTGTGCAAAGCTGTGTGGCAAAATTCCTTTCCAAATCTGTGAAAGAAGCAGATACCAGCCAAAACGCTCCTCCCTTCAGAAAATGTACTTTTAAAAAAAAATTTTAATATGGGAGATGCGAGCCTGTGACTGAGCCTCTGCTAAAGATTTTTCCCACTTGCCAGAAAAGTTCTTTAATTTCTAGACTAGAAATTAGACCAGAATGGAAGCTGCCCCTCTCAAACCTTGCTCCCTATCCAACTGCTTTGCCATGTGTAGAGGTATGTATTGTCTGGGTACCTCAGCGTGGGATCCTGGCATCTCAGACATGCATCCTGACCGCTCCATCTCTTTTTCTCTAGCCCTGTGAATAACTGAGTGTTTTATAAAAGGCCGAACACTTCAGCTGAGAGCCTGAGGGGGTCGTGCCTCAGACAAGTACTGCTGTGTGTGTTTTTGAGCACAGTCAAGTTCCTAACTCCTGTTCTTTCTCTCTTCCAGCCTGGCCAGTAGAAAGATAACTTACGGAAAGTTCAATGTAAAACCTTATATATTTCCTCAAAAGCTGCAGTATCTGTGCAAAAAAATTGTTTCCAGGGAAAAAGAAAGAAAGAAAAAAATAAATTCCCAGCCAGCTCTAATTCTTATGCACACAAGCATTTTCATTAGCTTCATGGGGATGACTTGTGAGTAAGATCCACTCCCACAATTAACAGTCTTGCAGAACTGAGTTTTAAATCAATGTTTTTTCTTTTCCAACAGCCAGACACCCTGAGGAGCGAGGAAACAGAGCCTCTGAGGACAAATTGATACGATAGATTTCTGCACTAGAAACAAATACTTTAATTTGTGTTTGTAGCAAAAACATTGTGCTGTCTAATGCAAAACAGGCTTGTTCATTAATGCTATATTCTATCACTAACTGTCTCCACCAAATAAAGACCGGGTTTCCTTTTAATTTCAAAGTGCTTCCAGGCTATAGTTCTCTTTTTAATTTTTTTTTTCTTTCCTAATAACTATTAGTACTAGAATTTATTGCCAAAATTAAAACAAGGTAAATTCTGTAAACCATGAGTTTATGCAGTTTTCTTTAATTTGCTGGTGCTAATATATGAAAAATAGAATGTAATAAATATGGTATGTTTTGGGATGTAAATTTTCTTAATGCTTTTTTCCAGCATTATTTTCTGTTTATTCTTTTTAGTTTCAGACAGAGCCTGAGGAAATACCTGGATGAGTTTGGGTTCTGTTTTCCCCTCTGAGCTTTATGGATAATATCCCCTTTTTCCTATTCTCCTTGACTCCCCCCCCCCCCCCCCCCTTAAATAGAAAGGAGAGAAAGAGAGACTGTGCTGGGTTACCTCTTTTTAAGAGTAGATAATCACACAGCACTCAGTGCTCTGAGGTGAAACATACTGTGTCTGTTTTAATTATTGCCTTGAAACCAGTCTGAGGAGCTGAAAAACTTGGGTGGTTAGCCAATAAACTTAAAGTTGAGGAGGAAAGCTGAAAAGGAGTGGGAAACTACAGGAATCCTAAATGTATGTGTTGGGTGACTTGAACAGACCCTGTGGGACAGCATCTCACTGATAATTGCTTGAAGCTTTGCACCTGGGGGCCATAACCTGCTAGGCTGAAACTGGAGCCCTGAAATCCTGGATCACAAGGGAGTGCTCGGATAGCTGCCATTGGAAGGATTGCTCTTTTTCTGCTCAAAGTATAAGCAGCTGCTAGGAAGTTGTGGTCAGTATTCATCTCTGGTGTTTCAGAGATGGAGCTAAGGAGTGGTTAACATAAATAATACCTCTTCCTTTTTTTTTTTTTTCTTTTTCTTCCCTTCTCAAAGTAAAATTAACAAAAGTCTGGATCCAAATAGCATTGGGACAACTTGAGTCTGAACCCGAATGGGCAAGTGGGGCCCTGGGGCCATGATCTAACAGCGCTGTTTGATGAACAGAGTGCCTGGATCCTCTGCCTGAGATGAAATGTTCCTTAAACACTTACAGATGTCCTGGTAGCAGAGGTAGCCTCGCTGCCTAAAGAAATAGAGAAAGGAAATCACTCTCTACTAGCTCATACTAAAAAATATTAATCAGGCAAATGTTGCAGCTCAGCAGGAGCACAGCAGAGATCCTTGATTTAGCTCCTAATAAGTATGGGGACAGCTGAGCTTATTAGCTTATACACATCATCTTAAAAACATAGCCATACTGCTTTTGGGATGTGTGCCTGGCTACCTTCATAGGGCTGAATTGCATGATCTGCATATATTCATCCAGCATAAGCTCAGGCATTTCTGCACTCTGCCTCTTTATGTGGAATAAAATCCCTAAAGAAATCAGCTACCTTTGGTGATTTTGTCCCGCTGTCCAGCTGAGTCATCAAAACAGTTTGAAACAAAAAATTTAGGATGAGGATAATTGTGCACATACAAGGGGATTGGAGCAGGCATTAGGAAGATAAATGTTGTTTTGCTCCCTTATCCCCAGAGGAGAGCTATTCCTTTTGTCTCATGGCAGAGTATACAGGGAGATGAAAAATAAATGCATGTAGGCTGGCTTTTACGCTACTGTCCCTTTTTTAAAAAATGACTTGTATCTGTTGTGGAACAAGCCTGCTAGTCTTGGCCACCAATTCCAAATTCCCAAAGGGAAAAATGCTTTCGACTAGCAAGTGGTAAGGAGGACTTGGTGAATGCAGGAGGGTAGCTTGTCCCCAGTGTAAGAACCAAGGACTGCTAAGATTCTCCAGGAGACAGGGTTCTTGCTGAAGGAGAAGAACATACACAGGCTTATAGCTGAAGATTTAAATGGTTAATCTCCTCTATTGAAAGTTAGGTCAGTGAGTGTTTTAGGAATCTATTTTCTAAGCAGCTGGTTTTTGAGCTGTGTTTTGCTCAGGTGCAAAACTGGTGGGGGCAATTTTAGGAGACACAAGACTCTCTTGGCAGAGGTGAAAGATCCCATGCCGAGAGGCGCTCCTGCAGCTGTGTGGTGCAGGCAGCTGCACAGCGTCAGCTCCAGCTACTCACTGCAGACCTTGGGGATTAGGGTCACAACCCTCCCCGAGGTCACCGGGCACAGGATTAGGGTTTATAAAGAAGCTGTACTCCATGTGCATCAGGGGATGTTTTCTAAGCTCCCCTTTCAATTTTTAATATAGCTTATTGCTCCTGTAAGAAGCATCCCGTCCTGATGACTGAGCATGTTTGTGAACACAGTGTGTTTGCAATGTTTGTTTACTGTTATACTCTTATTTATGTACTCAGTTTTGCCCATAGGTTGAAAATGTGCAGCTATACTCCACACAATGGCTTAAAGACCATTGAGGAAATAATCGAGGAGATGAAGCATTCTTGTTCTGTCCACTCAGTCTGCACAACAGCTCAGTGGCAATTGAAATGCCATTTGAAATATAGATTTAAATTTTATATGGGAACTACTAAAGCTGCTCTCATTCCTAGCCATTTGAGCAGTTGTTCAACACAGCGGGCTCAAACCTCTAGTGCTGCTTCAAAATATGAAGTCTTCTGCCTTTACTGCTAGCATGAGGCTTCAGAAGAGACACCAATACAGACTATAGAAAATTTGATGTTGTAAAACATATGGAGATTCATTAGCATTTGTTGACGTTTTGCCCTGTTTCACAGTAAATGACTCTATATTATTGAGCTCGTCTAAGCACAATGAAGGAAGGAGCTCAGCTATTCCTTTTTTATTTCATTTCCTGTCCTTGACTTTCTTCCTGTATGTTAAATGAATAGAGACAGGAAAAATGTCAATGGTTCCATTATGAACCTTCCTGTAAACAGTCATGAATCCCATGCAGTCTCCCTTTATATTCATCATTCACAGAGTATCTTGCTTACAAAGCTTTGCACAGAAGGCTTGTGCAAATAAAAATGAGAAACCAACTTTCTTAAAACATTTTCCTGAGGTGCGTCTTGTTTGCAGTGATTTAAAGCTGTATACTATTGGGGAAGGTTCCTGCACAGTAAGGACACATCCATCCAAACATATGTCGTGTTTCTTTGTTGGAACTGTAGGAAGATGATGAGACAAGGATGGATTTGAAGCCCTCTGACCTTGTATGTGCCACCTTGACTGTGGTGTGAGTGCTTAAATTCAGGGATTGATCCTGTTGGGCTGTGGATCAGAGGGCTGCCTGCAGCCACCGCCTACCTCCCTGGCAAGGTCAGCCTTTGTTTGCCTCCCTTAATGAAGTTTCCTTCTGTAAGTTGTGCTCCTTTCCATTTGCATAAGGGAAGTTGTGACCACTTTTGAGGTTAAGCAGAAGTAATTAAGATTTATGTTGGGGAAAACTTGCAGTCACTCTAATTCCCTTTGGGTTTTGGGTTTTGTTTTTTTTTTTTTTTCCCCCCGAGTACAATATAAAGTTTCTAGATCTGTTTTCAGTGAATAAGTTCCTAGTTATATTAAAGAAACTCACAAAATTAAGAGTTCTACGCTTCTGTTGCCAACCACTGATTTCTCCATTGCAGCTGTGTCATGTCTGCGAGCAAAATAAAGAAGCGAGTCTGATTCCCTAATCTTAAAAAAAAAAATGAAACCGAAACTGAAAACAAAAAACAAAACCAAACCCTCCAAACTCAGACTGGCTATTTAATTATTTGCAGATGCTTATTCAGAGGCCTGAGAATTGCTCTAGGTCTTTCTTTTTCGAGTATGTGGTAATGCCACCTTCTGATAATGTCTATGATGGAAATCCAAGTTTCAATTCCTATATTCTTGTATCTTCCTTGCACATTTTAAAACCACAAAAACGCCTTCATGAGGCTTTTCTTATCCAAGCTACCTCTCTTCCCAGCACATTATACAAACATTGCAGTCTCTACCCACAGCAGACAATGATGGGGTGACAGATCCTAATGCCAGACCTCAGGAAGCCGTGGGCTCTGTGAAAGCGATGCTGTCCAACCTGAGACCTGCATTGCAAACGCCCCTTACCAGGGAGTTCAGGAGTTATCCTAGGCAAGGGTGAGCAAGGGTGACGGGATCCCTTCAGCCAGGCCAGAGCTGTGTGGTGCGAATGACGCCAAACATAGCTGGGGAGCTAACTGGGACTATACTGACCAGAGGTTTAAATTCCTCCTCTTTTCATGTGATGGTAGTGTGGGGAGGCAATGGAAGTGATCATAGCCACATTTTTCTGTACGATGTACATTTGAAACAACAACACATACTACGGAGGTGACTGGAGTTATGCGAGGACAAAATACTGGTTAGAAAAGAGTTGTTATTTGCAGTCTGAGTTCTGCTGGTGAGAAAATCTGTCTAAGTGATGTTCTCTGATCCCTGTTGCTTGAGAGGTCAAGAATGAGCAGTCTCCTTTCCAGGAACCTTTTGGCTACCCTCCTGCTGCTCCCTGCAGAGCAAGGTTTGTGTTCTGCTTCTCCATCAGCAGGGAAGCAGTTTCCCTCCCTGCTGATAATCATGTTGCTTTTCTAAGTCACAAGATTGAAAATTTGCCTCTTTTTTTTTGGCAGTGTCAAAAATGTTGGGAAAGCCAGTGGATTTTTCTCTCTGGGTTGCTGTCAAAAGTCATGTGTTCCTGTCTGGGGTGATTTTGAGCTCAAGACTTCAAACCTGTTTGAAACTTCTCAGCAGTGTCGTTTCTGCCACTGCCCTCTTTCAAATGGGACTGGCAGGAACAAACAAGAAGTCCAGGTAGCAAAAGTCTTTTTACTGCCATTTTCTGTCTTTCAGGTATACCCTGTATCTAGCAGTGCCTATTCTGGTTTAGCAAAGGTTCTCAGTTTTGAACATAATATTTATTATTGTTTTATACCATCTTCCTATCCTGCAATCCCAGTGGGACAAAAAATGCCTTTCAGGCTTTCAGGCAGAAGATGCCTGTGAATGAAGCCGTTGGCATAAAGTGCTCATGTGTTGAACAAATGTCATTTTGCCCTTTTCAGAGCCAACTGTGTCACCTGTGATGTGTCTAATTGCTCTGAAGTCCAGGCTTTACACCATTTGGCAGAGCACCTACAATGAAACTCTTGTTTTCATGAGCTAAGGCAACTGTCTTATATAGGGCCATATGTGCCGGTTGGTAGAGAATAAACACTTTCCTAGGAGTTAGAGAGATAACAAAACATTGCTCCAAATGCAGGCAAGTATGCCTGGAAGAGTCATACCCTATTTCCATTTCAGAAGATTAATAATTTTTTCTGGTTTTATGTTCTCTGTGTGCATCAGTGTATTGCTTATCTGCTACAGAAAGCTAAAAGTAGTTTATGACCTCTTGTGATCCATTTAAAAAATAGTCTGTAGCTGAATCAGTTCTGGTTTCCAACTCTACCTTACTAGTGGACTTGCTAGCTTTAAGCATCCAAGAATTATGTTAAATCATATGATTTAAGTTATCTGGCTGTTGACTAAGGTATTTTGGATGAATTTACTGGTTTTCTAATTCTTCAGGTTATGGTATGTTTATATAACGGTATATCTGAATTATGTTTTCAGGTTTTAATTTATAATCAAGAAAATATTTTAGGTTACACTAAAGAAATTATAAATTATTTGTGCTTTAATGTGGTCACATAATAGGGAATATAAGAAAAATGTACGAATAATAATAATAATGATTGGCACGTTGATATTGCTGGGACAAATGAATGATACTACTATGAGCTACTATGAGCTTTAGAGCAGGTAGACTCCAAGGTAAGACTTCAACCGTGTGTCTTGCGTATTTAAATGAAGTCAGTGCAACTCTCTCTCTTGCATGCCTGGTCCATAGCAGGTGTAACAGTTGCAAAAATGCTTCCTATTAAATCAAAAGTTATATTCATACTTTGCCAAAACCCCGGTCAAGCTTCTTCGTTTTTATCTTTACTTGAAAATGATCACAATGCAAAGTAGTTTGAACATGAGCCTACAGTAAAGTATACAAGCCCCATTTAAAAATACCTGAAATTATATTCATTCTATTAATGGTATATTTCTCTCTCTTTTCTGTTGATTTGTCCTTCAACTTCTACTTACCACCTTTGTTTTGGGCTTTTTTACTTTAGTGTCTGTTGATCTAGGAAAAGAATTCCTAATAGAAAACTGAAATTTGAATACATGTTCTGAATTGGACCAAAACTAAGATATTTCAAAATTTTTTGCGAAGGCAAAATCTCTGAAGAGTACCCAAACCAACAGACCCAGTAGATTAAGATGAACAGTGTGTTTCAATTTCACTTGGGCAATATTTTTTAATATGAATGAAGAGTTGGAGCAAAGTTGTGGGGTATAGAATTTTCTTTATTCTGTTTTTTGGTTGTTTTGGTTTGTTAGGTTTGTTTGTTTTGTTCAGTGACCACCAAAATGTTCACAGCCTCTGCATATCCCTCTTGACTTATTTGGATTTCAAAAGGCTCCTTAGTCTTTTTTAAAAATTAAATTATGAGACGTGGGCATGAAAAATCTACTGAGACTGTCATTTATTTCTAATGTCTGTGAGTTGTATTTCTTCAAAAACTGCTTTCTCCTACTTCTTTCAGGTAATGAATCAGGATATTAAATTAGGTGCTACATGAAGGTTTAAGATAATACTGAAATTTGGAATAAATTTAGACAACCACCATGGTGAGAATACTTGGCAAATTTAGAGCTGATCATGTATTCCTGTTATCTTCACGGATAATTCCCAAATTCATCTATTCAAGCAGAGAAAGCCAGAGCCTCTGCTCTAAAGATACACTTATATATGCTTGAATGAGTGCTTCCAGGAGCCCAGGAACACTTGCTTGTCAGCCTTCTGCGTTGACACAGAAGTGTTGAGACAGTAGGAAATGCCGGTGCTCTTTATCAGGACAGCGCAGGTGGATGGCCTTTGTTAACAATTAACACTGGGATGTTAGGTGACGTGTTTTTTTCTTAATCTCTAAGGAATACATTGTTCTTTCAGGATCTGAAAGCAAGCTAATGGCATAAGCCCTGAGCTTTGGCCAGGCTAATGTACTCTGCGTATAGCTATAGCTATTGCAGCTAAACTGTTTGCTTTACATTCATCAGGTATTCTTTGTTTTCTTTCCTTACTTAACCCTCTTCTCAGAACACCGTTCACCCCGATTTTTAAATTGCTACTGCCTGCTTTATTCCTCACTCGTTTGTTTTCTTCCCTTCATTTTTGTTTCTCTCTGCCTCCAAAGGAAATGACAAACCCAAAACAGTTGAGTGGTCAAGTGCATCTGAAATAAAGCAAGCTGATGCATATGGCATGGTTCAGTGGATGGCGCATTTCATTCTGTGTCAGAAAAAAGTCCTTTCTCTGCCACTCATCTTTTTTACAGTGCTGAACAAGCTATTTCATCTTGATTTAGGCAGCAGTGAGATAGGAACAATGCTATGTGCCTTCTTTTGCACACTTTGAAATTCCGGCTTGTAACATACTTTTTGGTATAAGCGTATCTTTTAATAATCGTGGGAAGAGAATGGAGTAGGTCTGTTTATGTGTGCTTGGCATAAAATAGAAAGAACAGCTAACAAGGTAGTCTTTTTTTGGAGCCACTTGCCTATGGAATATATTCTTGTCTTTGATCTGTAACAGTTCGAGTTTGTCACCTTTTTCAGATCATCTCCCAAAGAACATCCTAAAATACATGATAGCTGAGCGTGGAGGTCGTGGAGAGTGCAGAACCTGTGTATCTCTCTGCAGGAGTGCTGTGTTAGTCATGTCCTCTTTCCTGCTGTCAGAAGGGCAATCCCATGAGACAAGTGTGCTCTACAGGACAGCACGCAGAACAGTGGCAGCACTGGTGCACCTTCAGCATGCACCAGTCCTGCTGGAGCTGCAGGCATCCCACCAACTTCAGGCAATGCCTGATCTCACAGGCACTGGGCAGAATGATGCAGACGCATCCAAGTGACTCTACCTGGAGCCAGTGCAGGTCTGGCTGGGCTTATTCGGCATGGCCTGGCCCAGCATCTGTTGGGCTGGGTCTGACCTGGTTTGTGCAGAGCTGCTTGTGTTCTTGTACTGCCTGGCCTAGCAGTCCTGCTAAGAGAAATACAGTAAAGCTCTAAAGTAATCTGCAGGCTGCCAATATGTCTCCAGCAGGGCTTGATGATCGCAGCAGTTTTGGGATTGCAATAACTGCACTGGCACGGTGCTCCACCTGATCTGATAAATCCGGCTGGACTGGAGCCCCTCAGCCTGTTTTGTTTTGCAACAAGGGCTGCAGGCAATGAAGCTGCTGTATAAGAGGCTGTCGTGTGCAGCTGCTTTAAGCTTCACCACGGTAGTTGTGATATTGAAGGTGCCAATATAGCCTAAGTTTGAGGGGGTTTTAGTTTATTTTTTATTGACCAGATGCTTGGCTTGGGAAAAAGAAAGCAAGCAACAGATAAGCTTTGGGCCAGGAGCCATTCCTCTCCCCTTTCCTTACCAAAAAAAAACCCAAACACAACACCAAACCATGCCTCTCAAGAAATCCTCCGAGATAAAATCTGCTAAGGCAAAAAATATTATGCTGATAAAACAGAGTGCTTGAAAGAAAAGAGTATTCATTATCTTTGGAACAGATGGAGATCAGCAAGAAAGTTGTAATGGACTACAAAACCTGTGAAGTTTTCTGAGTTCATTATTATCCTGTCTTGTAGAACTCATAATTGCCACAAAGAGTAATGGGTGGGCCTCAAATACATTCACATTGGTAGAAATTTTTGCACTGAATATAATAGACCCTGAGTCAGAAATAACTTAGATATGTTGACTCTTAACGTTATACAACGGTACTTCTCATAAAACACTTCAAAAGCAGGTATAGAATGTTGAAGTCAGAAGAGTCAAAGAAAGAGACATAAAGCAAGTCTCTGGTAGTTATTAATTTGTGAGATAGCACTTGAAGAACACTTCCTTGTAGACTCACCATGAAAAGAAAGTGAAAAAACTGGACTCAAAGTTGAAGCACCGCAGTGTAATGTGTGCTATGATTCATATGTATTGTTATGAAGGTGCTGGAATAAAATAAAGGAACTGAATGTTCTTATTGGAATTCCCTTGATAGATGAACAGGCAAAGAGTTGTCTGAGTAAAGGATGGTATCAGAAAAGAAATGCAATAAAGCATCAGATCTTTTTCAGCTAAGGCACCCTTTTATCTTGCAGATAGTTAAAAAAAAAAAGTGAGGTCATACATTAGAAATGTGTTTTTTCTCCCTTTGGTCTAAAGGAGATATTGGCAGATACAAAATCTAGAAAGGTTTTTCAATTCTTTTTGTTCTATCTCTTAGTGGCTATTAGGAGGCATTAATCTTATAAAGGATTTTTTCTTTCTTGAATGATACTACCTGGCTTGGGACTTCAGTGCTCTGGCACAATTCATTTTACAGATTTGCATGAATAAGGGCTTTAAAACTTTATTAGCAAGTCCTGCTCTTTGAGCAAAGTCAGTGACTAGTGTTTTGTCTTGGTGATAGCTGTACTCAGAGCTGCGGAGAGCTTAGGAAGGATGTATACCTAAAGCTGCTCAATGGTGCAGAGTGAGATGTCTCTGATGAGTGAATTTCCCCTTTGAAAACTGGACCATTAGCTGTGGGAGATGCTTTGTTTACTCTTCTGGTGTCTGTTGGGTTCTGCCAGGGCTCCTGAGCGCCGTTTCTGAGGCTGTGTCTGAAGTTGTTGCTCCTGGCCATGTTCTAGGGCAGAAAAGTGCGAGCATGCCCTGGCCCTCTCTCTGCTCCCTGCTTTGTTGGCTGTTCATCGAGAAATCATCAAAAACATTCTGATATGTCTATATGAGTGAATACCTAAAACTCAAAGGGGAGTTGTCTACAGAAAGGATGATAGCTAATTAGCCTTAGCAAGACTGTACCTACCTGAACACTCCATGTGTATTATTTTTTAACTTTCTGATTTTCGTAGAGATGAAAATATACTGAACTGTACAAAAGAAATTCCATGAACTTGATGATGTCTTTTTTTCTTTGTGTATATATTACATTAAATATCTTTCAACCTATCAGTTGTCATTTATCTATGTAAAACTTTAAGTTAATTATGCAAACTTGTAATTGTTCAGTTACTTTCAAAAATTTAAGTAGCTGCAAAAGGTTAAAGAAATGTTTAATTTTAATGTATTTATGCAAAACAGCTTGTTGAGAAACTTTGGGTTAGCAATGCACTTTCCTAGTATGTCACCACTACTAAAGCTTACAAAGCTGCATTTATTTTGATAATTCTATGCTCCTGGGATTGCAGAGAAGCATAAGCCTGCTCTTTTTTTAAAGCAAAAATAATGAATAATCTTATTTAGAAAATCTGTAAAACAATTTTCAAATTTCTTAGAAAAGCAGATAACTGCAAGTCCATAGGATGCAGTGTAAATCGAAGAAAAAGCAGGGTTCTTGAAGAACTATTTCTAGTAGCAGAAAGAGTAAAACAGAGCTGCAAATGCTGATCAATAGGAGGAGGGAGGAATTCCATAAAGTTCATAAAGCAAAAATAAATGCATCTTCTGGAAAAAAATCCTTTGGCCATAACATATAAAGATAGCTGGTAAGTTCCATTACAAGGGAAAGCGGTTTGGATATGAGGGTGAAGGGCCTGGAAACGTTAGAGGGGTTCTTCTCATCAGGAATTCTTAATATTTCACATTGGGCATTACCCTAAAAACCCTTTAAACAGCTGTAGAATGAGGTTAACATTACAGTTAATCTGAGTAAACGAAAATTTCTGCTTTTTTAAAAAGGAAATTCTACAGCTGCTGAAAGAATCATTAGAATCATTAAGGTTGGAAAAGACCTCTAAGATCATCGAGTCCCTGGCCTCCCTCAGTATTTACTTTGCATTGGTTTTGTCATTAACACCAAGGACCACAACTTTTCTGGAAGGGCTTACAGCTTAGACTGCCTCTATCTTAGATCCCACTTTAGCCCCTCTAAGAGTTTAGAGGATCAAGCTAGGAACTTAGTATTCATTTGATATTCAGTATATTACAAACAAAAGTATTCATGTTGACTGCTTTGTATATGTGTTGTAGTATGTGTTGGGATTCTCTTATTCTTAAGTGTGCTGCAATAATTAGGCCAAGAAAACACAAATTTATTTAATTTCCTAACAGAAGAGAAAGTAATTCTGAATTTTTGGTATTTCTTATTTAATGCTGAAAAGATTAACAATAATGTCCTGGGATATTGTGGAGTAGGCTTTTTCTGTGGGCAGCAGGACAGTTTTTTGGTGGAGCTAGTGGCTGGAAGAAACACACACCTCTGCCTTTCCTGTCCATAGTTTCAGATGGCTTCTCAGTCCACAGCTGCTCTTATTCTGCCCTTTTGAGAGCTGGGGTGTGCAGTGATGCACCTGATATTTAAGAGCAGCCTACCTGGGGGCACTTGTGCAATTCAGGTAGCAGCATCAGGAATTTTTCCCCTGGGAGAATGAAGAGCTGCTGAAGAGAAGGTAGCAAGAATAGAGCTTTGTGGAGCTCACTTGAGACCATATGTGGCATGTGTATGCCACAAAATGCATGTGATGAGCACTGACCCAAAACCACGTTTCTTCCCTCTTGCCTTAGGGGAAAAAAAATAAAAACAAGCACCTTGACATGTTTGTTAGGTCAGTTTTATTTGCTGCAGGGATTCAGCCTACAGCCCGTGTGCTAAAGCATGAGTTAAAGCATTTGCAAAAACACAGTTCAATAAACATTGACCAGTCTTTTGAAATCAAAACTTACTAAGTGGATTAGATATAAGAGGAGCGACATAAAATACAGCCCATTGAAGAGAAAAGGATTCTCTGTTTTCCACAAGCTTCATCATGATATCTTCAAGAATATATTAATATGAGGCAGCAGTAGTGCTGCTAGGATCCCAAGATGCAGCTGTCAAGTAACATCTGCCAAAAAGGGACTTGCTTCATTACCTTCAAACCTCTCCATTGCTCATTAGGTCTCACCAGATGGGGATTCAGTATTTTGAAGTCAGTCATCCTGTATGAAGTAGTTTGTTCATGACACTGATGAACAATTATCTACCCGTACAGTTGGGACTTTTATGCTGTTTATTTCAACTGACTTTCAGTACAGGGCACAACTTTGACATCTGATGGTAAGAATAATTGAAATACAAAAGGTCAGTTTGGCTGATCACATGAATGAGATAGATTGAAAGTTTTCTATGATAATCTGTTGTTAATTTCCCTGTAACAGAATCTATCCCTCATAAGGTTTTGCTACACATTTTTATTTATATTATTTTTTCCAGTACTGAAAAATACTAATTATAAATTAAAAAATATTGTTCCAACCCATCCAGTGGAAGATAAACTGCTGTGCATAATAACTGTTGTATTTCTGTTGGCTGATAAATGTTTAATGGTTTGTTAGAAAACTAATTGTCAGTTTAATCAGGAGAGTGACAATAATAACTCACTTAAATACTTGCATTGTCACCTGCAAAAGCAGCTGTAAACATGATCCATTCTAAATCCTGCGTATAGTCTATGGGTACGAATATACAGCAATCCCCTTGAAACAAATTACCAATTCTATTGAAATGTTTCTTTTCTATTTTCTGTTGTTCACAATCTTTATTATTACCAGAATAAACCAAAACATTGTCCCCTGAGTCATGTGAATCATCCATCTGTGAGGTATTGTATTGATGACTCTATGTAGCATCAGAATTTAAAAGTGATTAAAACCCTTGAATGATAATTTAAGCCATCTTTTTTTCTCCACATCTTTCAATTAAATCAAACCACATAGGCAAATACGGGAAAGATACATGTCTGCACACACACACACATACATGTACATATACATATTTATATTCATATACACACACTAGAAACTCACAGTGGATATTATTTAAAAAAACCCAAAACCAAAGCACGTTAGTTAAAATAATTTCCTCTAAATTTAATAACATTCATATTTCATGACCAGATGCTGTCTTGCTGTTGTTGCTGAAATCTCAGTGAACTAGATTTCTGTTGACTTCAACAGGAAAATGTGTCTAAGAAGACTTCAGAAGATAACCCTGAGGTGTCTGAGTCACCATGGACAGCAGGAGGCAAACTTTTTCATGGAAAATGTAGACCTGACATAATTGTAAATGTCATTTTGGGAAATATGCTGGTGTGCCTAATTAACTGCAGCAGTACATCAAAATTTTTAAGGTCTTGGTCATAGTGAAGGAAGTGGAGGAGGAGGCTGTGCCAAAAGCCTTCTTATCCCTTCATTGCGTGAAGGGAGTGAGCAAGCGGCTGTGTGGTGTTTAGTTGCTGGCTGGAGTTAAACCACGACACTGACCAGTGGTTTCTTTAATAGCAGAGGGATTTGCACGCTCATTTATGCACCTTTTTAGGAACTTTTCAATTGACTGCATAAGGAAAAGTCAGGTAAGGCTTCCCTTCTCTTACAGTATGATGAGAATTGAGGCCAGTTTATGAAAAATGAAGGTGTCAGCTTCCTCCCTTGTTTTCCAAGTTTCTTGGAGAACCTACAGTAAAGATCTTGCTTTGCAGTTCTAGTCTGAGCAATGCTCAATAGAAAGAAACTTTTTTTATTATTTTCTTTTTTTCCCCTTATATCCTCATTTAACTAACCCTGATGCTTCTGCTATTGAAGAACAGGTTTTGGGGTCCGAGGAGGAAAAGCAAAATCTCTATTTAAGGTTCTAGAATTAAATAAGTCCTTACAAATCTTGGTAACGTGAAAGTAAATAAGTAAGTGAATAAGTATGTAAATAAATAAGTAAATAAATAAATGTTGTTTACCTTAAGAAATGCTAAAATGAACCCAGGTTTCAATTCAAAGAATCTGGGGACCACAGAGCATTTGGGGACCACATCCTTCCAGCAAAATTTCACCCTTACAAACAGGGTATTTCTGTATGGTCAGTTAGTATGTGTATATAGGTACAAATGTATAAAAACACTCAAAAAGTAATGTTAGAGACAAGTCTAAAAAATTTGATCCTGAACATTTTTCTTTAGAAACATGATGGAAATTCTTCTCTAGTTCAGGCTTTAAGTTGGAAAGGAGTTCCCACACCTTTCTTGAAGTTTCAAGGTCCATATATTTCTTAGTACATAAATTAAAAATAAAAAGGATTGTATGTCATGTTCGTTGACTGAGACAGATTTACCTCTTTTGCAACTGAGGTAAAAAGCAGTATCAGCAATAAAAAAAACCAGTATAAATCAGTAGCACAGAAGAAACATGCTGAAGTGGAATGGAAAGAAGATAGTGCAAGTTGGCAGATGGCAAGTCTTGTATTACCTTGGAGTGGAGAAGAGACCCATGTTTGACAACTCCTGGTGGAACACAGTAGTTATTTGCTGAAAATTCCCTCCCTCCTCTCTTTATAAATTATGCAAGAACTGTGTATAATTGCCCCATATACTTGGCATGTGGGCTAACCGACGAGCATTTATGCATTGTGTTAACGAAGTGCAAGGAGTGTGTCTTTCAATGCTCCTTAGTGTATAACTCTCAGCAGATTATAGCCTTGTAATGTTTCCAAAGTGGTGGAATGACAACTCTTCTGCCTTAATGGTGAAGTCTAGTGAATTGAGGCTCTGCAGATTAGACATATTGACTCAAGAGGATAGAAGGACTTAATTTCATTACTAGTAATACTTTATAGCTTTGCCATTTTAAGGGTGGCAGTACCAGCCATAAGCTGACTTCCACAAACATCAAGAAGCAGGACATGTTTTTCCAGGCAAGAAGTGTGTGGTAGTGTATTGGAAAAGTCTGTCATTTTGGTTTCTTCTGCACTAGTACGCTTTATTGTTCCGTATGCTGAAGGATGGGATGTTGCTGGACCTGACTGCAAGACCAAGGTCAAATATAGGGGCTAAATTCAACATTTCTTCAGGTCGGTGAAAGGGTGTGAATTTCAGTGGATTCTGGTGGTTTCTGCTGCAAAATAATGAGTGTGCATTCCACCTTTTCTAAAAAAGTTTATGTCTGTAATGGTGGTAGAATATTTTTAGTGTGTGTGCTCCCTCTCTTCAGAAATGTATATAATGTATTTGTGCACGTTTGAAAACTGACCCTCATGGATAACAAAGACATCTTATGCATACTTGAATAAAAGTGGAACATCAATATTGCTGTGCTTAATTTACTTTTGTGAAAAACCTTATCTAAAATTCAATACTTATTTGGTAGCTCTCAGCTGCCATTTCCCTCAAGCTAGATAACAGGTTGCTGAGCATTGTTAGTTTAAAACATGGTCTTCTCTGGCAAAGGCGAAGCAGAAAAGCTGTTCTTATTTCCCATCTGCATGCCAAAAAGTAATTTATAGCAGCAGTTTTAAATTTTTTTTAAACATTTAGTTAAATGTTTTTAATCAATTTTTATTCTGAAATAAAGTATAGTTTGATTAAAATGCAGGCTGTGAGCTCTGGCAGTTTTACTAGCAATTTGTGACACTTGCCTTTTTTTTCTCCCATGGCTAGACTGTTTCATGTATAATTTACTCTGACAAAACACTGGCCCTACTTATTGTCTATAAATACCAGCCCATTAGAAATGTGTCTGAGGTGTAGCTTTTTAATGGTTGCATAATGTTCTTGGACCTGGAGTTAATGGAATAGTAAACAACTTTTTGGTTGCAAAAACAGTGAAGCAGAAATGTTGCTCCATAAAATCAGGTTATTGTAGATGTATGGATATTTCATGACAAGCACAATAATTTGTATCTACTTAAGGACAATTATGAATTCTTCTCACCTCTGTCATATGAATATTTTTGAAGATATTAGGCTCATCTTATGATGAGCAGGATTTGGCTGTGTACACTCACTGCACAAAGAAGAGTAAAGGTGGCCACTGTAGTGAGCCTCTTTATGAAACTACAAGTAGTGCCAGTAGACATGTGAATTAGACAGATTTTGATAAATACAGATGGTTTCCTTGTCAAACACAGAGTATGGAAAAAAACACCTACAGCATATGAGTAGGAGGTAGAAAAGTATGCAGCACTTGAGAAAAATCCATAGTAATTTAATGGCTTTGTGCCGTGTCTGAATTATAGACCTGCAAAGTTAACAAGAACTGTAAAATGAGCACAGTGAAAAGTCAAATGTGCTGAAGAGATCATTCCAGATGAGGTAGCAGTTAAAAGGAAGAAAGAGTGGGCTTACTTGCCTTTTAAAAATTATTATAACAAAACAAAAGAAAAAAAAATCAGAACAACTTCCATTTATCTCAAGCAGAAATCCCATCAGAAAGATGTTCACAAACTCTGTATTTCTCTGTAAAATACCAACCTTGGACTAGTCAAAAGCAGTTAAACAAGGCCATATGCGCAGGCCATGATTCTCAGTGAATTATTAATTTGAATAGGAAATCTGTATACTTAATCTGAGTAGTGGTTATGTAAACTAGTCCTGTATAATAAGGCACAATCCTATTAAATACAGAAAAATGGAAAATATATATGCAAAGGAATTTAAAAAGATAAACAGCAGGGCAAATCATAAATGGCAAATATTTTGGTGATTTGGTGTCTATTTACTTTTAATTATTGCATAATGTTCTTGGACCTGGAGTTAATGGAATAGTAAACAACTTTTTGGTTGCAAAACCAGTCTAAGTCTCTGTGTGAAGTTTAACTCCAGTGCTTTGAAAACCACTTTATCTGGTCTAGATCATCTCGAGTAGATGTTCATCTCATCTTTTCTTTTCATAGAATCACAGAATCACTGAATGCCTGAGGTTGGAAGGGACGTCTGCAGGACATCTGGTCAATGTCCCCTGCTCAAGCAGGGCCGTCTAGAGCTGCTTGCCCAGGACTGTGTCCAAACGGCTTTTGAATATCTTCAAGGATGGAGATATTCCCTCCTTTGACTGTGACCCTCACAGTCAAAGAGTGTTTCCTGATGTTCAGAAGGAACCTCCTGTGTTTCAGTTTGTGCCTATTGCCTCTGGTCCTGTCACTGGGCACCACTGAAAAGAGCCTGGCTCTGTCCTCTTTGCAGCTCAATATCTTCAGGTATTTAAATACATGGATGAGATTCCCCCTGAGCCTTCTTTTCTCTAGCAGTCCCAGTTCTCTCAGCCTTTCTTCACAGGAGAGGTGCTGCAGCCTCTTAATCATCTCCATCTTTCCTGGACTCTCTCCAGTAGCTCCATATCTCTTTTGTACTGGAAAGCCCAGAACTGGACAGGGAAAGTCTCCAGGTGTGGCCTCACCAGTCCTGAGGAGAGGGGAAGGATTACCTCCCTCGACTTGCTGGCAGTACTTTGTCTAGTGTAGCCCAGGCCACCATTAGCCTTCTTTGCTGCAAGGGTATGTTGCTGGCTCATGTTCAACTTAGAGTCCAACAGGACCGCCAGGACCCTTTCTGCAAGGCTGCTTTCCAGCACGCACTGGTGAATGCAGAGGTTTCAGCCTTTAGCAGTGAATATTCCACAAGTCCGTCAAACAGTCTATTCAAGAAAACCCTTAAGTTTAGATGGTGTTTTCTTATTCCCATAGAATAATGAAAATTATTCTTGCTGCATTGAGGTAATTTTTTAATGCTCTCTCACAATTTGAGATGGAATTTATTTCTCTCTACATTTTAGCAGTCATTTTAACTATTTCTAAGTTTATCACATCCTTTCTCAAACTTCTCTTCAAACAAAGTAATCCTAATTTTCCCAATATTTTCTTATGAGTGATATTTCCTAGATCACGATCTACATAATTTTCTGATCATTTTTGTGTTTTTTTTTCCCTCTTAACTTTCTCTCTTGGACCACACCTTTCTTGAAGTTTTAGTGTTATCAGTTGAGCCTATACCTGTTGCAGAGTGAAGAATTAACTTCTATGTCTTGCATTAAACATTCCAGTTTAGATATCTCAGTGTGACGTTCATATATTTATTTATTTATTTATTTATTTATTTATTTGTGTTTTTATTTATTTATAACAATAATATGATGCCTTGATTAATTTCCAGTTTGTGATCTGTTATAACTCTCTGGATTTGTGTTAAAAGCAGCAGCTGTTTGGTTTTGATTTTGTACTTAATAAAGTTCCTAATAAATTTAGTATTCTACAGTCCAGTTGCAGGTCCAAAAGTTGAGAAACTTCTTGTCGAAATCATTAAGCCACTTGATACATCTCCCTACACAGCCATTGGCAATATCGGTAAAATTGCCATTGGAAATTCTTCTGTTTTCACATATACTTCCTGCTAATTTCACTCAGTCCTAAGCTGGCCTTATCAAGTTTTGTACCACTTCAGAAGTTTTTCCTCCTCGTATCCCTCAGCCCTACATTAGAGATGAGCAGCAATTCACAAAGGAGATGATTACTACCTTCTGAGTTGGTGGAACTACACAGCTACTGAATCAGCCTTCAGAAGGGCTGTTATTTACAGGCCTCCCACTTTTGGGCCATCCATGAGGCTTTGAAAAGTCTTCCTTTCTCTATTCAGTGGAATTTAAAGAGCTTGTGATACATAAATATGACTAATGCTGCAGTGAAATAGTTTAGTGGCCTGAATAAAGCAGAGCCCAAGCAAGATAGGGATCAAATTATCCAGTAAAGGGAGTTACATATTGGCTGCCAAGTTTTAGCAATCTCACTGTCTCTTTCTAAGTCTTCAGGAAGCACTTGAAAATATATCTATGTTAGGAAACGTCATGAAATAATCGCTATCAGTGCAATCAACTTCCTTAGCTGACAGCATCACGTTCAATGTTAAAAGTCTTTGGTGCGGTTGATAAAAGTGAGCTGCAAGAGTTGCTTCTGAATTAGGGGCGTCATCAGTTCTGCCAGTTCATTATCTGGTTGTTGAAGAAGAGAACCTTTTTTCTGTGTGACAAGACAATTTTAAAAGGAAAAAAATCTGTGTGAGAAATTGTACTTTTTCTACAGAGAAGTTTGCATTGGTTTCATAAACATGTTTTTGTTACAACTCTGAAGCTAGATGTTGATGTACAGAAGTATTAGTTGGGCAGGACTGGAAGATAATCAATCCTGTTAGATATCTGTATTAGAGACTATCACAGAACTGATATTCTTGATCAGAGAAGATTATATTTTTATAAGTGTTCTGAGATAAAAAAAAAAAAAAGACTTGTTTTGGACTTAGGAATGGTTTTTAAAACAAAAAAAAGCTTTATGTTGATATGATTTTTGTCATTTTTATTTATTGTGTTTTAGGAGAATGCCTGTCTTTGAAATATGAGTGAAAAAATTAATTGAGATAATCAAGTTTAATTTAGTAAAAATGAATTTTCAAAAGAATTGGGGACTTTTCATGTTCAGTTCGGAATACTCAAAAAAGTACTTTGAGGAGAAAGGAGAGTGGAAGGAGAGTGAAATAAAATTGCACAGAACTTCATGCACATGGATTACATGTGCTGCAATGGAAAAAGGACAAAAAACTGAACTATGAAATCAGCATATTCATCAAGTAATATCCATTTAAGCGAATTTTTTCAGATGTTTTTAGTCTCATGAAATGTAAACTTTTCTTTTGTTGGTAATAAAACCCCTTGGTGCTTGGAAATACAGTTAAGTGCAAAAAATATACACTAATGTGAATTTAATTTATGGTGTGTTTATTGGTACTACAATAGCAGCAGAGTGAAAAACTAAGTATTTTCTTGGCAGTCTAAAAGGTTTAATAGAGTAAAATCAGGAGGTCAGGACTCTTCTTCATTTTTCTTCCTTTTTTTTTCTTTTTTTTCCCCTTGTTCCTCTTCTTTCATCTGTTGTGAAGTATGTTTGACTCTAGTAAGACTTGCATCCAGACCAGATAAACAAGAGGGATATAGATAGAAAGATTATCATCTGATTGTGAAAGAGGTGCTGTTACTGAAAGTCATCTGTGTAATTATCTACTTAAAAAACCTCTATGAAAGAGATTTATTCCTCAAAAAAACATGCTATACAGCATTAAAATACCAGTTAAAATGTATTAATAAAACAGAGTCCCATAAAAGAAGCTGTTGCATTGCACTGAGTGAAATATTTCCAAATATTGCTTAGATTTTTATAATACTATTTCTTCTGAACATATATGTCAGTTAACGAAGGAGGAATGCAAGTTACATTTACATTACATTACATTCTAGTTTAGTACATCTGTTGCTTCATTCTCTAGCTTTTGAATCATTGTGGTTATAGTATTTCAGAGAATATCATGGTCTGGTGAACTTAATTGAACTAAAAGTTACCACTTTTAGTGGTACTACCATTTTAGTTTACCACCATTAATGGTTTTATATTAATAAGCAGATTTAATATTTTGTTGTAGTCAGTTTGAAAACTGTGTAAATAATGTAAATATATTTTCCCAATCCCACATGCCTAATTCCCGTTGATGCCAAGGACCTCATGGCATTCAGAGTATATGCTGTAATCTCTAGTAGCTCTTAGTTTTCATTGTAATGTTAGACATATTCCAACTCATCCTAATGTATTTTAAAAGACCTTATAGTGCCTTCTGATCTCTGCTGGATCACAAAGCAAACCCTGGAATAGTCTCTTCTAACAGAAACATTAATCAATGCAAGTTGTCTGAACTGATTCATCAGGGCTGGCAGCTTTCCAAAGCACCAACTTTTCTACAGTTTCAGCTGCGATAACTTTTTGTTTATCATGCATTTATTGCTTATTGAGATGTTTCAGGAGAAAATTATCTCTGAGGATGAAAATGAAGATGGTGCAAATAAAATGGTTATAAAACACATATGGATTCTTAAGAGAGCAGCTATAAACCACTTGTTATAAGAAATTAGTTACTGCATAGTATTCTCTAGTTCATTTTACCTCAGTCTTCCTTCCTATATAGTGCTTTGTTAACTGCATCTTGAATGAAATTCCTTTCTGTTTTCTGTTTTTACTTTGCTGGGGAAGTATTTAAGTAATGCATAAGCTTACGTTTATTTCCAAGATTGTGAATGGACCTGAAAAACACTACTAGTTTTCTAAGTATCTTTAAACTGAGGAACTGCCTAGTTG
Organism: Calonectris borealis; assembly: GCF_964195595.1. Lineage (NCBI taxonomy): Eukaryota > Metazoa > Chordata > Aves > Procellariiformes > Procellariidae > Calonectris > Calonectris borealis. The sequence continues at coordinate 45,758,385 of NC_134313.1, forward strand.
CAAAACTGTTGGATGATGTTATTGGAACTGTAAGAAAAAAAACCTTATTGTTTCCTGGAAGAGGGGCTGATGAAAGTCCAGTCTTTGCTATCAGTCTGTCAGGCCTGTCTTTTGCTGGATCCTTTTCTTCAGGCTGGGATGAATTAAAGTGGGAGTGTCCTCTGGCAAGATGGGTCCGTGTATGCAAACTACTCGACTGCCATAAACTCAGAAGAATTAATTCCCGTTGTAGTGAACTGATTTACGCTGTGTAGATCTTCCATAAATAGAGCTGAATCAGTTTCTAATGAGACATACAAGAATCCTTTCTTACATGCTTGAAATCTTTTCTAAAAAGTTTTGATTAAGCTTTTACTTACAAACTGTGTGTGTTTTTTAAAAAGTCATTTATATTCAGTATACAGAAAGTGGGATGCAGCTAGTTGTTACCTCATATTAAAGAAAACTTATTGTTCTCTTTAAAGCAAAAATTCGACCAAGCATTTATATTTTGTTGTATTAGCTTTTTTTTAACACCTTGTTTTCTTACTTGCTGTGTTTGAAGTAATGCTAAAATCACATAGATATTTCATACCAGTAGCCAAAACCAGATGGGTCTTAAGATAAGCACTGCCTTTTGGATTGAAGGTCCTGTTGAAGTTCGTTGATCTTAGATAAAGTTACCTTGTCATGATATAGCTTAGTGTAATTTTGTAAGTGTGATGCATAGCTTACTTGTATGCCATAAAGAGTGTCTTGCTCAACATAAAAATTAAGTTTTGGGTTTTAAGAAAATACTTTTGGAAAAAACAACCAAAGTTTGCCAAAAATAGAAAGGGGGGAGGGAGGGGGGCTGAGGAATATAGCTAAACCTGAGGGGTGTTTTTAAGACCTTCAGAATTGCATCCAGAACAGCAAAATACATTCAAACAACTTTGTCGCTCACTAGTGATATAAGTCTCTTGTTTATAGTCCTAGGAAGGTTATTAACTAGTCTTTAATAGAAATGAGATCTATTTCCAAGAGACTAATTAATATTTCATTTCTATTTATTTATTTATAGAAGAGCTGTTTTTTTAAAAAAAAACTGCCATTGTGGTTTCTGGCTAGTGAACAAAGCTGTTTTAACTATCTGCTACAATGTACTAATTGGATTTGACCCTTGTAATTGTAACAGAAAAATAGATAGTTCAAATTTATTATTTACTATAATTGTCTTCATTAATTATTGCTACTCATGGAGTTTCGTGTATTGCTTTAGTGGCAATGCATTACTGGAGCAGCTGAGAACTGCCTTTCATGGTTCATTGCCTAAGACCTGTTACAGTGTGCAACATTTTTGTAGCCATTACAAATACAAAGCTTTCAGAGGGTGCAACCAGAGAAATTACTGGGAAACTGGGGAAGTGATTCATGGGCCACGAGCGTACCTAAGCGTGCTTCACCTGAACACCAAACCCTACTTGAGAAAGGCGCAGGTCTCCAGTAAGTCTTTGGTTGATCTGTCAGTCCTGTGGGAATGCCTAGGGTGCTCAAAATGGCACTTGTCGCCTATGGTTAGGCATGAGAATCACACTTTGGCTATGTGGGGAAAAGCATACCTTCAGTGGCTGTATGTAATAAGTTTTATAACAGAAGAGGGGCAACGTTAGGACCTAGCACTATGAGGAACTTCCCAGAGGGTTCCTGGGCAGTGTTTGGTATCTGAGCTCTCAGGTTCTTCCCTCTATTGGGAAAGAACAGTCCCAAGTTGTTCTTGTGAGAGCAGCCAGCTGTAAAATGCTGATCTCTTTATCTAAAAAATGATAGTAATTATAAATAAAACAAGTAAAAGGCATCTAAATACCAGGAAATGTTCAGTTAGAAATGTTCACTCAAATACTTTTGCTTTTCAACTTCCCAGAGAAGACTCAAAAATTTTTAATGAAAGTAGGCTCTTTGCAGCAATAGAAACCCCCTTCCCTCCTTTTTTTCCCAGTGAAAGACAGCGTTGAGGGAAAAAAAGTAATCCATTTTTGTGATATGACCACTAAATGTATTTTAATGTTTCTCAATACCATGCACACATTTATTTTTCAGCTGTTTACACTGTATTTCTCTTTCATGTACTTATTAACTGCAGACAGTAAATTGCTTATTTTTTCCCTGTATAGGAATGCTTTGTTCCAATATAGCAGTAATTTCTCTATCCTATTTTTATGTTTTATTGATCGCTGCCTTCATCGTACTTTACCTGCTGTAACCTTATTGCTGCTCCTGAGGTCCTAAATGTGTCAGTCTGGACTGCAAAGGCTCATTTTTCTTCCAAGTTATGATCCCATCTAGAATTTAGCTGTAACTTCTACTTGACTTTAAATCAGTGCTTTCAGTTAAAAAATACATCCATGAAAAGCAGCAGATGATACTTTCCAAAACTGTGGCAGGTTACACATGGCTCAGTGTAGGTGCTTAGAAGAAACTAAAAAAAAAATAGTTGGAAAAATATCTAGTACAAGCATAAATGACATCTCCAATGCACTTTGCAACCTGCAAACAGAAAAACAGTAAATTAAATGAGTTAAGTTGCCAAGTATTCCTTCAAATTTAACTTAATTGAAGTGTGAGAGAGAGAGAGTGTGTGTGTGTGTGTAGAAGAAAATACATCAAAGTCAGAGCAGAGGTCTGGGATTGAAATCCTGCCTCTGTCAAAACCAATGAGAATCTTGCCTTTGATTTTAACCAGGCCAGGACTTAATTTCATTTCTTCTTTCTGGTTTTCCTTTAATGCTTCCAAGAATCCATCACCAAGTATCCCAGGGCCCAAGAAATCAAGATTCAATATTACATGTTGGCTTGAGCTCAGTAGGAAAGGTATCATGGCTGTTTCCCTTACAATCTCAAAGACTTGCTTTAATGGGAAGACCCTTTCTTCCAACCAAAGAATGCAATGCTCATGCACAGAGGATAAAAATACCTTTTAAAAGATTTTCTGCCTGTCCACTAACTTTCAGAATTCTGTTATGATCATCATACAGACTGGTGGAGAGGATTAATGAGGGTTCACTCATTTTATCTTTGCCTTTCCCAGGATATTAATAGCTTGTGTGCATGTGTCTAGGTTAAATGAGGCTTTAATGTAACTATATACCAGCAGAAGCAGAACGCTTTCTTTCTTTCTTTCTTCCTTTCATTCTTTCTTTCTTTCTTTCTTAGGCCAGTTGGAAAAAAGTGGGCAAGATACTAAATTTGGGCCAAAATTACATAAGCTGTTTTTTGGTGACAACTGGTTCCTGTTTTTGTCACCTCCTGCAGGGTATGAGCACAAGTATCCCATGGTTGGGTGGGGATTCTGACCATCGTTCTCCGGACTATAATTCAGGCCCGTTCCCCAGGTTCAAACCCTTGTATTATCCTTCTTCTTGTGGTAATATAAAAAGTGACAAGAATAATAAAATCTTCCTAAAAATATTGTGTGCTACAGCTACTTTGTCAGAAATTAAATTGTGCCCTCCTGGCCTGCCTTATCAATTTAGGTTAGTATTGCTGGATGGTAAGGTAGTGCTCAGTAACATGGTAGTGATCCTGCAACCTGGGCCCAGTGACTGGAGGACTGAGTGATAAAAAATAGTCTTATCTGGGTAGCAGTGTGTGTCTGTCCTTTAGTAGCTGAGTGATACCTGTCCAGGTATGTACTGGAAGTTTTTATTTCCTATTTTGAGTCTCTGTGAGAGCACTTGGTACACTACAAGAAGTAGAACACATTTGGGGATGAGAATTTCCGTGAGGCTGATTTGTGTTACACATCCCTCAGGCATTTTCTTAAAACCTTGTGTTGCTACTTCAATAATTACAGCCTCAGTTCCTCTGTCTCAAAACTAATTATTTTGCTTGTGGCTCGTGATGAATACTTCTAGCCCTATGCTAAAACTATACATAACAGTAACCCAGCATCCTTATGCTCAAAAGCTAAACTACTGAAAAATCAATGCTATCATTAATTACACAAATATTGTCATTAGATTTGTTTATTACCACACTTTTCTGCGAATTGCATTCTTAATTAGGCATGTAGCCTCAGTGTTCTAACAACACTAAACGTGAGCACTTCTTCAAATTAAAAGTATATTGTGTTATAAAATTCTATGAAAATGGTAATTAGTGCTATGGAGTTAAGAAATTTCTCAAAATTTTGACATCTAGATCCATTTTTAAAATATTGATCTCCATGTTGAATGATAGCCTCCATAAATATATTTCTGATGGATATATTCTTCTTTCTGATAGGAATTGTACTGCAGATATCCCTTGTCTTTGAAACTGCAAAAGACATTGTGAATCACAGAATCATAGAATGATTGAGGTTGGAAGGGACCTCTGCAGGACATCTGATCCAACCTCCCTGGTCAAGCAGGACCACCTAGAGCCAGTTGCCCAAGACCGTGTCTATAGGGCTTTGAATATCTCCAAGGATGGACAGTCTACAACCTCCCTGGGCAACCTGTGAGAGTGCTTGGTCACCCTCACAGTCAAAGAACGCTTCCTGATGTTCAGAGGGAACCTCCTGGTTTTCACAAACCTCTAGTTTGTGCCCATTGCCTCTGGTCCTGTCACTGGGCACTACTGAAAAGAGCCTTGCTCTGTCTTCTTTGCAGCTCAATATCTTCAGGTATTATATTCTCCGCTAAGAAAAAAAGGAGGGTAATTGTCATAGGTGATTCCCTTCAGAGGGGGACGGAGGGCCCAATATGCTGGCCAAACCCATCCCACAGGGAAGTCTGCTGCCTCCCTGGGGCCCAGGTTAGGGACATTACTAGGAAACTCCCTAGTCTGGTACAGGCCTCCGATTACTGCCCGCTGCTGGTTATACAGGCTGGCAGTGAGGAGGTTGCAGAGAGAAATCCTGAAGGGGTCAAAAGGGACTTCAGGGCACTGGGGTGACTGGTGGAAGGATTGGGAGCACAGGTAGTGTTTTCCTCGATTCCTTCAGTGGCAGGGAGGAATACTGAAGGGAACAGGAAAACTCATCAGATCAATATGTGACTTAGGGGCTGGTGCCATCGGCGAAATTTTGGCTTCTTTGACCACGGGGAGGTTTACACGGCACCGGGCCTGCTGGCAACGGACGGAGTTCAGCTGTCTCACAGGGGGAAAAGGATTCTCGCATATGAGTTGGCGGGGCTCATCAAGAGGGCTTTAAACTAGGTTCGGAGGGGGAAGGGGATAAAACCAGGCTCACTAGAAAAGACCCTCGGGGCGGCATGCCAATGTCGGGGGAGAAATCGGTAGCCCAGCTCAAGTACATCTACACCAATGCACACAGCGTGGGCGGCAAACAGGAGGAGCTGGAAGCCATTGCGCAGCGGGGTAGCTATGACTTAGTCGCCATCACGGAAACATGGTGGGATGAGTCTCACGATTGGAGTGCTGCAATGGATGGCTATAAGCTCTTCAGAAGGGACAGGTGAGGAAGAAGAGGCGGTGGAGTAGCCCTGTATGTTAGGGAGTGCTTCGACTGTCTAGAGCTCGATGGTAGTGATGACGAAGTCGAGTGCTTGTGGGTAAGGATGAGGGGGAAGGCCAACAAGGCAGATATCCTGCTGGGAGTCTGTTATAGACCACCTAGCCAGGACGAGGAGGCAGATGAAATATTCTACAAGAGGCTGGCAGAAGTCTCCCAGTCGCTAGCCCTTGTTCTCGTGGGGGACTTCAACTTTCCGGACGTCTGCTGGAAATACCACAGGGCAGAGAGGAAACAGTTGAGGAGGTTCCTGGAGTGTGTGGAAGATAACTTCCTGATGCAGCTGGTAAGCGAGCCTACCAGGGGAGGTGCCTCGCTTGACCTGCTGTTCACAAACAGAGAAGGGCTGGTGGGAGATGTGGTGGTCGGAGGCCGGCTTGGGCTTAGCGACCATGAAATGATACAATACTCAATACTTAGTGAAGTAAGGAAGGAGGCCAGCAAAACCGCTACCATGGACTTCCGGCGGGCGGACTTTGGCCTGCTCAGGACACTGGTCGAGAGAGTCCCTTGGGAGACAGTCCTGAAGGGCAAAGGGGTCCAGGAAGGCTGGACGTTCTTCAAGAAGGAAGTCTTAAAGGCGCAGGAGCAGGTTGTCCCCACATGCCATAAGAAGAACGGGTGGGTAAGACGATCGGCCTGGCTGAATGGGGAGCTCTGGCTGGGACTCAGGGGAAAAAGGAGAGTTTACCACCTTTGGAAGTAGGGGCAGCAACTCAAGAAGAGTACAGGGATCTCGTTAGGTCGTGCAGAGAGGAAATTAGAAAGGCAAAAGCCCAGCTAGAACTCAACCTGGCCACTGTCGTAGGAGACAACAAAAAGTGCTTTTACAAGTATATTAATGACAAAAGGAGAGCCAAGGAGAATCTCCATCCTCTATTGGATGCGGGGGGGAACGTTGCCACTGAGGATGAGGATAAGGCTGAGGTACTTAACGCCTTCTTTGCCTCAGTCTTTAATAGTCAGAGTGGTTATCCTCAGGGTACTCAGCCCCCTGAGCTGGAAGACAGGGACGGCGAGCAGGATAAACCCCCCATAATCCAAGAGGAAGAAGTTAATGACCTGCTATGCCACCTGGACGCTCACAAGTCTATGGGGCTGGATGGGATCCACCTGAGGGTACTGAGGGAGCTGGCGGAGGAGCTTGCCAAGCCGCTCTCCATCATTTACCAGCAGTCCTGGTTAACTGAGGAGGTCCTGGATGACTGGAGGCTTGCCAATGTGACGCCCATCTACAAGAAGGGCCGGAAGGAGGATCCGGGGAACTACAGGCCAGTCAGCCTGACCTCGGTGCCGGGGAAGCTCATGGAGCGGTTCGTTTTGAGGGCGCTCACGAACCATGTGCGGGACAACCAGGGGATCAGGCCCAGCCAGCACGGGTTCATGGAAGGCAGGTCCTGCTTGACCAACCTGATCTTCTTCTATGACCGGGTGACCCACCTAGTGGATGAGGGAAAGGCTGTGGATGTGGTCTACCTGGACTTCAGTAAAGCCTTTGACACTGTCTCCCATAGCATTCTCCTAGAGAAGCTGGCGGCTCACAGCTTAGACAGTTACACTCTTCGCTGGGTAAAAAACTGGCTGGACGGCCGAGCCCAGAGAGTTGTGGTGAACGGAGTTAAATCCAGTTGGCGACCGGTCACGAGCGGTGTTCCCCAGGGCTCAGTACTGGGGCCGGTCTTGTTCAATATCTTTATCAACGATCTGGACGAGGGGATCGAGTGCTCCCTCAGTAAGTTTGCAGATGACACCAAGTTGGGCCGGAGTGTTGATCTGCTGGAGGGTAGGAAGGCTCTGCAGAGGGACCTGGACAGGCTGGATCGATGGACTGAGGCCAACTGTATGAGGTTCAACAAGGCCAAGTGCCGGGTCCTGCACTTCGGCCACCACAATCCCATGCAACGCTACAGGTTTGGGGAAGAGTGGCTGGAAAGCTGCCTAGAGGAAAAGGACCTGGGGGTGCTGGTTGACAGCCGGCTGAACATGAGCCGGCAGTGTGCCCAGGTGGCCAAGAAGGCCAACGGCATTCTGGCCTGTATCAGAAATAGTGTGGCCAGCAGGAGTAGGGAGGTGATCGTGCCCCTGTACTCGGCACTGGTGAGGCCGCACGTCGAATCCTGTGTTCAGTTTTGGGCCCCTCACTACAAGAAGGACATTGAGGTGCTGGAGCATGTCCAGAGAAGGGCAACGAAGCTGGTGAAGGGTCTGGAGCACAAGTCTTATGAGGGGCGGCTGAGGGAACTGGGACTGTTTAGCCTGGAGAAGAGGAGGCTGCGGGGAGACCTCATCGCGCTCTACAACTACCTGAAAGGAGGTTGTAGCGAGGTGAGTGTTGGTCTCTTCTCCCAAGTAACCAGCGATAGGACAAGAGAAAATGGCCTCAAGTTGCGCCAAGGGAGGTTTAGATTGGACATTAGGAAAAATTTCTTTACTGAAAGAGTAGTCAGGCCTTGGAACAGGCTGCCCAGGGAAGTGGTGGAGTCACCATCCCTGGAAGTATTTAAAAAACGTGTAGATGTGGTGCTTAGGGACGTGGTTTAGTGGGCATGGTGGTGTTGGGTTGATGGTTGGACTCGATGATCTTAGAGGTCTTTTCCACCCTTAGCGATTCTATGATTCTATGATTCTATATACATGGATGAGATCCTCCCTTGAGCTTTCTCTTCTCTGGGCTAAACAGTCCCAGTAAATCACAGCTGCTTAAATGTAATTGAATTTGAATGGCTATCTGTTGCATAGGGACTATACATAATTGTATATTGTATAAATGTGTTTGTATTGTATATATGTATGTATAACTGTATATATATGTGTATATAAATGCATTTTTAATATATCTGTATATAATATGTATATATAGATATGTAGATATGCAGTTGCTTCTTTACGTGCAACACTGAAGTATGGCCAGAGCTGAGCTTAGAAATCACGTATTTTCCAGAATTCTTGATAAACAAATATTTGCTTCAGAGGCGTTTCTTATGATTCTGATTGCATTTCTTTATAGATTTACAGCTTTGTGTTTTCTCAACGAATCTTTAGGATGTTATCCTATATTTGTTTCAAATTTATCCTAATGGAATATCATCATTCTTTTTGTTCTTTTTTATATTTGTATGTTTAGCATGTAACTCCTGACAATATCTCATCAGTCAATACTTACTGTAATCAAATTATTGGTAAGAATTTGTATTATTTTATACTCCAAATGCAGAGTGTGCTGTCATTCACTTATTTTCAGCTGTAGTGTATTTTGCTGTTGTGGGCTCCTAAGTACAAGAATCACTTTTGAAAAATGATAAATAATTTTTGGGTAAAATATCCATGATGACTGTAGTTACCGAGTAGCCTACATCTAAGTTATGGAGATGTTTCTAAATGCCCAAGGTAGTTTTGAAATTGGAATTGTTATTCTAAATGAATCTAGGAAAGTACTTGCTCTTATATGTGCTGGGGAACATACTCCAAAGTATAAAAAAATGTTAAACCAAAATTGGTTGCTGAGAAATTGGATATTATTTTAATAATGGCCATTTTGAGTATGATACCAATATTTTATGATACTCTTGCTTTTTCAGACCAAAACCTAATCTGTGAAGGAAAGAGAAATTTTCTGAGAGACCTATTTTTCATTTTGTTTTGTTTTGCTGGGCAGTTATGACTGCCCTCACCATGGTGAGGTGGTGCTTCTGAGAAAGAAAGGAGAAAATATAGTGGTTATGTAACTTCTATTGCTTAAAATGCAGATATAAAATTGCTGTCTATTAGATAATATTTTCAGTGGTCTAGTAATTTTTTAGTGACAAGAAAACCTTTTAAAATTAAGATTCTTATTGAACATTTCTTTAGCTATTAAAAGGAGGTTAAAAGTTAGGTTCTGTGACAATATTTTCAATTTGTTTTGTCCTTCTTATCTCCTACAAATTGAATAAAATTGTGAAATACACACAGTTCACACATACACAGATTCTTTAGTGGCCTAGCTCCAGTAATGGTGAAGTCTGTCCTGGCTGTCAACATGCTAAAACATTAACATCAGAATAACCACACTAAATACCATGAAAGAAGATTGCTTACAAAATGCATACTGCAAACTGTAGCTGTGGAATCTTTTCTATCTGATAAATATTTTAAATGAAGACTGTTTACCTCAAATTAGTTTGGGCCAACTGCATGTCTCATTTAATGTAAGTACTTTGTTTTCACCATATAGTGGTGTCACATCTATTGCTTTGAAAAATTGATGCTCGTTTTTACATAATTCATAGTATCCTGCCTGCTGAGATGAGTGAATAATGCTTAATATATTCATGGCATTACTTCTGTAACATTTTCAAGGTCAGACATTTAATTGATGCTTGATTCTAATTCTATCAATGTCAACATGTTCATTTTAAAAAAGGGAAATGACAAAGAGAATGTTTTTTAAAATAACTTTTTGTATCTGAAGTGTATACAGAAAACATTGTGAAGGCCTTACACCTGATTTATGTTGACTCTTCTACATGATGAGAACTGTTTGTCATATAATTGGTATTTTATTTTTGGGAAGTGGCATAATTATTGAGAATTTTCAGGACTGTGGCCAAGGGATCCAAAATCTTTCCAAGAACAATACTGTATATATATATATATACACATTTGTTTTTATGTTGGCTTAAATTTTTATTCGGAGGGGATTTTATTTGGCTGTGTTCAAAAAACTTACAGTCTTTGAAAGTTGGTTTATGAAGTTTCTACTATCTTGGCAGCAGTCAAGCTGCTGGCCAAAGAAAAATGGTTGCATGAAGGGTGTCCAGGGTAACGGCAGTCTGGTCATGCATCCTGGTCCCTCGATCTTCCAAGCCTATGGGTCACTGGTTCTTCTCAGTTGTTTTCAGCTTCCTTCCAATCCCTTGGTATGCTTGGACGGAATATCCTTAGCTCAGCCCACAATTCATGAAGCTGCTGGGCAGCCGGAACTGAGATATGTTCACCTTCAACCAGATGCACTTCATTGATCTCCTGTCTTCTGCATCAGTGTAACAATGATAGAGCTGGGAAATGTTGGGAACTCATGTTCACCAAGGGATTCATCTGACTTTCAAGCACAGAAAAGGGTGAGACATAAGGGCACTCAATTAAACTGATGAATAACTCCTTCTTAGACGGTTACAGTACCTTATTTTTGGGGATTGCTATGCAAACAGGAGTGGAATGCCTCAGCTTTAAGCAATTACCCTAAAGCTACCCTAATACAGCACTGAAGATGCCAATCTTAGGAAAGTCACTTTGCAGACCAGCTCTGTGGTTAGAAATAACATAAATAAGTCTGCAAAATGGACAAGGTCAAGCAAGCTTACCTGGGAAAACTCCCAGTGACCACCTAAAGACTTGCAAAAAAGTGAAAAATTGTGTAGAAAAAGCAACACTGGCCCAATTCAGTGAGTGTGCGCATTGTTGCTAGGGAATGTGGAGAATATGGAGCTAGAAATGGAGAGAGGAGTTAAACAGAAATACAAATAATAAAATGTGTCTTTTGGCATTTTTGCTCTATTTTTGTTCTATACCCTCAGTGAAACTTCAAATATACTTGAAAAAGTTTCCTGATGGTATTTTTCTTGTTAGTTTAATCCTTTTTTCAACACACACTTGGTCCCCCTAAGACTTGGGAGTAAAAAAAAAATGCAGTAACTCATTTTGTTTACTCAACTTTGTTGAAATAGGATAATACTGTAAGGGTGATATGTGCTGCCAGTGTTGGACAGATGGTTGTCTCCCGGGAGGTCTGTGTCCTTAAACTAAAAAGGAGAATTAAAAAACTTAAATGAAGTTAACTTTCTTAAAAAAAAAAAAAAGTTACTCCATTATTTAAAAAAAAAAAGTAGTTGCATTTTTGTTTTCTTCGTTTCTTGCTTAGGAGTTCTACCTCCAAATGAAATAAAGGAAAACTATGTACAGGTATAGATTTTTTTGCTTTGCAGTGTCATTTACTGTATCTTTTCTGCACTGTTATCTCTGAGAATCTAGGGAAAAAAAGCACAAAGAGGATCATAAGAAATAGGGGTGGAGTAAAGCTGAAGAAGATAGTCTGGTCCATCTGTCTGCAGGTAACACTGACCCTACCTAAACCATTCCCAATGAATGTATAACTAATCTTATTTACAAACATCAAGTGATGGATTTTCACCCATCAAGAAATTTGCGGTATAGACAAGTGTTTAGAAATATTCCTTTTTTAGAATTCTTTTGTTGTTTAAAGTCTAGCTTAAATATCTTCTATGTCAGAAATTACACCTACTACTTGCTGACCTATCCATAGCAGAAGTGCAACATAATTTGCTTGAGTCATTCTTGAAAGTTACAGTGATGTCTCCTTTTAGACTTTTCCAGTCTAGACATTTTAAATATCTGTTCGTGGACTGTGTTCTTGAAATCTGACTGTTCTTATTGCCCCTCTCAGAACTTGTTCTGCTGCTTTACCACCTTCTCAACAGCAAAGCCCGAAAGGGAAATGGTGCTCCAGATCAGCTAATCTTAGAAACCATGGGTAGAAGGTCCCTTTTTAGTGTGATGATTTGCCCTCAGAAAACAGTGACCAGGATCATTCCTGACTGTACTTCTAAACTGTTTAAACAAGTCTTCTCACAAACAATTCTTCAGTGTATGGTTCAGCAGTTAAAACGTTCCAGGGACAATTCCTAGTGAGAATGGAGTGGGCATTAAGCCACTCACTTTTGGATGCTTAAGGCAGCTCATAAGCAGAGATTTGGGCTGCTCCAGACCACTTGGCCTAAGTGTCTGGGAAGGCTTCCAAGATCACTTAATTTGCTAGTGTGAATGTTATGACTGCCATTGAAGAACTGTTCTTTATAGTAGCAACATATATTCTGTTTTCATTTAAGTTTTCTAGTTTCTTATCAGATTGTTCTGTGGTGAAAAAACATTTGACAGATGACTTCCTGAAAAAAAGTGTAGATGTACCCTTTCTTTAAGTTACTGGTATCCCCAGGACAAGTATTCTATTTTGTACAACTTATTGGGGATTCGTGGATTTTTTTTCTTTCTTTGTTTGTTTTAATCCTGGGGTTAAAAATATGTTTTTCTAGCATAGTCTTTTCATGAGGGGGATTGGAGAGACAGGGAGAGACATTCCACATGCTAGAATGGACAAAGTCAGGGGAGGAATTGGAGCGCAGACCTCTATTTCTGAGGTCAGTGTCCAGATTAATACGCTGTTGGGTATCTGAGCAATATCTACCTCTCAAAATCTAAGGGCCAAAATATTTTGAGTTAGCTTATTCACAATATCCTTCAAATATTTGTTCGAGGAAGATGTCTTAATATCCTCTTTTTGAAAAATATGCAAAAGTTCAGAGGAAAAATACGCATAAGTTTAGCGTCTGGTCTCCTCCTTGTCTCATATTTGAGTGTCTCTCTCTGTTACTGTGGGGAGGGAAAGGCTGAGTGATTTACACTCACAACATTAAAGATATTTGTTCCATAGATTAATAATTATAGTTTCAACTCAGAGTGGCTCAGTTTTACTCTGGACACTATTTTTTTCGACGGGTTGTGTCTCCTAAGTTTCTGATACGCATTTATACTCTACCATTTGGTTGGACTCCTATTTTGAATTTTGTTGTTTAACTGAGGGTTTGGTTGGATTAAACCTACACATGACTGGAATCCTTTGGGTGAGGCAAAGAAACAAGAGGCAATTGTCATCACACTTTGTTCTTTAAAAAGGACTATTATAGTCTTTAGTGAAGTCCCAGTTCCCACACTCTCCTTTCTGAGTTTTCAGAATGAAACCCTTGTATCTGTATGTAAAACCTAAGATATTTGATCTCGAAAGGCATGATAGATCACATAGAAGGAATTTAGAATTAATTTATTTTCAAAATAATTGTTTTTAAAGTGGCTTTAGGAATGTGGGGATTTGGCTAATGGTTTTTAAATGACTGAGATGAGAAATATGAAAAATAAAGACTGTGATGCATAACATAACCAAGTATTCTGTAAAATTGAAAAGCATACAATGAGTAGACCATTGTACTTTGTCAGTAAGTAATGACAGGACATTTATTGTATTATTCTTCACTGTATGTTTTGTCTGGATGTAAGCTGAAGGTTGAAAGCATTCAGCCATCAAAACTGATAATGAAATCCAGTCCTCAGGGAACTCCTACTCAGGAAACTGAAGCAGAAATGATCTTATTAGAGTGCGTGTGATAGCAAATGAAAAATGATGCAAATTGTACAACAGTGCACGATAGTGAGAATTTCTGGCATCCATGAATCACATTGCTCTGTTCAGACATAGACATAGATTTGCTGTCCTGTAACACATTTTCACTGCTTTATATTAACAGAAACCAAAACCTTTGAAATGAGGAGTTGCCCTTTTTGTAGAGCATGAAATACTACAGGGCTCAGTGGACCTGCCTTGCCTCATCTAGGCCAGGGATTGGAGACTGAACTGGTTACCATGGTTTGGTGTCCATCAGCAAGTGAATACTCCTTGGTCCTGGAAGGCACTTCATGGATGAGAACTGCTTTTTTTCTTGAAGCTAATGTCTGCAGTGTTTGTTTAGGGTGCTCTGTTCCATATTCTCTTCTATAAATGTGCAAATAAACACCCGTATTGCTAATTTGTAGGATATTCTGAAGTGGGTATCCCTCAGTCATTGTAGTTAACACAGTTCCCTTTGTATAAATAATTAGGAAAAATAAGGTAAATATGGGTGGTACTCTCAGGTGTCCCAGGGAGAACAAGTGATTGTTCTGTTCAAGAACTGCCTTTCTACTTCTAAGGATTTATCCTTATGCAAAGTATGAAACAGTGTTTGTGTGTGCATATCCAGGCAAAAAACCAAAAATAAGACACTATCCCCCACCCAGGTATTCATATATTGTAGTATGTTTTTACCAATCAATGACCTCTGGTCGAGGAAAACATGTATCTGCCTGGCTGTCTTTATTTTTGACCATTAATTTCTCTTGGCTTTGTGCTGCTGCTACTTCTGATCACAGTTGTCAGAATAACTGAAAGTAGATGTAAAGATACTGGCATTTTCTGATCTCCTTCATTAACAGACTCCACACAAGTATTTTCTTTCTCTGCACTACTTCGCTACTGACACTGTAGTGCTGCCAACACTGCTAAACTAGGGTGCTGCTTCACCGTTACTCCTTGGAGAAGAACGTATCTGAGCAGATGCAATCCCTACCCTCATGGCGTTTGCGTGGAGGAGTCTCCTCTGCCTGAGATGTATAGAAAATCCAATATGCCAATATACAAAGGGGGGAGGGGGCAAGTCTCATCTCCTTCATTTCTAATCCTTCCTGAATATATATTTGTGTCTGGTTATATACAGAATAAGTTGTACTTGAGGACTTTGGAGGGCAAGAAGTAAGAGCAATTTTTTACTCATTGCACAGCAAGTACTTTCACTTCATATTTTTTCTGCTTATCAACAGGTTGTCTGGAAATTTTTTACCAAGTTCAAACTCTTTTTCATGACTTGTGATCAAGTTAGTTTTTGAGAATGTTTTGGGTTTGTTGTTTTGTTTCTCAGTTGTGATTAGCAAGAAGTTTGCACAGGTAAGACTTCACTCTCTGCTTTTTTATCTATGCTTGGAAGTAATTTGGAAGAACTTTTGGGATTTGACTGTCATCTTGCTAATTACTGACAAATTCAGAAGAGTTGACCTGTGCTGTGTGTCATAGCATTTAGTGAAATGAAACAAGACAGAGCAAATGTTGCATCACCACCTGTCAGCTCTGTGAGGTACATGCCTGTTGGCGTCTTCTTCTCCTTATGTGTGGCATAGGACAGTTATCTTTCAGTGAGAGACAACCATCCCTGAACTGCCCGATGTTTACTGTAGGGTGACCTGCAGAAGATCATGCATGCGGAGAGTTAACTTGGAGCAGATAACTTGCAGTAGCTTTTAGTTTAATGAGTCCTGAGGCTACATACCCTGCATGAAATGGCCATCTCCACTAGGATACATTCCAGACACCAGAATTTTGCTGCTGCTCAGCAGAAGGGTGAAGTTGTCTCAGGAGGTGGCCACAAGTGTTGGGGAAAAAAAATAATAATCTGCTCTGCATAGATCCAGAAAACAGTCTGCACTGTTTGTGGACAGTGCACTCTGTCCCCAAAACAAGGGTCAAATAATTTTGTCTTTTGGATAAACGGTTGTATTATAAGCTGTTGATAGCATTATTTTATAAAATTGAGGAATATATTTATAATAAATATTTTGTGCATGCTTAGTTCATGCCACTTGGTGCATCTCATGTCGAAATATTTCATTTTTAGCTTTGGTAAAATTTTCATTGGATTGGTTTTGTGTGGCAAGTGATATATATAACTGTATAAAGTTGTTGTAGTCTTCTGAAGGTTACATGTAGTGCTCCATGGTAAATAATGTCCTTTATCTTTTTAAGTTGTTTTTTTAATAGTTGAATAGGCAGTTAGTTGATCTGTTAGTACCCAATACTGAACAAAACTCTTCAACTTGAGCTAAAACTCATTAGCTGATAAGGAAAAAAAATGAGATTCTTTTTGAGAAGTGATTCTCTTGATCTTTTTGTGTCAGTCAAACATTCATGACATACTGACTGCTCGTGCTATTAAGCTCTGCCTATTTGGTGTGCCTGGCTAGTCCTATTTAATTGTGTCACACAGTTCCACACTGTCTGGAGAAAAGGCTGTATGCCATATATATTTTAGCAGTATACAACTGAAGGTATAAATAAAAGAAAGACAGTTTATATATTTGTATGAGTTTATTCGTATAAAATAAGATGCATGCATCAGAGTGAGCACTAGTATGTTATATTGGAATAATTGATCATCTTTTTATGATCTCAAAGTACCTCTCAAATGGTTATTTCCCTTCCCAGCACCTTTGGGAGATGAGTCAATAATAACTTATTAATATTCTTGTTGACATAAATAGCAGATGAGTTTCATGAAGCAAAATGGCATCTCTAGAAGTGGAAATGTTGAACCTGTAGCAGATCCAGTCTGCACTCAGAGTCAAGAGCTGGATTTTTCTGAACTGTGTAATTTATTTTAAATGGTTTCTATTGAATAGTACTGCTGATGAGAGCCTTAATTCACTAGCTGTCTTGGTTATTATAATTATCATTATTAAAATACTAATAGATAATCTCTTCATGCAGTATGGTGGCTGTATAGTGTGAAGTAACTGTGAAGGTCATGCAGTTTTTAAGAAGAATCTCCACATATAGTATTCCAATGGTCTTCTTGCAGAGTTATTCACAATTGGGTCTACTCTGCACAGAGGGCTCTCCTGGGTGTCTTGAGGCAGGTCCCGAAGGTCGTGGTGCCAGCTGGAGCTGGCTGCCTTGCTGGGATCTCACCTGGGGCTTCTACTGCCCAGTCCCTGGGAGACTGTAGCACAGTGTTTTTGCTTTAGCCTCTGCCCAAGGGAAGGGGAGGATGGTGTTTGGAGATAGGAAATGTGTCCCTGATGCCAACTAGGTTTCTTACCAGGCTCATGGTGCAAAAACTGACAGAGGACTCCGTGTTTCCCCCATATGGCAGGATCAGGCACTGGGGACTGTGCTAACTTCTCCTGAAGAGGGGAGAAAGCAAACTGTTTACTGCAATAGATCTTTACAATATTTCCCCCTTGATAGTTTACAGATAGCTGGCTTAGATGAAGTTGCTTTTGCTTAAAATTTATAGTATTGAAATCTGACAAGAATAGGGCACTTTAGTTCTTTTCCTTCCTTCTCGACTGTGGCACCAAATTTATTTTTTTCCAGCTTGTTTCCATCAGGCAGCGTAGAGGGAGTGCAACTCCCACTGCTGCAGATCTTCGCATTCAACTCCCGCATTCGTGCAGAGCTCTATGCACCATTGACAAGTTACATAAAGATACAGTGCAATTTCTTAACAGTTTCTTATACACCATATGGAATTTTTCTAATGGCTATAAGATGAAAAGTAGCTAAGAAGCATATCCAAATCCTAATCTTGTCTTTAGTAGATGTAAAACTGTTTGGTATATCGGCTCTTTTTCTGTATCTGGTGTTGGAAGCTAAGAGACCATTCCTTTGAGATCTGATCATGTAAGCACTGCAAATTTTTGTGGAAGCATGGTATAGCAGTGGAATCATGCAAGAACCTGAAATGAGTACTGAAGTAATTATTGTCAGTTGGATAAAAATATACCTTGTGCCAGCTTCAGAAATGTATTGAAGCTGCTGAACTTTTAAACTCCTGATATTTCTTTAATTCCTTTGCTTTATAGCTGGGCAAAAAAACAGTTACAGTAACTGCTGTAGTTTTATTCTTTTAACTGAATGATGGGATTATTTCAACTTTTGTATTAAAAAAAGCATTAAATGAACTGCATTAAAGAAAAATGACATATTAATAACTCAGAGATAGCGATTTCATTTCCCAGTGCCTACTTTGGGTCCTCATGGTCTAATACATCTTCACTTCAAAGCAGTTTCTTCAGGATCCAAGAATGGATCTTCAACATTAAAGATCGCTTTTGACTTTGATAATTCCTTATATATGCAGGGACAGTTCTCTCTGCCTCTGTCTCTCTTTCTTTCCCCCCCTCTCCCCCCCCTTTTTGTTAAAGCTTTGTAGTTGAACTGATTACATGGACTGATTTTGTGGGTGGTGACATAAAAATCTTTGTTAGAACGTTACATCTGCTCAAAAATATTTCTATTTCTCAAAGCAACATACAGGATAATGGATGACCATGATTTCTGTATAAGATAATGTCTTTAAGCGGCCTCTAAATCACTCATTCACAACAGGTAATGATCAAATAGCATAAATTTAAAACAAAATAGTGTTAAACTCTCCATCTCATAATGAAAGAAGGTAACTTTTTATTAGTAGAAGCCTTGGTAGGGTATTCCTTTTACCTGAAATAAGAGTGGCTTGTATGTATTTTGCCCTGTTGGAAAGTGAAGAAAAGGGTAGCCTTTATTATTAGTGGTATAGCTGGATGTACCTATAATGAGTTAAAATTTGTATACTGGCCTTCAGCTTTTCTTCACAACTGTTGATGCACATTTGAAGACTAGCTTGAGACTACAGACCATAGAAAATCCCATTCCAAGTTAATGATGTGGACTTCCATCATTAATTTTAAAGTCAGAAAACTTCATCCATTTGCTGTATTGATTTGCTAATGAGAGTACTTCTGTGTTCTCCTGTGTATGCTACTTGTTTTGTACATTGGCAGAGTTCAGGACCCCGTGTGATCTGGAGGTGATAGGTATTCTCAACAGGACTGTTTCTAATTTATTATGTCTGAAATTCCATGTCTGGAAGATTCTTTTTTTCTGAAGAATCCCTATTTTCTCAGCTTTCTCTGCTTTCTAATAAGGAAGAAGTTAAGTTGAAAGAAAATATGGAATCACTTGCTGACCGTCAGTTCTGCAATTAGGAAAATACAGCTTCTATGACTAGCTGCATTTGTCAACAAGACAATGCACATCAAATTAATGTCCACTTAGCAGAAATAATTTTAAGATTTCTGCCTTTCAAGCCTGGTAATGCCTACAAACCTCTGAAATTGTATTTTATGCAAAGAAAGAAGCTCTTGTCTCTTCATCCCTTCACCTTTAGGAAAGCACTCTGATACTTTTTGACATCCTTTATTATTATTAAGATGATGCCGCGGCTGAAATACCTGTATAAGAAGGGAGGAGATCTTTGAGGCAGTGAGTTATGGACAATAAGCCTTGTGACAGAGATGGGTGTTGCAAACCTCTGCTCGCACAGAGCTTGAGTTGAGTTGAGGCTCAAGTTGAGTTGAAGCTTCTATATGTTTTCTGAAGAAAATACATTTTTTAAATCAAATCCTTTTGTATACCTTTCTTTTCTTTTGACTATATTTGACTTTTTTTTCACAAAACAATTGCAGAGTTAATAACATTCATGGAAATGTGAAGATTATCAATAGGAAGCTTTCCTATGATTTCTCTGATGACTGATCATCATCTCTCATTGCCTAAGAAAGAGACAAGGACACTGCATTTTGTCATGTTCCCATTTCCAGATTTTTAAGTGGAGAGAGAGAAAGGCATTTGAAGCTTTGAGTTCATGATTTTCTCAAAGAAGAATGGGTAAACTCACTGTGACCCTACTCATGCATCCCTACATTAAAACTTGAATCGAAGATTCAAGTCAAGATTAAAACCTGAATCAAAGATCATTTTTTGTCTTGATTGGAACTTTACCAGTCAGTTCTTTGGCACAGCATCAAGAGCTGCCATGCCCGTCCTCGAGCAGCACCCCTGAGTATGTTCACAACTCGCTCTGCCCAGGTACTCTGCCTTTTCCCTCCTCTCTCCCTCCTACAGCTGAAGAAAATACTGGGGATAAGTACGTGGCTCACAAGCCACATAGTACATACTAGATCCTTAATAGAGTCTAGTATGCACTTGATGCCATTGAGATCTCCCCTTGTCCTTACTCTGCTCCACCAAGGGAAGGGAAGATAATCTCCCACGTTATTGGATACAGGACTAAGAAAAACCTGTTTGATAAAAATGTAAAGGAACAACTTTCTTTAAAACACAGCAACTATCAAAAGTCCCTCTTAGACATCCATTTTTTTTCTTCCTCATAAGATTCATATTTTCAGTACATATGACAGTATTGCCAGCTACCTCCTTCTTTATCTCTTCCTGGGAGAAGGTGTACATTCCCTGTGCATTCCCTTGTTTTTTCCAAGTGGGGACAGCCATAGGAAGAGCAATTGATCCAAGTTCCTGAAAAAATAAAGCTTACTCAAACTTACTTCTCCGCTTTTGAGGACATCCCTCAGATTGTATTGGAATTAGTCACTATTGCATGGTAATGACATTTTTGTACTACCTGGATGTACTTTTTCTACAGCCCTCTCTCCTCTGAGGCATCTTTGCTGTAAAGAGTTTAAAGAGCCAATGCAGTAGAACTGAAAAAAGTATTTCTGTGGGGAATTTAGTGCCTATTTATCATGTCTGACCTTCCTGGGATGGGACAGCAGTGCTTGTCATATTGCTTTTGCATTCATTCAGAGCCAATGCATTTTAATATTCCTGTAGCCAGCAGGCTTCTAAATTATCAAAGTATACACATATATTTCTAAAAAAAAAGTAGAGTGAAGTAGCGTTTCTTTCAAGAGGAAATAGATAAGATAAGTTAGGAGAGGGTGGTAGTAAGAGGGGGTCAGGGAATCATGAAAATAGAGATGTCTCAGAGCAGTCTTCTAAAATTATGGAAAGAGAACTGATCTTTTTACCACCTCTGAATGCTGTGGGAGCATGTGTTGGAGTTTTAGTAAGATTCAGGCCCCACCCCGGCTTTAAAATTTATTCAAAGTATACTCTTTAACCGTGAATACTTATTAAAGCTCAAGAGGGTTCAAGTTCCACAGTATTTTACCTGCTCCTGCTTATGCCATAAGCTTTGCTGAGTAATGAGCCATCTCTCTCATCTGCCACAGACAGAGTATTTGGGCAATTAAGCAAAGTTGAAGTGGCCTTAATAACTTAAAAAGGAGTCACTTTCCTTTAATGTTCACAATAAATTCTTTTGCTGCATTGTTGCCTTGTGACCTTTTCTTAGCTGTTTTATTACCCTACATGCACACTTTTCTTCTCTCTCATTTTTACTCATGCAGCTCTGCATCTTTGTGGGTAGCTATTTCAACAAGTTGTAAATTCCAGATAATGGGTTTTGGCACCCTAATCTTTTCTTTTTCTAAATATATTCAAAATGTAAGTATGTAAATGACTAAGATTGCTCCTTGTGCCTCTATGTATTGTTTTCTAAACATGCCACTTGATGGAAATTCCACTATCTGGGATGCTCCTATTTCTTCTACATCAACAGAAGGTGGTGAATTATTTATGAGTTTGTTCTCTAACATAGCATGGGCAGTTTGAGTTTCTCATACTGTTGGACAAAAGAAGGTGCTGTTATCTGAAAGGGAACTGATATGTGCCCATTGCCGAAATGCTGGTGGCACAATCATAGTACATATATCAAACTTCCCTTTTACCTGCAAGCGTGAAGAAGGCAAAGCTGTCCAGTTGTTTTTTTTTTTTTTTTTGATCAAACAAGTAAGTATTTTTCTGATAGTTGAATCTAAAGGGAAAGAAAAATACTTATTGAAGTAGTTTACATTAAGCCACATGTTGCTGGAATTTTTTTTTGTTCTGATTATGAAAGTAAGTCCAGAATAAAGAATAACATGGAAAGAAGAGAGATAAACATCTTTTATAGAGTTGCCTGGAGAGTTATTTTACTCTATTTTTTAAAGTTTTTTGTTTTTTTTTTCCCATTGATATTAACCTTCATGGGAAGAGAAACACCTCAGAGGTGCAACAGTTCTGTTACTTGTCTGACTACTAGAGTGAAGAAGCCCCCTCCAAACATACTGCTAGCTTTTTCCCAGCAATTACTTTCTCCATAGGGAAAACGATTTCATCTGCCACCTGAACTTGCATCTTTCAGGGGACAAGTTAGTGTACCCAAGCAGAATTTTTCTTTTTTTTTTTTTGGTAAAAAGTTGTACATTATCACTGAAACTATCTGGTAACTTGCTGCTGTCAAAAATGAGCATGCCCCTGTGATTTATAGATCAAAATTTCATCCAATAATAGTGAGGCTAGGACTAAGGAATCTTTACTTTCCACATTGCATTCTGCACCTTTCGAAAAACTTCCATCCAGATTAATGATGTTGTCCTGTGATTTGATTTTACATCACTTTAACTGACACTTCACTAGCTATTCAGATGTATTGCATTAGCAGGAAAAAGACAAACCAAATAACACCTGAATGAATCTTATAATCCAGTCAGTATGGAGCAATACAGTGTCTGGGTGTATGTAAGAATAAACATATGTACAAGCATATGGATAAATGTATGTACTTGTTGATTAGGTCATTAAGCCATGCCAGGTCAGTTTTTTATGACAGATGAATTATTTCTGGTAAAATTTTAACTAATTTTAACTGACGTTTTCTCTAAAATAAGATTTTATTCTTTAAATAAAAGAATTTTGAAACACACTTTCTTATGGTTTTACTGATTTCTCAGCCCCTGTATCCTCTTCCTTGATTTTTCAGCAACAAAACATAAAAAGGGAACAAGGAGTTAGGGAATAGCAAAGGCATTAGTAAATTCCAAATCATTTTCCCCTTAGAAAAAACAGGTCAGCTTTGGTTGCTTTTTTTGTTTCTTTTTTTACTTTAAACTACTTTTTTCTAGGACGTATGCAAAATGAGAATTTTTCATAGAAAGCTTTCATTTTCGTACCAAAAGAGTTGGCTGGTTTGCTCAGGTTTGAAAATAGCCAAACCAGGAATAAATTTGAAGATCATGTTGGTTGTACTAAATGCTTCCTTGGACGTGGGCCATACATCTGCTCTGCTGGAGCATGGTCATTCTGTTTACAAATTTACCTACCGAATTGCTTGTACTGAACTAATGCTTATTTGGTGCAGTGGTATTGACAGGATTAGTAGTTCTTCAGGCTTGCTTTTATAAAGATGAGTACTGGTTTTGGCTGTGAAGTAGCTTAGGAAATTAGTTCTGTCTCTTTCAAACTTGTATTTGTTCAGATACAGGGCAAGTATGAAGTATCCGGCAGAGCATTCTGTTAGATGCTTGGGTTGAAGAAAAGAAGGCTTTGGGGACACCTTATTGTGGCCTTTCAATGCTTAAGGGGGCTTATAAGAAAGATGGGGAGAGACTTTTTAGTAGGGCCTGTAGTGGTAGGACAAGGGGTAATGTTTTAAACTAAAGGAGGGCAGATTTAGACTAGATATAAGGAAGAAATTTTTTATGATGAGGGTGGTGAAATACTGGAACAGGTTGCCCAGGGAGGTTGTGGACGTCCTATCCCTGGAAACATTCAAGGTCGGGTTGGAAGTGGTTTTGAAGATGTCCCTGGGGGGTTGGACTAGATGACCTTTAAAGGTCCCTTCCAAACCAACCCATTATATGATTGTATGATTCTATGAAATGATTCAAAACGTACCTGTGTAACTGCTCTCAGATGACCGTCACAGCAGTTCATGGGTTAATCTGTGACTGACTCTTTGTGATCCAGTGGTACAGGTAGATGTGGTCACCAGAATGTGCCATAGGAATGCATTCTTCTCTTCTTCATGGAGTCCAGGTCACATATGAATAGTGGCCCTTTTATCTTTCACATCGGACATTTCTCGTGTTTGCCAGTTTGCATACATGAAAGTTGTGATTGCCCTCAGGCTGTTTGTGACCCCTGTTGTAGGTTTGGCATCTCTCCAGCAGCTGACATTAAATACTGACAGGACTGGTGTTGTCAGTAGTCTTGTGACCCTAAAACATCTGTTAGTTGTGGCTTGATTATCTTACTTGGTCTCACCACTACGAATGCTTTTAAAAGTGATAAATCACATTAGATTGCAACTTCTCTGACACATTGCAATCCCTTATGCTGCTAAGTGATCCTGTGTAATTTTGGCATAAAATCTAGCAATCAAGTCAATGTTGTCAGAGGAAGTACGCAGCTTTAGCAGATTTTTTTCCCATATGCTTATTTTTCTTTGAAATAAGAGGAAAATGTGTGTTTTTGTAAATATTTCATAACAGAAGGATAAAATATTCATCAAATATACTGGCAATTTTATCACATGACTTTCTTTCTTCACTCACCAGACTTAAAGACAGCATGCTTTCTTCACCAGGCAGTTCTCTTATATACATGAGAGTAAAATACATATCTCTCCTGATCTCTGTTGCAAATCTGATGGTTGCCTAAAATGCTCCATAATACACCTGACCCAGCCATCACCAGTCTTGCAAATAAGTTTTCCTAGTCTAGATCAGTGATAGGCAGACTTGTGGCTGGTGCTCACATAAAGCATCTCTCACGTACTGTGCTGAGCACGCGGTGATAATTCACAGAGTGTCTATGGTCCTGCTGCCTTGCCAACATGGAGAGTTTTGGATTGTTTAAATAAGAACTACTAGCACTTTTGGCTTCTGAATATGTCCTAATGAAATAAAATTAAATGTTCCCAGGAAAAACCTTTCCTTCTACTCCTTTTCCTGTCAAGGCTCCAATATAGCAGAGGTTTGAAATCTAAAGCACTCTTGCTTTTGTGTGCATAAATATGTGCACAGTGCTCTTTAGCAGCTGACTGCTTGATGATGTAATGTTAGTATCTTTCTAATTCCTGTCACTAAGTGAATTTCACAGTTGAAAGAGTTAGTTTGATTTCCTAGTAGGGAAAATATATACAGATTTTTCAACATTGGTTATAAGTGTGTATCACAGGTGTTCAATATCACACCATAGTTATATTCTTCAAGTTTGAATATTTTTCTCACTGCAGCTCTACTGTGATAGAGACATAAGATATGGAAAGAACAAATAATATGTGCATGGTCAGGCAACAAAAGCTGAGCAAAGCAGAAATTTCATCTAAGCAGCTGACGTTCCAAGTCTATTCCCCAACAGTTGGATAATTGAAATGCAAGTAGTTTAACAGCTACTCCAGGCAAAGGTTGTTTTAAAACATCAAGGAAGTTGTTATGTGGTACTTATAGATAGTTTGCAAGTACACAGATGCCCCAAAATATATACACTGCTTATCCAGAGATGCACAGTAGGCACAGAAGACTTGGGTTTTTTTTCTAGAAAGACAGACAGACCTGAGTTTAGAAGACTGCTTAAAGCAACTGTAATGATTTTTATAACTATAAAATAAATATATATTTATATCAAAGTTATTATATATGATACACATTTTATATTGTATATGTAAAGTATAAGTATATATTATTTGTATAAAAGAAGTGCCTTTCATAATTCTGATATTATTAACTGCTTTTTCTTTATTTGAATTGTTAATTAAAAAAACCCACAAACCAAACCAAACCAAAACCACCAACACATAAGGAAGGATAATGAAGCTGTCAGTTAAGCTGGTAGCGTCTGGACACTGACCTTGCAGCTCTGTTCGTAGTAGTTGTCATATATGACTAGATCTGGTGTTTGAAAATTAGGGTTGTCAAAAGCAGTTATGAGTTACCTCTCTATTTGTTACTTGCATTCATTACTCTAAATGCTGTTGAAGGGCAAGCACAGACTACTTAAAAATTAATGTAGAACTGACTGTCTGACTTATGAAATATAGATGTGACAAAAGCCTTTGTGAAGCCTTTTTTTTCTGTTGTTGATATCATCACTTCTGTACAACCACACCTCATCATTCAGGTATCTCAGTTGTTCCTTGTAGCTCTAGTTAGAGGTGATATAAGGTAGGGTTAACACCGTTCAACCTTACAGGTCTTTTGAATTGATTCTAATCTTGCATTAATAGACACTTTCATAACTGCAGAAAAGGACCCAACTATGTTTTGACAACTACCAAGTTTCTCATTGGAAGACAAAATTTATCAGGAGTGCTGTGCGCAGGAAATGCTGTCAGGAAAGATTTAGAGTACAGCCTGCGTTATATGTCTGGTAGCTTTGTTTCCTCAAGGGAAAACCCTGAAGCAAGAAAATGGAAAAACTTTTGTTCTGCAAACACCAACTACTTCTTTATTGCTAGCAAATATTCATCGATTACATTTGAGTGAGTTGGGAGGGCTTTCTTATATATATATTTTTTTTGTTTAGTTTAGGTTTGTTTCTTTGGGGTTTTTTCTTTTTTGTTTTTCTTATAAAAGATTTGGGGACTTCTTAGACTTTATAGTCTTAACCAGGACTCAAGATTCATGGCTTAAAATTTCCACACAACCTTGCTATTCCCTCCTACAAAAATTCCAACTCACTAGTGACTTCCTTCTGATCTATACGGCAACCCATTTCTCATCAAGCCCCTCTGGATTTCTGATTGTCTTGAGGGAGTTTTATATTTCATGCTCTTCTGGTTGTATGTTAGCCTCTCCTTATCAGACTCTTGTATGCTGTGAGGCTATACTATCTCATGTCTTTAAGTTAGATAAATATGTTCTCTTGAAACTGAGAGCAGGCCAACCTCCTAGTTCAAGAATATTCCAGTGAGACTACTCTCAGCTCTTGCTGTTTGAATAATAATGAAAATGAAAGAATGGTATCTCATGGATGGAGAAGACTGCAGATTTCTTGGGTAGGTCTAATAAAGACCTGTTTGTCCTGCAACCAATAACAGGCATTGCCATGCATGACATTTTGATGGAAAATGATATCTAGTGAATGAAAATAGCATGTATTTTACAAACCAAATTGTATTCCAATTACTCCTTCACCAAAAATAATAATAAAAAAAAAAATCTGACCCTGCCTGAATATCTTATCAAGTCAATATTTTTTTTGGCATTAGATAATCAAAATGTTTAAGATTAGGGAGCTTTATTTTACATGATTCAGGGTAAGCTCTTCATTTGTCTAAATGACTACTTCCCTAAGTTGCAAGCTGACTTAATTCTGAAAAAGGAATGACTTAATTTGAAGTTAGTATGGAAAATCTTTATTAAATTTTGTCTCATGTCCTGTCCTAAAAAGAGATCACTTTGTATGCTAATTTGCAGTCAAAATAATAAAAGCTCCTTTGGAGTCCAGCCCAGGAAGATGACAGGAGGTGAAGGGATGGAGGTGGAAGATTGAATCAGGTGTCTCATGAGAGCAAGGATGGTGTGAATGGAGTAGGCAACCTCTCTGACTTTCTAAGAAGTCACACACACTGTTGCTTTGAAAATTACATATGTTCTACAGTGCCATCTGTTGGGAATAACCACCTATTTTAGGCAAAAGGGAAGAATCAGTACTTGAGTACTTCAGAGGCAGCACCATCTTCTACATAAAATTTGCTTTTTCTTCTCTAAAAATATGCTTTTAATGAAAAATAATTTAATGTGCCGATGAAGGTCTTCAGTTACACATGTGTATTGTAAAAGCTTTCCAGCTAACAAATAATTATAAACATGGTGATATCTAGGTAATTTAAGGATCAGGAATCTTTCCATAGAATTCGTGAATTCTGACAGCTAAGGTGCTGCTAGTCCCCAGTTCCTGAAAAAGCTGTATAATATTGATGCTTCAAAATGGTGTTTGTTCTTTGAACTGATGTAAGAGCCATTGGGTCTGACAAACATATTTTGACTTAGACGAGAAACAGATGCAAAAAATCCCCTAGTCTTCACTTTTCTAAGTTGTGATAAATTACCTGAAATCTTCTTTCAACTTGCCAGTGAAGAAGGTCAAAGACACAGATGGTCGCAAATAAAATATCAGATGCTCACCTGGAATAATTGAATAGCATTAATTAATAGACAACATTCTCTGAGAAAGAGCATAGTAAAAATAAATGTAGACAATCCAAAGAAATATGCTTTGGAATGCATAGGCTTCTAGGATAAACAGAGACAGGTTTTAAATGTGGGGAGGTCATTGCACAAGTTGACCAAAAATTCAAAGATATTTAAGTTTTATGTGATGCTTTAGAAATGTGATTTTGTTTACTCACTTTATGTCAAAAGACAGAGCCTGCTCAAGTCAATAAAAATGTTGCTGTTGTTTTATAGCATATATTTGAGTAATTTAATAAGGGTACTATATGTTGTTCTTTTATTTCATTATTTTAATCCCAAAATAGCGACAAAACTGGTAGTAGCCATAGCAGTGTTCTTATGACTGGTAAAGAGTGTTTGCGAGATGGCTTTGGGAAATGAGATAGAAACCACGTTGTATTTGAACTCTGATAAATCTTTACAATTTCCTGTAATTAGCAGGATTACTAGTTTCATAGGAGGATCTGAGCAACCCCAAAGTAAAAAGTCAGTGCTTTTTGAGTTTTCTATTTTTTCTTTTCCCCTAAAAAGTGGATTTCCATGCTACATCTAATGATTGAGAACTGTGCTGTGTTTATGGGTTGTCAGAGTTCAGTCTGCTGGTGCTTGAGAAGCATCTCTTGAGATTTATCAGCTCTTCCAGTAGCAGTCAAGTAAGAATAGAAAAGCCCACCCTTGTGAAAAATGCAGAAAACCAGTGAGGAAGTGAAAGATACATCCCCTTAATAAGCTGGGTCATTCCTGCATTAATGATTAATCTGAGTTCTTTCCCTAGTTCTGTAGACTGCTAATATTTCAAAAGCTATTCACCATAGTGATGTTCAGGTACTGAGGATGAATTTGAATTCCTTAGCTTTTGATTAACTTCAACTTTTGAGGAGCAAAGTAAAGGACATTTTAAAATTTAACTACAATCATGTTATAGATTTTTTTTTTTTTTTTTTTAGGATTTGGATAAAAGAAACCAGAAACTTGTGATTTTCTTTGACTTAGCACAAAACGTTCTCCTTCAAACTAAAGATTATCTGAAATTGTGGAAAGGAGAGCTTTATTCAAGTTGTGACCATGAGCTGTCAGATAAGCAAGTTTAATAATTACTTGTTTGATTTAAAATGGTTAACATGAAATTGTCAATCTTTTTCTAAATAGTATTTAGGGGATAATGTAATGAATGACACTCTTTAAAGGCAGTCTGGGCATATGAACAACCCACAAGCCCTATTGTTTTCACTTATCTAGCTCAATTTCATTGTTGTGATTAGTTTTAATTCCTATTGACATTACAAGCAGATTATAAAGTATTCCAGTCTCTTGGTTTGCTGCTCTAATTTGTATGCAGCTAAGTTCAGAGGTGAGAATGAATTCATTTGTTGTGATGAGCAGCAGGTGCTCTGTGTGGTGTCCCTACCTGAAAGATGCATGATGAGACTTTATATCTTCTTAATATTTTCCTGACAAGAATTATCCTGTTTTATCTGTGATGTTTCTGAAAAATAACATTTCAAAGTCATTTACTTGTGCAGATGGTGCCACAGTAGCTGTATATGCATAGCTGCATTTGAGCACCTGTGAAAGACAGGGATTTTATGGAATGAAGAAGAGACATTTCTGGCAGACAACACTGTGGATTTAATTACCAGAACGTGGAATTTCTATCAGGTGCAGCTGTTTCTCTTCCTTCTATTCTTATCATCAGCACATTGTTCTCCATTTTAAGAGACGTGAAGTACAAGCACATTACATACTAAACTGAAAACAACCGCTTCCCTCCTTTCCCCAGCACTTCCCTATGACGGGAAGATAAGAGCAAGTCAATTTCTCATTCTTGTCAACAAATTTGATATTTATCAGGATATGAGAAATCCCATCAGGCACCTTAAAGAAGCTGGAGGATTTGAACACTGTAAGCCTGCGATTTGCCATTAGTATCTATGGTTTGTACTGTAATCAGCATTTTAATTCAGGAACATATATATACAAAATAAACTAATTATTCTCTCTGCCTTCTTTAAGCACATGCATAATTTCTATTTAGAACACTTGTATCTCTTTTTCTTTGTTTCCAATATAGTCATATAAACATATACAAAAATAAACTTAAATTTATATTTATAAATTGATAAGTTTTCAAGTTTTTAGAAAATAACTTTTCCCTTTATGAAACTCGCTTTAACTTTTAGTGTATTCGCATTTTTGCTTGGTTGATATTTTTACCCTAATAAATCTGAATATACTGTTGTTTCTGACCTCATACTGTCCTGAATAAAAGATGACTAAGAATGAAACATAATCCTCATTTTATGGTCAGCTGGGAATTGCACCACTGTGCATGTCCCCAGGGTGTACTAGCTACAATAATATGTTCCTTTAACATTGTCAGTCCTTTAGCATCATCATGTCCCTTAACATCCTCAGCACGTGCCTCTGATAACGGTGGTACATAAGCATGGTTGGTTGGAGGTGAATGAGCTGGAGCCTAGCAAACAGTAGGACTGGGAAGCCTGTTTTGGGCAATGCCTTAGGGTCTGCCTTCTGTGTGGCTCCATCTAGTCACAGGGACCTTAGGTGAATATCACCGCCCACCAGAATGAGCTCTGAAAAGGAAAACACTCAATACTACGTGGGTTTCCCCCCCCTCCCCAGGTTTTAGTGTCCAGTGGGGGGGATGGGACAAGGTTGTATTAAGGTTGGAATAGTACTGTAGTTAGAGGGTTGTCTAAGTATACAAAGATTTCTAGTATACATTTTCAGGTGAACATTGATATTAAAGTAAAAAACCACTTGAACTTGTACATTTTCCCAATTAATTGGCATTTAAACATGTGCCCTACTCGGAACATTTGCCTCTAACTTCTATCCTTATGACTAGGAAAATTGTCCTACTGAATACTGAATCACGAATGTGATGCTATTTTACCATGGAAGGGTTGCATGAGGTTATGCATGAGGTTCTTCTGAAGAATGAGAAGTACTAGAGATAACTGTTCTCAGCAGGGAAAACATCACTTGTGGTTTCCAAAGTACACATGAATCCTATTTAAAAAAAAAAAAAAATTCTAAATTGGCTGATACTTTGAGCACTGTAACATCCATGAATACTGGCAGAGAAGCAAAAAAAAGGGTAATGAAACTAAGTAGTGGCATACAATGGTGGAGGTGAGAGGGAAGTTGGCTGGAGTTGATGTTAAGTTCACACTTTTTTTGATTTGTCCATTAATATATAGGAGGAAGCACACAAATTTGTATAGTAGAAGCAGGAACATATCAACTGGAGCTGTGCATCAGTCTAATTGGAAAGCAGAAAAGTAATGCAGTGTATGTAGGAAAAAGAGCAGGACAACAAAGTTGGAAAAAAATAACCTGAAGGATAGGGTTTTGGTCAGATGGAATTACTTGAAAATCAGAAATGTAAATATCTGGGGTTTTAGAAGTGGACATCAAAATGGTTATAAGCATAAAATGGAGTAAGGCAAAGGAAAAACGGAAGCGTGTTGCAGGGAAGGAAGGAAGTAGTGTGACAGATTTTAAATATACAGAGAAATAACACATCACCAGGCAAATGATAGTGCCTGTCTGCACTGCTTTGGTGAAAACATGCCTGAGGTACTCTGTGATCTCTCCATTCTGGAAAATGACAAATGATAAATGCTGTTACTAAAAATGATTAAGCATCCATGACAAATGTGTTCATGGCAAAAAAAAAAAAAAGATGAAAGATTTACATATATAGAGGGAGAAAACTCAGTGGTATGGCTAGAAACTCTCAGTCATTTCTTATTCTTGACTTCCAGGGCTTGATCCCTGCACAGGCTACAGGCTCTCTAAGTTTTAGAGATTACCAACCCTATGTTGTCCAGCAATCTTCCTTGCTACAGACCTCCTCCTCCTCCCCCCCTTTGCTGCCCAGGCTGCTGTTCCTGGCTATTTGCAGGGCAGTGCTGCGTCCTGTGTGGGGTGAGCCAGGATCTGCAGGTCTTGACAGACGCCCGTCCTGAGACTGGGAGCTTTGCAGTGCCACAGTGGATAACACCTGCTCTTCAAAATGTTTATGTTGTCCTCATAACTGGGACGTTTCTCATAGCTCAAGTTTATTCAAAACATGCTAAATAAGAAATAAAGATCAAAATGGGAAATGTTATTATTATACCACTGGGTAAAGCCCTGGTGTCCTTGTAAGCTGACCAGTGAGTTGACAATTCAAGTTCCTCCCATCTAAAAACAATGTGGTAAAACTGGAGAAGATAGCAAGAACGGGCAGCAGCCACAGCTGAAAGCATGGAATGACAACAATCAGAGAAATTAATAAGGAGAATATGATTTTTCAGTTGTAGACAAGAAACAGATGAGGAGAGATATAATAGAGACCTCTAAAATCTGTATTGTGTAGTGTAGTATTGTGGAGAAAGTCATTAAGGAATGAGTTCACTGTTTCTTTTGATAAAAGAGGAAAGGGACATGAAATAAACGTGGTAAGTAACAGTTATCGCTTGTTTGGGGTTCACTGCCAAGTGAACTTTGACAGTTTTCACTGTGTGAAAATTGTTTAAAAGTAAGCTTGGGACATCTTTCCTCAGGGAGTTGGAGGTAACAATAATAAAAAAAAAAAGCATATGGGTATGAAGAGGAGCTGGACAAGTCTGTGAGGGAAAACTCTGTGGAGAGTTATTAAATAAAATGTTATTTTGGCTCAGGAAATCCCTGACTCTCCTTCAGGCTAAGCGAGACCTAGGGGAGCAGGATTATGCAACTCCTATTGTTCTTAAACACTCTTCGAGGCACTTATGCTCTCAGAAACAAAATGCAGCATTGGAAGGGCTCCTGGTCTGCACAGTAAGGGCATTCTTATAGTTTTAATGCCGACACCTCGTGGAATTTTTCCAAGACTCTGTGAAGGGTCCTTAGCTTTCATTAATTAGAAAACAAAGAGATATGGTGTATAGTTTTACAACCATACAGTTTATGCAGCCATGTTAAATTTTGTCTTTAATTTTTCAGGTGATACAATATTCTTTCTTACTTTCTGTCTTAAACTGATATTAGCTAGTCACATAGTGTACACTGTCCTGGAGATGGCCATGTTCAGTGTGGGATGAGTATACATTCCACTACATTAAATTTGTAAAAGGTTTTGGGATTCTTTGAGATGAAATGAGCTATATAAATGCAAGCTGGTATTATGTTTGCAAAATCTGTGTGACTGAGAAGATCAATCTTCCAGAAAATGTCAGTAGATACAACCAGTTTATTATTTCTGGAGGCCGAGAATAAGAAAGGGATAGAAAATAAACTCAGCAGACTGGATAAAACTGCTCTGTTTTGGTTTCTTTTCCTTCCTGAAAGAAAAGATGGATTCTAGCAAATATCAAATAATACTTTAGACTTGACCTTTCATAGTTCATATAGCCTATCATCCTTATGTATCATAGCCTCTGTCTTTCTCCACTTGAAGAAATATGGTAACTAATATGCACATATATATGAGGTATAGTCCAATCAATTATATATGGGAGGTATACTCTAATAAATCTGTGATTAAATATTTAGAAGCATTTCTTTCAAGTCACTTTTTTTTTTTTTTTAAGTAATACTTAGTAATGTAGAAATCTGTCCAGTTGCTGATGTGTTATAGAGGGATTTTATGCACAGAATTCTTCCTTCCTGTGTATTTCACAAAGTCACGTTTTAGACATTCAGCACGACATACTTTTTATCACAGTCTTGTCTACTGAATTTCAAAGAGGAGGTTTAAGTTATAGTGCCAAACTCAAGATGACTACAAATAATAAAACAGCAGGAAGGGACATGGGTCCGACCTTATAATCTCTGAGTTGCCAAGTTTATAATTTCTTTTAGCACCGGCAGGAAATCTACCCACTTTCTTTGGGGAAACTGAGTAGCGTGTTCTCTTGAGACACCTGTGCAACTGGCAGTAGCTGGCAGTTTCAATAACTGTCCGTCTGCATCAGATCTTTATGTCTTTCTATCACTCCTGTCCTGGCACTTTATGAACAAAAAGTGGTTGTACCTTGTTTGTCTCTGAGTGCATGTGGTCTGTGAAAGGCCATGTCTAAGTTGTCAGGTGAAAGTTTTAAGAAAATGGGGTAGATGGAAGCTGAGAAAAGAACACAAGCAGGTAACAGCTGTCATATTCAAAGGTGCTCTGTCTCAGGCCTCTCTGCTTTGGAAGGACCAAAAATAAAGGTCTGGTGTTTTCTATATCACATATAGTGTGTGTGCACAATTGTTCTGGATTACATGCATCAGACATACTGTGCAACTATGGATGCACTCAGCAGATCATATGCAATGAGTAATATGTGTTGTGCACACCCAGATTGAGGCATAAAAGTTACCTCTCATGTCAGCTAAATCTTACAAGGCTGTAAGTAACTCTAACTGTGGTAGTCTTTTGCCCACAGTGGTAGACTTGACAAATTTAACTTTTGTTCTTAAATTTTCCACTGGATACAGAAGGACAGTTTCAATAGACCTTGACATGATTTGGAGTCTGTCCAACAACTTAGTGGACACTGGATCAGCCGTAACTTAGTCAACAGTTTATTCTGCTCTTTTTAACTGCAAAGCAGCAAGAACATATATACTTCCACTTTAACAGTCAGCAACACAATGGACATTGAAATATACTTACAAACAAAACTGCAGAATTGGCTCACTGTTATTCTTTAGATCATTTGTTATCTCTAGCTATTTAGGCAATTGCCAGGTAATTGTAAAATGTCCCTATTTTGGAAAGAATTTCAAATGTAAGTTCAAACATTATTTTTGCTACATTGAAAGCACATAATTCATTTTTTGCTATTTTCCATTAGATATTTTACAACTGTTATTCTTCAGGACAAAAGTCTCGCATCCAACCGAGTGACAGCAAAAATAGCCTCTCACCTTTTAGATTCCTCCACACAAAATTGCATGGAAATGTTAATTGTTTGTTAACAAACCCTAGCCTGAAAACTAATCTCTCAGAGTGGCTGGTGGAAAGAAACAAATACCACAAAAACAACTTATGTGGAAATTGGAATAGTCTGAAAACAGCTAGAAAACAGAATAAGGCACCACATAATATTCTCAAAAAAGTCATGCAAGGTTTAATTACCTGAAATGGGATGTACCATAAGTCTTTATTGATCTCGAATGAGGCTTTTGGTGCTTGGCACTCTGCAAATCAACTACCTGGTAGAAATTTTCCATTAAAATCTCTCTCTTTCCAACTGCAGACAAATTACAGTTTTTGCAATTCTTCTATTATACGGAATTTTTTTAAAGTTCTGTAAAGAAAAAAGTCCTCAGATGTTACATTTCTCAAATGATCTACTTTCAACTTGCTGCCAGGATTTCTTATTAAATAGACTCAATGGAGAAAAACATATTATTTTGTTGCACTCCATGTCAGCCCGTTGATAATAATTGGATCCACAAGCCAGAAAGGATGCTTCCTGCAAAAGACTTGGCAAGGGGAGCTTAAGGTCCTCCTACCACGCATTGGGGTAAGTTCCTGCAGGCGCTGCCTGGCCACAGGGATAGGTACGAACCCATCAGGTAGAGAAACGTTGGCTGCTAGTGAAAACATGAAGAAGGGAGGTGGGCAGTGTTCATGCTGGGCTTCTCTTTCCATCTGGCCTGAAGGTGCTTTCACCGAGAGGTTTTGAAACCTCTGCATCTGTTCTGGGGACTGAATGAGGTGTCAGGGACTCTGGAAACCAGTTACTCTGCCTGGCAAAAGTCCCCATCTGGGACTGAGCCGATGCTGACTGGCCACTGCAGCTGCCATCAGAGTGTCGAGTACTGTCCTGGTCTGCTGTCAGGGCACTTCAGTGCATGGATTTCTAATAACTAAGACTATTTGGTGCTCCTCAGCTGTCCCAACACCCAACAGGTACAAATTCCTCTCTATGCTTTCCATTTCTCTTTCAAAGCAGTCACCAGTGAACACGCAAAAAAACTTGCCCACTGTTGCGAAGGAAAGAAAACAAGAAGGCCCTGACAAAGCATTGGCTCAGAGGTGGTAGAAGTCCTCAGGAGACATTTTGGCTTTGCAGGAGAAGAATCTGAGCTGTATTGTAGAAGAGTTCATGTTGAAACACCTCTGATTTTGGTCTTTTCTTGTGGTGTTATATGCAAGATCCCCAAATCCCCGCCTGTGATTCAGCTGAGAACTCCCACTGATCAGAACGCAACAAAATGGAAAAGCTCAAAGCAGTTCATGCATTTTTGTGGATGCTATGCTGTTGCCAACTCCAGGGCCCCATTTTAAAGTTATCTGAACTGCCAAAGTTTTGGTCCTCTTTACCATTGCTCCAGAAGTGTCAGTAAGTTTTGTCGTGTGTTTTCTACTAAGCTTGCATGGACACTTGAAATGCAAAGTGAAAGTTTTTCAAATCATGTTTGAAATCAGCGGATATTTACTTTGTCATCTAGACTGTTTCAAGTACTTTGTGATT
This sequence comes from Calonectris borealis, assembly GCF_964195595.1. Classification (NCBI taxonomy): domain Eukaryota; kingdom Metazoa; phylum Chordata; class Aves; order Procellariiformes; family Procellariidae; genus Calonectris; species Calonectris borealis. The sequence continues at coordinate 45,794,634 of NC_134313.1, forward strand.
AATACCTGAATAGTCTTTTCAAGCTGGACTCAATTTGCATATGTCAACCCCTAGATTTTTCCTTCGGTCTTTGACATACAACATTAAAATATTGGTCCATTTATTTTCTTTTTTTTTTTCACTTTTGTTTTGTTTTTAAGAAGGAAAAAAAAATGTTTTTTTATACTCCTAACAAAATAGTAAAGTATAAAACATCAACTTTTTAACATCAACAGTTTTAAAAGTGGGGATCTGAGGCACAACAAAAATTGACACAAATGCAGCTAAGACAAAGCTGGAATCTCAAAATATTAGTTGGATGGTTGAGTTACTTGCCTTTTTACCCTAAGAATTAATCACCAATTTCATTTATACATGAATTCTGCTTTATTATCTACGAACTTACATGTTTGTACTGGAATAAGAGAAAATTCCACCTGATCCACGATTCAAATACATCTTTTTCTAACCAGTGTTGGCCATGAACTATTGTTGTACTTCAGCAAACAGCAGTCCTCCAGCACTTGCTCACCCGGGAATGCTCTTTTGCCTGTACAGCTAAGCTGATGTAAACAGTTTGTTTTCCTGCCACCAGCCCCCTCTGCCCCATGCGGGTGAGCTAGTTCTGAGATTAACCCTGTAGAAACTTTTTCCTGTTCGGTGGAGGTTAGTTTTGTGCTGCCACAAAAAGTGGCCATATCTCACTGAAAAGTGTGCAAGGAGTTTGCCTCGTTCTGTAGTAACTGATCGGTACTTCATAAGAATCTTGGTGACAAATTCATGTCACAGCTGTGGTTCCCCATAACACTGGAAGGAATGGGGCAGGATGGGGTCCACAGAGGTAATGCCAAATTCTTACTTACACTCTCCGGATACTATGGACAAGTGATGTGGTGCTTACCACTGTGAAGCATTAAGTGTTCCCTAAACCCTATTATCACAGCAAAGATTGTCAAAAGGTTTTTGAGAAGAATAATTTCAACTAACATAAGGTAACTTTGTATAAGCCTGCCGCTTTGAATGAAGCATGGTTAATTTTCATTAAGAAATATAAATATTAAAAAAAAAAAAGTAGTATTGTCAAAATATCAGGGATTTGAGCAGGCCAGCTTATCTCAGCTTTGGGCAATATTAATTCTGTGAGAATTGAATACATTTTTAATGAAGCTCGATGTTTGGGCTTTTTTAGAGTTACAAAAGAGAAGACTTTTGTTTTGTTTCCTTCACCAGAACTGGCTCTACACCTCAAGGTGTCATTGTAGAATAAAAGTAAACAACATTTATTTTTATAAGTTGACTGTACTTGTTAAAATAAAGTAGGACGTTGTGGTCATGAAGGTCTAAGGATATAACAGAGCTTATTCAGGTAGGTAATATCTTTTATTTTACCTATTGATGCAGCTGGGAAAAATGAACTCTCTTTCATTTATGTGATGCCTTTAGGTCACAAATAAGTGAGAGGAGCATGTTGCATGTTACAAATGTAAATTCTTGAGATGGAAGTAGATTATAAAGATCAGTAGAGTGGCATCTTCTATATTTCAAGTCCAGACTGCTCTGAAAAGAGATTATAAAAGAATGATACATGTTGCGGTGGCTCAAGGAAGTAGCTGTTTACTCATATGAGTAAATGCTTAACGCATTTTGCTCATAAAATATCTACAGAGTTGATGCAGGTAAAGGTACACAATTTTACTAATGTTTAAGAATTTCAGCCAAGTTACTCAGTAATTCTGATTGCAAGTGTTTTTCATACAAGCTCGGAAGAATAATCGGATTGGTTTACAGAAAGCTTAAGTTGAAAATATTGATAGACTTATCAGAGATGTGTTTGATTTACTGAATAACAAGAATCTATTCTGAAGTTTAGTTCTCAGAGAATTGTTGGTAATTAAACTCCAAAATATATATAACTATTAAATTTAAAGTTTCTTTGTTTCACATGGTAACCTTTAGGCTGCGATTTCAAGAAAAGAGCACCCTACACAAGGCTGTGTCTAACGATACTTTCAAGGTAGTAAGGTGCTTTTAATAAAATAAATCAGTTTTCTTTCTTTCATTACAAATTTGATCCTGTGTAGGTACCATTTCCCTCTTCTAGTAGGCAGTGTCCAAAAAAATGAAAATGCTTGTAGTAAGAGTCAGATGTTATTTTTCCAAACGCTGAGGGCAGAAAACCTGTGCTGGCAGTCTGGGCTCTCTCGAAGCAGTAGTGCTCTGTGGAATGGGAAATAAACCAGAGCACGTGATGTTACAGGTAAACACTGATAAGTCTAAATGGTAAATAGCTTTTTGTTTATGTGGCTTTGGGGATTTCTTTCCCAGTGTGTTTAAAAGATAAAAATTTCTATCGAAGGAAAATAACTGCTATCTATTTGCCGCAGGATTATTTCTATTCCCAGGCTCTTGTATAAATGTGTAGGACTGGAAGATCCCATCTCTTAAACTAGCAAATTAAAAATGTGCACAGCAGGGATTTCTGGATCTTTTTTTTGGGTACTTTTCTGATTTTATTGCCCGTAAGCCTTGTTTTTCCAGTCCTATGCTGCAAAGACTAGTTATCAAATGAAATCAGCTTCATATCCTGAAGCAGTCTCTGCCAATACAAGAAGTCACACTTCGGGTGGTATCTGCAGAGCCTGTCCTTTGATTTATTGTTCTTCTTGCTCTTTATGTGGGATGATACTGAAAGCATGTGGAAATTCTCTCTGATGCATGTGCTTACGTGAGAGAATTATATGTGTTTTATAAACCTTGAAAAGTGATAGCCGTTGACTGTCGTACACGCAATCTATATAGTCCTCATATTTGCTAAAAGGTCCAATCTGATCAGTTATTGTGCAGAAAAGTACATGAAGAGGAGTCAAGTCTGCCCGTGTGGATTCAGTGCAGTCCTTCACTTAAATGCTTTTCTTGATCTCAATCACACATAAAAAAAAAAGCTTGTAAAGGTGACAAGAGTAGAAATCAGCCCTCTTGGGTCCTATTCCAACTCCTTTCATAAGCTGGCATGCTTCCTCTCCTTCCACTTCCTCCACCTTCATCCACCACCTCTCTGACTTCTACATCAAATGAGGGTAAGCTCTATGCAGCAGACAGTATGTGCCATGCAGTATTAAAGAGTTCTCAACGGTGTGTATTTTTAATACATGAAATGATTATGTTTTAAAAAGTCATATAATTCAAATTAAGACTTCCAACAAAATTTTGTGGAGGATTTCCCTCCCACTACCCCCAATTAAAAATAAGGGGGGGGTTGAGTCTGTTTTTCGGTGCTTGGCAATTAGAGGAAAATAGTTAAAATTTTAACTCTTCCACTACCTTTTTTCTTTTTTTTTTTTTTTAATCAGGGCACAGAGAAACTGTATTCATTTGTATTCATAACGTATGCAAATAGGGAAAATTGACATTGTCAATCTTAAATTAAACTTTTTTTTACATTCTAAGTGTTCTTTTTTACTTTTGAGATCTAAATAACTTCCTTATAACGTCTGCATGTGTAAAATAAATACATATATACATATGTATGTATGTCTTTTAATGCTTCTTCTGACCTCATATTTTTTTCAGCTTTGTCCATTAGTAAAACAGGTCATTACTTTATTGAAAAGATATATTGTAAGTATTCCTTTGAATTATGGAGAATTTTTTGTTTCATACATATTTTACTTCTCCATTTGTAAACATGGCACAAACTAAGAACAGCAATTTCACACAGGTTTATGCCTAGGGTCTTTATGACAGCAGAAGTAGCTACCTATGGACAAAGAGGGACTACTAATACCAAAAGTCTATCTGCCCCTGAGGAAGCCACTGTTCTGTCCAGGTCAGACCCCACACGTAATGAGAAGTCAAAAAGACAAAATTGCATTAGGAGAAAATAAATTATTTGGCTCATTCAGCTAATACTTAGAAGAACAAATTGACGGAAACTAGAATCCATTTTCACTTGATCTACGAACAGTAGGATTGCTCTGGCCTTCAGGTAAGATTAATTTGCAACTAGTAATTCATTGTGTTCTAAGTCTCATCACATATACTGTTTTCATGAATCTTCTGTACTTCTTTTTTCCTTCTTCTCTGATCAGTTGCTGCTGTTTAAGTGCCCTGAGGGTAGAGAGGCTTGGGATGGTGCCAGGTGGTCTTGGCTAATTCTAAGCCAGAGGATTGACTCTTCAACTATGCCTTATGCTTATGCTTATGCTTTCCTTATGCCTTAAACAGGAAAGCAAATAAAATAAAGTGCTGATTGTTTTTTTTTTTTAAGGATTCAGAGAACAGGTTTTAAAAGAGGTGTAAAACAGAAAGTAAACTTCTTGTTTCATCCCAGTCTATGCAGAACTGGCAACCTGCCAGCTCAGGTGCAACTAAGACGTCCAGAAACAAGTGGCCTATTGAACAGCTATGTACCTTAGTGTTGATATATCTCATATCTGTTTTACAGATTTGAGAATTACAGCTGATGATGGCTTGCAGAATATTATTATACATGCTGAGACAGAAAATTGCTTAATCTTTGCTTTACAGGGGTTCTGCTAATGAAGGGATGCTCTTTCCAAAGTGCTGCGTTATAACCTACCTCAGTTAAGTGCTGTTCCACATGTGTCAGCCATTTCAGCTCTTTTTAGAGAACTGGTATATTTTGGTGTTCAGTTTTTATTTTGATTGTCACCAGTGATTTTCTTCCTGTATGAAAAATCAGCCTATGACTTTGAAAAAATAACATTAAACAAATTGGGAAGAAAAATGTAAAAATTATGGGCTCAAATTAGCATTCACTTCATAGGAATTTTAGAAGATATTGGTTGTTCATATAAATTTTACAACATATATAGGGCCTCTTGAAGGATCCTGTAACAAAAAATTATGAATTATTATTAATAAAGGTAATGAATTTTAGATGCTATCAATTCTTCTGTGAATTCAACGTTATCCCAACATACTCAGAAACCACACTGGCTGTGTAAGTAGCTACAAGCACCTGTGATAACAACTGGAACACATTAATAGAAAATCAGGCATACTAATTATCTCTGCTTAAAATGAAATACAGTCTGACTGAGCCCCACAGTCTTCACTCTTCCACCTCTGTTATCTGCGCCTGCATAAATACTCATGGAAAGGGAAAATAAGGTTCTTATGGACCTAGAGGGCAAATGATTTCCAGAACAGAGCATCTCTTGTCTGGACGGTTAGGCTCTCACATAGAAGAAGATGTGAGCCAGATTAACATATCAGTATCAAAAGCCTGTAATTTTTCTCCCTAAGCATCAGCTGCAATAGCATTCCAGTCTGTGTACAGTAAAAATTAGCTATAAGAAATCAATATTCAATACATATAGTTTTCAAAATATTTATACTCCTGTGGTATCTGCCATTTATTGATGCCCTGAAGTGTCTCACTGTGTCATCACTTGTTCCTTCTGAACAAGTGGGAGACTGACTGATGGCTAGTGGTTTTGCTTGTCTCTCCCGTTCATCAGGAGGCTGGAACTCACCTGTCCCATGGACCATGTTAAAACACTGTTGTTGGTTCCTGACTTTTAGCAGCCATCCCTGCTGTGTTTTGCTGCATTGCACAGCCTGGCTGGCTGGCCAAGCTGTCCTGGTCTGTGTCCCATCACTGCCTTGAGTCATGCAGTTTACAACTTCTGTAACAATATTTGATATGTTTGATATTATTTTTGGCATAAGATTTGCTGTTTTGTCACTGGCAGTTTTGTTCTCATCTTCAGGAGCAATGCATGCCTTTTGGCACTTTGACATTTACACGTTGCTTTTATGTTACCTTTCATTGCTCAGAACTGCTTAGTAAGAGTTCATCTGAAGTGTCTCTATCCTGTCAGAAGTTCATCCTCTTTTTTTTTTTTGCTTTTACTTGAGGCTTATAAAAATTAATATATTTTGGGGTTTGTTTTGTTTTTGTATCTACTATCAAGAGCTGTATCATTTTAACTCAATCTGCCCATTGTCTCTGCTTATCTCCTTCTGTAACGTTACTTTGTAGCTCATCTTATCATCTTATTTTCATTATAAGGATTAAAACATGAAAGGACAATATTTGTAGCTAGTAAGATGCAGGTTGTTTTGTAAAATTCTGCTGTGTTCAATACATCACAAAATTTTCTATATTTCACAGTCTAGTTTTGATGATAGGAGCTTGTTCCATTGTCTACCAGTTCAGTGACAAATTTTTGCACTATTTTCAATGAGTTTTAGACCTTTAGCACTTTGGAGCAGATACCTCCTTTGTTCATAACTGTCAAGTACTATGTAAGTTAGTTGCATGATTTCTAAAAACAAATATGCTTATTGCCAGACAGTCTTTTTACTCTAGTGCTTTCATTTCTTTTAAATATTTCTTTCAAGAAGAAGCTTATGAATTTGAGGAAAGATTCACAGGTAAAGATATGAAAATGAGATTTTTTTTTCCCTGTTTTGATCTCTTGAGATGATAAGTGTCTAAGCATCCCTGCCAGCAATCTGGTTGATGCCAAAACTATGGAGGTGGTTTAGGAACATAACATGTCTTGACCTCGCTTGAAACTTGTCCAACACTCTGTTTTTTCAGTACTTTTACAAAAAGCTAAAAGTTGATCCAAATTTGTTTCCAAATGAACTGCCAAATACATGAGCAGAAATGATAAAATACACAAATGAATGACATAATTATAATGGAATTTTATTGCCTGAGGAATAGTGAGTGAAGAAAAATAGGAATGACCTTTTAGTTGATAGCTATTTTCTGACTTTGAATTTCTTTTTCTTTTTTTTTTTTTTTATTCCAGAAAAGGAGTGTATTATTCTATAATCTCATCAAAGTGATTGCAGTTGTTTTCTTAACAGAAGTGTTGCTGTTGGCACTGTATAAAATAACCTGTAGTTTTGAACTGTAAATCTTTTCCATATGTCTGAATGGAAGCCAAAAGCAGAATATGCAAACATAGGGATTTAGCGTATGTAATTATTTTCTAAGCAGCAATAGAAAACATATCATGGCTGTGTCTGAGGTAATAGAAAATTTGCTGTCTGGTGCATTTAAAAAAGAATTTATGAATGTGGAAATCTACAAAAGTAATTTCCTTGGTACCGTATATCTACTTTCAGCAAATCCATGGAAAACGTACAAGTTGTCGGTTGGTTGGTTTGTTTTACATGTTCTTGCTGTCCTACTGCAAAACTGTAGTAGTTATACATGCAAAAGAACAGCTATTTGTCTCTCCTAACTAGTTTGTCTCTAAAGGAGAGAAGGACTGTGCAGAGACACAGAAGTAAAAGGGTACCTGCATTCTGACAGCTGCTGGTGGGAGCTGGTTGTGATCACTTATTGTAGATCAGTAATTTTAAATTACACCCAGATAGTGGCAGACATTTTAGAGGAATCTGAATTTCATTTGGGCACATAATGAAACAGGCTGGGACCTTTTCACAGTCACAATCTCTTGTTGGGGTACTATGTCTCTAGATGATCTGTCTTCTCCCTGGATTTTGAAAACAGTACCACTTCATATGGACACTTTTAAGCAAAACTTTTCACCCAGTGCTCTGCATTCTTACATTTGCAAGCTCCAGCTGTTAACAAGACCCATAAATATTATGAGAGAAGGATCACCTCTTTAAGAATGCAATTTAAATAATCTTCCAATTCTTCCTTTCTTTTCCACTGCATATAAAACACTGTTTACCTAGGTGGTTATGGTCCCCATAATCTCACTTTGCTTAAAGGAAATTGAGATAACTTAAACTACCAAACCATCCAAAGTAGTTGTAGTAGACTGAATCTAAGCCTGGTGCTATGGAGGAAAGCTTACTTTATCTTTTAAAACAACACAATAAAAGTTTGCCATGAAAATCAACACTGAGCAGAAAATACATTTTGCATTAAAGTTGTAATAACATTAGCCACTTTTTCTAGTGATTTTTTTCATGTCGAGGTAAAAAAAAGAAAAAAAAACCCAAAAGTAAAAAAGATTGTTAGTAATAAGCTATTTCTTGTATAAGCTGTGAATTTTGTATTGGTATCACTTATGTAAAATTATTGAGAGAAGCAGATAAACTTGTGGTCTCCTGTTTGTTTCAGATTTCCTTTTCTGAGTACAGCTGATTGATTGTTCTCCTGACAGAACAAGCATACCTTTAATCTTTTTTTCTTTAAAAAGCTTCTTGTGTAATTCTGTGAGCCTAAGCCATTTTTCCTTTTCTTAATCTCCTTTGAACTTTTGCTTTGGTTTGGAAATACTTTGCTTTTTCCATGTCTCTCTACCTGCAGCTGGGGAAAGTCTGGTTTCGATCAGATTTGATTCATTACTGGTTTGGACTACAATCACTGAGGTTAACTGTTCTCCATCACTTGTTCAGCCTCTGTGCCAAAATTCTTTTTACAGCATGATGATTACCTATATCAAAGCAGTTCTTATTACAGACTGTTTTCATCACATCAATGTTATAACCTCAAAATTTTTAATTTTCCATAGATAGAATCGACTTAGACTCTAGTAGGGATCAAACACTAAGCACAACACTTGCAAAATACAACTTTTCTTGGCAAAGATATTCTCACATTTCATAACAATAAACTCTATAAGTAGTTATATTGATATTGAGTAAAACCATCTCGTTCTATCATGAAATTCAGCCTATAGGCTTGGAATCTGACTAGCTTGTTTACAAAACAATGAGGCTGGGGGCATGCCAGGACATTCATCTTCTAAGAGCTCTCTTGTACTTTTCAATCCCTTTCCTTTCAATTATTAGAGCTCTGATTGAAGAAGCAAGCCAAATATTCACTTGCTTCATTAGCAGTGGAAAGAAAATTGAAGCATCTCTCCTTAACAGCACATTAGACTGAGGAACAAAACCAGAAGCAAATGATAGCTTTATTTTCTGAATCTTAACAAACGAAACACAAAACAAATCCTGTCTTAGTCAGGGAACAGAGTAAAGTGAGAAGTTCATAGGCACAAGATGTCTTTACTAGAGAAGCAACCCAGACTTCTCTGAATCTTAGCCTGCTTTTGCCAGCGGCTGGTGGGATTTGGGAGACGCTTAGCTAGCCTTGACTATATGTGGGTGGACATACAGGCTCGAGACCAGGTTATGCTTTAATTTGGTCTGGAACCCATCCGTCTTGTGGCAGGAAAAGGGAAATTAGTCACAAAATCTCTTCCTACAGTCTGGCCTGTTTAGCAAGGGAAGAGGGCTTAACCGCTCCCCAGAAGTGACGGGGAGCTGCGCTCGCGGGCACCGGCGGGTGAGTGCAAACACCGGGAGGACTATGGCAAAAGCAGGATGTTTCTCCATGGAAATGCTCAGGCCCAAGGTAGACTAAGCATGTGGTTAATCACCTGGATTAACTCCAAGCTTTTAAAACTATAATTAACAGAAACGGTTCCTGGCTTCTCTTTTTTAATTCACCGAGACCAGTGCAATTTCAGGTGTGCCTGTTTTTGTGTTAGCCTATGCACCTATCCCAGGAATGAAATACACTCAGTCTTTCAGCTCTTTTGTCATCTGTGAAGAATTTCAACTGAGTGTTAAAGCAGTGTCATGTGGTATTTGAGCTCCCACTGTGTATCTGAAAGAAGGTGATTGGATATTTTTGGAAAGATGATAAGATTAATGGAGCCTCTGATCATTTTTGGGAGCAACTGATATCATCAGTTTCCTGGAAAGAAACAGATAAACAACGTCTCCTTCCCAAAAACCAGACCCCTGAGAAGTAAATGAGGGTGGAACTGTTATTACACTGTTTTATTCTGAAATGGCCGAAAGTTTTGCATAAGCTGTCAACGTGTAAGCATGCGTGTAATTCTGATGTTAGTTTTACTGTTAGTTATGAACACAAAATTGATGTTGATTTCTTTAAACATCAGCACTAGAAATACAGGATAAACACTGGATGCTATCTTATGGTCATATCAAAGTTTTTGAGAGAGAAATGCACACAAGTTGTGTAATCATATTCCCATTTCTCTTTCAGTTCTCTTTCTATCCCTGGCCATTTTCTAATTTCTGTAATTTCATGGCAAGAAGGTGCTCTAGAACTGAGAGTTCAGAAGAGTTTAGATTCCTAGTGTTTCTGTTCTTTTGGGAAAGGTGGGCCCGTTGTTTAGAGTCCAGGGGTCAGACCAAGCGCTGAGCCACATTAATGTTTCTAATTTCCCTCTTCTGTCCCAATTCCAGCCTATCAGGACTTGTACATCAATACCGAAGTGCCACTGGGTTCTTCCATGATCATACAGAAGGTCATAGGAGGCATTCAACACTTTACGGCATTGGGTTGCTCTCTTTTTCTCTTTCCTGCCCTCCTGCCATTTCCCTTCTTCTATCCACCCTAACCTATGTTTTCATAATGAAGAGAAATAATGATCTCCAGCATGGAACAGGGCAGGAAGGATAGATTAAAGGTGGGCATATTTAACGAGTTTCAATAGTCAGTAAATGTAGGTAGGAAGCCGACTTTTTTTATTTAAACAGCCATCAATCCAAAGCACAGTTTAGCACATGCTTAATGCTAAATGCATGCATAGCATAAGAATTGTATATAGGCTGCAGGCAAACACTGATGTGTTACATAGCTTGTTTATGTGTGCTCATTTCAGCTAATGCTGACCCCTGTGGTTTTATTTGGGAAATCTGTTTATTTGTTCCCTGGTGCAACTGTTGAGTGTTTTATGTCTGTGCTTGTATTTTTCATACTATAACAAACACAAGCAGAAATGAAAATTGTGATTTGAATTTGAATACATACGAATATATAAATGAAAATGTCTAATTCACTCACTTTGTTAAAAAACAAAAAATATCACAGAATTAATTGGACAGTGCTGGTGCCAAAATGCAGCAACCTGTTTTGTCATAAGCATTTCTAATGCTTTGTTGCTGCTGGATTAAAACATAGGAATGAATTCTCTTGAGGTTTTTCACAGTGCCCCCAGAGGATTTTTAGGGTTTTTGTGTAACTGTGGACTTCATAGCATGTTATAAATTGAATATTTTTTTCAGGTGTTCACTATTAATATTTTACATTTCTACATGTCTCTGAACTCCTGTACTTACAATTGCTTTGCTGAAGTTTGAAGGGTTAGAATAAACATAGTTATCAAAGAGAATGAAGAATTACTGTTTAGGGTATTTGCAGAATAACTCTCACATTTATTCTGCTTAAATCATTAAAAGTTTGCAATCAGAATAAAAACATTACTGTGATGTTTTTTCAATATATCGCTGGTTTGCCTTGATTGAGGGATATGTTTGCAATGTTGTACATATTTTTTTCTCCCCACTAAGTCTTCTGTTACTGTTGATAAGGAATGTGCCTGTAATTTTCTCTTTGCAATGTTTGCTGAAATATAACCCAGATAAACATAAAAATTATCAGTTGGATATTCAGTTGGAACTGAATATTCTAACATCATTTTAAGTTCTATTTTAATTGTTCTTAATTGGAAATCAGTTCAGATATTCTTGTGCATTGTAATTACAAAGCCATGATGCAAAATTATATTATTGTCTTTTTCAGAGATTTCCTGATCCTTCTAATTGTTGATTTTTCTGAATGCCACTGTCAGTGGGTACAAATGATTAATGTGGGGGGAAACAGGCTTCTTTCAGCTAGCCTTTGTTAAAAAACAGAATTCACATTACTCTGTTCTCACTCGAGGATATTCAGATACAGAACACATGGTTGCTGTTCTACTGTAACATAGCTTTAATTTGGCCTGCAGTTATTTTGAAGCTAAGGTAAATTAGCTCTCAAGATTCAAGAGCTCGATATAGTAGACTGTTATTCTTTGTGTATGCACTATACATATGCAGCTATACTGGAGCACAGTGGCATCAGTTTTTTCAAGGAATAATACAGGTGGTTTCTTTAGGAGGAAAATGCAGAGAATGAATGCATAGCAAGAGCATGCTGACCTTCTAGTAGACTTTTTACTGCCAAATTTAGAGTAGACCCACTGTGCTCTGCAGCACTGCAAAGCTGCAAAGCTGTGAGTGGTGGTTTCACTCAGAGTCATTCTGTGGTTTAAAAGTTGACCTCCTCCTGATTTCTTGTGCGGCAGGTGGCTCACAGGGAGCTGGTTTGCAACATCCAGCTCTCGCAACAGGCAAACGTGTTAAAGGAGACAATCAGGGTTTTGTTACGGCTGTTAAATAGAATTGTACAGAGCATGGCTCAATAAAATAAAGGGCAAAAGAGGAAGTGAGGAGGGCGGGAGAGAGCCACGTACAATGGAATAAATTACTTCCTTCACTCTGAAATGAGAAGAGGACGTGAATGCTCTGAAATGATCAGCACATAATGCACTGCTGAAGGAAAACGGGTTGCCTCAGAAAACTATTTTTCATTGCTGATACCACTAGGCACTGCTTCTTAAAAAAAAAAATAAATTCATGTGGAAGATATGATCAAATAACCATGAGAAAGGAATTATCCCAGGACTGCATTTTTTTTTTTCTTTTAACAGTTATTTTGTAGACAGGAGGAACAACAACAAAGTTGCCACAGTTAATTCTTGACTATGTTTCTTTTGTATATTCAGTTACTGTTTTATAGTATGTTAGTACAGTTCCTTTCTTTCCTGAAGGATAAACTCTGCATGAACAGGTCAGGCACAATAGCTCATTCCTATTGTTTATTTTTTTTGATTACCCACTCTGTAGAGGTGGCTGAGCCATGGTAAAGAGTGATGCCCTTCACATGTCTCGTTATGCCTTCAAATATCTTTGAATGTAACCGAGATCCTTGTTTAACAGAAATTGTGATTCTTATTATAAGTGTAATTGGTTTTATATTTTTATTTTTAAGCAAGCGTGTTCATTAGATTAAGCATCTGCATTCAGGAATAAGAGTTGAGTTATTCACTCTTAATAAGAGATGAATGCTATTACTTTTTGAGACCTGAGTTAAAACTTTTAATCTAAACAGAGCCAAGGGCTACATGGGTCAAAAACACCTGCTGTCTGAGATGGAGCCACAGATGTTAACAAATGGCATTGCCTGCAGATAGATGTTAATGGCTGTCGGAATTGGTATCCATAGGTGCTGATAGGTGTTGATGCCTTCCAATAGGTAGGCCTATTGGTGCCAATTGGTACTGATAGTGTCTTAATCCCAAACCATGTTGTGAGTCTGGAATGAGAAATCAAGATTTTGTTTTTACCAGCGCATCCAATTTTGGAGTGTTTATCTCCCAGAAATTAACAATAAGCCAATAATTCGGGGGTTGCTGTTTTAGATGAAGGTCCTGTAGAGGTGACATGGGTGCAAAGCAATGGCTCTGAGTTTTCATTAGGGAGTATATGAAAGTACTGTGCAGAAACATGTGAGGTGGGATGCATCTTGCCTAGCTCACTAGTGGGAATATCTAGATTCCCTTTAAGATGTGCCTATCTCTGTCTCTTGATTATAGCCTGCTGTTATAGAATGACAGGGGTAATTATCTGAAGTCTGTTACCCATTTCTGAATGCAAAGATCAGTTTTGCAAACATCCAAAGCAAGGTGTGCCAAACCCTACCTTTACTATCTTCCCAGCATATAAAGAGGGATCGACTCAAGCCCTTTCGTTTTGCCTCCATGCCTTGCTAGGTGTTTGCTGGCTCTTGTACAGTTGTTTGGAATCAGCAGCTAGAGGATGCAGAATATTCAGCATGTAGGCTGGGTCTATCAGGCAGCATAGTGCTACATGCAGCCAAATAATTGTTGTCAGACCTATAGCATGTGTATTGGCAGGGCTTCATACGAGTTCAGGGTCAGGAAGGCAATGAAGAGACACCTGAACTGCATCTGCAGCGATCAAATTTAGGGTTGGCAAGACATAATTGCTGTCTGTGCACCTTGCAAAAAAGACTGTGTTATTTTGAGACTCATGTTAGTTTTGGAGTCCCAGTTTATAAACCTGTGAAATGAATGCTGGCCTGGCATTCATCAGGAAGTATAACCAGATAATCCAGCTACTAGATATCTGAAAGGTGATGGCATAACTTGATGGTGAGCATAAGAGGTTAATAAATACAATACTGTGTTGAAAAAGAGACAGCATTTTATAAAAAAATTAGACCACTATTAGACCACTGGTTTTTGTGCAGTTACAGCACCTGGAGTAATAAGAAATATCTTCTGATCTTAACATGCTCCAGAAGTGATCAAATACTGGAACCTGTCCAGTGCAGCTTTCTGTAACTGAAAAGGTACGTGTAAGAGTGGGGTCAGAGGGAAAAAAAATTGTGTGCATAGTGAATGTGTGTGCACTTATATGCAAATGAGCAAAAGCACACTGGTTTCAAAGTCTTTTCTGGAATAACTATTTCTTCAAGAAGAAAAGGAAGCCATCCCCTCCCCCCGTGGTGTGTCTGTGAAGTGATCAGGTAGAGGGATGAAACTAGAACTGCAGAACTGTCAAATTGCATAACATCTACATAAGAAACGAATTAGCTCTTATTTTATAACTTTTTTTACTGTTTTTTTTTCAGTTGAAATGAAATGACAGTTTTACCTTTATAGTGTGGTGGTCTGTCTTCATGGGTGCAAATCTGATGTCTTGCTTCTTGGGAGATCACAGTAAAGGAGATCTCTGCTCTCTTCCTTTTCCCACTTAGGTTCAAGACATTATTCATTGACATGAAGGATAATCATTGCTCCTGTCATTCCTTTTTCTCTTTATTTATCTAACAGTAGACTGATGAACAGCTTATTAGTTCCAAATTAAGATATGGGAGAAGAGTCTTGTTAAAAATTAAGGCCAAATCTCTCTTTCAAAATCATGCTTCTATTAAGGAGACAAACATTTCCAAGTGGGTGTAAGTAGTACACTTTATTTCAATAACAGAATTCTGATCTTTCTATACTGAAAGCTGAGGATATCACGTCAGAAAACAGCAGCATTCGTTAACTTGTTTATTTTAAAAGAATAAAGCTAATCTGGCCTTTGAATATTTGCCCAATACAGGAAAAAAAAACCCACAAATAAAACCCCCAAAAAACCCAAATCCAACATCCAAAGCCAAACCTAATATCCAAATATACTTAAGACATTTAATATACTTGCATAAATGCATACCAAAAAATTGGGGAAAAGGATGCTCAAGTTTATCCCAGAAGGTGGAAGGAACCTCTCATGTATCTATAACTAAAAAATCCAGAAGAGGTAACAAAATGAGAGGGACTAAAATTTTTTTGTTCACTTTACAGTCTTTTTCTCTACCAAAGATGCTTTTATGAACCTTCTTACAATTACATAAATGTGTTCCCTACTTATTTTAAGAACTCAATACATTCCCCCCTAGCTCTGAGGACTAAAGAATCATCTATCCCTCAGTGAACACCTTGATTCTCCTTTTGAAATCATATAGTACTATAAAAGATAGTCCATGACAGAAATGAAACTTTTATGTTTAAGGCTTGTATGACATGATCCTTGGAAAAACAGTTTTGTTGGTCTATAGTGCTGGTTTTGCAGGAGCAAAGGCGGCTACTCAATTCGTTCTTTTCCCAAATACAGTGATGATCACGTACCTTGGTTATTTTACATTCCCACAGATTTGTCAATTTGTGACCAAGTAGGGAACCTAAATTAAAAATACCAATTCAAGAATGAAGAGTGATGAAGATGATCTGCAGGTGGCTTCTTATGTGTATGCAAATGCCTTGGATGAAAATCTGATCCAAGTAAATATTGCCCTCAGCTTCAGTGGTATCAGCTCTGGACAGCATTTTAACCTTAGAAAAAAATAATATGCCCCAACTACAGAAATTTTATTACTTTCATTTGCCAGACAGGACAGTGCACAATATTTTCAGTAGCAGGTTAATAATTTTGAAATGAAATGTTTATCACTCAAATCCAACTTACTCCTCCCAGAATCAATCTTACCGGCTGATGTGAATCATGTTGTGATTATTTGAGTGTAATGGTTAGAAAAGAAGCTGCATTAGGAGGAAAAAATAAAAAAAAACACTCAGTTAAAACTTCTTTAAAAAATTTCCAGTGGTTTTAAAAGCATAATTTATGTTAATTGACAAGATACATAAAAATATTATAATTGCACAAGGCTCTAGCATGTATTAATAGATTACCTGTATTATTAATTTTTTTTGTTGTATTTCAACAGAAATATATTTTTTTCTGTTTTTACAGACTTTTGAATGATAACCAAATTTGGAAGATTTCAAGAAATGGCTTTGAAGCGCTTTAAAATCTGCAAAACCTGTAACTCAAAATAGAAACCTCACTCTGATGACCCTCAATAGCTAAACTGTGATTTTTAGTTATTAAAAAATAAAAATAATAAAAAATATATTACTCAAGTGCAAAACAGTTTATTCACAGCCTGCCACATTTAGTTTATACTTACTGAAAATCATGCAGTTCAGCAAAATGTGATTGGACTAATGAACCAAGGAGAAATAATTTGATTCTGTGTGTTTTACACCTAGTTGCTTAATTTTGAAAAAGGACTGCATAAGGTGATCCTTTCTGCTGCTGCTTTCATTGGCTTCCCATAAAATTTTAACCATAACTACTCTTGCTCATGTTTATATTTTGGGGGAATTTGTGACACTCCATTTCACATCATGCAGAAATGACAAAATATTGTTCAACATATCTTTGACACTGAACAGTTTCTGTGTAAAAAAAACATATTCGGTGACTCTGGT
This sequence comes from Calonectris borealis, assembly GCF_964195595.1. Lineage (NCBI taxonomy): Eukaryota > Metazoa > Chordata > Aves > Procellariiformes > Procellariidae > Calonectris > Calonectris borealis. Next base: position 45,811,274 of record NC_134313.1, read on the forward strand.
CAACTTAGATATAAAAGCTCTGAGCATTTCAGATTCTCATGAAGACTGCTTTAATGTTAATGTAATTTATGTATTGAATGTGAAAAGCATGAAACTATAGAAAAGAGTTTAGGTTCATCTTTTTATGATGGAAAACTTAATACACTTGATAGTAACAACATGTGCACATAGACCAGATTAGGGAAAGAATTGATTAAAGATAATAAGCAGACAAATTTGATGGTGTTCTGTTGAACAGGGATGCAGTAAAATGTATCCCAGAGCTCTTCAAGATTTTAAGACAAAATATGATGTGGAATAATTAAGCACAATATCCAAGAAATTGTGGAGAACATGAAAGATATAAAGGTTTATATGTCCATACTTTTATTTTGGGAAAAAAAGGTACTATCAGAGCTATATACTAATTGGACTAATTTCAACATTTCAGAAAGCAGATTGCCTGAAGCAAATGTTTTAATACTTAATCTATAAGTACCTAGGGGATAAAACCAGATTTTTCAACTACTGATAGAGTTCAGCTAACGTATTTCTTGTGACCTGTTGTCAGTCCTTCTGGCTAGGATGTAATGGATGACACTTTAAGTTCACACACTCTTTCACACACTTTCATCTGATGTTCTTCCAAGCAATCTATAGTGTCCTAGTCTCGGCTGGGATAGAGTCAAATTTCTTCCTAGTGCTGTGTTTTGGATTTAGTATGAGAAGAATCTTGATAACACACTGATGTTTTCAGTTGTTGCTAAGTACCCTGCTAGTCAAGGACAGCTTCCATGCCCTGCTCTGCCAGGTGCACAAGATGGGAGGGAGCACAGCCAGGACAGCCAGCCCAGCTGGCCAACGGAGTATTCCATAGCATGTGACGTCATGCTCAGTATATGAATGGTAGGCGTGTTCCAGGAAGTAGAGATCACTACTTGATTATCGGTCAGCACGGGTGGTGAGCAATTGCATTGTGCATCACTCATTTTGTATATTCTATCATTATCATTATTATTATTTTCCCTCTTCTGTTCTATTAAACTGTCTTTATCTCAACCCACGAGTTTTTCTCACTCTTACCCTTCCGATTCTCTCCCCGTCCTGCTGGGGGGGGGAAGGGAGTGAGTGAGCGGCTGTGTGGTATTTGGCTGCCTGCCAGGTTAAACCATGACACATGGAAATAAAGTCTAAATGAAGCAACTGACTGATGGGTAATCAACTCATTGGAAAACTTGATTTAGTTGGTAACTCTCAGTGGTCAGCTGTTAAGCTGGAAGGATAATGTGAGGGAAGTTCATTCTCAGTCCAACTCTTAGTCGAAGTCAAGGTGTTAGAATTCAGCAGTAAAAGCAGTTCCTAGCCAATGTATTTATGGATGAAAGTGCTGTGGGAAATGAAAAAGTGGGTTGTGAATGCAGTTTACTGGAATACTCATTTACCTGCTTTATCATCACAGCACTGAGAAAGTAAAAGATTTACCAACCAGCTATATGCAGACACTATTCAGCAATGCAGACTCATTTTATCTCACCTCAGCTTTACTGTGATTTGAATTTGTTATATTTACATCAGCTCTGCTTGCTCCTGATAATATAGAAAAGCTGGCTGTTTAATGTAGGTCAAATTATGTCCCTTTTGGTTTAGTACAGCAGAGAACATACAAATCTTCTGTTATATAGTGTTTGGAAAATGAACTAATCCAGGTAGAAGAAGAATGTAGCATAAAGACATCTGGATGTTCCTGTAACTCATAAAGTTATTTCAGTTTCTGGATATCTGCAGTACACCTTGAAAGGCAGAATAGAGACCTATGTTTTCTGTTGTATATTTCCCTGTTGTAGCATTGGCTAGACAGAAAGCTTATGGTTAATCTGTTTATTCTCAAGGCTCTGAGGAAAACACAAAGCAAAACTGCCCACCAACCAGCCACCACATATAGTGCTATCAATTAAAAAAAATAACATTAATGCTGTCACCTTCTCCCTGTGTAATCTTGTTCACTTGATGCACTTCATCTGTACCAGAAGAGTTAGAAATTGGTTTCATTCATCTAAGTGCTAATCACTGCACTGAACAGTTTGCTTTTCAGGCTTACTTATTATATATTAGATTTTAACTTCTTACAGCTGTCACTATATTTTTTACAACTTCCAACAAATAACCCTGGCACCCTGTGTTCTGTTTTTTTAATGATGTATAATCTGCCTTTGTGTGTGTTATAGTGTTCATCTAAACCATTAGAGTCTTCAATATCCATGACAATTGGGCTGTTTTCTGGCTGTTAAGGGTTTGGATGGATCAATATTTAATTCAAATTTGTCTCCAAGTTATATGGTAATTATCTATTTTGTGCCCAATATTTATAATATAGATGGTTGATTCAATAAAATCTGTACTTGTTCTCATAAATACAGGTTTTACAGAATGAAGACATTGCTCAAACTCACATTTTAATTGAAGGAATCTTAAATGGGATGGGCTGACTTGTGACTTTTTTATAGATTTTGATAACACCTATGAATGCATGGCAAACATATGTCTTAATTAAAAGACCCTAAAGGTTTTTCTAAGATGCTGCCTCTTATATTTTTCATCTTTTTTTATTTGGTCTTTTTCTCTGTCTCTTCCCTCCTTCTCTCCTTGGGAAGTTTAAAGTTAATAATATTACTGATTTGGCATCTCTGTTTTTATATCAGTCAACATGCTTCCTTCTTTGTGATATTGTTCAAATTCAATTGTTTGAGCTGGCTCGGAGGCGTTTATGTTTTTCAGTTGTCCACAGTCTCAAAGCTAGACTTGGTTCCTATCATAAGCACCCTCTCTAATTTCTCCTCGTGAACTGAGGAGCTCCAAGCACAATCATTGCTTTCTTACCTGATGCTGTATGAAATAAAGAAGTAATTTCAGAGATTTTCTGTAGTTTCAGAGCACACAGAAAGCCCCAGAAGCTTGTGCATACTTTACCACATACCCATAAAGAGCGTCTAGATGATAGTATGACAACATTGATGTATGTGGGAGAAACTGGCTTGTTTACTATGGGAATGATAGAGGATATTTTGTAAGATACTCATGTACGGTAACTCAGGCCACCGTACTTTCAACTAAATGCAGGGCTGCCTGGCATACTGCTTTGCAAATTGCCCTTCCCTTGCAGGAGCTGGGACTGTTACTTAAAGTTTGTAGGAATCTGGGCTAGAGCTCTTCGTCCTACTGGGGCTGTTCCTGAGGCAGGTCTGTCGTCAGTTGACTGAACCCTGGAACTGGATGTACCCTGTTGGGAGTGCTGGGGTGTTGCTTTATAGTCACACAGCTGAAGCTTATCACAGTTGCACTGTTGGAGCTCAGTACCAGTTAAAAGCCAGTTTTTCGGCCATGTTTTTTCAGGTCGTGATATGTCATTTTTACTTCAGAGGGTACGTAATCATCCAATTCTACAGGTGAACACCGGAGTGTGTACTTACAGCTGGTGCATGGATAACATAAGAATCCAAAATTTCTAGACATATGGATGTCCTGTATTACAGTGATCTTTGTAGCCACTGATAATCAGAACTTCCAGAATGAGAGAGTGGGATTCTTGTCTATTAGTCTGGTCATGTTGCTTCATTAGAAGGCAAGCTACCAGTACAGAAATAGTATCTCAGATGAATACATAGGTTGCAGCTGGATTGGGATGCTTCCATTGGTCAATGGTGACATGGTATAGAGAATTGCTGGATCTAGTCCTCCTATACGATGTCCCATGCGTCGGTCACAGATGACTCTGAGCTGGCCGTCCTTCTCTGATGGTATCCCCTGTTCACGTCTTCCCTAGTGGGTGGCATTATGGATGCTGATGTCCTGAGGCAGCAGACATTAATTTTTGATAATAAGATACACATGGGGTGCATGATCAACGAGGCATGATGCTTAGGAGGAAGGAGGATCATGTAGGATGCCTTGTGGGTCTGAGTTTAATTCACTGATTTCACAGTTTAGTTCTGAGCAGAAGCAGGCCTACCAAAGCCAACACAGAGAAAGCCAGGGCAGCATAAGAACAACCATCCGTATCTAAACAGTGGTTCACTGAAGTTTGTTTTATTTTTTATTTAAAAAATTCTAGTGATGGGGATTCCTTAACATTAGATAATCTATTCTAGTGCTTTTAAGGCTGCTTTTTGTTCTAGCCACAGGAACTAGGAATAACAATTTATTTTTTCTTTTTGGTAATCTTTTACGTTTCGAAGGCTAGTATAATAGTATAATATCCTGTTTGTTTGTTTGTTTTTCTTCTCTTTTTCTTATGGACTATAAACGCAGTATTTTCTAAAAGGATGTGTTATCTAGGCCTCCAGTCCCCTTTCATATTCGTCTCCAGACTTTTTACAATTTCTTTAAGTCGTACCTTAATTAGACCTCAGTCCTGCTGAGTAGAAGATTTCTTCACATCTCCTATATGGTATTCCCACTTATATTTCTTCGCAGCACTTTATGTGTACACTTTATGTGTACTGCTACGTAACTGTCCCCATCTGATTGCATCCTTTTATTTCAGACAAATTCTGAAATTTGTCAAGAATATTTTGAATTCCAGACTTACATTCCCTTCCAGTTTTCAAATTAAAAAGTATCAAGGACAAGGAACAGTTCCTGTACAATCCCTTTCAGTGCATCATCTTGATGATGACCGCAGGCTGTTTTCAAACCAGTTTTGCATTCATCTTACAGTACACTTCTCCAGACCATAGGTCACCCCCACTGTTTCCTGGAGGAAAGGACCGCTTGGGCGGCAAACAAAACTGAATGATGTATTTCTGTACCTGTGTTTGCCTCCAAGCTGTTTTGCATGGCTGTGTGCAGGGAGGAGTGGCAGTGAAGGTATGGCTACTCCTTGAAGAGCTGCTGCTGCCCCTCTTATTGGAGTCTTGTGCACAGTATTTCCCAGGAAAACCAGAACTTGTAGATTTTTCTCTCTTGGATACTTGTAAAGTACCTTGGTGCTACAATACATAGATCACTGTGATATAAGTGAAAGGGGCTATATGGCACAAAAAGGCAGCTCTTGAAGTCCTTCCTCTGCCTTTGCATAACTCTCTAGAAATCACAGAGCTGCTGTTGTTGCTGACACCTTGAGAAGGGTAAATCATATAGGTGTCTCACATATTTTGGAGGTGAAGAAGAACCTGAGGATCATCTGCTTTTGGCCTACCATGAATGTAGGAGGCACAGAAACAGAAATCATTAACAATAAACTAAATCTGGGAACCCTGGCTGAATTTCCTAAGACTGCATATGACAATGTTATCTTAAGGTTGTGTCAAAAGCTGTAGCAAGGCTGTAACATGTAGTCTTTTTGCTTTTTCCCTCTCCACAAGGTCTGTTACTTTAATCATTTGACAAGATTTACTCTTGATAAGTTCATGTTGGCCATCACATATTAGTGTGCATACCTGAAATTCACGAGCCAGTCTTCTACAGATCTTGGACTTCTATTGATCTTTAACCCGTAAAAAGGTGGAAAAGGGTTACATTTTTTAAAAATAGGTTTTTTGTAATACAAAAAAGCAACCTGGGAAAAAACATGACTGTTTTATTCCTATTCATAAGCAGGATAAATCATATGAAATCTTGGGGATAAAGTATTATTGGTTGAGGTGACGTAGCTATAGAACAGATGGTAAACAGCGGTGACAAATCCAGGCCCTGACTGCTATCAGAGAACTACTGTAAAAAACCTTCCATCATTCAAATGAAACTCCTATCCCTGATTACCTAATTAATCTTCATCTTTGTGAAAGACAGCTACACCTGTTTTCTTATGCTTTATCTGCTTGTTTGACTATGTATTCTGCTTGTGATAACAAAGAGTTAATTCTTGCTCAGAGTACTTAAAAAGTAGCAGAAAAATGTGCAAATGTTTCTAATAGGAATCTGTTTACCAATACTTAAAAGAACAGATGTTGTTCCCTTTGGAGTTCACTTCTCAGCATGCTGAATTCTTCACTCCCACCTCAGCACAAAAGAGGAGGGAACCCAGGTGAGAAAGCAAAACAAAGCCCTTTGATGCAGATAAAAATACAGCCACTGAAGCATAAAGGGAGAGAGAGTAGCAGAATACAGATTGACTCATTCCTCTCTCACCTGCCCTCCGTCCCTCCCTCCCTCCCAAAAAGTGAGTTCCTGAAACGTGTTAAGTTTCCCAGTGCATTAAATAAGAGGGAAGGACCTGGTGGCAGGTTAGTGATGCAGCCTTCACAGTTTCTGACACAAAGCTAACCCTGCAAGAATAGTTTCTGGGCTGCAAAAAGAAGAGATTTGAGGAAGCTGTCAGATTTCAGAAATTATGGTAGAAATTTTGCTATTAATGCTCAGAAGCTACAGTAGTTGACAGCTGTATAAAATGTCATGTTATTTTATGATAGGGATTTAAGAGTTATTTTATGTTAGTATTTTATTTTTCACGTAATTAAAAAGAGGCTGGTGAAGAGAGGAGATTATGAGAGATCTTGGAATTCTGTCCCAAGAAACAGGAGGTGTAGTTTTCCCAGATGATTTTGAATTGAGATTTTTCTTTAAGTAGCACATATAGTTTTGGATGCTGCAGGATGGAACTAGCATGTTGTTAGGAAACCATCTGGCTACATTAGTTAGGCAAAATTTGTTGCATTTAACTCCTGTTGGCAACAGACCTCCTACAAGGGATTTAGGAACATGTCTCTTGCAAATTAAAGTTGGAAGAATTACAGAAAGGCATCTTCTACAGGTGCTGAGTGTTCCTGGCAGCATAGTCATTTCCCTTGTACAGCAACAAATTAGCTATTAACATCTGAACTAATGGTGCTAGGAACTCTTTACAGGCAATGGAGAAAACCAGGGATTTTTAGGTAATGTCAACTTAGGAACTAGATGTGCATTCAACCTATTTTAGATATCTAGTTTAAAGGAGGGTAAGTCAACCACCAAAGTTGCCTGTTTCTCTCCTGCTGATTATTTAGGGTATTGAGATGATTTGCTCAAAGACAGATGTCTGATTTGTTGATATGAGTTTGGTTAATGAGCCCCTTTCTTCTCCCCACCTCTGGAGGAATGAGGAAAGGTGAAGGTTGGTAACAACACCCTCCCTCCCTCTGTCCCCCACAAATAACTGGCACAAGAGTGAGTAAGACAGCGACCTGAACTTTGAATTATTGCTATACAATTCCCATTGCAGTTTAATTACAGCTTTGCATCCTCTTGTTTTTCTGCAAGTTGCAACAATGTTTGGTTTGTTGGGTTTTTTTACCTTCCAACATGTGACTCTGTAGTTTATTAGAAAGTTTCAATTTGAATCTTGAGAACTGTGGCTCATTTTCTGTATTTGTCACCCAGTCCGTGTATCTCAAGCCTGACATATTTTTGGAGAATTCTGATTTCTATAGGGCATACATAATTACATCAACGTAAAACAGATTTATTTATTTTGTTTCCACATGTAACCTACAAATGTATTAAATGTATTAAAAATGTATTATAAATGTATTAAAATGTATTAAAATAAATGTATTTATTAAAAAGCCTTTTAAGTCTTGCTTATAAAGAAGATGGAAAAAAAGCACTGTTTTATAATTTTTTTTCTTTATGTAGTTCTTTTAAGTCTGATTGCTACCATTCAGTGGAACAATGAACAATTACTTGACCTAAAATGCTTTCCTTCCTCTGTCACTTATAAACAGGTTTATAATATGAAACTACGTCATTTATTTAAGTAATAACTTTGTGGGGAAAGGGAGGAATGTGTAGAGGGTATTATGGATTTTTTCTTCCTATAGTTGTTAAATGCTTTTTTCTAGAACGACTGTTACCTTTCATCAAGTGATGTCTTTGCAAATGAACACTGAAAGTGGAGAAGAAAGTAGCCATGAGATTATGAACATGTGTTGTTGTATTTTGAATAATGTATTGTCCAAAAAAATGAATTTAGTTTGAAAAATTTTACAAATGACTAAGTGAATAAGGTAAAGTATTCATTCCATGTCATCTATATTTCATCAGTGGGAAGAATCTAATCTGAATTTTTTTCCTTAAATGTGAATTTATTTGATTATAGGAAAACTAACCATTTGAATAAAAGATAATTGTGTCTGACATGCATGGGTTTTGTTTTGTTGCAATTTGTGTTTGCAGTTATCTGTACAAGAACAAAAATCACATAGTAGTTCAAGGGGCATTTGAGGGACCTGTGTCTCCCTCCAGAACAACTGTAACAGACCCAAAACTACTGAAATGTCTGCAATAGAGTTTTTGGAAACTTTTTTTTTTTTTTAAATGTTGCCTTAAAATATGAGATGTTGTATTTCAGGACTGGGTAAATTCATTCTGTAAATATAGCTCAGTTGCCATAATTAAAATTTACCAATATTTAAGAATGATGCTAACCTAAGTATTGTTCTTAAAGTAGGAAGCTGTTGCCCAAACTTCCTTACCAATGTGGAAACACCAACAGCCATAGAAGAAAGCTCCAATATCATATGTGTTGACTCACTTCTTGGAAAACAGTCCTGATTTCCATTCGTATGAAGGGAGCCTTGGGCTACTTGACTCTTGATTTGGGTGCATGGTGCCCAAATAAATAAGTAACTCCACTTCCTGATCCCTGATGTGGGTTTGAAATGAGAATTTTGAAATATCTCACGTAGCTGACATGAGATATTCAATGCTGACATTGAAATGTCCTCAAACATGTCATGATGCTCTTCCTGCTCATAGAAGGACCACAAATATTAAGGGACTGGAGTAGCTCTCACCTGAGGAAAGGCTGACAGAGTTGGGGCTCTTCAGCCTGGAGAAGAGAAGGCTCTGAGGGAATCTTATCAATGTATATAAATATCTGAAGACATTTAGCTGCAAAGAAGACAGAGCGAGGCTCTTTTCCGTGGTGTTACTTAACAAGTAGAGGTAGGTAAAGCAGATTCTTATATATAGTGAAATTATCGGTCATTTACTCAGCAGATTTTTTGGTTCCAACTGGTAACAACTGGAAAATAAGGTGTATAGTTCTTATTCTCATTAAGCAGTTGGTCTCGCAATCAAAGTCTATACCTTTCTTCTTCTTTTATTTCAGCTGTCACACTCAGCTGCATCCAGACTATGTCTTTGATGCAATGCTTTTTCTTTTTTTCTTCCTCCAAAAAGAACTCTAGTATTTTAGCTTTTTCTTTAACCTGATAATAGGACTTTTATCCAAGTCACTGTGATTTTAGGCTTTCTCTTGTCTTCTACCTGATGCACCCTTTATCCTAGAAAATGCTTTTGAGATTTTGAATCTTTAAACTCTTACTGCAAGTCTTTTGTTTTTCTTTTATTTTTCCTCCTGTCCCAACCACACAGTAAATCATGAACAAATTTTTTAATATATATATGTATTTCTCAGAAGTATAAGTGACTTTAGTGCTTAGGAGAATACATTTCCTGGTACAGCCAAGCCTGTGCGGGCAGAGAGCAAGGCTGCTTTGCACTTCAGCTGTGCCCATATGAGGAAGAGGCAGAACTACTCAGAGGTGTTTGGCTCGATGAACTTAAGCACTGCTATGAAAGCTGTATACCTATTCCCAGTGATAGCAAGCCAGTTGGTTACCTCTGAAAGTTGCAATCCTTAGTTTTCAGGCTGTCTTTTTAACTCAGTGCTCCCCTAATGACATTGCCTCATCCTTCTGCATGCGGTACACTTATTCATAAATCATTCATTTCCAACTGTCAGTAGAAACTGTTGCTTCTCCTTCTGAATCTTCCTGTGGAAGTTTGCATTTGCAAACTATCCCCCCTGGGACATAGAGTGCATTTGGAAATGTATCCTTTAGGGTCCTTCTTGAAGATCCAGATTTGTTGCAATGTTCCTATAATCTGCCATGGAATGTTAGAATGCATCACTGACACTTACTCTGCCTGTTATACTTTTAAACCACTCAGAAACATTCAAAATTCACTTTGAATCCTAGAGATGGTGTACATAATATGTTTTCGTATCCTCAGTTTATTATTCCTTCACTCTTTCTCTATCGTGCATGCTTTCTGTATTGTCTCAGTATACTATTTCATCATTTTCTTGACTAAATCCTTGGGATATTTCCCCATGTGTTTATACATTAAGTGCCAAAGTTGAGATTAGTGGCTACTACTCAAAACGCTGTCTCACCGTTATCATGTTTCAGTGAGAAAGAGCAGGACAGGATCGGCCCCTAATGTGTTTGTATAGTAATTCATCTGGAACAGCAGATGAAAGAACTGTGGTTAGATAGATTTGATTTAAATGTGTAACTGATTTTTGAAAATAAATTTGTGACCAAGCCATGGTTTAGTGGTGATAGGACATCCAGGTGCATTTTGGAAGACCTCATATTCAAAGGAGTGTTACCACTTTAAAAACTGGGAAAGCTTATTTCAGGAAGGAAAACATAATTTATTTATTTGTTTCAAGCTAGCATGTTGGCTAATTAGCTTCAATTTTCCGTACCATAAATTTTTTCTTTCTTTCTTCTTAATCGTATGTTTTTATCAGGACTTCACAGAAATTTTGTGTCATGCTGTTTCATCCTTTCATGTATCATCCTCAGAAGAGGATGTTACTTCATTGCAGCACACTGAAATGAATCTCATTAACCTGTTTTATGTAATGGTTGACATTCAGAAGCAGTATACATAGTGAATTTAAATAATGAAACTCTGCCAAAATGTTCAAGCTTGCATGTAAAAAGTTGGGTTTCTGAAATTGTAGCTGAAATTTCCAGATCAAAGCAACCTGATTTATAGTGAGCTCAGAGTCTTTAGATGTCAAGGTAGTAAAATTTTTGTCTTGCCCTTATAGTAAGTAGGTAGTTTGTATAGTCTGATACAGTCAGAACAGTAACTGTTTTGAATTATTTATGAAGAAACTTCTTGACTATTCTTAATTTTTAAAATGTCAAAGAACTGTGACAGTGCTGTATTTTAGATAAAAGATTCAGCTCACCATTGATAAATGTCTGTTGAAGTTTTGATGTTGGTAAACAGTAGTAGGCATTGGAAGGAAGGTTTGCATAATGCAAATGCATTACATTCTTATGCACTGCACTTCTCTTGTTCACAGCTATCTGAATCCTGCTAATACCATAAATAGTTTGACAACAGATGACTTTTCTGTACAGCCTCTGAAAATTATAATTTTTAAACCCTGAAACCAACTCCTGAAAAATGTTTTCTGCTCTCCCACAAGTCCTTATCACAAGGCATTTCAGCTGGACTGCTCTTTTTGCTTACCCTGTTCTGGTCCTTTTCACTTCCATAGGTTTTCCTTAGGCAAAATGTACATTTAATATACAATTCAGAACCAACTGGGAAGAGTAAAAATTGGAGCTGATTTATTTGTTTACCTTTCTGAAAGCAAAATGATAAAATACTGAGGCATTCGCACTGCTCCTGCATCATCTCAAACATGCTGCTAAGCTACCCCAGGTCTCAAAGCAGTGAGAGGAGCACTGTGTCTGCAGGAGCATCTGTCTGAGGATGGCAAGTGAATTTGGACAACAGATGTCAAAGTTGTCAGGAGACGGTGAAGGGACAATAAAAACAACTGAAATGGGCTTAATGTCACTGGGAAGGCTGTGTCATTTCCCCCTGGTTTTATCTCTGGCAGTGGGTAGTAGGTAGTAGGCATGGACTCTTTGTTTCTAATAACAGGACGAAAAGTAAGCCAATATTTAAAAGAATTATTAGGGAATAAGGTTTCAGACAACATTTGGTGGAAAAAGTGATTGTAATTCAAACATTTCATTTCAGCGAGCAAGAGATTTTAAGAAATCTATATGGTGTTACTCTAGAAAGCAAATGTCCTCTTTATTCTGGAAAGCAATTAAACAGAAGTTCCTAGTAATGGTTTAGTTTGGAAATGAGCTGCGTTTGTCACAAGCTTGTACCAGATTTTCTCCTCCAACTGATTCCAGCTCCAGCTGCCTATCATCATTGCCACAAACATTATCTCATGTATACTCTGTCATTGTCTTGCTTGATGAAAATAAAAAAAAAAACCCACCATATATTTTACTGGGCTATCAAAATATGGTGCTTAGCCAAGGTTAGTGTAGCTTTTTAGAAAACTGATATAGAAATGTTGTTATGTTTTCTGAATTTGTTTTTTATCCTCTGAAAACACTTGAAATGTAAAATATCTAATATCTAATTTTTTGTAAAAATGTTATTATAAACAAAACAGAAAATAGTTCACATTTACCTTTCCCCACGCAGTTCTGATAAAACTGAAAAAAGTTTTTTTGCAGAGCTCGTTAGTACCTATCCCTGACCAATGTTTATCTTTTTGGATGAATGAGTACATCAAAAATATGTTGTAGAGGTGTACTGCAAGTGATTATGGAGAGAAAATGATATCAGGATTGCTTAGTTCACCAGCCTAAAAATCAGTGATGTCATTAATAATCTCAGGATAAACAAGCTCAGAAAGCTTTTATCAAGTGTATTTTGGCTGTTTTGCTAGAAAGTGACTTCATTTGCAATTCTAACAGTACAGAACATTAACAGCAAACTGTGACCATATTTCTATCCTGCTGTACCAATAGCTTTACAGCCAAATAGTGCTTAAAAGTAAATGTTTCGGGGTAGATATTATTTTCTTAGTGTCATCTGGAGTAAAAAGAACTTTCACATAAAATCGCTTTTCTTTGCCCTGTGGGGCAATTTTAATCCCCCTACATTTAAAATTTCCTTTTTTTTAAACCACTTATAGTGAGAAAAGTATTCTGTAAAAACATTTTTCTTGGACCACTTTTGTGACTGCAGGTTTTAAAATAAGAAGCTGATTCATTGTCCATCCTGAGGTTGCTCTTCTCCTACTAACCACCAAAATTCTGGATGTGTCTTGTCTTTTTTTTTTTTTTTTTAAAATCACATATTTTGCAACTTGCCAGTGCTGGTGATGACACTAAGAAGGAAGGAGAATAGTTGATACCTCCAGAGCACAACAGGGGTGAAACCAGGTGGGGATATTACATTTAGTGGATTTACCATCGTTGGAGATATTCAAAAGTCATCTGGACATAATCCTGGGCAACTGGCTGTAGGTGGCCCTGTTTGAGCAGGGACATTGGACCAGATGACCTTCAGAGGTCCCTTTCAGCCTCAACTATTCTGTGATACCAAATTCCTCTGAGTGCCAAACTATATTCTAAAAACCAAAGAATGATCATTATTATCACCATAGCTATTGCCTCAAAAACTTCAATTTTCTTAGTGTAATTTTCTGATTGCTATTAATTTAATTGGCAAGAGCATATATAGGATTTAACTGGATTCCAGGCTCAACTCCGAAGGTGCTGTGCTAGCGTTAGAAGCCCTGTTCTGAAAAACTGGCAGTGAAAGACAGGTGATGGAGTGAAGACAGGTACAGTCAGATATTGCAGAAGTGCATACGTATGTACATACATAGCAATTATAAAAGGTACTTGCTTTCAGAGAAAATCTTTTTTTTTCCTTCAAGGACCATAATTTAAGGAAAAAACATTTATTTCCTAAAACTAGAACATCAATAAAGTAAAAAGGGGAGTGAGATTACTACTTTTCCAGTGATCAGAGCAGGAGATTGGAAAATAGATACTGTGTATTTTAGAGTTTGTGGGTCAACAGTGTTAGAATAGGACACTATTCTTCAAATTCCTGACACTAAGTTTTCTGTCTATGAAATTGTTATGACCTGCCATCAAAGAGATTGATTACTGTTGGTGACATGCCTTCAGATCTTCAGGTGAGACACTAAATATTTTCATTATTCTCCTTTCGATATCCAGCATAATAAGAGTCATGTAGGTACCATGTAATAATTATGATTTTTTCCCCCACTGAAGAGAATGTAGCAGTATTCATAAAAGAAATCCACAGTGAAACAGTTTAGTAGCTATCAGCAGTTCCTTGATCAAAAATATCTGCTTCTCATTATGCAGAGATAAATTAAGAAAGCAAGCGGAGTCACCAGGAACAATTTAGAGCCAACATTAATCAAAAGCAGTCTTAAGTTTCCTCTGAATTTTTTCCAACTGAGCTCAGTTTCAAGGCAGAGAAAAAGAGCAAAATTATAATATAGTACTCAGCAAACCAACTCACAACGTTGCTCTTACTTACAACAGAGATGAGAGAAATACTCATTTAAAGTCTAACTAGCAAGTTTTTGGGCTACACATTCTGAAGTTAGAACAGAATATTTCAGTTGGAAGGGACCTATAATGATCATCTAGTCCAACTGCCTGAACACTTCAGGGCTGACCAAAAGTTAAAGCATGTTATTAAGGGCATTGTCCAAATGCCTCTCAAACTGACAGGCTTGGGCCATCGATCACCTCTCCAGGAAGCCTCTTCCAGTGTTTGACCACCCTCTCGGTAAAGAAATGCTTCCTAATATCCAGTCTGAACCTCCTCTGGTGCAGCTTTGAACCATTTCCACACGTCCTATCACTGGATCCCAGGGAGAAGAGCTCAGCACCTCCCTCTCCACTTCCCCTCCTCAGGAAGCTATAGAGAGCAATGAGGTCACCCCTCAGCCACCTTTTCTCCAAACTAGACAAGCACAGAGTCCTTAGCCGCTCCTCATAGGACATGCCTTCCAGCCCTTCCACCAGCTTTGTTGCCCTCCCCTGGATGCATTCAAGGACCTTCACATCTTTCTTAAATTATGGGGCCCAGAACTGCACACAATGCTCAAGGTGAGGCCGCACCAACGCTGCATACAGCGGGATAATCACCTCTTTGACCAGCTGGTTATGCTGTGTTTGATGCACCCCAGGATGCGGTTTGCCCTCCTGGCTGCCAGGTCACACTGCTGACTCATATTGAGCCTGCTGTTGACCAGCACCCCCAGATCCCTTTCTGCAGGGCTGCTCTCCAGCCACTCCTCTCCCAATTTATACTTGTGCCCTGTGTTACTCCATTCTAGGTGCAGAATCCAGCATTTGCAAGTTGTATCTAATTTTAAAATACTATTTTAGAGGTATAAGTTTTGTCATTATTGATAGGAAACTGCAAGTTCAAACAAATACAAGATACAACAAACTGTCTTCTCCACACTGTGAATCATGTATTCCCAGGTTCATGCTGGGGGACAAAGATTGGCCAACGCGAATGCATGAGCCACGGACGGGTGCTACCTGCCAGCACTGCGCCTCAGGAGCCTGCTCCATTCCCCGTACCACAGCACCATGCTTACGCAACATGCTCCATGACCAACACTCTTTTCAGGATTGATGTTTTGTTTCCAGCTTTGCAGAGATTGCTTTTCACTGAACCCATATATGCAGATTTCCAGAGGAGAAAGAGAAAACAAAACATTGAATCTTTTTCATCAATTTTACAAAGCTCTTGGTGGACAGAGAGCAAAACCTTACTGAAATAAACACCTTCAGAAAGTTTTCTGCAAATTTTACTCTATTTTCTCTCTGCTGCTTTTCTCCACTGCTTCCAAGATTCTTTGCTCATCACGTCTAAGCTATCAAGTCCTCTCTTTCCACTCATATTTCAAAGTGCTTTATACCTTTCTAATATAGCCCCACTGAAAACATACAAATGACCAAAAGAGGGGAAGCAAAGAAAACCAACTACTATGTGTGCATCCTTTGCACTACTCATATATTTTTCTCAGTTGCCTGCTTCATCTATTTCTATTATCAGTTTTTGGGAGCCAATATTGTCTTTTACACATTGCCTACCGCACTGAGGTCTGGTTTATTTTGCTAGTCACAGTTGTGATTAAAAAAATGCATAATATTAGCTGTGGGTGAGTGCTCTTCTGATGGGGAAAAATTGTACAGGATTGTTATAGAAATCTGAAGCAAAGTTGCTGTATAATTTAGGATTTCTGAAGGAAGGCAAACACCTGCCTCACTCACATACAATCATTTTCACATCTCTGTAAGCTTTACTATGCTTAGTTCTATAAAGTCACTTTTTTAATAGTGATTATTCCTGTCTTTGTGTCTAAGTGTTGGTCCTACCTGTTTTCTGTCCATGTTGAAAACACTGTCTTGGGATACTGCTGATTTTAAACAGGGCAATGCTTACTGAGTGAGAGAAGGCAATGCTGTTTTCTCCTTTGGTTCCTATAAGCCAGCCTATTAGCTGCTGACAGTCCTTATTGAACCAGAAAGTGGCTTAAATTCAGAAATGAATTATAATGTAAGATCAGAGTTATGGTCTCTGAGAAAAAACAATGTTAGTGCATTGACAGCTGTGATCAAAGCTGTTTCTAGTTCTCTCAGAGGTAGAAATCCCTAGGTGGCAATCAAAGGTTTCATGGGTAGGAGTTACAGACAGAATTCATAATGGGCTCCAGCCAAAGTAAAAGAAGTCAAAAGTTACTACAAGCAGAATACTCTCTTGGTTAAGAACCAAGGCTCTGCAGGCTAATTTAAAATATCTCCTCCCCCAAACAACCTAGCCTCACCCCAAAAGTCCAGAAAAATATTATATTACAAATAAAATCTACCTAAACATAACATATTTAATATTTTCCATGCAGGATATTGGATTGGGAATATATATATATGGTCATATACTCATTTCCTCCATTGCAGGAGTTTGTAATTGGTGAGGAGATCAAGCACACTAATTCTTATTTGTTTAATGGCCAAAGCAAATGTAACACCGGGCCAGTGTTGGTTTAGAGAGGGGTAATTCTCTAGGTCAGACAAAAAAGGTTGAATAAACTTTCTGGCAAAAATAGAAAATTCTTTCTGCCATGTAGCAGAAACATGATTCTTAGTGCCTAAAATTTGTAGCAATGTCTGCAGAATCGCTGCAGTTTAGGATGACCCAATCTGACAACTGTGACTACATTTATGCATAAAAACAACTCCCTAATATGCTGCAAAGCAATGCTAAGATTAAGAGACCTGTTTTGTTTACATATCAATTTTGGTAGATTTATTACTGGGACCTGGTTGGAGTACAGGATGATAATTGCACAGTCCTCAGGTTTGCTTGGCCTGATGCAGAGTATTTACTCCTGTGGAGGAACACACAGAGTTCCTGCTGGAATCTGTCTAGGGGTATGATGACAACACTTTGCAGGTCAAAAAACTCAGACCCCTCTGGGAGAGTGTTCTTGGACAGTTGTAAAATACTTGACATCCTGGCAGGTATCTTTGATCTGCTCTGACTGGGCTGGAACAGATCCAGATGAATTAAGTTAATGGATGATATTCTTCTCATTTCTCTCTCTCCCCACAGTGATGCTCCTTCTCTGAGGTAAAGTGCTGGGGCTGAGCAAAAACACTGTGTGTACAGGTTCAGTGCACATGAAGCTTCATGGGGGTAGGAAAGGAGGAGGGCATCGGTGCTGTTTGAACTGCTTCATGGTAACTCTACTCTGTTGAAATCCTACATTGATTAAGTCTGATCCCACATTGAGATATTATCTGTTGAGGAATGGGAGGGCACAAAGCAAGGGAGACATCCCATTCCGATTCATTGCTCCTTAAAACATTCTGCTGCCCTGCCTAAAGGTTTAGAAATTATGTGCTATTTGATGTCATTGTGCTACTTTTTTTTGAACCTGTATATCTTAAATGCCTTGAATGGGTTTTGGTAATCACTGTTCCAGATGGACAATTGAGAGGATGAAAGAGAGTCTGGGCTATTTTCTAACTACCTTCTTCTGTCCCAATATTGCCCACCGGCGGCTCAACCATCCAGAGATTTGTCTGCCTTGTGATCACCTTGACTTGCTGTAAAATTCTCAAGAAAATTTCTACCATCAGAAACGCTTTTATGCTGTTCTGCAAACAGAATTATTTCATGTTATAGTTGGTATAAGTTAAAAAAAAATCCGGAAAATATTGCACTAAGATTAATTTTAGAAAGTCATGATTTGATTTATATATGTGGATTATGGCCACTTATATTGTGACCATTCAAGAAAGTATTGTACAATATATGTACATATACATATGGTTTAAAAGAAAGTAAGTGGAGTAAAAGGAGAAAAAAAGATCCACGTTTCAAAAATCTCGTGGTAAAAATTTATTTTTAATGTTATTCATGTCTGTGTATCCTGTTTTGGTGGAAGAACATGTAAGCATTCAGTTTCGTCAGTCTACCAGTCATAGCAGTAATAGCAGTCATACTGCTGTCATAGCAGTAATGGGACTAAGCAGGTGTGAATGTTAATGTTAATTATAATGAACTATAATCCTCAAAGTGTATACCCCTCACCCAGAACTGGGTTAAAAAACAGTTAATAAGAAATCAGAATGATGAAGTTAGTGAGTGGGCGTTTGATTGGAGGAGATCAAGATGTATATGTTTTAATTTAGGAACGTATGGTGATAGATAGTTTAGTTTGTTGTGGATTCTATATTGTTCGTTTCTGTAATTTTAAACAATGAAGATTTGTTGCTTAGAAGTTAGGTAACTAACAGGTGTGTGTTTGTAATTGTGTGGAGTAGTAATTAATTATAAACTGTATGTTTTAGAGGTATTGTTAGATTTAGTGATAATTAATTTTAGCTATGGAAACTATAAACAAACATGGTCCAAGCATGGCTCAGGGACAAATTGCGACGCTATAAGGAAAGGAAGAAATAAGTTCATGAAGAGTTCACTACCCTGCCGACCACCAGAGACCACTTGAGACCCTCAAGAAGACACTAAAGACTCTAGTGCGCATGTGTCTAGGATGATGTAATATTATAATTAGTTTTCGGAAATGTAATGAATATGTAAAAGAAAAATTTAAAATATGTATGAGAAGCATGGATATAAACAGAAAGGTAACTAGATCAGGTGTGCTTGATTTGTGGCAAGTCCACTGAGCACCCAGGCCTGAATAAAACAGTATCTCTCCTGAGCGTGTGGAATTGGTTACCTGCATGCCCGGCATGAATCCGCTTTTCGGACAACATGAAAGCCTGGTTCTCCTCTCCCAAGCTGCCACACAGACTGTCACCCCCTTCTCCTGAATTCAGTAATTAGGTATAGTTTCTTTATGAATCCCAGCAAGATGAGGCAATGTGTAGCTGCACAGCATAAATAAAGAAGCCCTAGGAGTGAGTGCACTGAATGTCAGCAGCACGGAGAGTGGCATGGCTCTGCCTCTTCAGTGTCTTATGCAATCAAGTTACAATTGATTTAGGTCTGTAAATTTGACTAGTGTATATTCTCCTGGATCACCCAAAATTGTACATAGATTTTTTTTCTAATTACTTGTTATTATTGATAAAGGTATCCAAACTTTTTCAATCCCTTTTGTTGATTTAGTCAGCAGTGTCCCTGAATTTAAATATTACAAGATCTTTTAAAATACTGTAATATGAATGCTTTGGAGAATGTCCACACTTGTGTTTGTGCTGCTTTAAAAGTAGACTAGAAGTTAAAACTAGGCAGGAGTCTGCCAGACAAGCCTTATTGTTTTCTTTGCTCCTTCATTTTTATAAGCTCAGTAATTAACTGGAACCCTGCTTATTTATGCGTGAATGTATCTGTTCTTTACCTCTGAACTCCCTTGTTTATATAATACAGTAGATATTTTCATATTGGGAGATGTTTTATAAAAGTGTGCGTGATGGGCAAGAAAGATGGAAATACAGGAATATTTTAAAAGAAATATGCTGAAAAATGTACTTTTTTATGACTGATTTTGATGTATAGCTTGGATAGCTCCAGCCATGTTGTTTAAAACCTGTTCTTCTTTATTTTACTATTAGTTGAAGATATGGGTCATCGTATCTTCTGTCTACCACACTACCGAAACCTATTCTAAATTACAGACTTTCAAATCCTTCCTGGTATCTTGCTCTCAGAGAAGTGCAGTATGGTGACTTTTACAGATGCATAAGTAACTATAGCTTTGCACAGCTATGACTCCTATGGAACTGTAAGGAAATTATCTCCAGCTTTCCAAGTGATCTAATGGTTTGAATACTTCTTTACCCTTGGAAAAACAAAAATTATTGCATTGGCCAACACCAGGCCTGAACAGTTTTTACGTATCTTGTCTTTCTCTCTCTTTCTCTCTCTTTTAGTCTAAGTTGTTATGCAAGTAAGCGCAGATTTAAACGAGCTTCATTAGTAGAATAATAAGCTCATCAGCCACTTTTTCTGCTGAGTTGAGGAAAGTAATGGTTGACGGGAATCAGCTTCACTTCTTTTGTAGCAGTGGGCTTTTAGAAAGGCACTGTGAACAGCAGGGAAAAGGGAAAAGGAAAGACATCCTGTTTATACAAATGGTACATTGTGGGGTTTTGGGTATCGAGTATTTTCAGTCAAAAACTTTTTGTTTCTTTTTTTTTCCTCCCGTCATGGTATCTGACAAGGATAAGCTGATTTTATTTATGGTCTTTTTGCTAATATATGCACTTAGATTACATGGAAACAGTTAATTCAGAAACATTTAGAGACCTCCCTAAACTGGAGAGATTTTAAATGCTGGATAGGCACATGTTGTACTCCTTTTGTTCTTGACTCATCTTCATAATCCACAATGCATTGGATACCATTGAACAATTGCCTTAGCCAAACAGTTAAATTTGTACAGCTAGAAATGGCTAAGCTGGTGCTGGAAATAGGGAGACAGGGAATAGAGAGAACATAAGAAATAGGGAGATTCTATGATAATCACCTTTAGCATTGGGAAAGTTACTAACACGAATCTTATTCACATTCTTCCCATTCAAGAGTAGCTGTTTTAAAAAGAAATTGAATAGCAAGGAGTGTTCAAAATTAGTATGCACACTGAGTTAGCTGCATTCATCGATAATGTCGGTGTGTTACCAACACTGTTTTCATCACAAATCCAAAACATAGCACCGTATGAGCTACGATGAAGAAAATTAACTCTATGCCAGCCAAAACCAGTACAGAAGTTTAGGAAATCAGCTTCAAAATATAATTCCCAGTAGCATATAAAGCACTTCATTCACTATGCAGTGAATCAAATGAGTGCCAAAAGCTGTGATTTCTAATAGTTAACATGTTACATGCTACCATGCCTGTCCAAGCTGTTGGAAAGTGCTACAGAGGAGTGTGTGTCATACCTGGGCTTAGGTTCTCTGTGGAAATTGTAACCTTTAGTTACAGTAATTCAGTGTAACTGCAATTTTGAATCACTGTCTTTCGTCAGAAACTTAAGTCATATACTTGGGTACAATGTATTAGCTAATGATGGGACCCTTCCCTTCCCTTCCCTTCCCTTCCCTTCCCTTCCCTTCCCTTCCCTTCCCTTCCCTTCCCTTCCCTTCCCTTCCCTTCCCTTCCCTTCCCTTCCCTTCCCTTCCCTTCCCTTCCCTTCCCTTCCCTTCCCTTCCCTTCCCTTCCCTTCCCTTCCCTTCCCTTCCCTTCCCTTCCCTTCCCTTCCCTTCCCTTCCCTTCCCTTCCCTTCCCTTCCCTTCCCTTCCCTTCCCTTCTCTTCCCTTCCCTTCCCTTCCCTTCCCTTCCCTTCCCTTCCCTTCCCTTCCCTTCCCTTCCCTTCCCTTCCCTCTCAGAAACCTCTTTATCAGAGCATGTGTTCAGGAAACAGGAGACTCAGGTCCGAGCCGGTTTTGTGCCCTGGGAGCGAGGAAAGGGAGAACCCACAGTTCAGAAGAGCATCCAAGCTCTCGGGCTGCGGGGTTGTCTGAGCAAAGCCGTCACACCACTACTTCAAGCTGAACTCCACGCTGTGCCTCTGTTAAACGTGCTTTTGCCATAACTTATATTTTGAGCTGTGCAGCGGGTAAAGGCCATATTATATCCTGTTTACAGATCCTAAACAGTTTTAGGATGGATGTGGGCCATGTTTTAGCCTTGTATGATCAGCCATGTTAAGAAAATTGTGCTTTGGGGAGTGTGCAGTGGCAGAAGTTTGGGCACCTGAGGAAATTTTGGCAGCTGTGATATCTTGTGGGCTAAGTGTGTTACAGGAAACTTTTTGTATCTTTCTACTGAACCGAGGGGCTCAAAATCTACTTAAGCTGAATGCAAGATGATTCAGTGCTGTTTTGTATCTCATACCTAATGCGCACAAATTTGTCTTGGTATAAATTTACAAATCAAGGTTATACTATTTCCAAGCAGTTCTACTAATACAGACAGCTAATTGGTATGTCTGCACTAGCAGTTTGTGTGGGTAGAGATCCCTGTCATCAGAAGTCATCAA
The DNA here is from genome assembly GCF_964195595.1 of Calonectris borealis. Classification (NCBI taxonomy): domain Eukaryota; kingdom Metazoa; phylum Chordata; class Aves; order Procellariiformes; family Procellariidae; genus Calonectris; species Calonectris borealis. The sequence goes on from NC_134313.1 coordinate 45,833,376, forward strand.
AATAGAAAATGAAGCCTAGATTGAAAAAACCAGAAACAACTGGACCTCCTGATCTTCTGTGATTATATGATTAGCCCTGAATAGATGAGATGGCCACAACAACTTAACATCCTGCATTGCATTAGAATAAAAATCAGGAAGCAAAACTGGCTGTTTGAAAACAAGAGAGGGACTCATATTAGATAAAAATGCACTACTAAAGAGGAAGTGATATATTAATCATGAATGACTTAAAACCTCAGTTTTGTTGCCTAGAAAATGTAATCAATATATACCAATACTTTGCAGAGTGTCATATAACAAATATTAAGAAAAACTAACCATATTTTTAAGTTTGTAAATATATTTCTATATTAATATTTAAAGGATTTTCAAATTTTTCACATGATTCAATTTTAAAAATTCTACATAGAATACTGCATTTTACCTATAATTTTATGATGGGTAAAGTTTATTTTGTTTCACAGTAACTTAAAGATATCCTCCATCCTTTAGATTTCTGCACAACAAATTGTCCAAGATTTCAGCTGAAAGTTTTTCTCACATGGAATCACTAAAGAGGCTGTAAGTTTTGAAAAGCAAGTTCAATATAATGTTTTCTTTATTCTATGCAATGTTTTGGGAACCATGAAGATTACTTTTAATTGGGTTACTTAAATAAAGACAAGCAGCTTTTTGCACGTGTCTCACCTTTGAACAGGGAAAATGACACACTGAAGAGTATTTGTTCAAATAGAAGTGAAGTGTGAAAGGTATTAGGAAAAAAGAGAACTGAGAAAAAGCAGGCACAGGGGAAGACTAAGGTTAAAATGTGTTCAAAGCAAATCTGAGGAAAAAGTAAGAATGCTTAGCACAGTTACAGTATTCTGAATGAGGAAAATGAAGGCCAAAGCTGAGATGAATAGAGTAGAGTAGAACAGAGTAGAGTAGAATAGAATAGAATAGAATAGAATAGAATAGAATAGAATAGAATAGAATAGAATAGAATAGAATAGTTCAGTCGGAAGGGACCTACAATGATCATCTAGTCTAACTGCCTGAACACTTCAGGGCTGACCAAAAGTTAAAGCATGTTATTAAGGGCGTTGTTCAAATGCCTCTCAAACACTGACAGGCTTGGGCCATCAACCACCTCTCCAGGAAGACTCTTCCAGTGTTTGACCACCCTCTCTGTAAAGAAATGCTTCCTAATGTCCAGTCTGAACCTCCTCTGGTGCAGCTTTGAACCATTTCCACACGTCCTATCACTGGATCCCAGGGAGAAGAGCTCAGCACCTCCCTCTCCACTTCCCCTCCTCAGGAAGCTGTAGAAGAGCAATGAGGTCGCCCCTCAGCCTCCTTTTCTCCAAACTAGTCAAACACGAAGTCCTCATAGGACATGCCTTCCAGCCCTTCCACCAGCTTTGTTGCCCTCCTCTGGATGCATTCAAGGACCTTCACACACTTCTTAAATTGTGGGGCCCAGAACTGCCCCATTTCACTTTGTGTCACTTTTCATTTTGTGTTATTTTACGTTTATGTGCTTAAAGTGTCTTAACTTCATTTTTGTTCTTTCCTGTCCATTTATATCACTGTTTAATGGTGTCAATATTTTTTCAAGGGGGAAAAAAAATAAAGGTACACCTTATCTCATAGAAGTGTTTTTCTATTGATGGTAAATTATTTATGAAAGTCAAAAAGGCACTTTCAGGCTTTTTTCTTTTTCTTTCTTCAGATCTGGAAATAATTCATAGCTTAAATTTCTTATAGTTGTTCCTTTGGCTCCATAGTTACAAAAACGTAATGTTCCAAAGCCCCATGGGAGTTCCTGCTCAGGCAGTCCCCGAACTTAGCCAACAATTTAAGATCTATTTCTAAAGATCTAGGATTGAGCTCACTATTATCAAGAAATCGTCAGCACAGGAAGGATTTTCCCGATTTAACAAAGCATCCAAGTGTTTCCACTACTTTTGGAAAACTTAAAGAATGTAATCACATGTATAAAAATCTGTAAATTCTTAAGAAATTTGCGAGTGAGCAAAAATAGAAAATATGTCTGTATTTTAAACGTAATTGTATTACTGTTGACATTTTGAGACTCTTAAAGCTTACTGCAATAAAAAACCAATGCCTTAGCTTGATCTTTACAAAATGCTAGGATCAGAGGTGAACACTGGAGAAAACAGAGCACATATAGTCCATCAAAGCATGCTGGGTGAGTAGTGCTACTATCCTGGCAAAAGAGATGTTAAGGATTGATACAGTTAAGATTGTTAATATATCCTTAGGGTTCTATTGTCCTTTCAATATGTACATGTAATTCCTGTTAATGTTAATGGAAACTATGCAAATATACTGAGATGAGACTAGCTTTTGGAAAAAAGTAACGTTTTAATTTTAAGTCCACTGCAAACCTGAATTATTCAAAGAATGATAACCCTAAATTTCTGCTATTTTGTATTTCCTTATGTATTTATTCCACTTTAGTGTTCCAAAATTCAAAACTATCACTATAAGAGGAGTCACTATAAGAGAAGGAAGCATTATTCTTCCAATGTGTAGCAAGGAAAAGGATGAGATTCCAAAGGATACCATGTTGTGGAAAAGTTTTTTGGAACATTTTCCAAGATTTAACTTTTCCTTTAAAATAATTAAGATAAAAGGAATTCTTAAAGATATTGCTCCTTTTCCAGCGGGAATGGATTTACTGAAGAACTTGCAAAAGCTATTTAGACATGGTAATGTTCCTTAAAGACAAACACTAAATAAACTAGACACTGTTGGGATTGATGATGCTAGCAGTACATTGCTGTTCTGCTACAGATTCCTTTGTCAAGTCAAGGCAAGTCAAGGCTCAGGTGGAAAATTGATTTATTTATCACAATTTAATCATAAACTATAGCATCATAGCAAGATACCATCCATCAGCTCATATGTGATAACTATAAATGCAAAATTCTGCAATGCACCATAATCCTCTTTTATTGCATGACAAATTAGGTAGCGTTACTCTGACATAAGCTAAGAGCAGAAAAACGGGCAGTCATCATGGTACTAATCCAAGGAAACTTGTGAAGCAGAAGTGAAATTTTCATGCATCTTTACCCATAGTGCCTTAGTTTTCTGTCTGTTAGAGGGGTAATAATACTTCAAACTTCTCAGAATAACTGTATTAAAATCTGTGAATTTCTAAAATGCTGTACTTTTGGGATTCCTAACTATCTGAGGGCAATAGAAATCAGATTGACCTTGTTATCTATTCTTTCAGATAGACAATCCAAAATGCATCATATCAGGCTTTGATGAACAGCATCACAAAAATAATTGTAAAGTTCATGGCTATTCAGTCAAGTAGTTTGTCAAGATGTTGTTCAGTCAAGTTCAGTCAAGATGTTGACAGACCTGAAGAATTTAGCCTTCAATCTCAAGGCCAGCCTTATCACCGTAAAATAACGCAAGACATAATTAAACATAAATTTTAGGAAAAAGCTTTTTTCTTATCTGACATATGCAAGAAAATATTTATCATGTGAGTGAAATTGTTGTACAGAAAAAAGGGTTCTTAAAGCCAAATGGTAGCTCTCAGGAAAATAAATCAACGTATGCCTCTCCCTAAGTGAGTCTGTGCTGTAGAGGGAAAAGTTACCGCTGCTGAGAGCTGCCATTCATCTGAACACTAGGCACATTTGACATTTTAAAAATTTCTTCAGTGGGATTTGATGTTTACCTTAATTTCTTTTCAATCTGGAATCTCAAAGAAATATTAAGTAAGAATTAGCCCATCATCCAAGAAGGTCTGGTTTTGCATGCCTATAAAAAATGCTGCTTTCGGAAGTGAATTACATAGGCATCTGATGTAAAGACCTCTTCAGGCCTCTAAACTGTAAGGAGACAGGCTGTATCAAGCAGCTCTGCAGTGGTGGAGAGAAAAAAACATTCCCTGCATCTCTTTCCTCTCCAGAGTACAGGATAGTTGACCACGATTTAAGTTTCTCAAATGGGCATTATTTCAGCTAATTTCTTCCATTGACCTGAAATGAAATATACGTATCTTGTATACGAATCTTGTACGAAATATACGAATCTTGTACGTACCCAGATTCCACAAGGCCTATTGCAAGGTCCTGCACCTGGGTCGGGGCAATCCCCAACGTGAATACAGACTGGGTGATGAATGGATTAAGAGCAGCTCTGCAGAGAAGGACTAGGAGATATTGGTGGATGAAAAATTAGACGTGAGCTGGCAATGTGTGCTTGCAGCCCAGAAAGCCAACTGTATCCTGGGTTTTTGTGAGACATCACCTGGAGTAATACATCCAGCTCTGGGGAGCCCACTACAAGACAGATACGGACCTGTTGGAGTGGGTCCAGAGGAGGGCCACGAAAATGATTGGAGGGCTGGAACACCTCTCCTATGAAGAAAGACTGAGAGAGTTGGAGTTGCTCAGCTCGGAGAAAAGAGGAGTTCGGGGAGACCTCTCAATATGTAAATGGGGCTTATAAGAGAAACAGTGTCTTTTTTTTTTTTACCAAGGCCTGTAGTGACAGTACAAGGGGTAATGGTTTTACACTGAAAGAGGGTAGGTTTAGATTGGACATAAGGAAGAAATTTTTTGTGGTGAGATACTGGAACAGGTTGCCCAGAGAAGTTGTGAATGCCCCCTGCCTGGAAGTATTCAAGGTCAGGTTGGATGGGGCTTTGAGCAAAATGATCTAGTGGAAGATGTCCCTGCCTGTGGCAGGGGGGTTGGACTAGCTGATCTTTCAAGGTCCCCTCCAACCCAAACCATGTGATCCTATGAACATGCTTATTAAAAGTTTGCACCCTGTGGCTAACACTCCAGGCTCAAATTTATAGAACTTACAGGCAGCTTGCCATTGAAGTCGCTTTTTTAAAATAATTCTTTTTTTTTAGGTCTGACCTATTTCAAACAGGACTTTACTAAGGAATTATCTGTGATCTCGTTCAGTGGGAAATGTCAAGTCTTAGAATTAAAGAGTGTCTGTACTCCACACTCATGTGTGGACATATATATTATCAACAAACTGTTCTGGAGGGAATGCATCAATGTCTGGAATGTAAGAGTACCTGTTAATTGAATCAAATGCACCATTTTTTAACATTAATTGCAGACTTCATTCTTTCATGTCTGCGTAGATATTTTGTGACTCTGACTTAATATAGTTGGCCGACCTAATAAAAGAATAAACCAGTTACAGACTTACCTAGGTTGCTGCAAACTGAGAATATCCAAAGAAACTTTATGGCAGAGCCATAGCCTCATTAAGAACTCACCACAGTTAAATCCTTCTAGTAAGGTGACTCCATGTGTCTTTGGACTTTCTGGCTGAAAAAAAAAAAAAAATCAGAATTCTGATTTTAACTTTACAGTTTTAGATCTCTGTTTTGGTTTAACTTATTTACCCAAACTTTACAGATAAGCATTTAAAAAGATGGACTTTTGATTTTAGAGATGTCTAAAATGAAGGATTTTTGAAGTTCTTTTAATTATACTGGCTACCTCAGTGGACATGCGAAGGGCTACAGATGTTGTCTATCTGGACCTCTGTAAAGACCTTTGACATGGTCCCCAACAACATCCTTCTCTCTAAACTGGAGAGATACAGATTTGATGGGTGGACTGTCCAGTGGGTGAGGAATTGGTTGGATGGTCGCATCCAGTCAGTAGTGGTCAACGGCTCAATGTTCAGATGGAGATCAGTGACAAGTGGTGTCCCGCAGGGGTCTGTATTGGGACCAATACTGTTTTATTCTGTGTGTTAGCTGGTAGTCATAAGTGGTTTTCAGTTACTTTTTTTATGGAGTGTATATAGAGATGTTCTAACTGATTATTACTTGAAATTGATCTTAATGTCTTTGTGTTAACGTTGCACATTAGGTAAGTCCTTGATCCTGCAAAGACAATCATGCCCCTACTTGCATGCACAGTGAATAATTTCATTAATGCTGTTGGAACTGTTCTGATTGTGGAGCTTATAATTCTGAAAGTACTTTTCAGCTTTTTTTTTTCCTAAAAGTACTTTTCAGGAGCTGCTTAGTTGAGATTTTCCTATTAAAACTCTGCTAATAACAGAACTGCAGGAAGATACATGTTAAATTGTGTTTTTCAATAAAAGAATATCAATGTGAAGACTCAAATTTGATTTCCTTTTGCACTTTAACTTCACTTCATATACACGGATACATGTATACAGATAAGTAAGTGATCTATATATATGGGCCAAAGGCTAGATTATATGAATTATATGAACGATTTAATTTTCTCTCCGGTACATATGTACTTTAGAAGTGGCTTTGGTCTTTGACAGTAAACTAGCTCCATAGCCTCTAAGATTCTTAATTTTGTCTTCCCCTCAGTTTCAACTTCATTATGGTAGTATCTCAAAACTGATTCCTGTGGAAAGTAGAATTTGTACAGAGTATAACTGTGCAGCCACTATGCTGCTAAAAAACATGAACATGAGATAAAACCTTGCCTGTTTATTCATTCTCTATTAAAAAATGGGAAAATACCCAAAGATAGTAAAAAAGAATTTGGTTTAGTACGGGTGAATGGAATATATTCTTTTTAGCTAAATACATAATTTTTGCTACCCAACATCAGTATAGCTCTGTGTATGTTTCCATGGCATTTTTCATCCAAAAATAGTCACTTTTTTCATTCTCTAAGCCAACTGGAAGATATGTAGCTGTAGTTAGCAACACGCTAGTTTAAGTGATTGAAACCTTATTGCATTTTTATGAGGTAGAGAATAAAAAAAGGAAAAAAAATAAAGAAGAGTCAATGTTCAGAAAATGTCAACTACCAGCTGCATGAGATTAGGAAGTTGCTTCACCTCTGAAGAATTTATTTTACTACTGTTTATTACAGGGTTTCTTCTTCCCTTCTTCTTCCTTCTGGCACCAGCTGTTGTCTTGAACAGGACGCAGGACTGATGAACTATTGCTCGATCAGATGAGGTGACTTTAAGGCAGATTCTGATCAGCATCCTTTGGTCCTTGAGTTGACTCATCAAGGACCTTGTTTTGTGGAGAGTAAGCAGAACTTCAACCTGTAGCTTCCAAATTATCCAGATTTCCTGGATTCAGATGATGCCCCACCTGACTAAGAGTCTTTGAAAACATTTGCTGATGTTATGGTATTGGGAGTCTGTCTGAAAAGTGTGATTGCTACAATTTCAATAAGAGATTAAAATAGCTTGATGTTTATTTTTCGTAGCAAAAAGTACAGAAAAATACAATTTACTTTGAAAGTTATAATATCTACCAGAATTATCTAAAACTTCTAAATCTTAATTGAAAAAAATGAAGGTTTCTAAAGCCTTTAATCATAAATTCAATTATGTTCAAATTAATTTAGCTTAAGGTGAGAGGTGATTACCAGGGATATTTAATTTAATGTCACCCTATTTTTGTGAGCTTTTATGACAGATTAAGGCGACAAGACTTTTCATTTTTATCAACGGATTTTTAAAGTACTTACTCTTTTGATAGTTTATTAGGACATTAAAATGTTAATTAAAAGTTCTGCTTTGAAAGCTTCTTCCTCGAGCAACCCTCTCTATCCCCACTTTTGTTTCAGCTGAAACATGACCCAAAAAGGGACAGCAATTTTTCTGCCAGTTTAAACTATTATAGGACAAGATAGGAAAAGTACTGCAGCTAGAAAAGCATAAATATGACACCCTCCATTTTAAAAAGACTTTTTAAAAAATGAGCTAGACATTCAATAATTAATAATACAGTACAACATCACTCTGACTATGGCTCTGAGCAGTTTTCTAACTTTCTAGTCCATGAACAACCATTTGAATATAGTAAAATTTCTTTTGAAGCAATTAATGTTTTCTACAGCCTGTCAAAGGTAGGATATAGTCCTAATCCATAATTAATATTGGTGGGCTGGTAAAAATTACATCGCTGATGATTACTGAAGTTAACAACAAATCATGTTTTTGAAAGTTATATACTAGTGCAGATGTGGGGAAGGCTTTAAATGGTTTCCATTTTTATGGGTTTGAAATATTTTTTTTCTCTTTTGAAAATATTATTGAAAACACCATCAAAATTGTTACTAAAACCAGTTACAATATGTAAGATTTTTGTAAATGGAACTGTTGGAAACATTTTTTGAATTAAAAAAAAAATCAATAGTTTGGCATGAAGAATTTTTAATGATAAGAGCAAACAAACAGACGCTTTACATTTGAAAAGGGTGACTTGCTTTCCTTTTCCATTTTGATGTCCGAAAGCTTATATTTAAAAACATAGAAAGCACATATACTTTACTATAACACTGAAAAATGAACACTAAATGTAATAAGCATTATGGGTAACAAATGTGAATTCACATCAGTGTAACTTCTTGAACTTCTTGAGCTTTTTTTGTTCTTTGGAGGGTGTATAATACACTGTTGCACTGGTGCCTGTTGTGTGTTATAAAATATGTAAACAAGAAAATCCATAACTCATGAAAATAGGAAATGTATCTTTTAGACTTGAACACCGAATAATATGCAGAAGCATGATTATAGAATTGTTGGGAAGGTACAAACATGCTCTTACCATTTTCTTGCATCTGAGTTACAGGTTAGGTTGCCCACATTCAACAGTTCTTACACTGCAACTTGTATGGTTTATCTGGACAAATGAGACACACCTTGTATACAAAGCCAATAATGTTCTCTTAGTCTAATTAATATCTTGACAGTCTAATCAAAGGTTTTTTATTAATCCAGTTAAAATGACATTAAGACTCATAATTCAAATGATCCACTTTTTAGTATTTGTCTCCATAATGAATCAGTTTTAAGATTTAGATTTAAGATTCAGATTTAAGGTTAAGTTACCCCATTTTCCTTAATAAACTCTTTGGTTATATTTTAAGGTCACTCTAAAAAACCCCACCAACATACTTATTTTGAGATATGTTTTAATAGCTACTCTATTCTTACCTTTTTCCTCTTTCTCCAGAAAACCTTGTATTACCTCAGAACTGCAAGATGTGTATGTAACCCCAGAGTATACTGTATATTTCACCTGCACAGCTGAAGGAAATCCTTTGTCCAAGATAATTTGTATATATTTCAATAAATGATAACCAAGTGGTTCATATGAATGTTGTCTATTTTTGAACGGGACTTTGACTTTGGTAACTCTATGGTTACTATATTTCACATCTCCATATGCTTGGGAGGGACAATTGATGTGTATAGATGGTTGATTTTTTCCGATTTAACTAATTCTAAAGGAAACTAGCTATGAAAACACCTATGGATAAAAAACGCTGCTGAAATATATTTTCTTCAGGGTCTTCAATTTCAGCTATTTTAAAAATGATGTAAATTGCAAGATGTAGTAAAATTTTTCCATCTCATTGAAATATCCTGCTGTTATAGAGAAATTGTGAAAAGGTTTTTTTCTGAGATAACATTGAAGAGGAAGTAAGGTTTTAAATAGTTTGCCAAAGATAATATTTGTTGTTATAATATTAATGTAAAAAGCCCATATTTCCAAGATGCAATCAATAAACCAGAGTATCTCTATAAAGATTGTTTCAATACTAAATTTATTGATACCAGTTAGCAATTATACAGACTTTGTAAGTGTTCTAAGAGCTCCAGAATAAAAGTTATGTAACACTTAGTGAAAACTGTATATTTGTTTGTTGTATTTTTTACATTATGGGATAAAAAAGAAAAACAATGGACAGATAAAAAAAAAGTCTAATTTGGGATTAAGACATTAATTGGAGCATTAACTCTGACACTCTTCTTTCACTAATAATCATCAATATATGAAAATACTATAGAACTCTGCTAAAGAAAAGTGATGTTATTGAGCCTAAGGATATGTCAGTGAACAGCCATCATCAGAGGCCAAAATCACGAATCACGAGGAAGGGTTTAGAGAAGACTTACAGACCACTGTCTTCTTGTCCTTGAAGCTCAATATTCAAGATGCATTAAATGACACCCAGAGTTTCTTTGTATATTCCATATCCCAGCAGCAAAAGTGTCTTGGGGCAGCCATTCCTATACAGCTTTTCTGTTACCCTACAGATCCACAGAGCAAAATATTTTGTCCTTTAGCTTCAAATCCTTCCCGATATCTGAACATAGAGGAGGTAACAAAGGTATTTTTGCCTATTGCTTCCATTATAAAGAAGCCCATGCTCTGTTACTTGGGAGAGAGTTTCCCTTGCATACACATGTGATGCTGTAGTTGTTTTATCCTCTCTTCTTTGCTTTTAAGGTGCTTACCCAATCAGTCAAGCTAGAGTGATACAAATAGTACAGTGTTGATATAGTTGCGAGTTCATAAGTTTCCATGGTTTTAACTGGTCAGCTAATATTTGCTGCTCTAATACAAACACACTACGAACCTGTACTTGTGTCACTGCGGAACAAAATCCCATCCCCTGGGGGCATGTAGTGCACACATATACCTAAAATCAACAGAAGGGGTTGGTTGGTGACACCTACATTATAAAAATAGTGTAAACTTTTCAGTCTTTTTGGAAAGGACCAAACCACTTGCCTTGGAAAAGAGAATAAAGAGACTATGTTCTCCCTTCAGGCTGTAAATCCAATATTCTTCTCAAGAATATTTATTACTAATCTACCTCAAATATTCAAAGCTATTTGATTACCTGACATTTCCCATTTAAGAATGTCTTTTAAAATATATGGATATTATAAACAAGGTTGTTTAAAATAACTAATGAAAATGGCTTGTTATGATTAAATATTCATCTTTTACATTCAGGGAAAAGAAGAATACACCTATATTACAAAATGTGTAAGATAAGTCTTGTACTTACTCTTGGGATTTAAATTCTTATCAAGTATGTGTTTAAATGTGCGGTTTTAGTAATGATGTTGTTGCCAGATGTATGGCTATTACTTCACAAACATACTTTTGAAACATAACTCAGCTAGGAAGTTTTGTTTGTTTTTTTTTTTTTTAAAATACATATTCACTGAAAAAAAAATGCAGCCTGTTCCGTGTGGCTCACCCAGAGAATTTACATTGCTGTATCACAGTTAGGCCATATTTCCTAACAGGCATGTCATTTCTGAATAACAAACAAAAAACTATTCTCTAATGGTTAGATGCCCCATATCACCCTTCTGCAAACTGGCAGAGCAAGTACAAAAAAAGAATTGTTAAAAACCCGTTGAAACCTTATTGTACTACAAGCATAATCTAATTTAGCTTCACAGAAAATATTGCTTAGTAGGGATGCCTATAAGGTTTTTTTTAGTAGCTGTCACACTTACTCAGCCAACAAAGAAACAAAGTTATTTTGCCTTGAGCAAAACAAACACAAACAAAACTCTTAATAAGTAAACAGATCTTCCTCTTGTTTATAATCTCAAACCAAGTGTAATGAGCATAAAATAGTACAAAGGGTGATGACATTAACAGTGAGACACCATTGTATGCTAGATATGGATTTTTAGCCACAGCTGTGAGTGCATGGTATCATATAGGTGTACCACAATGCCACCTGTGTGTCTTTTTCTTTTTTGCTAGGGAATTCTGGCAGCCTCCAGTTCTGGTTGATACCACGAGGGGCAACAGTACTCTGGTACAGTATCTTTGACACTTATTTAAAGGAGGCCAACAAATGACTAATCTGGGAATGAGTCCTGACGCAGACACACTGCGAAGTTGGAGTTCTTGTTTATCCTCGTTCTGCTAGAACTGAGGACAGCTAACCCCTGTCTTAACTATCAGATGTATATTATAAACACCTAAGTAAAACAGGAAGATGTGTGGTTCTTCATTGACTTCATTGGCTAGGAATATTAAGCTACCTATAGTCAGTCAGTCCAAACATCCATCTAGCTGTGAGTCCTCTCTCTGACAGCGGCTGGTAAGGGAAGTCTAGGTAGCAGGTTGGGTACAGACAACATCACATGCACTGTTTCAGAGAACTGTGTCCGGTTGCTTCCTGAGCACTGCACTTCAGTGTTCAGTATTCATGTTCCCTGTATTGATAATCGAGTTTCTAATCCAAATGCAAAGCCATTCCCATTAAACAGTACACAGTTGCTCTTTGAATGTATAGTACATTCATTAGATCAAGGTGGATACTACCCATACCTCTCTGATCTCAGAGGAAAAAAAAAAAAACTTTTTAAATAAAAAAAAAAGAAAAAGAGAAGCTGTGTGAGCTTTTATGAAGGAAAAGTTTTTTATGAACTGTATTTTGTCTTCAGTCTTTCATTGGATATGAAAGATGGCAGAAGGCTGAATTTCCTTGAGAGTGGGTCCCTGATGACTAGAACCCAAGAGGGTCTGACCAGGGCATATATCAATATATAGCCCCTGATGTGGGCCAGTCCTGACTGTGAATGAATTTTTCTTGATCTGATTATACATATATGAATTTATCACATTTTATTTTGAAATGCCAAAATGTCAATTAGAAGTTTTATCTTTAATGCTAATTTAAAGTATGTTTTCTTATTTATTCTTACGGTAAGGTCATGATCCAATTTTGATTGGCTTTAATAATCTAAGCAGAGAAGAGATGAGCCCACTTGAAAGAGCACAAAATTAATGAATAAAATTGTGAGAAAGGGAATGTAGTAAGACTTGTTTTACAAGAGGTAGCACAGAGAAATTAAATAATCTTAGCCAAGGGTGAACCAAGAACTTCATGGAATGATCATGTAGTCTACAAAGACAATGAGCAAAACCCTCTACTACCTTGTTTTTGTTCTTTTTCCTTCACCAAACTAATTTACATTATTCAACCTGTACTGCTGGACAAGAGGAAATGGAAAGTCAGTAGGTGCATCTATGTTCGTTGTCACTTCTGGACATTCTTCTACCTGTCATGTTAGGCATAATCAGGACTTTTTCCAAGCACCAGCAAGAGTCATTGTAGAAGGTAAGCACAATGTGAGGGTGGTGTTGGGAGTCCAATGACTCAGTTAAACCAAAGCTATCATGCTGCATTTGTTACTGCACAATGAATCTCATGGACTTTTCGGTGTTGTTTTGCAATTCATTCACTATAACAATACATCTAAGGATCAAACTCCACCTCAGGTAATATTTGAAAACATGTGAACAAATGAAAAGCATAATTTAATCATTAGAATTGATTGCATTATAACAATATGTATAAATGTTTTACCTTTCCATGCTTTATTAATAACGATATTCAATATATATAAAAGCTTGTCATACCAATGAGGTATTGCTTTTAAATAAATGTAATTTCCTAATAGCTTTTGCTGCTAAGCAAAGCCAACTGAAACTAAGATTACACAACTATGATTTGACAAAGGGAGAGAAAACATTACAGGCAATCAGTGTTTCTATTACTTTATGCAATCTATTGTGAGAACAAGTAGGTAAAACAGGATGATAGGCGATACATATGTTTCAAGGCCTTATCTCAGACTGCCACTTATCTCACCTCCTCTCTTGCACTTTATTTCAACCATTTATTTATACTTGTCTCTGTCAAAATATAGAGAATTCACTGACTCTTACGCTGTTTTCTTTCTGTCCTGCAACCTGCCAAAGCAACTTTGGCTAGCACTTACCGTTGGGTGATACCTCTCTCCAAATGGCATTTGGGGCCAAACCAGCCTTTTCTGCTTGGTAAAGGAGAGCTCTGCAAAATTTTTGATTATGCTGAACAGTGCAAAATTGAATCTCTACCTTGCTTAAGATTGTCATTTGTCAGATAATAAAATGCTTTGCTCATATCTCCTTTGTTCATTAGTATTTCTGTGGAGAGCAAATTTGCTCACCATTTCCAGTGACTAGTTTATTGATTGTCACATTGTAAGTCTTGTGTCTCACTAACACTATTATCTTTAACAATCTTGCCTTTGTCTTGAGTGGATTGCTCCTAAAGTTAATGCCACAGTTGACAGTAAGCACAATTATTTATACAGTTCTAATTTGCCATTTTTTGGAAAACAAACAGGCAAAAATAAATTGCATCATCTCTAGTTATAAATGAGTTACATAACTTTTTCATATCATCTGACTACAGGAACAATTCATTATTTAAACTCAAACAAGAACAGGCCCCTTATTATTGCCTTTGGAAGACACTAAACATGGGAGCAGATATTTGGGAATAACATTACTGGAAATGTGTGACTTCCGAATAAGGCCCAATACGTTCATTTGGTGGATGTCAGTAGACCTCTCCTGTCGTAGAATAGCATAACACTTTCAAGTAACATTGATGAAGAAGGAAAATTAATTTTTACAAAGTCATATAATAGTTGAGGTTAGAAGGGGCCATTTGAGATTTTTCTAGTCCAAACCTCTGCTCAAAGCTGGACAGCAGTTGGGATTTGAATATTTCCACAGATGGAAACTCCACAGCTTCTCTGGACAACCTCTTCCAGCAACCCACCTCACAGTTAAAAAGCTTTTTTCTTTTGTTCAGGTGAGGTTTCCTGTGTTTCAACTTCTACTCATTGCCTTTTGTTCTGTCACAGAGCACCACAGAGAAAAGTCTGGCTCCATCATCTCTACTCCATCCCATTAGCATTTATACACATTGATATATTTCCCTGAGCCTTCTCCTCTCCAGGCTGAGCAGTCCCAGCTCTCTCAGCCACTCCTCACATGACAGGTGCTTCTGTGCCTTAATCATCCCTGTGGCCCTTTGCTGCACTCAATTCAGCATGTCCATGTCTTTCTTGTACTGGGGAGCCCAGAACTGGACACAGTACTCCAGATGTGGCCTCATCAGTGCTAAGGAGAGACGAAGGATTGTTTCCTCTGACTAGCTGGCAACAATCTTCCTAATGTAGCCCAGGATACTGTTCGTCGTCTTTGCCATGAGGGCACACTGCTTGCTTATGTTCAACTTGATGTCCACCAGGACCCTCAGGGTCTTTTCTGTAAAGCTGCTTTCCAGCCATTTGGCCCCCAGTCTGGACTGGTGTATGGGGTTATTCATCCCCAGGTGCAGGACATTGCAATTCCTTTTGTTGAACTTCATGAGGTTCTTGTTGGCTCATTTCTCCAGCCAGCCAAGGTCCCTCTGGACGGTAACATGGCCATCTGGTCTATCGACCACTCCTCCCAGTTTTGTATCATCTACAAACTTGCTGAGCGTGCACTCTGTCCTATCATCCAGGTCATTAATGAAGAGGTTAAACTGTATTGAAGCCAGTTTCAACTCCTGGAGTGTACAACCAGTGACTGACCTCCAGCTGCACTTCCTGCCTTTGACCATAACACTTTGAGCCCAGCAGTTCAGCTAGTATTAACTCCACATCACTGCCCACTTATCTGGTCCACATTTCATCAGTTTGTCAGTGAGGATGTTATGATAGACAGTGCTGAAAGACTTGCTAAAGTCAAGATACACAATATCAACCTCTCTACCCTCACCCACCAAACTAGTGATTTCATTGTAGAAGGCTGTCAGGTGGTCAAGCATGATATTTCCATTATCCATGCTGAATATTCCTAACCACCTTCTTGTCAATATGTCTAGGAACAGTTTCCAGGATTATTTGCTCCATCACCTTCCCAGGGGTCAAGGTAAGGCTGACTGGCCTGTAGTTCCCTGGGTCCTCCTTCTTGCTCTTCTTGAAGATAGGAGTGACATTGGCTTTTTTTCAAGTCCTCAGGAACTTCTTCTGATCATCATGAGCTTTCAAAGATAATCGTATGGCCTCGGAAAGACATCAGGAAGATTCCTCAGAACTTGTGGGTGCATCCAATAGACTTGTGTGTGTTTGTTTAAGTGTTCCCTAGTTTGATCCTCTTCCATTTCATTGCTCTGGACTTTCTCACTGGTGTCTCAGACCTGGGATTTCTTAAAGAACCAGCTCTCCTGGACCCCTCTTCTCTACAGAGCTGTATCCCATGGGACTCTTCCCAGAAGGATCCTGAGCAGGCTGAAGTCTGCTCTTCAGAATTCCACAGCTGTGATTCTGCTATTTGTCTTGTTCTCTCCTCTCAGGACCTTGAATGCCATCTGTTCATGGTTAGTGCAGTCAAGGCTGCTTCAAACCTTCACATCACTGAACAGCTCTTTCCTGTTTGTAAGCATGAAGTCCAACACAGTGTCTAACCTTGTCAGGCCCTCTGCAGCACTCCAGATGTGTGAACTATCCCACCATACCTCTGTGGTCCCAATGAGACTGTATCTGTATGATGGTGAGAGAAGTGCCAACTGGAAAATGACTATAGGCATCAGCAGCCCATTGGATGTAGCAAGAAAGCCATTTGTATGGTGGGAACCAGAAGCTGGTAGAGTTGGAAGGACAAGAGGAGGGTGTTGAGTGCTCCCAAGTGAGAGGGAAAGAGCTCAAGAATGAAGGGTTGTAGTACAGAAATATTTTGGGGTTTTCATATGGCCTTTTCACACCTTCAGAAGCATGCTGAATGTCAGCTGCCATCCTGCCCTTTCCATTCCTCTTGGGAACATAATAGTTCCTAGGCACTATGTGAATTAGTGTGTGTATGAAAAATAGATAGTTCTATCAGAGATCGCTTTCTCCCTAAATACCTAAAAGTTTAAGGAAATTGTGTTTTTAAGTGCAGTTAAGCTGCAAAACTAGATGCTTAAAAAATACTTAAGAAAAATGACTACAGGTTTCTGAGCATCCTTTTATAACTAATTCCAAAAGGTTTTATTCACACACGTCTACTCGAGCTATGTACATGCATCACCCTCACCCCTCTAGCAGTGTCGGTTACGAGCACCCCCTCCACCCTCTTTCCAGGAGTGGTGGGTTCCCCTGTTTGCCCACCACTCCCATCAGAGACATGGTGCTCCAGTTTCACATGTACTGTGTGGTGGCCTGCAATCCCCTAACTATGTCAAATCAGGCTTTGGCTTTTGCTGTTTCCCCTCCCAGGTTTCTTCCCACTTCACGGCAAATATTTGTGCTTCCTTTATGCTTCTTTTCAGGCTGAACCTTTTGTTTTAAAAATTTATTTTCCTGGTTACTGCTTAATCCAGCTGATGGTTATATTCATCCCTGGCATCACCAGTGTTGGTGAATGCCCCCTAGACTGTTTTGGGTGTCCTGTTTGTGCACACTGTTACACTGACACTCACCCGTTCCCTACAGCTACTATCCAACTATTTTGCCAAGGGTGGGTTTTGTGAGCACCTCCACAAATCAGAAATTATTCAATATGCTTCTTGCCAGTTTATTTAGGTACTGCTTTTTCACTGTGACCTTTTCATCCATTACTTTAACACTTTAATGCATGAACTGTATCATGCATTCTGTATCTTCTGTATCTTCTGTATCAGAAATACTGTGGCCAGCAGGTGTAGGGAGGTGATCGTGTTCCTGTACTTGGCACTGGTGAGGCCGCACCTCAAATCCTGTGTTCAGTTTAGGGCCCCTCGTTACAAGAAGGACATTGAGGTGCTGGAGTGTGTCCAGAGAAGGGCAACGAAGCTGGTGAAGGGTCTGGAGCACAAGTCTTATGAGGAGCGGCTGAGGGAACTGGGGTTGTTTAGTCTGGAGAAGAGGAGGCTGAGGGGAGACCTCATCGCTCTCTACAACTACCTGAAAGGAGGTTGTAGCGAGGTGGGTGTTGGTCTCTTCTCCCAAGTAACCAGCGATAGGACGAGAGGAAATGGCCTCAAGTTGCACCAAAGGAGATTTAGATTGGACGTTAGGAGAAATTTCTTTACTGAAAGAGTGATCAAGCCTTGGAACAGGCTGCCCAGGGAAGTGGTTGAGTCACCACCCCTGGAAATATTTAAAATACGTGTAGATGTGGTGCTTAGGGACATGGTTTAGTAGGCATGGTGGTGTTGAGTTGACGGTTGGACTCGATGATCTTAGAGGTCTTTTCCAACCTTAATGATTCTATGATTCTATGATTCTATGATAACTGTGTAATTAGTTGCTGACACTTGGTACCATAATGGTAACACATAAAGTGTATATAAGATAAAGTGAATTTTCTGACTTGTCTTGAAGTCAACTAAAGATGCAGGTGGAAGGCAAATGGTATTTCATACCTCTGTGTTTTGCATCTTTTGAAACAAACTTTTATACAGATTGTGTAAGAGTATTTTGAGGTAATAGGAGTATGCTTATATAATCATGCTTGATATTTTTGTTGTGATCTTAACATAAGAAGCAAAAATATTCTGATGGCAGAGTTAGCAAGTGTGATCAATGTGAGCTGGATCAGTAGAGTGTACAGGACAGCCTTCTGTTATGTAGACAGGGTGAAATACAACGTCATGAAACCACACTTAAACTCATTCAGTAGGACTGTTCAGGAAGAGCACCAAAGTGCTCTGCTGGGGCCATGCAGCTTTCTTCTCCATACAGCTAGGTAGTTTTCATGGAGCACTGCAAAATATAGGGGTGTTACTTTGAGTATCTTTGGTAGCACATTCAGAAAAACCCACATAACCCGTTTTATACTCTACTGCAGTATGCAAACACAGTTTTAGTGACTAGTAATGAGAATTGCAAAGAAAACTCTTGTTTTGAGAATGACCAATGAGGAAAAAGTACAACTGTGCATTTTGTGAATTGTGAAAGAGTATGAATTGACACTGCTACTGCTGGGAGAAAAGCGAATATAGTGCTAAGAAGGGTCACAGATGGCATTTCAACTTCAGACTGGGAAATCTGAGAATCATTGTACCTGGTGAGACCTACTTTAATTGTAGAGAATTGGTCAGCCATGTTTAGAGACAGATTTGTTTGAGCAAATGAAGTGAACCTTTCATTTTGAATTTCATTGCAAAACAAAAACATGGAGAATAACAGAAAGGAAAGGAGAAAGACAAGAGAAGATAATCAAGGATGAAAAGGAGAAAAGTATCTTGAACATCAGCACTGGCACAAAAAGCAGTGATTATACACTGACTTTTAATAAATCCCCAACCATCAGAACAATCAGTTTCCAAAACAACTCCCATTGTTACTGTGTGTGTATTTTCTATTGTATCAGTGTGGGTGGGTGTACCGGTTTGTGCTGGGATAGAGTTAATTTTCTTCACAGCAGCTAATATGGGGCTATGTTTTGGATTTGTGCTGGAAACAGTGTTGATAATACAGGGATGTTTTCATTATTGCTGAGCAGTGCTTACACAGAGTCAAGGCCTTTTCTGCTTCTCACCCCACCCCACCAGCGAGGAGGCTGGAGGTGCACAAGAAATTGGGGAGACAAAGCCGGGACAGCTGACCCCAACTGACCAAAGGGATATTCCACACCCTATGATGTCATGCTCAGTATATAAAGCTGGGAGAAGAAGAAGGAAGGGGGGGACATTTGGAGTGATGGCGTTTGTCTTCCCAAGTAACCGCTACGTATGATGGAGCCCTGCTTTCCTGGAGATGGCTGAACACCTGCCTGCCAATGGGAAGTAGTGAATGAATTCCTTGTTTTGCTTTGCTTGTGTGAGCAGCTTTTGCTTTACCTATTAAACTGTCTTTATCTCAACCCATGAGTTTTCTCACTTTTACCCTTCTGATTGTCTCCCCCATCCTACTTGGGGTGAGTGAGCGAGTGAGCTAGCAGCTGTGTGGGGCTGAGCTGCCTACCGGGGTTAAAACACAACAGTGGGGGAAGGAAATATTATTTAATAATATTACTTAATATTGCTTTTGTTGATTATGGGGGAAAAAAAAAGTTAAACAGTCTGAGCAAAGAAAACTGTCCTCTAACAAAGAAACAATAATTAATTAATTAATTAAACAAAATCTTGATGATTCTTGCCTTATTTTCTGTTTAAACTTGGAATATTACAAAGCTCAGAATAATAGCAATAAAAATATATTTAAAGATTTGAAAGGGAAAAATAATACAAAAGACACCAAATGCATATCTAATCTTCTGTTTATATTTTTGCTATATATATATTATTGGACTATTTAACATTTCATAAACTAAAGCTTAGATTTGAAGGTGGTGTGACATAGTAATTAATTTTATTATTTTAATTTTCTTATTCTTTGTATGGTCATTCATCCTCTTCACTAGCTATAATTACTGCTTCTGACTGGATAGATTTTAACAGATACCAGCTTAGATTTAACCATCTCTGACCCCCATGCAATATTATGTAATTTTAATTTGGTTTTTTTTGACACAAAAATGTTATTCTTCATCCCAAATTGTCTAGCCTTATATTTCCACCCTAATAACCTGTATCTAAATTTTGAGCTCCTTTGCTTGAATTTAAGGTAACTATAGTATGCATACCACTGGCATCATTAGAATCTGAAGTGTAGTTTCTCAGCTTTAAAACAATATGATAGAAGTCACCATCTGCTTGTCCTTCAACTTGCTTTATGGCCTCCTCATTACTTGTTATGTATTGCCTTTTTAAATTTTCTTTAGCTGTATCATTAATCAACCAACTGGTGTCCAAAAAGCAGCTTTTATTTCCTTCTAAAACAGATCTCATTTTTTAGGATATTATGCTTTTTTTGTCATTTTAGCAGATGCTTCATCTCTGTGGGTATGGTACCTCTCTATTTTGCTTCAGTAACTGAAGTAAAAACTAAAAAATCCCCACTGTAGATTGGCTGAGAAGTGATGAATAAAAAAGGAAAAGATTTCTCATTGAAATGTACATATCAGTGCGTGAGGCAGATACACTATTTTTTATAACATAGAATAATTAATATTGTAAATCAGATTTTATTCCCATTATGCATCTTTACAAAGAATGGCAAGGAGGATATTACCATGGCTGATTTAATCAGACTATAAATCTTTATTTATGCAATAAATTTAAAAATTATGCTAATCCTTAATAAGAATTGCCAGTGGAAAGGCTTTTTTTCAAGTGATATTATAAATGTTTCCAGAGTCAGAGATGTACCTGTGGGATTTTAAACTGATAAAGACATGAAAAAGGCAAGTTATCACCAGGTTATAAATGCCAAACTGTCTCTAATTTAAAGGTCATTTCAATTTCCAGTATTTTCCTAGTTAAAGCATGGTTTCCCAAGAATACTAGCTAGCTAGTAACAAGAGAGAGATGCCAATGATAAATCCATTTGCATTTTAGTCTCTGCTTTTCCCTTTAAATAGTCAGTATTACATTTTGCACATATGAAAATGTTGTACAAGATTTCTGTACTGTTCCTGAAACCAAATACCAGGAAATTCATGTTAAAATGATTCAATATTTAAAAGAATTTCATTGGTGTTGAGGCATGAAAATCTGCATTTTAGGAACAACCATTACTCTGAGCTTCAAAGATCATCATAAGGGAAAAACAACAGTAACCTAAAGTAATTAAAAAAAATCACATTAATGTATTCTAGAATGACATTCAGTAAAATACTTTGTTTGTAAAGACATATTAAGCAGACAGGCACTGAGGTATGATGGTTACCTGTACATGCAGTCCATAAACACAACTTTGATTTGTTAGGATAAATCTTTCAAGATGTGTTGAAGACAGCAACATGAGAACAATTTGGATGCACTGCATGTTTTCAGATAAATGAAGTGGTGAAATCCTTAAAAAGAAATCTGTTTGAATAATTTTTGTTCACAGATGGCAGAGCCATATCTTCTGAAAATAATTTTGCTAATACAGGCATATTAAAAGCTGTCAGCTGAAAGAAGTAGTCAGTTTTATACTTTCTTAAACAATAAGTTGCAGTGTTTTGCACTGAACCTAGTCTGAATTGCCTTGAGTTTTGAAAGCCCTTTTTCTTATGATTAATTTCCCATTTGCTATACTTTTAAAATATCTGATTTAGGGAAGACAAGACATAATTACACACCTAGCCCCAAGTAAGCATCCATTGCATGGAGATAAAATGAAAAAAGAAACAAACAAACCAGTAGTAAATTTAAATGTAGGTGTTATGACATATATAATACCCATGACAGGGAAGAAGGTTAACAGCACAGATTCTGTTTCAGTCATTCTTTCTCTCTTCTGAGAATTACAGACAAGATTTTGATTTTTCAGCACTATGAATCATGATGGCTCCATTTTGTCCAACACCACTAAGACTGGAGATGTAGGTTTAGACTTCTTTTGCTTTTAATTCATTATTATGGATGTAAATGTGTGTACTTATTTCTGTACATATTAACTTCTTAATACTAGCATTTAGATGAGGGAAATGTTATATTGAAGGCAGTAATTTATAATTTATTTTTTGCTGGGGGGAGGGAGCTTGTAGCTATATGAGGACAAATCATGTAGTAAGGGAGAAGCATGGTCTCCTTCCATCTCCTGTTTTCCACTAAGGTTATTTATTCCTTGTTCAATCTGTTTATTCATCTTGCACTCCTTAAAAACTTATTGCTGAAAGAGCTTTTTTTATAACCTAGCAAACTTGGTCTACTGCAAAAGAGAAAAAGTTTTTCAAAGCTTCCAATCTGCAAACTGTAGCCAGCCATGATGCCTTTATCCTTCTACTTCCCCATTTATTTTTCTGGGACTTTCTTTTTAGAAAAGTAGGATCAGCCATTGGCCCTTAGGCAAACTAAGAGTCTTTATTACATTTCATGAGGACTGGCTTTCATCTTTTGGTTTTTGGCACCTGGAGAACTATGGGTATCCTCCATATTATCATAGAATAATATAGGTTGGAAAAGACCTTTAAGATCATCAAGTCCAACCCTTAACCTAACACTGCCAAGTCCACCACTAAACCATGTCCCTAAGCACCACATCTACACGTCTTTTAAATACCTCTGGGGATGGTGACTCCACCACTTCCCTGGGCAGCCTGTTCCAATGCTTGACAATCCTTTCGGTGAAGGAATTTTTCCTAATACCCAATCTAAACCTCCCCTGTCGCAACTTGAGGCCATTTCCTCTTGTCCTATCACTAGTTACTTGGGAGAAGAGACAGACACCCACCTCACTACAACCTCCTTTCAGACAGTTGTGGAGAGCAATAAGGTCTCCCCCCAGCCTCCCTTCTCCAGGCTAAACAACCCCAGTTCCCTCAGCCGCTCCTCATAAGA
Source organism: Calonectris borealis (assembly GCF_964195595.1). Lineage (NCBI taxonomy): Eukaryota > Metazoa > Chordata > Aves > Procellariiformes > Procellariidae > Calonectris > Calonectris borealis. The sequence continues at coordinate 45,856,316 of NC_134313.1, forward strand.
CTTGTGCTCCAGACCCTTCACCAGCTTCGTTGCCCTTCTTTGGACATGCTCCAGCACCTCAATGTCCTTCTTGTAGTGCAGGGCCCAAAACTGAACATAGTATTTGAGGTGCGGCCTCACCAGGGCCGAATATAGGGGGACAATCACTTCCCTACTGCTGCTGGCCACACTATTTCTAATACAGGCCAGGATGCTATTGGCCTTCTTGGCCACCTGGGCACACGGCTGGCTCATGTTCAGCCGGCTGTCAACCAGCACCCCCAGGTCCTTTTCCTCTGGGCAGCTTCCCAGCCACTCTTCCCCAAACCTGTATAATTGCATGGGGTTGTTGTGAACCAAGTGCAGGACCCGGCACTTGGCCTTGTTGAACCCCATACATTTGGCCTCAGCCCATCGATCCAGCATGTCCAGGTCCCTCTGCAGACCCTCCCTACCTTCGAGTAGATCAACACTCCCGCCCAACTTGGTGTTGTCTGCAAACTTAGTGAGGGTGCACTCGATCCCCTTGTCCAGAACGTTGGTAAAGATATTGAACAGAACTGTCCCCAATACTGAGCCCTGGGGAACACCACTTGTGATTGGCCACCAGCTGGATTTAACTCCATTCACCACAACTCTTTGGGCTCAGCCATCCAGCCAGTTTTCTACCCAGCGAAGAGTACACCCAAGCCATGAGCAGTCAGTTTCTCCAGGAGAATGCTGTGGGAAATGGTGTCAAAGGCTTTACTAAAGTCTAGGCAGACAACATCCACAGCCTTTCCCTCATCCACTAAGCAGGTCACCCTGTCGTAGAAGATCAGGTTAGTCAAGCAGGACCAGCCTTTCATAAACCCATGCTGATTGGGCCTGATCACCTGATTGTCCCGTACATGCTGCGTGATGGCACTCAAGACAACCTGCTCCATAACCTTCCCTGGCACCGAGGTCAGACTGACAGGCCTGTAGTTCCCTGGATCCTCCTTCTGGCCCTTCTTGTAGATGGGCATCACATTTGCTAACTGGGTCAGGTGGGACCTCCCTGGTTAGGCAGGACTGCTGATAAAGGATTGAAAATGGCTTGGTGAGCACTTCTGCCAGCTCCCTCAGCACCCTTGGGTGGATCTCATCTGGCCTCATAGACTTTTGTGTGTCTAAGTGGTGTAGCAGGTTGCCAACCATTTCCCCTTGGATTATGGGGGCTTCATTCTGCTCCCTGTCGTTCAGCTCAGGGGACTGACTACCCAGAGAACAACTGGTCTTACTACTAAAGACTGAGGCAAAGAAGGCATTAAGTACCTCAGTCTTTTCCTCATCCTTTGTCACTATGTTTCCCGCTGCATCCAACAAAGGATGAAGATTCTCCTTAGCCCTCCTTTTGTTGCTAATGTATTTATAGAAACATTTTTTATTGTCTTTTAAAGCAGTAGCCAGATTAATTTCTAGTTGGGCTTTGGCCCTTTTAATTTTCTGCCTGCATAACCTCACAACATCCTTGTAGTCCTCCTGAGTTGCCTGGCCCTTCTTCCAAAGGTCAGAAACTCTCCTTTTTTTCCTGAGTTCCAGGGAATGCTCTCTGTTCAGCCAGGCTGGTCGTCTTCCCTGCTGGCTCATTTTTCGGTACATGGGGACAGCCTGCTCCTGTGTCTTTAAGACTTCCTTCTTGAAGAATGTCCAGCCTGCCTGGACTCCTTTGCCCTTCAGGACTGCCTCCCAAGGGACTCTGTCAACCAGTCTCTTAAACAGGCCAAAGTCTGCCCTCTGGACGTCCAAGGTAGCAGTTCTGCTCACCCCCCTCCTTACTTCACCAAGAATTGAAAACATTATCATTTCATGATCACTATGCCCAAGATGACCTCCAACCATCACATCACCCACAAGTTCTTCTCTGTTCACAAAAAACAGGTCCAGCAGGGTGCCTTCCCTAGTTGGCTCACTCACCAGCTGTGTCAGGAAGTTATCTTCCACACACTCCAGTTTCTTCACACTCCAGAGTTTCACACTCCAGAGTTTCTTCTCTGCTGTATTGTATTTCCAGCAGACATCTGGTAAGTTGAAGTCCCCTATGAGAACAAGGGCTAGCGATTGTGAGACTTCTCCCAGCTGCCTATAGAATATTTCGTCTGCCTCTTCATCCTGGTTGGGTGGTCTATAACAGTGTCCTGGTTTTGGCTGGGATAGAGTTATTTTTCTTTTTAGTAGCTGGTATAGTGCTGTGTTTTGTATTTAGGATGAGAAGAATGTTGATAACACACTGATGTTTTAGTTGTTAAGTAGTGTTTACAGTAGTCAAGGACTTTTCAGCTTCCCATGCTCTGCCAGGTGCACAAGAAGCTGGGAAGGAGCATAGTCAGGACACCAACACAACTGGCCAATGAGGTATTCCATACTATGATGTCATGCTCAGTATATAAGCTAGGGGGAGTTGCCCGGGGACCAGTGATTGCTGCTTGGGGACTGGCTGGGCATCAGTTGGCGTGTGGTGAGCAATTGTATAGTGCATCACCTCTTTTGTATATTCTATTATTGTTATTATTATTATTATTATTATTATTATTATTATTATTATTATTATTATTATTCCTTCCTTTTCTGTTCTATTAAACTGTCTTTATTTCAATCCACGAATTTTACTTTTTTTTTTCCAATTCTCTCCCTCATCCCACCAGTGCGAGGGGAGTGAGCGAGCGGCTGTGCGGTGTTTAGCTGCCGCGTAGAGCTAAACCATGACAAACAGACTGCCACCATGTTATCTGCCTTGTTGGCCTTCCCTCTGATTCTTACCAATAAACACTCCTCAACCCTATCGTCACCATCACTAAGCTCTAGATAATCAAAACACTCCCTAACATACAGGGCTACCCCACCACCTCTCCTTACTTGCTTATCCCTTCTGAAGAGTTTATAGCCATCCATTGCAGCACTCCAGTTGTGTGAGTCATTCCACCATGTTTCCATGATGGCAACTATATCATAGTTTTCCTGCTGCACAATTGCTTCCAACTCCTCCTGTTTGTTGCCCATGCTGTGCTCATTGGTGTAGATGCACTTCAGTTGGGCTATTGATCCTGCCACCTTTTTTGGGGGAAGAAGCCCTAATTCCTACATGAACCTTCTCAGGCACTTCCGAGGTTTCTAACACATCAATAACCCTTGAGTCTTTGCTGCCACATGGATCTCCATCCCCTACCTCCACTGAGACAGTAGACCAAAGGACCTCGTTAGCACATTGTCCCTCAAACATTGGTGTGCCACTCTCAGGCCTATCTCTGGCGGGCCTGGTTTTATCCCTTTCCCCCTTCATTTAAAGCTCTTTCAATGAGCCCTGC